>NC_044557.1:118777071-119433008 GCF_007565055.1 Rhinopithecus roxellana
TTTGTTATGAGAAAAATTTGTGAGAAAAAAAGTAGGGAAGGAGCCAGGGGAAGCTGGGAGAGACATCAGGGCATGACGTAAACCTGACCCTAAGTGAAGGAGAGAGGACAGGAAGGTAGAAGAATCTTCCATGATCACACAGTCAAAAGAAGGTCCAGCAAGGCTGCCAGGGGTTTCTGGAGCCAAAATCAGCCATTAGAGTAATACCTTATCTCAAATGAGCCTGCCTTAGTAGAAAAGGGACTGCATTTGTGTCCCTGGTGCACTCAGTCACCACCAGTGTGAAACCTGTGGCAAATGTCCCACTGGGCAGGCTTGATGACGGATGTCAAAGTGTGGCAGATCGGTTAGTGAAGCTCCCTGTCTTTGGAGGTCTGCAAGACATGTACTTATGGCCACCACAATCCACCCATTGTGTCTTTTAGGTACACTCACACAGGTTCAGGGAGCAGCTCCTCCACACTTCCTGGGGATCCCTCTTCCTGTTTGGAACCCAGAAGAAGGAAGTTAGTGAGATGAACAGCAGTCTCTGTCACTGTGGTTGATCCTAGAGATAGCACTCATCCTCTCCTCCACCATTCATTCAAATTCCCCTCACTTTCAGCTACCACTTTGGAATTTACTTATCTACAAGCAGCCCTACCTCTTCCTGCTCATCAGAAATTGCTCAGTATGGTGATTCTTTTGTCTGCTGGCCCCTGGGCACATGGAATCCAAAGTGCTCTGATAGCAGCTGTAACTTGTAGTTCAATGGCAACCTTGCTGTGTTCCCTTTAAGATCACATTCCTCTGGGGACTAGAACTTTTAAAACTGCAGGGCCCAGAGTTTGTGGAAACAAGAAGTACAGTGTTTCCCATTGTGTCATTGAGGGCAATGGTTATAGAGGCCACTTTTGCTTCCACCTCTTGATTCCTGGATCTAGGTATCTTTTCTCTTGTGGACACAGGCCATGTAGGGGTGTTTGATTTAATAAATACAGCCATCCTGAAAGATGGTACCCCACCCTTTCAAGTGTTTCCTCCAATGTGGTATTTCAATTATATCTTTGTTTTTGTTTTTGTTTTTTGTTTGTTTTGAGATGGCGTCTCACTCTGTTGCATAGGCTGGAGTGCAGTAGCATGACCTTGGCTCACTGCAACCTCTGCTTCCCGGGTTCAAGTGATTCCTGTGCCTCAGCCTGCCAAGTAGCTGGGATTACAGGCACATGCCACCATGCCCAGTTAATTTTTGTATTTTTAGTAGAGATGGAGCTTCACCATGTTGGCCAGACTAGTCTCGAACTCCTGACCTCGAGTGATCTGCTTGCTCAGCCTCCCAAAGTGCTGGGATTACAGGCATGAGCCACCACGCCCAGCCCCAGTTATACCCTTGGAAGGCTGATCCAGATTTCAGTGAAGCTGGTTGACTCTGAGTCATGCATAGACCCCATAGTCATGTAGATCCCGTAGTAATTGTCCTGCTCTCATACCCCTAGTTACATACAACGTTGTATGGGTTATGCTGGGAGATAACCCTAGCTATCAACTTGGCATGCAGGTCAGAAAGTGAGCAGCTTCTAAGAGGGGAGGGAGCCATCTGTTCCCTTGAATGAGACAGGTTTCTGCAGCATCTTCTGGCACAGAGGAAATGCTAGCCCTGACTAGGGAAGAATGAATCACTTCTGTACCCCCAGAAGACCCAGGGAAGTTACAGAGACAACATTCTTATGGTCAGTTCATCTGGTTGACTGTATACCATGATTCAGGATTCGAAATTTTCTTTACCAGAGCCCTAACTTTCATATAGCAGACATGCCGTGGCTGAGCATTCAAATATCTCAGGAGTTCTGTTATTCTGACAACTAGATCTTCAGTGTAACCTTAACGTGTCCGCCCTTCCACTCCAAGTATAATAGCATTTTTTGTAAACTTGAGACAGAAACTCTCTGGCTTTCACAGTTAGGTATTTACCACTGGTTAACAGTCCTTACTCTCTCATTATTCTTCGGCAGGGGTAATATAATCTAACAGTAATCAATGAACTCAGCATTGCTACCCTCATGTTTCTTCAAATACATATTCTTTTCAAATGACACCAAATTATATTATTATCATATCTTCCACAACATCCCCCACCCCCACCCTCACTGGAACAATTTCTGAGGTCACCTCTGTTGAAATCTTTGGCAATTATTCTGCCACCTTGTGCCAGGGACAACCTATACTCCACTTATCAACCAGGATGATGTCTTCTCTACCTGCCATGTGCTGAGTGAGCTATGTTTACTTTTTGCTTGTTAGAGTTAAGAAATATTTTAATCTTCCAACTGTACAATTTTCCTAAATTTCTTTATTCTCTTTCACTTATGTGTATAAATCAGCAAAATCATTTTTTCTTGTAATATATTGCCAAACATAGCCAACAGCAACAAACATTGTTACCAACATCTATTTTCAGAGCATGTTTCCTGCAGCTCAAGTTAACTACTTATATAACCTGACTTTCAAGTTAATACAATCAACAGTTTACCAGATGCTTCACTGACACATTTTATGAATTTCAGATTTTGAAACCAGTTTTCTCACCACCTATGTATGCCCAGCCATTTAACTATTGCCACATACTTAATAAGGTTTTTGTTTCTCTGTAATTAGCACACCACTTCTGGTATGAGTTTCTGTTTCAGTTAAATTTGGTTAGCTTATATTACATTATCAAGCATATTCACAAATTTCAGCTTAAAAAAACAAGGAATGTTTTTACTTACATAAATATCCCTAGCAGAGCAGCTGGAGACCTACTCCATTCTAAGCCCACTTTTGTAGTCCAGGCTGATGGAGCATCCACTATCTGGATCAAGTCCTTGCCACCATGATGGGGCCCAACTCTGCCAGGGCTCCACCCAGTCACCACTGAGGCAACCAAGTATAAATGGGACTTATTCCAGTTGATACAGGAGCAATTCTGCCTCCTGAGATAACTACTGAAATTCCAATTCTTCCTGTCACTATTAGACCAGAGTAATGTAACTTATCCAAAGGCTCCTGAAGGGAATAGGAGACACCACAGAAATGTCTAGAGAGGTATCTCTCCATGAAATAAACTCTGGGCATTGAGAACCTGGACAATAGGAAACAATAGTTAGAAGAGAACTCACAGATAAATCCCTCCTCTTTCCTTCTCACCACTCTCTCCTGCATCTATCAGGATCCACTCAGGAGACTGAAATCCCAGCTGCAATTTTAACACACACACAAAAACTCAATGTAAAGACTTTTAATTAGATAAAAAGTAGTTGTATTAGTCTGATTTGCTATAACAAAATGCTGGGTGCCCTAAGTAGCAGAAATTTACATTCTCCAGTTCTGGAGCCTAAAAGTCCAAGATCAAGGTTCCAGCTGGGTTTCCAGTGATGATTCTCCTCCTGGCTTGCAAATGGTTGCTTTCTTACTATCCCCTCCCTCACGTGGTCTTTCGTCAATGTGCACACACAGAAGAAGAGATGGGGAGCTCTCTGGTGTCTCTTTCTTACAATGCCACTAATCTTATCACATTTAAACCCCACCCTTATGACCTCATTTACCCTTAATTACCTCCTCTTTAGAGGCCACATCTCCAAATACAGTCATGCTAGGGGTTGAAGATTCAACATTTGAATTTGGAGGTACATAGACCTTCAGTCCATAATATACCATAACTTCGATCAGATTTTCAAAGTGACCTAAACCTAAGAAAATTTAACAATCACTGATTTGGAAATTAGAAAGTTACAGGGATGCCTAGAATGCACAGGTTTTCTTTAAGTATTGTTAATTAAGATATTAACAGGTTAAAAGATAGTAAAATATAAAAGATGAGACAGCCACTGGTTTTACCTACATCGTGTCCATTCTATACTTCCTTACTGTAGTAGACTCGGGAAAAAATAACCATAAATTTCTCCCTTTCCTATAAGTATTGTGAGTTTGCCATCCTCCCATCAGGAAGTAATATTTCTCTCTCTACTTGAACCTTGGATTAGCCATGTCATTGGCTGTAATCAATGGGACGTTAAGAAACATAATATTGAATGATGCTTAAAAAGTACTAGTGTATTGGAGCTTGCCTTCTCTTCCTTTGTTTAGTAATGCTGAGACTACCATGAGAAGTCATATCTTCCTGGATCATGAATGGTCATATAGAGAAAGAGGAAGGGCCAGCAATCCCAGTTGAAGTCTTAGACAAGAGTTTAAGGCCATTGCATATTATTCAGTCGAGCTGTCACAGAACTGCTCCACCAACCCAAAGAATTGTGAGATATAATATTATCATTGTTTTAAGCAACTATATTCTGAGGTAGCTTGTTATATTGCAAAATTCAATTTATTAGTACGTATTAACAAAATCCCAAATGTATTTGGTTTGGCAGTCTGGTTACTGAAGATAACCTTCCTGTAATCTATGACTATAAACAGTATCTTCTTGATCCGGTTCTGGCCAACGAAGCATACACATACGTTGCTAATTGGTGTCTGGTAGTGGAGCCATCTAAAGGGAGGCAATTCTAGTTAGAATGGTCCTTTGGCCCTTTGGTTTTCCTCCTCCTTCTTGCCTGGAATACAGATAAAATAAAGGAAGCATATTGCAACCATGAGATAAAAGTCCCACTCTAAGAATGGTAGGACAGGAAAATAGAAAGCGATTGAGCCCTGATTGCAGTTTAGTTGCCCTACCAGGTCAAGACTACACAATCTCCAGACTTTTTGTTATATGAGAAAAATAAAATCTTTAATCCACTGGAATAAATGAATGCAAATACTAACTCAAGGTATTAAAGAAGGTGGAATTACTGACGGTTCCTATTTTGCTAGCTTTGTCAACTGGATAACGGTTCCATTAATCCAAAGAAAAGACATATTTGGGGATAAGATGAATTTAGAAAACACTGAGTTTAAAGTGCCTGTAAAAGGTATAGAAGACACCAGTTGGAAGGTGAGAGGTGAGCCAAAGCTGTTATAATACCGATACTTAGAGGGAAGATCTGGGTTTGAGTATAATTTAAGGAATCAACAGCCAATGTTGTGGTAGGTAAAACTGTTAGAGTGCATGGGGTTTCCCAGGAAGAGTCAGAAGAAAAAAGTATAAAGGAAGAATCTTAGGAAACAGCAGTTGTTATAGGATGGTCGGAGCAAAGTGTTAAGAAATACAGATAAAAGAATGCTAAGAGGGTTAGACGTAGACTCTGGTGAGCTTAATATAAGGATTGAACATGTCCTTATTGGATTTACCAATCAGGAAGCCACTAAGGCCCTTTCTGAGAGCAGAGTCCCTGGAGTGGAACCAGCTAAAGCCGGATTATGGTGGGTGGAAGAGTGAATGAAAGGTGTTGATAAGGAGACCATAAGTCGACTTGGCTAGTGAATCTTGGCTGCAAAGGACAAAAAAATAGGGCAATACCAGAAGGAGACAGAGTAGAGAGGAAATTTTGCTTTTGCTTTTTAAAAATGTTTTAGTTCGTTGGTAAGACTTGAACCTATTTATAGTCTGCAGAGAAGAAACCATTGGAGGGGGAGAGTGTGAAGACATAAGAAAAAGAAATACTGTAATTGGTAGAACAAGGCCAGGCATAGGCAGGAAGGGATGGAATGAAGAACACAGGTGGACGGATTAACCATAAACAGGAGTTGAATCTCTTTTTCCTGTGAGAGTGTCAATATTTCTTCCTGAGGAGGGGAAGGTGCACTTAAATCTACATGGATACACAAGAGAGATACAAAGGGCCTGACTGCTGTAGTTTCAGCTTTTGTCTGCTGTGTGATCTTGATTGGAGGCATGTAAGAGATCAGGAAGGCAGAACTAGTGGCTTCTCGTGTTAAAACATGGCAGGAATCCCGCGCCAGCTGCTGTCAGCTTTTGAAAACATTCACTACTCATAAATTAATACCTACATGCTACAGTGCTACTTAATTAGTCATCATTAATATTTCAAATATTCTGACTTACAACAAAGAAAAAAACATATTGCATCAGAGATTGATCATTCACCTATAGTTTCTAAAATGAGCAATATGCTTATGGAAGAGAAGTCTTATTCTCATGATACAATTATTGAGGAATTTGAATACATTTAACCAGCTTAGGTTTACACAGTCACTGTCCTGAAAAGAAGGTAATGTTTTCTGTAATTAGGTAATAGAAAAATATGTTCAGAACACACTTACATTTTGTTTTGTAAATAAAATAAAATTGGAAATTAGAATGAGGCAAAGTGGAAAAATAATTGAGATGATGAGGCCAGCTAAGTTCAGGGACAAATTTTTGGCAGTATGTTGGAGGGCTTTTCAAGAACTGTTTGCAGTAGCATCGGTAACTTCATTACTTGAAATTAAAATACAGAGGGGCATAGACTGTAGAATCAATTTACAATAAAGGTTTGAATGATAGTGGTCAAAAATTTTACTAAATAGATGAGATGAGTGAATATATTTTTTGCTTTTTACATATATTTTTCTTAGTACTTGATTTTTATAGTTAGTGTCAATTAACTGATTTTTTTTTTCTTTTCATTTAGATGTCTGCTATATTACAGACTGTGCCTTCAAACAAATGCTTCTTTTGGATGTACCTTGTATCTCTTTTATTTTTTTATATTTATTTTTTTTTTTGAGATGGAGTCTTGCTGTGTCCCTCAGACTCCTTTAGCCCATAACTTGAATTGCAGTGATGTCTTTTTGCCTCTTTTGTTTATGGGAGGCAGCATGATATTAAAAGTGCACGCCACCCTTGCCACCCTCGGCTCTGGAACCTTATCAGCTCTGACCTACCAGTTTCATGACTTCCTGATTCCTCAGCTTCCAGGATCGCTAGTAAAACGGTGTTTACAATACAGATCTTCCAGGGCTGTTGTAAGTACTCAATGTGTTAACTACTTAAAATCCCATAAAACAATCCTGGCACATTAAAAGCACCCTTAAAATAAAAAATGTCAGCTATCATTAAAATATAGTGATGATTTTTTAATGGTTATTTCATCAGTAAGACTTCTACATATGCTAAATATTTTATAATGTGAACTTCAACAAAAAGTAGTTTTCAGTTGCCCTACCAAGTAGATTGTTACTTGTTTTTGATGAGGTTGTCCCTAGGTATCCATGGGTGATTGCTTCTAGGACTTCCTTAAGATGCCAAGATCTGAGAATATTCATCTCTAATATAAAATGGTATAGGCCAGGTGCAGTGGCTCATGCCTGTAATCCCAGCACTTTGGGAGGCAGAGGGCGGTGGATCACAAGGTCAAGAGATCGAGACCATCCTGGCCAACATGGTGAAACCCTGTCTCTACTAAAAATACAAAAATTAGCTGGGGGTGGTGGCCCATGCCTGTAATCCCAGCTGCTCGGGAGGCTGAGGCAGGAGAATCACTTGAACTCGGGAGGTGGAGGTCGCAGTGAGCTGAGATCATGCCACCGTACTCCAGCCTGGTGACAGAGTGAAACTCCGTCTCAAAAAAAAAAAAAAAAAAAAAAAGAAAAGAAAAAGGAAAGGTATAGTATTTGCATATCACCTAAGTATTAATGCATCCTCCAGTACACTTTAAATCATCTCTAGATTACTTATAATACTTAATTTAACATAAATATTATATAAATAGT
Source organism: Rhinopithecus roxellana (assembly GCF_007565055.1). NCBI lineage: Eukaryota > Metazoa > Chordata > Mammalia > Primates > Cercopithecidae > Rhinopithecus > Rhinopithecus roxellana. Next base: position 118,784,683 of record NC_044557.1, read on the forward strand.
TATATTGTTTAGAGAATAGGACAACACAAAAGTTTTGTAAATCTTCAGTACAGATGCAACCATTCATTTTTTTTCCCCAAATGTTTTCCACCGAGTGCGATACCTCATGCCACCAGCACTTTGTGAGGCCGAGATACGTGGATTGCTTGAGCTTAGGAATTCAAGACTAGCCTGGGCAATCGTGGTGAAACCCAGCATCTACTAAAAACACAAAATTTAACTGGGTATTGTGGTGCATGCCTGTAGTCCCAGCTGCTTGGGAGGCTGAGGTGGTAGGATTGCTTGAGCATAGGAGACAGAGGTTTCAATGAGCCAAGGTGCACCACTGCACTCCAGCCTGGGCGACAGAGGGAGACCCTGTCTTAAACAAATATATATACATGTGTGTATATATACATATATATTCGATCCTCGGTGTGTTGAATCCAGGGATGCAGAACCAACTGTATTTGATGTGGTCTAATTTTGAAGGAGTATAAAATTTATAGCAAGGTATCAAAAGCAAGCATGTGAGTGTGTAAGTATAATCAACTCCATCTTTCTTTGCTGCTGCTGCTGTTCCTTCTCCTTTTCATCCTCCTTTTCTCTTTCTTTTTGCGAAAATGAGAGATGGCTTTGTGCGCGTATTTTCAGAGTCCAAACAGGAAGTAGGTACCTCCTAGCTGTTTTTCGAATTCTTGAAATTTGTATATCAACTGGATCCAAAGCTGATAGAGAATTTAATCCATAAAAAACAAATAGCATAAAATTTATATGAAGATATTTAGAAGAAAAACTAGTATTATAATAAATTGATGATCTGAGTGAAAATCAGTAACCTTAATGATTAATACATACAAAAGGAAATAAATTGAATGATTATGTTATAACACTCCCTAGTGCAATAGTGTGTTTCTTTCACTTTAGCTTTAATTTTACATTTTTCTTTCATTTCTTATACTTGTTTTGGTTTGTAAATAAGAAAACAACTAGACTCAGAGGCTTTGGAGGATACCTAGAATCTGTATTTTCTCTTATGCCCACTAGATGGCAGGTATAGGATTCTGAATGCTTTTCAGGAGCTAGGTGTCACCTATTTTTTTTTTTTAAAGCTCACTGTAATTGCATTCATGTAAAGTTCAAAAATAGTCAAAGCTAATTGGGTTAGAAGTCAGGATAGTGGCTACCTTCGGAAGAAGGTAGTGACTGGCAGGGTTTATGGAGTACTGGAAATATCCTATTTATTTTACTTTTAAATTCATTTATTTTTTAATTGACATATAACATTGTATGTATTTATTATATACAACATAATGTGTTGAAATATATAAACATTGTGGAATTGTTAAGCCTAGCTAATTAACAAATGCATTACCTCACATAGTTATCATATTTGTGAGGGGAATACTTAACATCCACTCTCTTGGCATTTTTTAAAAGCACAATACCTTAAGTATGGCCTCCATGTTGTGCAATAGATCTCTTGAACTTATTTTGTCACCTATTCTTATTTGCAGCACTAGATGAGAAAACCAGTTTTGTTCAAAGCACAACATTTTAGAAATGAATCATTTTATCTTCAGACCCCTCCCCCAGTCTCCTACATAGATCCTAAAAAACAAACAAACAAAAAAAGGACTGGTAAAACTGGTCAAGGAAGATAGGGTTTCTAATAAGGCTTTTAAGTATTTTCATACAATACACTCATTTTCCGTCTTTTTTCTTTCTTCTTTGGACACATACGATCCAAAATGTGGTGTAGTCTCTGTGTAATCTCAGTTCTTTTATTTTTTCACAGTAGAAAGATCCCTGTTGCCCAATTGCAAGGGGCAGTGAGAGAGTACATTGTAAATTGTTCGTCGATTTACTTTGTTTCCTTTATGAAAAAAAGAGAGTAGGAAATTGGGGAATTTTAAATAGTTCTTTCCTTGTTTCTCACCGTTTTGTTTAAAGTTTTTCTTTTTCTTTTCTTTTTTTTTTTTTTCCTTGCTTGAAATACAGCTGAAATAACTGAGTTTTCTACTTGAAACGTGTGTGCCTTTCCACTGAGGGGCCAAGGCCCTGGAAACGTAAAGGGCCAATCTTTGTTACAGAGGGGTTCATTGCAGTGAAGGGCGGGTTCTGCAAAGACAAACAGGTCTCACAGATAGTTGCCAAGGGCACCGAATACATCTTTGCATTACACCTTGAACTAGCGTGCTCATATCACCTGTTTTTATTGCATGCACTATAAATGACTGTAAAAGTTTGCAAATCTTGTAGAGACCTTGGCAATCAATACTTCAGCAGGAAATCTACAAAGATGGGGGTGGGAAGAGAAGGGATCCAACCTAGTAGTTTGCCTATTTGGTACAAGAACCATACCTTGACATTGAGAATTATTAAGTGTGTTCGATTTTCACGGTGTCTCAGTCAGACCGGTAACATACGCAGAGTAGTTTCAATTTAGACGCTCAATTTGAAATCTTGGCTTTGCATTTTTATTAACAGGTAACGGAGTCTGGGAACATTCCTTGGCCTTCCTTAATCTGAACTTACTCTGGGTGCTTCTGATCTGTGACTTGAGTGCAAAATAAAGACTAATTTTTATCTGGGTCAATGTGGGGCCAAGTAGGGTGGCCAGTCCTGAAGGCCACGCCTGCAGCTTTAGTGTTTTTAAATGTCTGACCACCAAACGGGTCATGCAAGTGTATGGACTGTTTTCTTTTCTTTTTAGAGTCTGCGCAGTGATGGTAGGACTGGGAGTACTAATCAATCCCTGTACCATGTTCAATGTGTCTGTTCTACTGATTTTTATTGTTGTTCTTGTTTCACCGTGTTAAATTTAAGTCTTTAAGAAGTGGACACCCCGTGGAAAGCCGGACAAATCAAACAGCAGAGGAGGGTACCAAAGTCCCGGGGTCCCAGTTACAGTCTGCTATTGCTCCAGGCTCAGCAGGGGCGGACGTCGTTGAAGGCTACGGTACAGGTCGGAGAAGATGAAATGGCCTCGCATCCCTTTTCCCAGAGGCTCGAGTCTGCAGATTTAGAGCTCCTACAATCTGTGCCCTCGCTTTGGGCTGCGCCAGGGAGCAAAAAACCTGTGCTTTTTTGAAAGAGGCCGGGGCAACAAGGTAGAGAGCCGCAGCCAGAAGCAGCCCCGGGCCATAAACCCGAGGCCTGGATGGCTTAAGGCTGAAACCGCCCCCGCCCCCACCCTCACCCTGCTGGCCGAGCCCTCCCCCATCCTAGCCACAGTGACCGGAATCCCAGCCTTCCCTTCTGATGCATAAAACATTCAGTGGCCTCCAGGGAGTTTTTGAAATTCTGGCGGAGACTGCTTTATCCGTTGTTTCGCCCCCTGGGTCAAACACTGGTCCATTGGGTGAGTTGGAGGAGCGATTAGCTCAGCTACGGACTAAATTTAACCTGAGTCCCGGCGGCCGCGTCCCGCCCGCGGTCCTTTCCATACGAGTGGCTTTGAAGGTGTCACTGAGCTGTGCCCAAATCTAGAAAAGAATGGGAGGGGAACTGCGTGAGCTTTTTAATTTTTTTCCTTTTCACCCCTCTTCCTGCGTGTAAACTTGTGTAAAAGTGGGCGGTAATACCCACTAATTGAGCCTGCGCGGGGAGGTAGCGACACCGGTGTGGGTGCCACAGCGGTCGCGAAAGATCGGGTTCTGAATCCGGTCAACAGGGGTGGCAGCGGCCCCAGCAGCACCTAGGCAGGAAGTGGACACTTCCCGTTCGCGTTTGGTGATGGTTTCATGTGCCAGGACATGGGCGCAGAGTTGCCCTCGGAAATATGGTCTCTGGATGCTGAAATCATAAAGACCTTTTCCCTGAGGTTGTGCGCGCCGGCCCGCACCCTCCCTACTTCCTGAGCCCTCTGCCTGAGGCTACTGCTTTTAATTAATAGTATCAGAACGGTTCCTGGGAGAACCTGAAGTTCTTATCAAGACAATCTTGGTGGCGTAGGGAAGCGCGAGAGTGCGGGTGGGGGTGGGGGTAGGGGGTGGGTGGAATGGTGTAAAAAAGATTAAATACCAAAGAGAAAAGGAAAAGTACAGGCTAAACGAGACATTTAATAGAAAAGTGAAGTAAAGGGTTTTTGACGCCACATTTCGTGTATTTAGTTTTAGGTTAAAAGAGCAGATGCAACATAAATATATATGTGTATAATTTCCCCCAAACCGCTAACTAGCGAAATGGAACATTGTATCTGCTGAGAACCTTTCCCTGAAAAATTATCCTGAGGCTTTCTTCTCATTGTTGTCCAACCCACCCACCCCCAAGCATCAGGGGATGACTCTCCATAGAGCACATTTTTCATCTTCAGCAGCTTAAAGCCATGCCATGGAGAATCGTAATAAATTAGTTTCAGGAACAATATAAGTGATGCTGTAAAGCTTGGTCATGTAGCACTGGTTTATCTAGTAAAAACCGCCAAGCTCCAGAATGGAGTCAAATCCTTGTCCCTTCTTCTAGTTCTTAACGTCGTTTATTTATTCCTTCATCCATTCATTCGTCTGAAACCCCTCCTTCTTGCTCCTGACACAGAAGGGTTGGCAGTGTTACCCAAACTCTTCTCAGGGGTTTTTAAAAATTGAACAAATGCAATGTTTTTCTTAGATAATAATAAGACTTCGCAGAGATTAAGTTCTTGAATGCATGACTTTTTCTCATTATTGAAAATCCTCGTGTTGACAAATTTTATCACAAAAGTTCTACATATTGTGTCAAAATAATTTTGCACACAGAACATATGACTATTTCCTGGTAGATCAGCTATTCTACCACATACCAGTAATGAATTGATTATTCAAAACCCAACCCACTTACATCGCGGATTAACAGTGGAATAAACTGAGACTATTGAATTAAAATATTATTTCTCTGCTGAGAACAACAGATGTCAGGTGTCATTAAAGCTTCTGTGAATGAGGATGAAGAACTTATCTCCAGACTTTGTGTTTTATGGAAATTATACATCTACATTTTGGCATAGAATAAAACAACCTTCATTCTCCAAGTATCTGGAAATATTTTTAAAGAGAATGTCCACAGGTGATCTGTAAACAACACACCTATGAAAGATTTGCATAATAAATATAACCCGTTAATTGTAACTCTTCTGCCTCTCCCTTGTCTGGATGGTTTCCCATGTGCGACATGAACAGAGGCCACTTTCTTGACACGGTTTGCAAACCGCGTGGGCAACAAGGAATCAAAGAATATGTTTTGTTCAAAAAGGTCGATTTATAGAAAAATAGTATATGATCTCTCCCCTTTGTCCTAATTTCTAAAACAGCCAACAACTTGTTTTTCAAAGAACCTTTCAGCAAGATATTTGGAAGGAGGAAACTGAGAAAGTTTAGTAAATCCGATCTAAAAAGAAAAAGAAAAAACACCTAGCTCTTTGATCTCCCTGGCATTGTCATTACAGCCTTAAAATATCAGCCAACTCTTTGGTAGGAAAAGAAAAATCTTACGGATTAAGTAACTATTTATCTCATGATGATAATTACTTGTTTGACCTGAAGTCACTCATTCCTGAAACCACGAAGTTAAATTGTTGAGATGTTTTTAAAAGCCGGCTCTCTGGTTATATTGCTTGTGAACAAATGCCTGACCAAGAAGATCAGCGCATCTGGGATGGGTCTGAGCCCCACTTCTGCAAGTCGAAAGCTAAAGGGTATGGGAGGGAGAAAAGGAAGTTTTCCATCAAATACATATGTAAAGAAGTACTTAAAGACTAAAACCACAGGTAGCTGGCACGGATGGGAACGGAAAACCATTCCCCCTCCTCTTCCCAGAACTCTTGCCGAGCTAGGTGGTCAGGAGCGTCATGGTAGAATATAATCCACGGTGGGAGCTTCCCCTAGTGGTGTGGCTTCAGAGCTGCCCCTAGGAACCCATTTAATTCCCTTTAAAGATACTTCCAGCCTTTTCTGGACCTCATGAGCTCAGGATGAAATCAGCATTCTAGGGTCAGCAAGCTTCCCCCTGCTACCGTGTGTCCAAAAGCACTTCCACAAGCCAGGGTTGACATCGCCCAAGACGAGGCGTTACCCGGGGCGGGGGAGGGGACTTAGCACGTGTCAAGTGAAGGAAACCCTGGCCTCGGGCTCCAGGCGCGGACCCTCCGGGGCTCCCCAGGGTGTAGGAGGCGGAGAGCGATCCGCTCCAGTTCAGAGCGGTGCAGCGCGGGGCGCCTCGCCCGGATGGTGGAGATTCCGGCAGTGGCGGCGGCAGTCACCGCCTGGGCCCCGCTAAGGCCCGGGAGAGCCGCTGCGGTCTCGGGAGACCGGCCTTTGGGACTTGCTTGCCCGACCGCCGGTCGCCCTGGGGCCTTGGGAACAGGGAAATGCGCGCGCCGAGGCGGTGGCGGCCTCGCTGCTTTCAGTTTTCATTGAGTCTACTGGTTACTGTTTAACGTCCCCACCCACGTTTCAGTTTGTTTAGTAAATCGATCGAACTGTGAGAGTCAGGCCGCTGCCCTGTCGCCATTGAGCAAAGCTAATATTCTCCCAGCATATGGTCTAAAATATTTGCTAGAGATCGGGAAAAACAAACAAACAAACAAACAACAACAAAATCCTCAAGCTTCCTCTCCCAAGTACCCTCAGCCCCACCCCCACTTCCCACCTCCTGGCTTTCAGCAAACTTCCCAGCCTGGGAAAAGTGCGGCGCGGGACAGCGCGGCGGGGTGGGTGGGGGACCTGCTGCCAGGAGATGCGGCGGCGGCCGCGCGGCTGACTGCGACTCGGGAGCTCCGGGAGCGGCCCGCGCAGGTAAGTTTCTCCGCCGCCGCCCGGGGCCCGGGCTGGCCGCAGTGCACCGCCCCGGCGACTGTCGGGCGGGAGGAGCCTCGATTCCCCTCGGGCGGCTGAAGGAGGGGCTGAGCCCTAGGACCCCTAGGCCGGTCCGTGTGGAAAGCAGATGCCTCAAGGCCTCGCCCAGGCTGCGCTGGAGGGAAGAAGGCGCTGGAGGTGGGGCAGCAGGGAGTAGGGGGAGCAGGGAAGTGAAAGATGCCAGTCCTTCACCGTAGAAAAGAAAGAAAGAGAGAAGGGAGGAGAGAGAGCGAGATAGAGAGAGCTGTATTTGTATTTGTTTGGGTGCAGAGAAAGCTTTGGGGGTTGCAGCGGGTCATGTGATTCCCAGGTCTCTAGGGGGTCTTCCGTGTAAGTACTTCTGTGGCCTGAGGCAAGTCCAGGATAAATGGATGTTCATGGACCCTGGAGGCCTGTGGGGAGGTGCTTGGTCCTGCAGCATCACCCCTAGCATGGCCTTTGCTCAAGTCTCAGCTTCCATCCGTCTCTCGTGGACAGATTTTGGGAGTCGGCATCTGCCGGTGATGCCGTTGGGGGATATTTTAAATATAATATTGAGACCTTCCTAGCTAACTTTGGAATGAAATGTCCTTTGGAAGCTTAGTTAACAACGTGCCAGTTAAGCAATAACCGTTCTGTGTCTAACTGAAATAAGCCAGCACGTGATAAGATCTTAGAATGGAATATATGTGCTTCATACCTGATGATCTGTGCTTATAAATCTTGCTCTGAACTGAGTCAAAGCACTGCTCCAACAAGCAAAACAATCAGCACGAGTTTTCACTTGAGGGCAAGGGTAAGAGAATACAGAATCCAGAAGCTCAAAAGTGAATGGGACGTCCTGGAAATTAAATACTCATTGAGAGCACCATTTCCTGGTTTTGTTTTTGTTAGTTTCTTCTGCTTTCTCGTTCATTTTACAGGTTTCTCTTCTCCTTTTAGAGGCGGTTATTTGTCATTAAACTGTTCTTCCTGTCCAGCTGTCACCGTTTTTCCATAGGAGTCCTCCTGTCCCCACGTCCTCACCACCACTCCCTCTCTTTTCCTGTCCTGTGGACACTCGTATTCAGGCCACCTGATCTGCTGTGTGGTTGAAGTAGGTGAACAAGTAGTGTTGGGCTCTTTCCTGGTATCATTTGAAGGTGTGGCAAGGAGAGGGAGGTGGTGGTGAGTGTTGGTAAATTGCTCACTTTTCACTTTTCAAAATGGAGTGGAAAATGGAGAGCCGTTTGTCTTCCCATTTCTCCTGAGCTCCAGTTATGGGCGTGCAAATAAGGACATTTTTCCAACATGCTTTGTGAAGGTTCAACCCTTTCAGTAAAGTGTGTTTATTAAGATCTCACAAACATTGCATTCTTTAATCACGGTTATAGGCATATGGGATAGCACAAATTTATTTTAGGGATTGCTAAGATTTAAAAAAAAAAATACTCCTTATGCAAATAATAAGTATTTGTTTTTGAGTGCCTTGTTTTTTGTTTTTGTTTTTTCCAAGATGAAGTCTTGCTCTGTCACCCAGGCTAGAGTGTAGTGGCACAATCTCAGCTCACTGCAACCTCTGCCTCCCCAGTTCAGCCTCCAGAGTAGCTGGGATTACAGGCACCCACCACCACGCCCGGCTAATTTTTGTATTTTTAGTAAAGATGGGGTTTCACCATGTTGGCCAGGCTGGTCTTGAACTCCTGACCTCGTGATCCACGCGCCTTGGCCTCCCAAAGTGCTGGGATTGTAGGCGTGAGCCACCACAACCGGCCTGTTTTTATTTATTTTAAATTCTTGTTTTTTTCTATGAATTCTGAAGGTAATATTTTCTCATAAAACAACATCAAAATTGTAGTAAAACATAAAAAGAGCCCCCCTCCTCCATGCATATGTAACTTCTGTTGATGTTTGGGTTTGTATTTCTCTAATCTCCATGTATATAACACAGAAATTTTTCTTTTATTGTTTTAAAATTTGAATAATGGTTCATATCATACTAGTATTCTGAAATTTATTTTTCTTTAATATTTTTCAAACGTTTATCTGTCAATATATACAGATTTTTTTTTTTTTTTTTAAATATATCTACCCAAGGTAACCAGCCAATGTCCCTCAGAATATTCACTTGGATTTTTCAATTCTAAGTATTACAAACAGTGATGTGAATATCTACATGCATTATCTTTGCATGGGTACTGTTGAATATTTATTCTGAGAAGAGAATTGCTGGCACCAGGGAGATGTTTGATTGATATTGCCAAGAGCCTTTCTAAACACCCACAGTGTATTTATTGTACCATGCTTGCCAACACTTGATAATAATGACTTATTTAGAATGTTGTCAATCTATTGTTGAAAAATTGATTACTCATTGTTGGGAATTGTATAAACCAGTCCCAGAACATCTGACTTGGGGATTTTGAGAATTTCGCTTTAAAAATATAATAAAATGGGAATGGAATTAAATACACTTGAATATACCACCTTATTCTGAGCTTGTAAAAGAATCTACTGCATTTGTTGCTAACTATCCATTTACTGAATGGCTGGAGTTACTGACACATGATAAGTGAGCATTTCTAGACTGCAAACATGTGGACCATGTTTGCAATGACAACATGTTGCAGTTGTGATTTTGTGGTTTGTACCTACATGTTCGCCCCCTTCCTAAGAGAAGATTCACACCCCTAGGACAAAAGTATGATTTTAAATGAGGTCTTATCACTCTGGATCCTTTAAAAAGTTATCCGTGCAAACGAAACAACTGGGTATATTGTTGAAACAAACACAGCCCTTGCGATTACTTCTCTCCACCCTCCTCAAAGGTATTTATGCTTATTGCTGTCAGTCCTGACACTCATATACAGACATAAGGAACTCTGCCAATATGGCTTACTCTTATTCTTATGTTTTAAAGAATACACACCACACACACACACACACACACACACACATACAGATAAGGTAATTCTTATGGAGTACTTAATATGCACTAGGTACTATTGTAGGCAATTTATATGCCTTCTTATGCCATTCATATTAACAGTCTTCCTACTTTACAGATGGGAAAAGTGAACCAGATATAAATGAAATAACTAAGGTTACACGTTTACACGGGATAGAGTTGCGGATTCAAATGCAGGCATGTCGACTCTAGGTCATGAACAGAACCATGGCTGCTCCATGTTCTCATTGAGTTGCTCACTGCACAGAGGTGCCTAACTGAGCAGAGGAAGAGTTGAAACCTTGACACTACCCACAAGCCAAGCCTTGTCCCTTTGCTTTTGGCTAAATATTCCCCGGGGAAGGCACTTTTCTAGGCCACAAAATATCTGTAAGAGGTATCAGCACCCTTGCTGCTGTTGGATAATTTGTAGGAGCTATACAGAGCTATTTGTTTCCATATGTATCTTTGTAACTCAATACTATCTTACCCACTCATTATGGGTAGACCTTGTATAACAGATCTGCCTTATTGCCTGTTCTTCCCTACCTTATATTTTAAAATGTGTTGATAGAGTATGCTCTTTACATGATAGAATTAGCTGATAACATCTGATGTTCCCCCGAAAAGCTTTCATTTTTATCAAGATGGTTTCCTGGAAAACGAATAGGGAGTTCATTTTTTTCTTTTTGTGTGACACTCAACAGTTTGAAGAACATGAAGGTCTTTGAGGATGACCAGCTTCATGGGAAGTTCTGTGGTGTATAAGTCACAAGGGCAGGCCTTGTTGTCAGATGGCAAGGTTTACATCCCAGCCCAGTTTTTCACTAAATGCGAAGGGAGGGGGAGCTTCATCAACTTATCCTCTTTGAGGTCCAATTTCCTCATTTTTGAAATGTTTGCAATTATAATACCTGTGTCATAGAATTGGTAGGGTAATTATATATGCTAATCCATGGGAAACATTTAGAACACTGCCTGGCACATTGAGTACCAGGTATGTGTTCTGTGTTGCTGTTCTTATGATAGAGTGAGATAATGCATCTAAAGCACTGCTTAACTTGTTGTAAGTTCTTAATAGGTGTCACTTGTTTTTATTGATCTTCTCTCTAGAGATTATTATATTTATATACACAAAGTACTTAGAGCTTCAGAAAATTGTGGACCCCTGGAAACCTGTCCAAACCCTCAAATAGGCCTTGGAGATGTATTGATGAATAAGAAAGAGAGTCTCTAATTTCTTGGAGCATTCAGCTAAGCAGTGTAGAGAAAAATCATACCAAGTATAGTTCAATGGCTGGAACATTGGCTTTAGAGTCATTCCCACCTGTGTGCAGATCTCAGTTCTGTCCCCTGTCAGTTGTGTATCCCAGAGCAAGTCATTTAATGTTTCTTCAGATTAAATAGCTATGAAATGAGAAAATAGTTCTTACTCTCAAAATACATGTGGATAAATTCTTGCATTATTTAAATCAAGCATTTTATCTGTTGAATGTTTGACACTCCGTACACTCTATTTCAGTAGAGAAGAATCATATTTATAAAGGATAACAAAAAGTTGACAAGAAATCTGGACAGTTTTTCCCCATCTAATTTAAAAGTATCATTATTTAATAGTAGGATATCATTTGAAAGTATGATGTCAACTGGATCTGACAATTTAATGTTTTAAGTATTTTGAATCTTTGCTCCCTTGGGCTTAGGTCTTGTGCTTTGCTTACGCTCTTGGCTGACTGAAGATTATGGACTGTGTTTCAAAATTTTTTTTTTTTTTTTGCATTTTCTTATTTCAGACATCATAGTTATAGGTTTCAAATAAAGTTAATACACATTACTTTAGCAGAAATTAAGTTATAGGGTCTGTACATGGTACCTGGAATACAAATATAAGTAAAGCAATGTCTCTACCTGCAAACAGTAATAATCTACCTCAAAGACAAATGTAAGGTGACACTATTATATTGGGATAATAAATAATTGTAATTAATATAATACCATGGAAAACAGAAGCAAAAAAGGATACTTTTAGCTTGAATAGCCTGGAGACATATCAAGGAAGTGTTAATGACTTCTGATGAGAACTTGCTGAGTAGAGAAGAATTAGAAAAGTATTTGGGGCAGAGGAGATTGCACTTGGAGTAGGAATAGTGGCAAGAGATGAAGTAGGGAAGGAACACTGGGCCAGATTCTAACAGTATTGAATGTGGGTAACAAGGATCCGACGATGTCTGCTAGGCACTGGGAAGCCATCAAAATTTTAAGCATGTTGAGTTAAGATTTTCTTTTTTTTTTAAAGAATGACTGGCAGCATTTTGGAAAATGGATTAAAGACAGAAAGAAAGGGAGAGGAGAGGAGGACAGGAGAGCAGGGGAGGGGAGGGAAGGGGAGGGGAGGGGATAGGAGGGGAGGGGAGGGGATTAGTAAGAATTTGTAAGAAATTGTCCAGTGGCAATGAAGATAAGAAAAGATTAGAATCTGTAGGTTTCAAAGGTATTTAAAGTGAATTCAATGATTACAGAATATGTAAGATGAAGGGGTGAGAGAGATTGAAACTGACCTACATTTCTATATTTCTCAGCAATGACTTGGAAACAACCCTTTCCTAAGGTTCTCCTGTCTGACTGGGGATATCTATTTTAAAAACATTATTGACTGAGTGTGGTGGCTCATGCCTGTAATCCTAGCACTTTGAGAGACTGAGGCAGGTGGATCACTTGAGGTCAGGAGTTTGAAACCAGCTTGGCCAACATGGTGAAACCCCACAAAAAAATTAGAGCGGGCATGGTGGTGGGCGCCTGTAATTTCAGCTACTTGGGAGGCTGAGGCAGGAGAATTGCTTGAACCTAGGAGGTAGAGATTGCAGTAAGCTGAGATTGTGCCATTACACTCCAGCCTGGGTGGCAAAGAGAGACTTTGTCTCAAAAAAAAAAAAAAAAAAAAAAATTAAAAATTTATTATTCACCATGCTAAGTATAATTGTTGAGTCCTGGGGAACTATTATTAAAACCTAGTAAAAAGCCTACTCACTTTTCCTGGAGTAGGTTAAGTGATTAAATGTAAAAATCTTTATTTTTAAGTCAGATTTATTGAGATATAATTTGCAATCAGTAAAATCCCTTTTAATGCATGTGCTTCAGTGAGTTTTGAAAAAGGTATGTAGTTTTGTAACCATTACCACAATGAAGATAAAGAATATTTCTGTGCCCATCTCCCTCAAACTCCCTGTGCCCTTTTGTCATTTTTCCCCTCCACTACACCCCAGGAAACCAAGATCTGATTTCTGTCATTAATGTTGCCTTTTCCAGGATAATATATAAATGGAATCATATAGTATGTACCCTTTTATGTCTTTTTTTTTTTTTTTTTAACTTAGCGTAATTATTTTGAGATTCATTCATCTTATTGTGTGCATCAGGAGTTTATTCCTTTGGGGGAGAAAAAAAAAACCCTGGATTTATGAGGTATTATTGATATACCATAAACTGCATATATTTAAAGTGTACAATTTGAGAAGTTTTGATATATGTGTATAGTCATGAAATCACCACAGTAAAGATAGTGAATATAGCCAACACCTCCAAAGGCTTTTTAAAGCTCTTTTATACACTCTTTCTCCTGGTCCTTGCCATCCCCTCCTCCCCTGTAAATTCGTTTGCATTTTCTGGAATTTTATATCCATGGGGTCATGCAGTGTTATTTTGTGCCTGGCATATTTCACTCAGTGTAATTATTTTGAGATGCATTTATATCTTGCATGTATGAATAGTTCTTTTTAAAATTTTTTTTTGCTAAATAGCATAATGTTGTATAGATATTCTGCAATTTGTTTATTCGTTCACTTGATGAACATTTGGGTTGTTTCCAGGTTTTGGCTATTACAAATAACGCTGCTACGAGCTTTCTTGTGTCCAGTCTTGGGGTATACACTTACATTTGTCTTATATGATTACTTAGGAATAGAATGGTTGGGTCAAAGGCAGAAAGTTATCAATCTGGTTTCCAGAGTGGTTGTCCCATTTTACATTCCCACCAGTAGGGCTTGAGAATTCCAGTTTCTTTACATCCTAATCAACACTTGGTATGATCAGTCTTCTAATTTTAGACATTCTAAAAGGTATGAGATATTTCATTGTGATTTTGATTTGTATTTCTCTAGTGACTAATGATTCTGAAAATCTTTTCACGAACTTATGTAACATAAATGATTATCTTCGGTGAAGTTTTGCTCAAATCCTGTGCAGTCCCCTTCTTTTAAAACTGAATTATTTGTTTTTTTTTTTCATTATCAAGTTAGAAGAGTTCTATATATATTATAGATATCAGTCCTTTTTAAGATATGGGTTTTGAAAATATTTTCTCCCCACATGAATTTATTCTCGTACAATGGATAGGATTTGATCAACAGAAAAAGGGTAAAGGATATTATAATCATAAATGGGAATTACATGTACAAATGAAAAAAATGAAAAATTGGATTTACGAGGCCTCAATATGCAGTAAAATAGAAAAAGGTGATAGAAAATGAGTTTTCAAACATAAAGATTAGCCTAAATATAAAGACCTATTTGTGTCATGCTATGGAATTTAGACTCTTTTGTGAGCACTAATTCTAATACAACAACAATACAACAACAATAGTTGTACTAAGAATTGAGTGTTACAGTTTATATATTTTTTATATACACAGTCTATAGTGTTTCCCCTGCATTAGTTTACTTTAGTCCTGTGACAACTATGTGAAGGTACAGAGACTTGGAGCCATGCGAAGTCAATATCAAATATAGGTTTTTGGAGTTTAAGCCAATGCCTTTTCAACTAGTGTGTGCATGTGTGTGTGTGTGGGGGGGGCATGGGGGGAGGTCATGCATGTGTAAATTTAATGGGATGTGAGGAAAGAATGACAACTGGATTGGTCTACAAGGGCTCAGAAGGGCACTTTCCCGATAGGGCAGGAGACAGTGTCCTGCTGAGCTCTGGCAGGTGGTACAATAGGTTCTGATAAAGGTTGGTGTGTATAGCTGTACTTTAAAATGACAATTCACAGATATTATAGAACGGTTCACAAAAATTTCAAAATCTCAGAAGATATTTTAGATTCTGTGAATTATTTTTTAGTTGTCTTTTATTTGTAACCTGACTCTAGGTAAAGTAAAATTATATGGGTCAATTTGTTAAGAAAAAATAATGTGATCAAGTTCTAGTCTTTATTTTCAATTTCATGATTTTTATTTTTAGTTTCTCATGGGAATTCAAAGAACTTACTTTTTCAAACACAGTCCTTTTGTTCAGTATATTCTGATTTCATTGTCTTGCTCAGGGCTCTGCCCCGACTTTTTTCTCCATACCGCTGACATGCAATTTGAACCTCAGATCAACTTCAGAAACATGAATGAAAATTACCTGCTGAACAGGCTCATGATTTGGAAGTTTTCATTTTTTTCTTCAGTTTTTGAACTTACTTGGAAGTTTTGAAATGTCCTGATTTGCTGTGTTTTCAAAATTTTCACCCATTTTTGACTCCTATAGATTATTTTTTATGGTAAAGTAACAGTGGCTTAAAACCCAGAGAAATTGAAGTCTGCTTGCAAGCGTGTGGCTTCTCCATATTAAAATGGTGTACCCATATAAGGAAGGTAAAAATGATTTTAAAAGTAATTATGTTTAATATGCTAATACACATTACTGTATGTTATTTGTGTATCTTTTGTGTGATCATTTCAAAATCAGTTTAAGAACTGCTCATGTATTGTACAGCATGTCTACCAGACTTCACATGAGATCTGCCGTTTTCTCACAGATAAACCTAGAAGGCCTGAACTTCTTTCAAAATAAATTTAAAAATCATTCTGTTTACATTCATATTACTTAATTAGTTTGGGATGATGAAAAACACTTGCAGGTTTTGGAGTTAAATACACTTGATTCAAGCCTGCAGCTTTGAGCATGTGAGCATGTTAGCAAACTTCCTGGAGCTCTGCCTGCCCACTTCACTGTACATTGTGAGACATGAATAAGAAGGCATTTAAAGTGCTCAGCATAGAGTCTGGCAAAAGGTGGACGTACTTAACAAATGTTGTGATTGCTTGCTATCTTGACTCTTCTCTATATTAATATTTCTATATATTTATTCTGATTTCTGTAGGTTTGGTACACACACATACGAGCATGTGCATGCACGTGCAAGTGTGCGCACACACACACATACACACTGCTGTGACTAGTCAGTGACTTGTCAACATTCTCTTATTTTTATTTTTTATAGATGAGGTCACCCAGGCTGAAGTGCAGTGGTGTGATCATAGCTCACTGTAGCCTCAAACTCCTGGCCACAAGCCATCCTCCTGCCTCAGCCTTCTGAACAGCTGGGATTACAGGGAGTTAACATTTATTCAGTTTATATATGCTAGACACTAAGTGTTTCACATATATTAAATTGTTTAATTATTTCAATAACTCTATAAGGTATAAGCTATTGTTATCACCACTATGCTGCTGAGGAAACTGAGTCAAGGAGATGTTATTAATACCCAGTGAGACTAAACAACCAGTGTAAGCATTAAATAGGAACCAAGGCCATTCATCTCCAGAGCCCAATTTCTTCTGATAATAACTTTAATACTAATAAGGTCTTATGCTATTAATCTCACCTCGGTTTTTACAGTATCTTCTAAAGCTAAAAATGAAATAACGTAATTTTATTTTTCTCCTTCTCTGTGTTCTGTCAATTATTTATATGAAACATATGAATGATTTCACTGAATTCAATTTGAGCATCAATTAGGTGAAAGTAATTTAACAGATATTTCATGTGTAAATAAACGATATGGCAGATTGACTTCTGAGACATGTTAGAATAGATTTTGTAAAACCCTGAACATGATATTTTAATTGAAACTAATTTATGAAATCAGGAATAAAAATTGTAATAGTCACATGTTTGATCAAATAGAACCTGGTGCTTATGGTATTAATTTTTATCTAGTTTTTGCACGATAAGTTTTGAATACTTAGTTAATTATACATGTGTATGTCTTACTGTCTTCTCTTCAAAAATCACAAATAAGTACTGTTTAGAAAGTTTCTTGATGGGTAACCACTTAGTAAAACTTCTTAGGAAGTCAGGCTTACAATTTAAAAGACATGGGATGTTTCAAAAGCGAATTTTTCTTTCCTTCTTAATTTAATTGGTCACTTCCTTTCTAGACAAAGAATCCTGCTACCTGAAACTATCCTCATTATGGGTATATTAAATAGGAAACTTGGGTATATTTGTACCTAGCACATGTAACATGCATTGAATTACTCTCCATTACCACATGGCTTATGAATTTTAATGGTCATATTTTTCTTCTATTTATGCATAGATTCCCAGAATGTTAAAACTTTTATAACTTGCAAAGTAATTGTTGTGTAAGTAGAGAATATTTTGAATTCATGTCCTCAAGCTGCCTTACATTACTCAAGTTGTAATGGAGAATAAATAGTGTGCCTGCATAACATGTAGTTTTATGATTTAAGCCCAAAACAATTTTGGATAACATTGTGGTTTTTCTAGTACATAAAACACGTATTTTTTCTTATAAATGAGTTCAAAATCTGACGTTTCGTTTGTAAAATTGAGCTAACATTTCTTTGAAAGAAGTAGCTATGATAAAAATGTATCCTTTGTTACAAAAGGTTACAATTCAATTAGGCAAGAGTTTTTGAATGGGTTTTATTTGCAAAACATGTCGTGGCTCAAGTGACTTAAAAAAAATAAAATCTTTGGAATTTAGGAACTGGCAAATTAGTCTGGAAAATAACTACAAGTTTCACTGAAATTGGACTATGGTAGGTGTTATAATATACAAATCACTTATTCCAAGATACTAATATACATACATACATAGAAACACAAACACACACACATATATAACATATATATATTAAATACACATTCACACATAATATATGTATATCTGTGTGTGTGTGTATATATATATATATATATATATATATATTTTTTTTTTTTTTTTTTTTTTTTTGAGACGGAGTCTCGCTCTGCTGCCCAGGCTGGAGTGCTGTGGCCGGCTCTCAGCTCACTGCAAACTCCGCCTCCCGGGTTCACGCCATTCTCTTGCCTCAGCCTCCCGAGTAGCTGGGACTACAGGCGACTGCCACCTTGCCCGGCTAATTTTTTGTATTTTTTTAGTAGAGATGGGGTTTCACCGTGTTAGCCAGGATGGTCTCGATCTCCTGACCTCGTGATCCGCCCGTCTCGGCCTCCCAAAGTGCTGGGATTACAGGCTTGAGCCACCGCGCCCGGCCTAGTATATATATTATTATTAGTTTTTGAGACAGAGTCTTGCCCTGTTGCCAGGCTGGAGTACAATGGCATGATCTTGGCTCATTGCAACCTCCACTTCCTGGGTTCAAAAGATTCTCCTATCTCAGCTTCCCGAGTAGCTGGGACTATAGGCATGCACCACCATGTTTAGCTAATTGTTGTATTTTTAGTAGAGACTGGGTTTCACCATGTTGGCAAGACCAAGAGATGGTCTCGATCTCTTGACCTTGTGATCCACCCCACTTGGCCTCCCAAAGTGCTGGGATTACAGGCGTGAGCCACCGTGCCTGGCCTATATATATTCAATACACACTCACACACATATGTGTATATCTGTGTGTATATATTATTTACATGCATTAATAACATACATCAGAATATTAACACGTGTAAATACACATGTGCATTTAGGTTGTAAATATATGAAATGCTTCATCCTAAGTTTAATTGAATTAAATAAAAGAACTTAACCACTCTTAATCATTTGCTGTATTTTCCATTATCTATCATTAATGCCATTCTTACACTTAAGTATTATTCCTTGAACGATTTGTAAATTTAAAGCAAAGAAAAAGCAAAATTAGAAGAGCCATTAAAACTAATGAAGATTATTTTGATAAAAGAAGAAAATGGGACAAAAATGTGGGAAATTAATGTAACCTAGAATAATATAAATTCACTTCTACAAAAATATGTATAACAAAGAGATTGCATATCACCTTTTAAAAAATAGTTTATTACAGTTATAGGAAAAATACACAGACCTTATTTAAAAAATACATTTTTTCCTAAATGAAGAAAAAGAATTAATATAATATATAATATTAATATAATATATATATAATATATAATATATTATTATATATAATATATATAATAATAATATATATGTGTACACACACACACATATATATTTTAGGTAGCAGTGTTAGTTTGCTAGGGCCACCATAACATAATTCCACATACTGGGTGGCTTAAATAACAGAAATTTATCTTTTCACAGTTCTGGAGGCTAGAAATTTAAGATCAAGATTTCAGCAGACTTGGTGTGTTCTGAAGCCCTTCTCCTTGGCTTGCAGATGGCTGCTTCCTCCTGATGTCCTCATATGGCTGCCCCTAGATTGGTGTCTGTCTGTGTCCTGATCCCCTTTTATAAGGACATCAGTCATGTTGTATCAGGGCCCACCAACATGACTTCTTCATCTCACCTTAGTTATTTCTTTCTGAGGTACTACTGGGGGTTAAGACTTTAACATATGATTTGGGGAGGGGCACACAGTTCAGCCAATAATAACAGAGCAGCCATAAAATGGTTTTGTCTCATTAGAAGCTTGGATGCTTTAAATCTTCCTTACAGTCTATGCGTGTATTTGTTTTTGACTATCAATTAAGTCAACACGATTCAAACATCTAGAATCCAAACTATTTGTTTACTTGTAGAAAGCTTTCCTCTCTCTTAACACTCATCCTCATCCACACTTTCCTCGTTGTTGGCCTTACCATATTCCCCCTTTGACAAATCCTTCTGGCTAGGACAAACGGCAAAACTGACCTGACTTGAGGATGATATCTGGAGTCACTGAATATATAGAAAGAAGAATCTTTCATGAATAACCTAGTGATAAATCTCTCTCTCTCTCTGTCTCTCTTTCTTTTTGTTTTTGTTTTTGTTTGTTTGTTTGTTTTTTGAGATGGAGTTTCGCTCTTGTTGCCCAGGCTGGAGTGCAATGGCGCGATCTCAGCTCACCACAACCCCTACCTACCCGGTTCAAGCGATTCTGCTGCCTCAGCCTCCCGAGTAGGTGGCACTACAGGCATGAGCCACCGTGCCCGGCTAATTTTGTATTTTTAGTAGAGACGGGGTTTCTCCATGTTGGTCAGGCTGGTCTCGAATTCCTGAACTCAGGTAATCCGCCCGCCTCGGCCTCCCGAAGTGCTGGGATTACAGGAGTGAGCCACTGTGCCCGCCTGTGATAAGTTTCTTGTGTTTTAAAAATTTATTTTTGTCTGCTACTTATGTACAAACCACTATTTTCCCATCATGGCCTTTGAGTAAACGATAGTGTTTTGATTAAATAGCAGCAGAGGGAAGTTCTGTGGGCATGCATGTTTGTGTCCCTGAGACTATATCAGAAGTTAAACAATAGTGCCAAAGTAAGCTGAACTCCAAAGCAAGGCAGATACTGTGTTTACATTTGGGAGAAGCAGTTTAAGTATTTCTTTGAGGCTTTTGTACTCTGCTCGGTTCAGGTCCTCATACAGGCATTTATGTATCACCTTAATTTATAAATGGTGAGTTTTAGTAAGAAACGTTGAATTTACACAAACAATAATCCAGAGGCTACTACACTGTGTACTTCTCTTGAATCAACGGAAAGAAAAACACAGCAAAGCACCCTTCATGCGGAGCAAAAGTTTCAAGATGTTAGACCCATTCCGAGGTACACTATCTATGGTGGCATCCCCTCTGTCTGTTTGAAAGAGATAAATACACATAAGCCTTTAAGATACAAAGGGCAGTTTCTGTATTTGAAGTTATGCATTAAACAGGTGATTTCAGAGTTTCTCAGGTAAAATCCTAACAACTCCTATTGTAGTACAAGCTCCATGATTCACGCCCACAAACACTTCAGTGTCACTTACAGTGTAATTTCAGCTCATGGATGTTTGGAAGAGTATGCTCACTCCCGTGAGTCTGTTTTAAAACAGTGAGTGATTAGTTGTGTTATGGCTTTAGCCATCTTGCAATAAATATATTAGGAACAGTAGTTTGTTCATTTAGAGAAATTTATCAGGTCCTAGCTATTTAACTTCTTTGTGCCTCAGTTTGCACATCTCTAATCTGGGATACCACCACTTACTTACATAGGATTCCTGAGAATCTTCAATTGAACAAGATATATAAGACAACACTCAGCACCATTTCTGGTACTTGGCAGTTGTTTAATCAACTGAAATATTTTTTCTCTATTATTTTTAATTTCCTCTTATGATATCAGAACTAGGTTAAAAAAAAAGAACTCCCAATTTTTTTTGCTTAAATCAAAAGCCAGGAGTCTTCTTAATTTCTGTCTTCTCCTTACACATCTTATCTAATTCATCAGTAAATTAGAGATCTGCCAATATTACCTTCAAATGGGCCTCACGTTTTCCACTTATCTTTACCTCTACAGCTACTATGTTGTCTGAGCCAATTGTGTACCTGGACCACTGCTGTAAGTCTACGAACTGCTTTCTCAGTAACCATGTTGCTCCCTTCAAGGGAGCATTAAAACGTAAATAAGAATACGATGTCTTCTTGCTTAAAATCATCTGATTGGTTCTCATTGTACTAGGAATAAAGCCCGGACTCTTTGTTGTGGCCTATGAGGCATCTGATGTTCTGGCCTCAGCCAGAAGCCAAGAGAGGTAAGAGAGATCTTACCTCTTGCAACTCTCTTTGACTCCCCCAAGTTTTAGTCACATCTGAGTTTTCTTTATTCTCCTTAAATTAGTCAAGCTTTTTTTTTCTTTTTTTTAATCTCAGGGCCTTCATCATTTTGTTCAATATTCCTTCCAAACCCTTACCCAACCTCCCATCCGTAAACATCACATGAATATATTTTTTCCTTTAGTTCTCAGTTTCTGTGAGTTTCCTCTGATTTGTACAGGTGTCTTTTTTCGTATTTATTGATGATTGGAGATAACTGAATAGACCCAGCTGACTGGGAGGTCTAGCAGCAGCAGAAGGTTGAGAGGATATTGTCACAGGAGACCAGGGAGCAAGAGGAGAAAGGAAATTAGGATACTGAGTATTTAATGAAGCAAAACAAACAAACAAAATAACTCTGACTCATTCTTTACATATAACCTGAATTTGTATATGACATGATATAATTATTTTTGTTTGGATTAAGATATGATGATTACTAAGAAATGCTAGTTGAGGACTCTAAAGCAGTACTGGACAACAAAAGGTACAATTCAGCCTCATGTGTACTTTTAATTCTCTTACAGCCACATTGCAGGTAAGTAGAAACAAAGGAAAGTCACTTTAATAATCTATTATATTTAACTGAATATATTAAAAATATAATCACTTCAATGTATAACCAATATAAATGGACAAATTATTAATAAGAAAAAACAAAGCAAACAAAATTATTAATAAGATCTTTTCTGTTCCTTTTTCATTGTAGGGCTTGGAAATCTGTGCATTTTACACTTGCAGCATATCTCACTTCACCTAGTCACAGTTCAGAGCTCTGTGATCACATGTGGCCAGTGGCTACCTAATTGGTCAGTCCAGGTCTAAAGGTTATTTAAAGGAAGTTTAGTCTGCACCATTCTTTTATCGTCTGGGATGACTTTTTATTCAATTTTTGTGACAATTTAACTTTGAAATGGTTTTTTAGATTAGATATACCAGCTTTCTATTTTCAATGACTTTTAAATAGATTTATGGGAAAAATATTTTCTTGCGTTTATGAAAAACCTATCATCTATCTTAATTATGTTTGAAGATAAATAAGGTTGACAGGGGTTAGTTTACACTGGATAGTTGACAGTGCTGCTAGACTTTCGACAACTTTTAAGATTTACATAAGGCAGTTTACACGGAAATTGCACATGCAAGTGGTTCACAAACTTGAGTGGGCATCAGAATCAGCGGGAAGCTAGTAACTCTGGAGATTTTTTGGCTTCACCCCAGGACTCAGTAGGTCTAGGATGGTGCCAAGCACCTGCATTTGTAGCAAGTTTGCAGGTGATGCTGCTGCTGGTAGAGGCCAGTACTGGCATACGCCATCTCATCTCTCCACATGCATGGTGCACGTGGAGATTGCCTTGAGCAACAGGGCATGCTTTTCTTCTTTATATGGTTGATGATGCAGACCTTGGAAACAACTCTTTTTTTCCTTTCTTTCTATGTGTGTGTGTGCCAGTTGGAGGGTAGATGGAGGAAGTTACTTACCTGTTCATTATGCTGTTATGTTCTACTCTGAGAAAACAGTAGCAAAATAACTTTAGGGGAAGCATAACAACAAAATAAATTTCAGAGAAGGAAATTGAGATCAGTGACCAATGCAAGCTCCTAGTGACTGTTCCATATATTTTACCACGCTGTGAGGGGTGGGGAAATAGGAAGGTATTTTACCTGTACAGTGTTGATTTTCTAGGTCCAGATGACAGACTATTACTGAAGTAATAATAGCTTTGTTGAATACTGAACCAAAAGCTAATATTTTCCCCAGAGTAATTTATCTGTTTTCTAGCCATTATGATATCCACTAAGTTTCTAAGTGTTAAATTAGCTTTGAGGCTCACATGGAAATAAGCACCATTGTTTATATGATCAGGCCAGTGCTTGTTCAGCTACTGTTTCATGTTGGATTTCTGCAAAGCTGCAATTGTGTGAATCAGGCCTCAGTGGATACTATGTAAAATGAATGTCAAATTTCTGAGTGATGAGGAAAATCATTATCAAAGTAAATATATTAACTTTGATAAGGCTATACATTTTAAGATTTTTTTAAAAAGGCTAAATTTAGGAAATAATCCAGTGAAATTAATCTTTCCTCCTTGTGTTCTCTGAAAACTTTTATTTCCTTGCTACATTATCTAATATTTATTGAGCATTTAATATTTGCAGGCACTGCTCTAAATGCTTTATCAGCATTAGTTCATTTAGTCCTCATAACAAGCTGATGACTATATTATTATCATTCCGATTTTACAGATGGGTGTTACACAACCAGTTAGGAGCAGAGATGATATTCTCCTGGGCTTAACTGCCACATTATATCTTCCTCTGTGAGATTCAGCTGCCTTAATGCCTTCTTTCAACACTCGGTCTTTCTTCCTTGACCTTCTCCTAGTCCTTAAACTTATACCCAACTATACATCCATTTGAAATAGTTTTGGCCAGGAATTTTTTTCCCTTTTCCATAATTTTATACTTTTTTCTCCCTCCATGTCTTCCCTGTCATTCACCTTATCTGAAAGTATAATCTCTCTTCTTTTGGCTTAACTCTGCCCTTAATAACATTTTACATTAGTTAGCTCTCATAACTTTCAATTTATTTAGGACTATTCTTTTTTTTTTTTTGATATGGAGTCTTACTCTGTTGCCCAGGCTGGAATGCAGTGACGCGATCTTGCTCACCGCAAGCTCTGCCTTCCGGGTTCATGCCATTCTCCTGCCTCAGCCTTCTGACTAGCTGGGACTACAGGCGCCCACCACCATGCCTGACTAATTTTTTTGTATTTTTAGTAGAGACGGGGTTTCACCGTGTTCGCCAGGGTGGTCTCCATCTCCTGACCTCGTGATCCGCCTGCCTCGGCATCCCAAAGTGCTGAGATTACAGGTGTGAACCACCACGCCTGGCCATTTATGACTATTCTTAATTATAAAAGCAGAAACAGAACATTTAAAGAAATTTTTAAATGAAAATTAAATCACTATCCAGCACACACATACTTCCTTCTTTGAAACGTTCTGCCCAATTTCTTTTTTTTTTTTTTTTTTGAGACGGAGTCTCCCTCTGTCGCCCAGGCTGGAGTGCAGTGGGGCAATCTTGGTGCACTGCAACCTCCACCTCCTGGGATCAAGCAATTCTTCTGCCTCAGCCTCCCAAGTAGCTGGGACTACAGGTGCGCGTCACTATACCCAGCTAATTTTTGTATTTTTAGTAGACCCGGGGTTTCACCATGTTGGCCAGGATGGTCTTGATCTCTTGACCTCATGATCCACCTGCCTTGGCCTTCCAAAATGCTGAGATTACAGGCGTGAGCCACTGCGCCTGGCCCTGTCTAGTTTCTTGTATGTGTGTGTTTGTTGGCAGGTGTATGTTTTATATTTATTCACTATGAGTAATATGTATATGGATTTTTACATTGATTATTGAATTTTTTTCTTATTAGAGTAATATTTAGCATTATCTTCTTAATATCAAATTAAATGTTCATTAAATAGAAATAATACAATCTACCTAACCCTTTTTAAAATTTTTGTACAGGTTGAGAATGTTTATTAGTACAGCATTTTAAATTTTTTACCTTTATTTTATTTTTTAAATTTCCACTTTTATTTTTGATTCAGGGGCCACATGTGCCGGTTTGTTACAAGGGTATATTGGATGATGCTAAAGTTTGGGCTTCTACTGATGCCATCACTCAGATAGTGGCAATAATACCCAACAGGAAGTTTTTCATCTCTTGCCCCCTTCTCTCCCTCGCACCTTTTGGAGTTCCCAGAGTCTACTGTTTCTAACTGTATCTCCATGTCTACCCAAGATTTAGCTCCCACTTATAAGTGAGAATGTGCAATAATTGGTTTTCTGTTTTTGTGTTAATTTGCTTAGGATAATGGCCTCCAGTTGCATCCATGGTGCTGCAAAGAACGTGATTTTTTTATTTTCTAAATGACTGCATAGTATTCCATGGTGTGTGTGTGTGTGTGTGTGTGTGTGTGTGTGTGTGTATATATATATATATATAATATATATATATATATAATCTTTTCTTTATCTAATCCACCATTGATGGGTGCCAAGGTTGATGCCATGTCTTTGCTATTGTGAATAGAGCTGCAATGAACATACAAATGCATTTGTCTTTTTGGTAAAATTATTTATTTTCCTTTGAGTACATACCTAGTAATGGAATTGCCAGGTCAAGTGAGAGTTCTATTTTTAGTGCTTTGAGAAATCTGCAAACTGCCTTCCACAGTGACTGAACTAATTTACATTCCCATGAGTAGTGTGGAAGCATTTCCTTTTCTCTGCAGCTTCACCAACATCAATGCAGCTTATTTATTTATTTATTTATTTATTTATTTATTTATTTATTTATTTTTGAGACAGAGTTTTGCTCAGACACCCAGGCTGGAGTGCAGTGGTGCGATCTCGGCTCACTGCAATCTCTGTCTCCCGAGTTCAAGCGATTCTCCCGTCTCAGCCTCCCGAGTAGCTGGGATTACAAGCACCTGTCATCATACCTGGCTAATTTTTGTATTTTAGTGGAGATGGGGTTTCACCATGTGGGTGAGGCTGATCTTGAACTCCCAACCTTAGGTGATCCTCTTGCCTTGGCTTCCCAAAGTGCTAGGATTACAGGCATGAGCCACCGCGCCCAGCCCAATACAGCTTTTAAAAAATCAACTTATCTAGTATTAACTTCCAGAAGTTAATTTAGTGAGTCAACAAATTAGCCTTTTTCTGCCTTTTTACATATACCCTTGTATTGGTTTTGCTTTTAAATGACTTTTTTTAAAGTTAATGGTAGCCAATCTTAATCGCACACTCAAATTTTTACATATATATACACACATACACACTTCTGTAACAATTGCTACCCCACATAGGAAATTTCCAACTCCCCAAAAGTATCACTGGGCTCCTAACCAGGCATAGATTAATTTCACCTATTTTACTGTCTTGCTGTGTATTTTTGTTGTTGTTCTGTGGTGTGCCATTGGATGAATATGCCACAAATAATTTACCAAATCTACTGTCGATGGTCAGTTAGGTTTCCCATTTTAGGCTATTACAATAAAGCTGTCTTGCATATAGTTTACAAGTCTTTTACTGGACTTGAGCACTCCTTTCTGATGGGTCTATTTCCAAGGGTGGATTTACTGGACCATAGGGGATACATGTGTTTAGCTAATATTAGTTTTTTAAGGTATAAAATCTATTTAAAATATGAATGGAAATATTTCTATTTTGTCAATTGGTAAGAATAGTATACTATCATTTGAAAGGAGAGAGATTCAATAATTTAGAAAAGTGGTAGCAGAAGCAACTAATTCCACTTGCCTTTGGTCATTTCCTTTCTTTCTGTATGAGCTTACTGCACTTGCAACTATATAACTATTTTTTCACAGCAATATATTCCTAAGTTTTTGGACTTTTATTATCATACTGTTTTGGCTATAAGTACCTTTCACTTCCATTCCTCATGGATTTCGCTCATGCCATTGTGTCTGTCCAGAATCACATCTTCCCTGATCTCTATGTTTCCCCATTGCACTTCCTCTAGACTTATCATACTTTTAATGATATATTTTAAAGAACTTAAGCTATCCTTATAAATTATCTCTTCTGGTCATCTTATAGAATAATTTTCTCTAAATTAAGCAGACACTTCTTTTATATATTCTTTTATACCTCTGAACCAGGAAGTGAACTCAGAAAAACATTTCCCTCAACACAGGCTTTCATTTGTTTGTTAGGGTGTGCCGGCAATAAATATTTTCTCTCTGGGACACCTAAATTATGGCCACATTTTTAACCTTAATAATATTGTTGAGGTGCAGACCAGACAATGTTTCCATTATTTCAATTTTTATTTATTGGAGGATAAAAGGTTGTTTAGTGAAAAGAGTAGATGGGAAGAGATAATGATTGGCTAAGTACTATGGAACTCCCTGACACTGATCAAATTATGTTAATGTTTAGTTCAGTACTTGGGAGTATTACAGTCACTTGTTAAAACTCCATCATGTAACACCTTTTTCAGGCCTGGGATCATGATGGGGTTAGGGATAAATACAATGATTAATTTTTAATGCAAGTTAATAATCAGATTTAAACATTTTAAATCTGTGTATTCTTTTTCATATTGTTTTTTAAGTGGTTTATTTTTGAAAAAAGTTTTAGTTAATGTTCAATGATATTGGTATTACATGAGAAGTGAGGTGATAATAAGTAATCTTTTTAGACCAGTCTTATCAAAAATTTACAGCATACCATGTACTGGCTATTTGCAGGTATTCTTTTACTCATGATCTCTCTGTATTTCTTAGAATGCATGTTACCTTGTGAATATCAGTGAGTAGGCTGTGATGTTGAACATCTGACAGGCATCCAGACTCTAATTAAGTGTTGAAATAAAAATATTAAAAAATTAAGAACAGGCCAGGCACGGTAGATCACACCTGTAGTCTCAGCACTTTGGAAGGCTGAGGCGGGTGGATCAGTTGAGGTCGGAAGATCAAGACCAGCCTGGCCAACATGGTGAAACCCTATCTCTACTAAAAGTACAAAAATTAGCCTGATGTGGTGGCACCCACCTGTAGTCCCAGCTACTTGGGAGGCTGAGGCAGGAGAATCGCTTGAACCCAGGAGGCGGAGGTTGTAGTGAGCTGAGATTGCACCATTGCATACCAACCTGGGTGACAGAGTGAGACCCCGTCTCAAAAAATAAATAAATAAATAAAATAAAATAAAGACTATCTCGGCATCTAGTATATTACATGACAGCTAGTGAATGCCTTGATAAGTATTTGTTGAATGAATGAAAATATAATAGGTTAAATTATAATAAGCCTATATTTCTTTGATTTGGATAATAGCAGGGTATATTGAGAAAAATGTGGAAAATAAACAGAATTTATATACTACCCCTATAAATGTACATATATGTTATGTGTATTATATCAAATAACTTATATTTGATTAATGCAAATGAACCCTGAAGGTTTGTGTAGCACCTTAAGCCAGCAGTTCTTTTCCTCGGTTTGCACCCTTCACAAAGTCTTGCACGTGAATAAGAGGAAGTATGTACAGTAATATCAATCAAAGCAATGTTGTTTTTAGTAGTAGAAATCAACAGACAATCCCAATGTACATCAATATGCATAAGACATTGCTCTATATAGGTACAATGGAACATTACATTGTGGTGAGAACATATAAACTAGAGGTATACCCATCAACATGAGTATTAATATTATTACATACATTTTGTTATTGATCAAAACCTAAGGTTAATGCTGAATCATTTTAATCTATACCTAGCAGGTGGGTATATGATTGGAGAGAGGCACAACTAGGGCTTTCCCAGAGTGTCAGTGCTCTCTTTCTTCACTTAGGTAGGTTATTTGGTGTTTCATTTATTGCTAGCCTTTTATCCACACAAATGCATTATATGTATGCTTTCATCTCTGATATATTTTAAAATTAAAAAGAAAATAAACTATTTCCTAGGGGCAGTAATATGTTAGGTAATATCCTTGTATTTATAGAGCTTCCAGCTACAGTAAAGGTAGACATTAATTCAATAACTGCAATTACTCCAGGCTTATTTAATAAGAAATATGTGATGCCATAAGACTATGCAATAGCTGATACAATCTAATCAAGAAAGTGCAGAAAGAGCTTCACTGAGAAAGTGGGAACTGAGCTGATATCTAAATGATGAGTGAAAATTAGCTTAGAAAACAAAGGAAAAAAAGAGGAATATTTGCAAAGGCCTTGTGGTGCAGGAGAGAGCACTGTTACACATGAAGAAAATAAAGAAGGCCAGTATAGCTGGAGAAAACGGTATCATGAAAAATATTGAGAGGTAGTAAGGGTCAAAATAAGAATCTTGTAGATAAATATTAATGCTTTTGCCTTTGCCTATGTTGATGAGAAGCTACCGAGATATTTTAAGCAGGGAGATGATGTCAACAGATTTACATTTTGAACATATTTTTCTGGTGGCAGGTGAAAAATGGATTGGGTGGAGGCAAAGGTAGATACGGGAAGACCAGTCAAGACAGTATTTTAGTAGTTCAGGCGCCAGATCATGATAGCTTAACGGAAGTTACTGGTAGAGGATATCAGAAGAGTAGATTGATTTCAGAGAAATTTTGAGGGCAAAATATAAGGGACTTGGTAATAATTTGGAAATGGCAAGTGTGCAAGGAATTCCTCAAGAATAATTTCTAAGTTTCTAGCTTGCTTAAGTGAATGGTTGGTGGTACCCCTCACAGAGAGAGAATATAGGAAGAAGACCAAAGGTTAAATAGGACTCTCTAACATGGTCAGATTTTTACGCCTAACATCTGTGCATCTTAGATCTCTGAGAGCAGGTACTGACTCAATTTAGACTTTGTCTTTCAAAAGTCATGTTTCAACAATGTATTTTGTCTGGAATTCAATCTTCAATATAGTGTAACTCCATTTTTTTCTCTCTTTTTTTTGTTCTTTAGACAACATACAGACATATTAATATAGAGTAAGTGTTTGGGTTCTGTTTTTCTCTCTTCCATTTCAATTTCTTACCATTGTCCCTACTTCTACCATAGGAATCTCTGGATTGCTTTCCACCACAGGAGTCTCTGACTCTGAATCCCACATAATGGAGGATTATTGGTTCTTTGCTACTCACCATGGTTAATTAATACTCACTTCTCATAATGAAGCTGGTAGTATCTAATGTAAGCCTTGTTCCAGGATCAGTGAAGATCATGACGTTTCATAAAAGTGTAGTGAAGTGAAGCATAGCTCTGTGTTTTGTTCCTTTTAAAGTGGAAAGGACCATCAGGTCCAAAAGTCTGAGTTGAAGAAAGAAGGCTAGAATCATAGCCTTTCCTTGCAGTCTTCCAATCAGAAATCCCATAGTTATCCTTTCCTTGAATTTCTGACAGTATGGTAGACCAAATGTCTAGAGAAATCCTTTCATTAACAAAAAACCTAAAGATTCCAGACGGTATAGCCGAGGCCGACAGATAATGAGGTCAGGAGATCGAGATCATCCTGGCTAACACAGTGAAACCTCGTCTCTACTAAAAATACAAAAAATTAGCCAGGCATGATGGCATGCTCCTGTAGTCCCAACTACTAGGGAGGCTGAGGCAGGCGAATCGTTTGAACCCAGGAGGCGGAGATTGCAATGAGCCAAGATCACACCACTACACTCCAGCCTGGTCAATAGAGTGAGACCTCGTCTCAAAAAAATAAATAAATAAAAATTAAAAAAAAAATTAATTGCATAGCTGAGTTGGTGGAAAGTAAGGGGAATTCTCAGAGTCCATGAACAGCATGAAATAACAAATCAAGAGAAGTAAGCAAGATGAATGTCACTGAAACAGACATTTTCTCTGAAGATGTTTGGCAGTTCTTCATTGCATGTAGCCTAGGATTTAAAAGACCATTTTTTTTGTAAACAAATTTAGTTTGGGCTGGCAAAAGCTGGCAGATTTGACTGCAAATACCTCGGCATGAATATGATCCCTGAAAGGCAATACTTACTGTGAATTAAATAAGTAAATAAAAGAGATGGGGGTAGGGAGGGGAGAGAGAGAGAGAGAGAAAGAGAGTGAGAGAGAGAATGCTGTTGAGGGAGATATTTGTTTCTGGGTATAGTGAAGGAAAAGGAAAGTTTCACCAGAAGAAAATTCGTAACTTCTCCATTATGTAAGCCACATTCATAGTATGTATGTAACCTCAAAACCTCTAAAGGTAAAGTTTTACTTTTAAGTGACACTTGGTTGATAGTGTCCCCAAGTACTTTGAAGAAGCAAGTAAAAATCCTGTTAAAAGAAAACACTTTAAATAAAGGTCCAAAATAACTCTCATAGATAAAATTTCAAAGGACATGAGATTGCATTAAAAAGATAATCACTAAACACAGACAGAATAGAACTTCTCAGTGAAAGAAATCAGTAAAAACAAACTGCAGAAGTAGATTACAAAGATTGTTGTTGCTAGAAATTTCATTTGTAGAATGTAAATTAATTATATATGATGTTCAATAATATAGATTATTAAAAATATGGTAAAAGACAGAAGACTATAAAAACAAATAGATGCATTTAAAAAATAACCAAAGAGAATTTTGAGATATGAAGAAAAATTAACAAATGAAAGTTGAAATTTATTGTATGTGTTATACAGCAGAGTAGACATAGCTGAAAAGGTAATTTTTGAAATAGAAGATAGATCTGAGAAAAGTATATAGAAGGTAAAGCAAGGAGACAGAGCTGGAAAATACAAGAGCCTTTAGGAGATAGGGAGGACAGAAAGAGAAATTGCAACATACATCTAATTGGAGAGCCAGAATGAGAGAAGAGAAAAAACATGGGTGAGATGTTTAAAGTGATAATAGTTGAATTACTTTTAGAATTGATGAAAGACATGGATCTTCATATTCACATAGCAAAACAAATCTTAAGTTAATTATAATTATGGTATAATCACAGAACGGTTTGATATATTACAGTGAAATCACTGAACGTTGATCGAGATTTTTAAACAGCAGAAAAAGATAATATAGAAAATAGAAGACAGTAGTACATGATAGACATGAATCTAAACATATCAGTTATCACAATAAATATGTTGAGTTAAATTTTCAATTAAAGGCGATTATCAGACAGAAAACAAAACACTACAAACAAAATCCCACTTCTGTTGTTTACAGGAACACACCTAAACTAAAGAATATAGATGCTGAGTGCAGTGGCTCACACCTGTAATCCCAGCACTTTCAACAGTGGCTGAAGTAGGAGTATAGCTGGAACCAAAGAGTTGCAGACCAGCCTGGGCCACATAGGGAGACCCCATCTCTACAGAAATAAAAAGAAAAATAATTAGCCAGGCATCATGATGTGCCTGTAGTCCCAGCTACTCAGAAGGCTAAGGAGGGAGGATAGTTTGAGCCCAGGAGTTTGAGGCTATAGGTTAAACCATGATTGCACTATTGCACTCCAACCTGGCTTACAGCCCTGTATTAAAAAAAAAGAAAAAAGAAAAAGACTACAGAAAATTTTAAAAGTAAAAATATGGGAAAAGATATACCAAAAGAAAAAAAGAATTAATTAATTAATTAATTAATTTATTATTATTATTTTTTTTGAGAAGGAATCTCACTCTGTTGCCCAGGCTGGAGTGCAGTGGCACCATCTTGACTCACTGCAACCTCTGCCTCCTGGTTTCAAGCGATTCTTGTGCCTCAGCCTCCCAAGAAGCTGGGATTATGTCTGGCTAATTTTTGTATTTTTAGTATATGTGGGGTTTCACCATGTTGGCCAGGCTGGTCTCAAACTGCTGGTCTCAGATGATCCACCCGCTTCAGCCTCCCAAAGCGCTGTGATTACAGGCATAAGCCACCATGCCCAGCCAAAATTTACTTTTTAAATAACATAAAAAGGAAATTCTAAGGCAAAAATACTGTTCTATATAGTAGCTAGCTTCTGAGATGCCACCCAGCAATCCTTGTCCTCTGGTATTCATGGCTTTTTATAAGACTCATCTAAGAATGAATAGGTATGATCTTTTTAACCAATAAGATAGTCCAGAAATGACAATGTGTGATTTCTGAGGTTAAGTTATAAAACACAATGTAGCTTTCACCTTGTTCTTTTGGAACACTTTATGGGGGACCATCAGCTGGAATTCTGTGTAAACATTTAGACAGTTCTGTGGAAAGGTACATATTTAATGAATTGAAGCCTCAACAGACACTAACAATTTGCCAGCTATTTGAGTGAGCCATTTGCAAAAAAGATCCCCTGCTCCAGTGAAGTCTTTGGATGTCTTTACTCCTGCTAAGACCTTGAGTGTGCCCTGTGAGAGATCTCAAAACAGAACCACACAGCTAAACTGCCCCCAAATTTCTGACCCATAGAAGCTATAAGAAGGCCAGGTCAGATGGCCTATGACTCTAATCTGAGCACTTTTGGATGCTGAGACAGGAGGATGGCTTGAGGCTAAGAATTAGAGACCGGTCTGGTCAACATAGCAAGACCCCATCTCTACAAAAGAGAAGAAGAAAAAAGTTAGCCGGGCATGGTGGTGTGCACCCATAGTTTTAGCTACTTTGGAGGCTGAGGCAGAGGATCACTTGAGCCCATGAGTTTGAGAGTTCAGTGAGCTTTGATGGGACCATGACACTGTAGCCTGGGTAACAGAGACAGGCCCTGTCTCAGAACAAAGGAAAAAAAAAAAAGAAAGGAACTTTAAGATAAATTTTAATTGTTGCTTTAGGCCATTAAATCTCTAAGCAACTCAACTCAACAAGAAAATATGATTGTATTTACTGATTGATTTTCAAATGTTTTCTTATTATTATCAGTAGTAGCAGTAGTAGTAGTAGAGACAAGGTCTCACTACTATGTTGCACAGGCAGGTCTCAAACTCCTGGGCTTCAGTGATCCTCCCACCTCAGCCTCCCAAAGTACTGGGATTACAGGCATGAGCCACCAAGCTTAGCTGAAGATACAATTTTAAACCTTTATGCATGCAAGTATAATGTCAGAATAAACTAGGTAATAATTTGCATACATTTTAATATATCATTACAGCTGGAAACTTTAAGACAACTATATCAGCAATTCTAATATTGACCAGCCAAAAAACAGTAAGTATATAGAAGATTTTATAAATTGCAAAAGACTAATGTCATATAACTATAGTCTCTGACTTTAGCACAGTTAAAATAGGATTCAATATAAAGATAAGAACCCTCTAGTTTGGAAATCAAAAATAGATACCTTAAAATAACTTATTTATTTATTTATTTATTTATTTATTTAGGCAGCATCTCATTCTGCTGTCAGACTGGAGTGCAGTGGCGAGACCTCGGCTCACTGCAACCTCTGCTTCCCAGGTTTAAGCGATTCTCCTTCCTCAGCCTCCTGAGTAGCTGGGATTAGAGGCACCTGCCACCCCGCCCGGCTAATTTTTGTATTTTTAGTAGAGATGGGGTTTCACCATGTTGGCCAGGATGGTCTCGATCTCCTGGCCACATGATCTGCCCGCCTTTGCCTCCCAAAGTTCTGGGATTACAGGCGTGAGCCACTGCACCCAGCCTAAATAACTTATTTTCCAAGAAGAAATCATAATGGAAATTAGAAATTGTTTAAAAATGAATGATCATGAAAATGCCACATATCAAACCATCTGGAATAGCACTGAAGCAGAAACAAAAGGGGAAGTTAAGGCCTCAACAAGCTTATAATATAGGAAAAAACAGTGCACATAGATGAGATAAGCACCCAACTAAAGAAGTCAGAAACAGAACAACAAAATAAACACAAAGAAGTAGAAGGAAAGAATAATGTAATAATGATAAATGAATAATGATACAATAGAGAATGACAAATAGGGAGTGAAAAACAACACTTAAAATTTGAAAACTACTAACAAAATGATTCCAGAACACAAACGACAAGGCCAACACACACACACACACACACACACAAATCAGGCAAGAAAAGTGGGATATAACTATGATGTAGCAGGTATTGCAATGATAATACAGGGACACGATAAATAGCTTCACAGAAATTTAAAAAATTTAAAATAGTAATGTGTCCACAAAAATATAATTTCTCAAAAATAACATTTGAAGAAATAGAAAAACTTAGTAGTCTGATAATCATTAAGGACTTGAAACCGTTGTCAAAAATCTCTCCATAAAGAACGTATGAATCTCAATAAATGATTTTACAGGTGCATTTACCTAACAGTTAAGGAATCTGTAATTTCAGTCTTACTTTAACTGTTTAAAAGAACAGAACATTTGGGAACACTCTCCAACTTATTTCATGAGGCTAGTGTAATTCTGATCTCAAACCAACACAAAATACAAGAAGGGAAAAATAGTAGGTCCATCTGACTCAAGCACAGATGCAAAGGCCCTATACAAAATATTAGGACAACAAAATCTAATTTGTTTGTAAAAGATAAATCATGATCACAGGTTTATTATAGAAATGCAAACTTGTTTCATTATTGGAAATCTACTAATGTATTCACCAAATTTATAGGTTAGAAGTAAAATCTATTACAGTCATCTTACAAATACAGAAAAACAACCTATAAAATTAATGTCAATTCATGTATTTGTTAAAAAAGCTTAACAACCTAAAAATACAAGAGACTACCTTTACTATAATAAAGTGCCATTACCAAACTTTTTTTCCTAAATGTCTCATTCCATGGTGAAACATTAAAATCCAGAGTAAATCAATGATGCCTATTTTTACTACATCAATTCAACACCGTACTGCAGACTGGACACAGGGCAATGGCCAGAGAAAAAGCAACAAGCTATTAGGCTCTGAAAAGAAAAAAATAATTTTGTTTGTTGTTGTTTTGAGATAGTCTCGCTCTGTCACCTAGCCTGGAGTGCAGTGGCAAGATCTTGGCTCACTGCAGGCTCCGCCTCCCGGGTTCAAGCAATTCTCCTGACTCAGCCTCCCAAGAAACTGGGATTACAGGCATGCACCACCATGCTCAACTAATTTTTGTATTTTTAGTAGAGATGGGGTTTCTCCGTATTAGCCAGGCTAGTCTCGAACTCCTGACCTCAGGTGATCCACCCGCCTTGGCCTCCCAAAGTGCTGGAATTACAGGTGTGAGCCACCACACCCAGCCAATAAACAAATTTTAATGTTCTATAGAAGACAGGACTTCCTATTTTAAAAAAATCTATAGAAGAATTTTTAGTAATTTTTTACTATAAAATCCAAATACAGCATTCATGTGCATTTATGTATATCAATAGTCTGCTGTTACTGTCTTAACTTCGAAATATTCTGTTATAATAGCAACATAAATTATAAGGTACCTCAGAATAATGGGAAAATGCAAGTTGTTTACATGGGAGAGAATAAAATTGTATTGAAAAACATTAGAAGACACTTAAATAAATCAAAAATTATAAATAGGAGGACACTGTTTTCAAAACAACAGTCTTACTCAAATTGGTTTATGATTTAATGCAATTCCTATTGTCTCACCAGGACTTTTCATGAAAGCTGACTAGCTCATTTGAACATTTATGTGGTAGATGAAATGGACAAGAATTACTGATTTGCTCTTGAAAAAGTAGGACAAGGAAAGACCTCTTCCCCTATCAGATATCAAGATCTATTTTAAATCTATTATAATTATTACAATGTATTGTTAGTTTAGAAATATATTGCTGAAACAGAATGCTTGGCCCATAAACAACCCACACTTCTGTGGAAACTCATTCTCTGAGCCTGCATTGCAGATCAGTGGGGAAAGGGTAGTTGTCTGAACAAAAGATACTGGGAAAACTGGTAGTTAATATAGAAAAGATGAAACTGGATCCCACCTCACACTTAAAATTCAGTTCCAATTGGCTTAATAGGCAAAATTTGAAAGGAACATAAGAGAATATCCTTTTGATTACTTTTCATGAAAAAAATTACTTTTAAAAAGAAGCAAAGCTGTAAAGAGACACTGAAACGCCAGGTGCAGTGGCTCATGCCTGTAATCCCAGCACTTTGGGAGGCCAAGGAGGGCGGATCACGAGGTCAGGAGATCGAGACCATCCTGGCTAACACGGAGAAACCCCATCTGTACTAAAAATGCAAAAAAATTAACCGGACGTGGTGGTGGGTGCCTGTAGTCCCAGCTGCTTGGGAGGCTGAGGCAGGAGAATGGCGTGAACCCGGGAAGTGGAGCTTGTAATGAGCCGAGATCACGCCACTGCACTCCAGCCTGGGCAACAAGAGAGACTCCTTCTCAGAAAAAAAAAAAAAAAAAAGAGAGAGAGAGACACTGAAACATATTTAAAGTTTAAAATGAGAACTTTGTCCAGGCACAGTGGCTCACAACTGTAATCTCAGCACTTTGGGAGGCTGACATGGGAGGATCACTTGAGGCCAGGAGTTTGCAACCAGCCTGGGCAACACAGTGAGACCCCTGTTTCTACACAAAATAAAAAAGTTAGCTGGGCATGGTGGTGCATGCCTGTTGTCCCAGCTACTTAGGAGGCTGAGGCTGGAGGATCACTTAAGCCCAGGAGTTCAAAGCAGCTGTGAACTATGATTGTGCCACTGCATTTCAGCCTGAGCTGAGTATCAGAAAAACATTGTTTCTTTAAAAACTAAAACAAAAAAACAAAAACAAAAACAAAAAAAAACTCTGTTGGTGGTCAGACGCTATAAAAGACTGCAATGGCATTCCAAAAGCTGGGAGAAAATATTTGCATTGCCCATGACCAACAAAGTTTCCAATATAAAAAGTCAGAGTCAGTCAACTAAAAAAAAACCTGATAGAAAAGTGGGAATAAGGTATAGACATTTCATAGAAATATTTGTAAGCATATTCGCACTTAGTCTATAATTAGAGAAAAGCAAGTTTAAACTGAAATTCTTCTGTTATACTCATCATATTTCCAGGTGTTAAGTGTATAACACTATCAGCATTAGGGAGCAACAGGAACTGGCATACGCTGTAGGCAAAGTGAATCTTTCTACAATCCCTTTAGAAATCTATTTGGAATCAATGGTAAAGTTAAGCTATAACACTGAGAAAGCAGTTCCTCTGCTAAGTATATGTCAGGGCAAGGGGCCTTAAACTCTCCAGGACAAAGGAAGAATGTTTTTTAAAATTTCCGGTCTTTTATAAAATGTGACAAAAATAAATTATTAAAAAAACGGCTTGAACCCAGGAGGTGGAGGTTGCAGTGAGCCAAGATCACGCCACTGCACTCCAGCCTGGCGACAGAGCAAGACTCTGTCTCAAAAAACAAACAAACAAACAACAACAACAACAAGAAATGTTAATACACTTCCGGAAAACAAAAAAATTTAAAAACATAGTCATAAAAAAATAGATTCGGTAGACATATGATTATATTTTAATAAAATAATATAAAGTAACACTGATGAAAATACAGTTAGGCAAACCAAACAAGTTGTTCATTGAAAGTGTTATTATTATAAATTAATATAAATAATCACCATTATGCTTGTCACCTTTTGTCATTCCACAATTATTTCTAAATAAAATGCTATGCATGAAATAAGCATTTCATACATTTTATGACTATAGGAGCACTTTGAATATTCATAGTATGCAATCAATAGAGTTTTTAATGTGACAAGCTCGTTCCTTGCTTGTTTGATGTATCTAAA
The DNA here is from genome assembly GCF_007565055.1 of Rhinopithecus roxellana. Classification (NCBI taxonomy): domain Eukaryota; kingdom Metazoa; phylum Chordata; class Mammalia; order Primates; family Cercopithecidae; genus Rhinopithecus; species Rhinopithecus roxellana. The sequence continues at coordinate 118,823,371 of NC_044557.1, forward strand.
CTGGATTGGATTGATGACAACACTACAAGGAATACCGTATTATTGAAGTTGTTCCCATATTTTGTTACACTAAATCAATTTCACAAAAGCATGTTGACAGGTATGTACATGTAATGATGCATATACATAAACATATGCATATTTAAGAAATCGTGAGTTCACTCTCATACCTCCAATTCTAATCTGTCACCAGACGATCTTTCTTGACTTTTCTCATTCCCTATTTGTCTCTTCTTGTACAGCCAGAGCCCTGGCTCCCAATAACTACAAAACATTTTTTCATTTGTTTAGTCCTATATTGACATCTAAAACTGTTTCAGAATTACTTCCACTGTACCACTGTAAAACTTAAAACAAGTACTGGATATGTTAGAACTTCTTCCCTGTCCCTAACATCCAACCCTGCTCCAGACTGAGGTAATACAGACAATTAATGAGTTCACAGGAAATTTGGATTAATTCCTTTCTTTCCTCTCAATCTCCCTCCCTCTTTCTTTCTCTCCATCCCTCCCTCCCTTCTTTTCTTCCTTTTCAGTTATGATATTCATTTGGAATACAATTTACCTTCATGCATTTTACCTTGCTTTCTTTCTGTTTTATGGTTTTCTTTCTGCTTCCATTCTTATTTAATGAAATTTTATAATATGTATGTTATGCTTTCAAAAGTAAAAACGATATATATAAAAGTATTACAACAGGACTCACACTCTCATTATCTCTTCTACTCTATACTCCAATCACATGTAACCAATTTCAGTGGGATTATTTTTCATAAAGATTAGCAAATATATTGTATTAGTTTTTGCTTTTTTCTTTCACGAGTAGGGTAAATATATAAGCTTTTCTTTTTCCCTCACTTTGCTTTTTTTTTCCTCCACTTAATTATATCTCTTGAAAGTTACTCCAAATCCATTTATAGAGATCCTCCTCATTATTTCTTTGTAGTTGCATAGTACTACATCATATATGTGTATTCATTGTATATTTAACCAGCATCCTAGGCTTGGATATTTAGGCAGTTTCAATATTTGTAACTACAAACAATCCTATAATAAATAACATTGTGCATATATTTATCATGGTTGGAGATGTATCTTCAGGATTAATTCATAGTAATGAGATTAAAGCATCCAAAGAGTAAATGAAAATATAATTATTTTTAACTTTTATACAACATTAACCCACGGAGCCTGGGATTGCAGGCGGATGCCATAATTACTTAGTATTTTCAAAATTCATTTTCAAATCTCCATCCATAACCTGTCTTAATTTATAGTTAACTTAAATGATGAATTTTTTACATGTCTGAAATTTGATGAAAATAAATTCCAAAGTACTCTATCGGATTCATAGGATTCAATGCTAAGTTTTTTGCTGATGTGCAATATCAAGATCTTCACTGATAATTTTGTTAAATTACAAGACATGTCACAATAATCTAAAAACTTTGCTCTTTTAGGCTTCTGACTTTCATTTTTGTTTTTTATCTAACATTGAAAAACATATTACTTTTTTTCTTAGAAAGATATATGAAGAGCAATGAATATACTAAAGATAAAGACAATGAAGTAAGTCTGGCAGTCTCAATCATATCATTACTTGGGATCAAAATGGTTTAATAATTGCAAAGATTAAGAGTTCCCATGTATGAAATCATGTCAAAAAGTTTAAACATTCTCTATTGAACATTTTCCTTTATTAAGCCTTATGCCTCCACATGAAATAGTTTTTTAAATACAATAAGCTTACATGCTATGATCATAATATAATAATTTCTAACTTAAAACTGTTCTTTAGAGAATTTGGTTTTTACTACATCACTAAGACTTTTTTTTATAGCAAGTCTTTCTTGGTGAAGCAATCAGAATATTGATTTCTATTCTCATGAAAGCTCCTTAAATTTTTTTTTCTTTCCAGTTTCCAAACACAGTATTGAAGGTGAAAGCTTCTTAATCTGCATAACTATTCCACATATTGCCTTGTCATTGCAACTGTGCCATCAGAACATTATCTTAATGAAACTTAAACTCCCAGCTATTAGTCAGTGTAATCCTCTTCAGTTTTGCAAATCTATAGCTGGTTGCTTCTAGTCATCAATGATGTTCAGAAAATACTTGTCTATATTACCAGCCTATACTGTTTACACAGAAATCAAAATAGCTGCCACGTTCATGATATTTTTGCATTCATCCAGTTCCTAGCTGTATTTGTTCTGTGAGTGGGTCCACTATTTTTCTCCATTTTCTGTAGTGTTTTAAAATATGCTGTCATTGAAAAGTGGGACTTGAGCTACTTTCTTTGCAGTGGTTGCAGCTATCATTTCTAACACACTTTTGATGCAGTCTTTCACTAATGTCTCAACAACTTTTTATGATTTTTGAGCTTTAACAACGCCAACTGCTTTTCAAAACCATCTATGAAGTGTTTATGTTTAAATAGGAATTTGTGTAGTTTCACAGATTGCCAACAATTATGACTAAGAAACTAAATCACATATATGGAAGACAATGTTTTATTTCTTTGAAATTTGTTTATTTTTCATTATTTTGTTTAGTGTTACCACTACATTCTGAAAAGGTATACCTTATCCTGACCAAAATTAAGGAAAAAAACGTGAAGCTTATACTACTGTCAATAAATTAAACATTAAAAATAAATACACAAATTTTACAGCCCTAATTTAGTTAATAATGTTACATTATAAATGTTAAAAGTAGGCTTAACTTTAAATTAAAAGACTATACATGTATTTATAAAAACGTATGTCCTAACTTTATCCCATTTTTTTACACTTTAATTCATTTCTTCTTATTTTTATTCTTATTCTTATCTTCTTCTTCTTCTTCTTCTTATTATTATTTTTGAGACAAGATCTTGCTATATTGCCCAGGCTGGGGTACATTAATGTGATCATGGCTCACTGCAGCCTCAACCTCTCGGTCTCCAGTGATCCTTCCACCTTAACCTGAGTAGCTGGGATTACAGGCAGGCACCACAATGCCCACCTAATTTTTAATTTTTTTTGTAGAGACAAGGTTTTGCTATAGTGCTGGTTTATACACTTTTAGAGTGCAGTTCCCAATCTAATTTTAAAAATATTACATGGTTCTATTGTGCATGACTTGTATGTGTGTTTTTTAAAGTTTTTATTTTAAGAATACTTAGAATAATTTTAAGAATATTTTAAGAATACTAAGAATTTTTTTGTTTTTTAATTTTTTTGTTTTTTAAATGAATTGTTTTTTAAAGTTTTTATTTTAAGAATACTAAGAATAATTTTAGAATGTTTTAAGAATACTGAGAATACTTAATAGGAGAACTACTTTGTAACAAATTTTTATTTTTTTAGTTTTTTTAAAGCCAGGATTAGAACTTTTTTTTTTTTTTTTTCCTGAGACAGAGTCTCGCAATGTCACCCAGGCTAAAGTGCAATGGCACAGCCTCTGCACACTGCAACCTCTGTCTCCCAGGTTCAAGTGATTCTCATACCTTAGCGTCCTGAGCAGCTGGGATTGCAGGTGTGCGCCACCACACCCAGCTAATATTTGTATTTTTAGTAGAGATGAGGTTTTGCCATGTTGGCCAGGCTGATGTCAGACTCCTGGTCTCAAGTGATCCGCCCTCTTCAGCCTCCCAAAGTGCTGGGATTACAGATGTGAGCCACCGTGCCTGGCCTTTATAACAAATTTTGAAGTGTACAAGAGGATATTTATTATTAACTGTAGGCATAATGTATAGCAGATCTTGATAATTGTTTTTTGTCATACTGTGAGTTCAACATTATCAAACTAGCCAAGTCCTATTAAATGATATGAGTTCACTAATTCTGTGCTTGGATATTATAGCAAAGCCAGATTACTGTTAAAATTTCTAAATGCTTGCTCTTCATTTCTGTACTTATCCCATCACAAACTTGTAGCAAACTATCAGCGAACTGGCTTGGGTCCACAAGCCACACATTGATTTTTGCACCTGGAAACATACACCAGAATATTTATAGCAATACTGTTTGCAAAAGCAAAAATTGGAAACATCCCAAATGTCCATTTATAGTAGAATGGATAAATGCATTGTGGTATATTCATGTGATGATTTACTATATAGTAGAGAAAATAAATAAAGCATTCTTGTGTCTATTAACATAGATGAATCTTATAAACACAATGTTCAGAAAAACAAATCAAGTCAGAGAAGAATGTATTACAGTAGTATTTTATTTATATAAAGATTCAAAAGAGAAACAACTAAATAGTTAATTGTTACTAATCATAGGTATGTGGTAAAACTCAAAGAAATGCAAGAAGGTATTATCACAGAATAGAAATTACCCCAGGGAGTGGAGATTCAACCAAGTTCAGGTATGAGGGCACTTCAAAATTACTGTATATGCTCTACTTTATAACCTGGATATTGGGCATATGGATATTCATTTCATTGTTATTAAACTCAACACATATTAAATATTCTTTTGCATATATATTTTATAATAAAATTACTAAAATTATAAATAGGCAAGACTTTTAAAAAATATTTTTGAAATACATTTAAAAACATGTGAATAGCCCAGCACAAATATAGAAATTTGATCATGACAATATAAAAACCTGGTTTTTAAGATGTTCAGGGATAAAAATAAAATAAAATGCCTATATTCTGTGAGTTTGCCAGAACAACTGTAGAATAAGTAAAGCAGTACAGTCAAGGTCAGATGACCATGACTGGAAAGTGTGACAGAAGAGAGGAATGTTCAATCTCAGAATCTACTACGTGTTGCCTTCATGATCTGAATGTTTGTATCTCCCCAAAATTCATATGCTGAAATCTTAATTCTCAAGGTGATGGTATTAGGAGGGTGGGGCCTTTAGGAGGTGATTAAGTCCTGATGGCTCTGCCCTCATGAATGGGATTAGTTTCTTTATAACAGAGGCCCTAGAAATCTAACGAGTCTCTTCTACCATGAGAGGAGAACAGGAGAAACTGCCATTATGAACCTAGACTCGGCCTTCACCAGACACCAAATCTGCTGGTGCTTTGATCTTGGAATTCCCAGCCTCCAGAACTGTGAGAAATAAATTCCTATTATTTATAAGCTACCTAATTTATGGTATTTTGTTATACCAGCCTGAAGGAACTAAGACACTTAACTATTTTAATCAAATCATATAACTGCATTATCCAGTTTTCCAGTCTGTAAAATGAAAATAGCAATAGTATTAATAACTTCTGAATTACTGCAATAATTATATGACAAAATATATATTAAAAGCATAACAAGTTATACATTGGTAGTCAAAAATTATTTATTTTAGCCTCATAATGAAGAATTCTATAAAATTTAAAGTATTCGGTGTTTTACTTTGTTTTTCTTTTGAGATGAGAGTCTCACTATGTTCCCTAGGCTGGTTTTGAACTTCTGGGCTCAAGTAATTCTTCCACCTTAGTCACCACAGTGATGGGGATTACAGGCATGTGCTCCGCATCCAACGTATTTGCTGGTTTACTTATGAAAAGTGAGAACATATGATATATATGGCATGTGATTTTTTTCACCTATCTATATTCTGTACATCCTTCTATGTCAATCTTTTTTGTAGTTGTAATAAATCAATAAATTGCAATTCATTTTGTGTTTATCATTTGACCAAATAAAATTTTCAAAGTCATCCCCCACTCTATAGGACTCAAAAAGTTAGGAGCTATCAGTATAAATAAATAAGGACAACTTGTCGTACTGGATGTTAATTAAACTCTAAAACTATAATAATTAAAGCTCTAGGCCGGGCGCGGTGGCTCAAGCCTGTAATCCCAGCACTTTGGGAGGCCGAGACGGGCGGATCACGAGGTCAGGAGATCGAGTCCATCCTGGCTAACACGGTGAAACCCCGTCTCTACTAAAAAATACAAAAAACTAGCCGGGCGAGGTGGCGGGCGCCTGTAGTCCCAGCTACTCGGGAGGCTGAGGCAGGAGAATGGCGTGGACCCGGGAGGCGGAGCTTGCAGTGAGATGAAATCTGGCCACTGCACTCCAGCCTGGGCGACAGAGCGAGACTCCGTCTCAAAAAAAAAAAAAAAAAAAAAAAGCTCTATCATACTGGTTTGAGAAATGAAGAGTAGAGCAATGAAACAACATAAAAGCTCTGAAACAAAACCTGGTATTTGTACTTTTCTAATATAAGATTATATGATGTAAGTATAATGCATGCTTATAATATGTTATTGTAATATATATAAGGGGGAAACTGTTTGATAAGTACTGCTGGATACTGTTATGAATATTCTTCCTGTATAACTAAAATGTATCCTTTGACAAATATTTCCCGGATCCTTTTACTCCCCACCACCTTAGTCTCTGGCAATCACCATTTTGCTGTCTGTTTCTGAGTCTGACATTGTTAGAGTCCACAAAGAAGTGTGATCTGTGACAGGTGTCTTTCTGTGCCTGGGTGATTTCACTTAACACAGTGTCCTCCAAGTTCACCCATGTTGTTACAAAATAAAATTTTAATTTTTAAGGCCAAATAGCATTCAATTGTGTATATATTCAACATTTTCCTTATCTACTTATTGATTGATGGACACTTAGGTTAATTACTTGTCTTGGCTATTGTGAATAGTGCTGCAATGAATATAGGTGTGTTTTGGAGGGATCTCATATATTTGATCCAATTCCAATAAGAAAAATAAAACAAAAATCAAACATTAATAGCCATAAGTATTCCTAAGGCCTGCAACATACTGATTTCATATTCTTTGAATATATACACAGTAGTCAGATTGATGGATCATATGGTAGCTCTATTTTTAATTTTTTGAGGAACCTCCATACTGTTTTACATAATGGCTGTACTAATTTACATTCTCACCAACTGTGTACAAGGGTTCCCTTTTCTTCTCATTGTCTTTAACACTAATGGTCTTTCATCTTGATATTGATAATAGCCAACTGACAAGTGTAAGGGGATATCTCATTGTGGTTTTAATTTGTGTTTCCCTGATGATTAGTGCCACAATTTGAGTGTGCCCCCCAAAATTCATGTGTTGAACACTTAATCCACAATGCAACAAGAGTTGAGAAATGGGAACTTTTAGAGACTTTTAAGCCCTGAGGGCTCTGTCCTCATAACTGAATTAATGTTACTATCATGGGAGTGGGTCATTATCTCTAGAGTGGGTTTGTTAGAAAGGTGAGTTCACAGCTCTCTCACTGCGTGTCTTGTGTGCTTTCTTGTCTTTCCACCCTAACCATGCGATGATGCAGCAAAAGCCCTTCACCAGATGCTAGCATCTTGATATTAGACTTTTCAGCCTCCAAAATTGTGAGAAATAACTTTCTTTATAAATTATCTAGTCTGTGGTATTCTGTTATGGCCACACAAAACAGACTAAGACAATTAGTAATGTTGAACATTTTTTCATATACCCCATTGGCCATGTGTATGTCTTTTTTTTGAGAAATATCTGTTCTCGTCCTTTGCCCATTTGGGCATTTACTTGTTTTTGTTTTGTTTTCTTTGCCATTGAGTTGTTTGAGTTCCTTACATATTTTGGATATTAACCCCTTACAAATGTAAAGCTTGCAAATCTATTCTCCCATTCTGCAGGTTGTCTCTTTACTCTGTTGATTGTATCCTTGGCTGTGCAGCGCTTTTTAGTCTGATATAATTCCACTTGTATATTTTCGCTTTTGTTACCTGTGCTTTTATAGCCATATCAAAAAAAAAAAAAAAAAAAATTGCCCGCAAAAATGTCACGGAGCTTTTCCCCTATGTTTTCTTCTGGTAGTTTTATAGTTTCAGGTCTTACATTTAAGTCTTTAATCCACGTTGAGTTGATTTTTGTAAATGGTATGAGATGAGGGTTAAATTTCATTCTTCTGCATGTGAACATTCAGTTTTCCCCAGCACCATTTATTGAAGAGATTGCCCTTTTCCCATTTTGTGTTCTTGGCATCTTTAATGAAAATCAATTGATTCTAAGTGTATGCATTTATTTCTGGGCTCTTTATTCTGTCCCATTGGTCTATGTGCTTATTTGTATGCCTGTACCATGATGTTTCGATTACCAGAGCTTTGTAGTAGATTTTAAAATCAGGTAGTGTGATGCCTCCGCCTCCAGTCTTGTTGTTTGTCCCATAAAACTATTTACAAGACAAACAATTTGGTAGTTTTACAGCTTTTGCTCTAGGGCCTTATCTTGTTCTGTTAGGTTGAGGCCTGATCAGAGCCACACCATACTCTAGCTTGCAGGAAGGAGTGAGCATGGAAGATTTCATGAGCAATGTCTGAAGGCCCAGGCACCTAAGTAGCAAACATCACTTCTGATCCCATTCCATTGGTGGAAACTTAGTTCCATGGCTTCACTGAGCTGCAAGTATGGCTGGGAATGTGATCTTCACTTCCAAAGTGCCCAGATACAAATCTTTTGCTGTGGAAGGAGGGAGATCATATGTTAGGAAACTACTGGATATTTTTGCCAAACTAGTATTCAACAAATTCAAAGTTATTTTACAATTTTATAATAAATAATATAAATAAATATTACTAAAGAACAAAAGTTATAATATTCAGTGTTGCTATTATACCATTTCTAGTGGTTACAGTAGTAATATTTATAATAACAAATGATTGTTACAACATTAGTATGTGTCCAACACCAAAGTACATGATTTATAGACTTCTTTATTCCTAACACAACCTCAAGGTTTGTGCACATTTATTGTCATCACTTTCCAAATGAGTATCTTTTTAGTGAATTTAAAGACTAATGTGGCCAGGCCCGGTGGCTCACGCCTGTAATCCCAGAACTTTGGAAGCCCGAAGTGGGTGGATCACAAGGTCAGGAGATAGAGACCATCCTGGCTAACACAGCAAAACCCTGTCTCTACTAAAAATACAAAAAATTAGCCGGGCGTGGTGGCAGGCACCTGTAGTCTCAGCTACCTGGGAGGCTGAGGCAGCAGAATGGCATGAACCCACAAGGTGGAGCTTGCAGTGACCCGAGATCGCACCACTGCACTCCATCTTGGGCGACAGAGCAAGACTCCGTCTCAAAACAAAACAAAACAAAACAAAAGACTAATATATGCAATTAGTAACTGTTTGAGCCATAGTTCCACACCAGACAGTCCTATTTTAAAGCTTATGCTCTTCACGACTAGATAATCAAAATATGAACACTTTTATGAAGAGTGAATATGTTTGCTTTTCCACTTGAATAAGAGATTATTGAAGGCACTCTCTATTATTAATTTTGGTTCTTGAGCACGTGGCCTGGTCTATATTAGATACATTTAGAATAAATTAATGAAGAAATGACCGATTATATAAATTTAAAAACGTTAAGTGATTGCCAAAGTTCACCTAGAGAATAGCTATCATGTCAGGCCTTCCTAACTTTCTATTTTCTATGCCAGGCTGTTCTAATATCATGTCAGGCCTTCCTAGCTTTCTATTTTCTATGCCAGGCTGTTCTAATATCTGCAACCAGACTCCTTGTTTCAGGACAATAGGCATATGTCTGTGTTGTTCCTTGCCAGAAGCAGAATGACACCAAGACTAATTACACTGATTTGAGCCTCCTGGTGAGAGGTGAAGCCAGCTGGACTTCCTGGGTCCAGAGGGGACTTGGAGAACTTTTCTGTCTAGCAAGAGGTTTGTAAACTGCACCAATCAGTGCTCTGTAAAAATATACCAATCAACGCTCTGTAGCTAGCTAGAGGTTTGTAAAATGCACCAATCAGTGCTCTGTAAAAACACACCAATCAGCGCTCTGTAGCTAGCTAGAGGTTTGTAAATGGACCAATCTGTGCTCTGTAAAGTGGACCAATCAGCGTTCTCTAAAATGGACCTACCAGGAGGACAGGGACAGAGACAAATAAGGGAATAAAAGCTGGCCACGCCCCAGCAAGCAGTGGCAACCCACTCGGGTCCCCTTCCATGCTGTGGAAGCTTTGTTCTTTCGTTCTTCACAATAAATCTTGCTGCTGCTCACTCTTTGGGTCCATGCCATCTTTAAGAGCTATAACACTTACCGTGAAGGTCCGCAGCTCCATTCTTAAAGTCAATGAGATCAGGAACTCACCAGAAGGAACCAGCTCCAGACACACTAGGACTAAGACCTTGATCTGCCTTCTTTGTGGGCAAGTTATTTCATATCTCTGATCCTAATGTTTTTTGCTTCGTTTTATAAAATAAGTAAAAATAATGTGTATCACACAAGGTTGATGTCATGGACTGAATAATCCTGTCCTTCCGAAATTTTTATGTTAAAATCCTTCCCAAATTTATATGTTAAAATCCCAGTGTGATGGTATTTGGAGATGGGGCCTTCAGGACATAATTAATATTAGAATAGGTGATACAGTGGGGCTCTCATGATGAGATTAATTGCTTTATAAGAAGAAGAAGAAGAGATTTCTCTCTCTCTCTCTCTCTCTCTCACACACACACTCTCTCTCCCTCTCTCCCTCTCTCCCTCTCCCCCTCTCCCCTACTCCACATACAGAGAAAAAGCCCTGGGAGGACATAGCAAGAAGGCAACTATTAGCAAGCCAGGAAGAGGGCCCTCACCAGAACTCAATTCTGCTAGCACCCTGATTTTGTACTTATAGTCCCAAGAACCAAGCGAAATAAAATTCTGTTGTTTAAGCCATCCAGTCTCTAGTATTTTGTTATAGCAACCTGAGCTAATTAAGATAGGTGGTACTGAGGGTTAAATGAGATAAGTATAAAATGTTTAGTACATTTCCCAGTACATCATAAAACCTCAGTACATGAAGTTCTTATTATCCTGGGCATCGAATGGTGTGTCTGGCACTTGGTACCCACTAATAGTAAGCACACAGTAGTCCACTTGTTACCTTTCTATGTCATCTCCAACTGTTTACCACCTCCTTGCTCTCCAACCACAATGATTTCCAGAAGATACAGAGCTTGTTGCTGTGTCAGGCTTGTACCTGCTGTGTTCGCCACAGAAGGCCTCTTCTCCTTATTTGCTCAGGTCTCTTAAGTGTCATTCTCTTAGAGTGGCCTTCTTAACTAACCTACCCAAAATAACCCTAATCACTCTGTCACCTCATCCTTCTTCATTTTTTTTCATTAAGTAGTCACTGACATTTTGAGTAATATATTTAGTTATTTTTGTGGTATCTCTCTTGCTTACCAGAATAAAGTCCATGAGGGCAGGGAATATCCCCAGTGCTAAGAAGATAACATAGCCTAGAGTATCATTAAACCTATTTTTGAGTGATTGAATGAAAGCAGTTTTATAAGAAAATCTTCGGCCGGGCGCGGTGGCTCAAGCCTGTAATCCCAGCACTTTGGGAGGCCGAGACGGGCGGATCACAAGGTCAGAAGATCGAGACCATCCTGGCTAACACGGTGAAACCCCGTCTCTACTAAAAAATACAAAAAAATTAGCCGGGTGAGGTGGCGGGCGCCTGTAGTCCCAGCTACTCGGGAGGCTGAGGCAGGAGAATGGCGTAAACCCGGGAGGCAGAGCTTGCAGTGAGCTGAGATCCGGCCACTGCACTCCAGCCTGGGCGACAGAGCGAGACTCCGTCTCAAAAAAAAAAAAAAAAAAAAAAGAAAATCTTCTAGCAAGAAACAAACTATGTAGAAACACATGTATATATGTTAGCATTTTGGAGGGAATGCTTGCCATTCATATATAAAAATTAAGATAAAGGTTTTTAGTCTCTCCTTTCTTATTGTGCTCACATCATCCCTTTTGTGTAAGCAATACATTCATCAAATGTATTATTCTGTCTCATCAAAAATCAAACAAATAACTTATCTTCCAAATTAAGTATATCAACTCTCAAAGCGATAAAACATTGATGTAAGTTTTTGGAGACTGACTTCCTAACATATTAGTACCAGATTTTCATAGTCTTTTTGTAAAAACAAAATGCAGTTCCTGAAACATATAATTTTTGAAACTTTTTATAAATTTAAGCATTATATTCCATATACCTCTTCCAACTGTCTTTATCTGGAGAGATTGTATTTGTTTTTACTTAATCATATTACTTTTAGGCAGATAGGAAGTGATTAATAATTAAAAATTAATTTCCATGAAGTGTTGGTATCTTTAGTTACACACATGCCACAATGATAATCAATGTGGTGAGTAATGTTTAGGTACTGTGCTCCAGAGAACAATTCAATCAATTGCCCAGCCTGGTGTTTGCTGTTATGCATGAACTTGGGGAACTATAATTTTCTGAATAATTCAACTTAAAGTAAAGCAAAATGAAATGTGTGAGTAATTAAAGAAAATGTTCTTCTGCTAACATTTATTCTGATAAATCATTTCAGTTCGATGTTTGATTTTGCAGACACATCCATAATATCATTGAATTAGTAAAATATAATAACTCTAAAAAGCTCATAGAAGTGATTATTGCCTCTATATTTTCTAGTACGATGTTAATTTTTTTAGATAACTGTAATGCACTGTGAATATAATTTCTTCTACAAGTTACTTTTGCTGCTTCTAAAATATTAGTGGTAGCAGTGTTTGCATACTTTCTGTATAAAGACTGATTTGATGTCATCTCCCAATCACACAAAGAAAGTCAAACCAAAACAGAAAGGTCTTCATTTAATCAAGTAATACAATTATTACCAATTCTGTAGAATTAGATATTTAAATCAGAGCTAGCTGCAACAAGTTATACGAGCTTTGCCGTTTTATGAACATAATTTGACTAAGCGGTTATGAGATCTGTAAAGAACACTTCTTATCTGGGTGTAGCTGGGGACGTCTTTGTTCAGAAGTACACAGAATTGTATAAACCTGTCCAGAGCCTCATATACATCCAGTAAGGCTCATTTTCTACATATTTGAGATCTTATTCTCTGTATCTTAACTGGGAAGTGCAAAATTTGACGTAATATTATATCATTAATGCAGAAATAAACAGAAAAGAAGAGAATGAATCTCAAATGCATTGAGTACCTACCAAGAATGAAAATAAAAACATTTGAAAGTGGTATGTGGCCTGAGATGTAACACAGTTTTTGAGAAGAAATTTAGGGAATATTATAAGCATTTGCTGATTTGTACGCTTGAAATATTGTTTCAAAAAATCCCCTTTTTATTTCCCTGAATGCATGCTCCTCTGAAGAGAATAACTTCTCCTGTGTTATTGGATTACTTAGTCTTCATTTCAAGTTTAAATTTGATGTTTTATCTTGTTTGAGCCATTTTTAAGCCTGATTTATTTTATTTTTAAATAGAACAGAAAGCATTGACTCAGAAATATTTCCTTAGAAAGGGTGAGAATGATAGTCTTTCCAGGTTGGTAACCAAAATCTATTCCTAGTCTTCAGAAAGTGGTAAAATTAACATTCTATATAAAAGCCACATAGAATAAAGAATATTTTATTTATTTAATTTATTTTAATGAATTAATTTTTATTATTTTGTTTTGAAACAGAGTCTCACTCTATTGCCCAGGCTGGAGTGCAGTGGCATGATCGTAGCTCACTGCAGCCTCGACTGCCTGGATTCAAGCGATTCCCCCACTTCAGCCTCCTGAGTAGCTGGGATCTCAGATGTGTGCTACGATGACTAAAAAAATTAAAAAAAAAAAAATTATTTGTAGAGAAAAGGTCTCACTATATTGCCCAGGCTGGTCTTGAACTCCTCGGCTAAATCAATCCTCCTGCCTTGGCTTCCCAGAGTGTTGAGATTAAGGTGTGAATACCTGCCCTAAGAATATTTTAACTAGTTAATTTGTTTAAATATTTATCCAGTCTCTAATATATTTAGAACAGATCCACTGGCTAATTAATTGATTCAATCATTTACCAAGCATCTGAAGTATTCAGAACAGATCCTGAGGCTCTTTATTATAGTTGTAGATAGTTCTTTAGTCCAGTTGTAAAGAGGACCCACATACATCAGTTTTAAAGACGAGGAACCACACCTCTTACATACCACATAATTTAAGAGAAAGTGATCAGATGGAGATTTGTATTAACGTCCTGGCACCATGTTCCTTATTTGACATAATCAGGTGGTTCCTTGACTTGTCAGGTGGTTTTATATGATCCTCTGTCTTGAACTTAAGATAGAAGGGAGATTGGTCACTGGCTATACACTTTATGCCTATTCCTCTATACGCCTCTGAGATATTTTTTTTTTTTTTTTTTTTTTTTTTTTTTGAGACGGAGTCTCGCTCTGTCACCCAGGCTGGAGTGCAGTGGCCAGATCTCAGCTCACTGCAAGCTCCGCTTCCCGGGCTCACGCCATTCTCCTGCCTCAGCCTCCCGAGTAGCTGGGACTACAGGCGCCTGCCACCTCGCCCGGTTAGTTTTTTGTAGTTTTTAGTAGAGACAGGGTTTCACCGTGTTAGCCAGGATGGTCTTGATCTCCTGACCTCGTGATCCGCCCGTCTCGGCCTCCCAAAGTGCTGGGATTACAGGCTTGAGCCACCGCACCCGGCCTGAGATAAATATTTTTAACACTGTTATTTAACTAAACTGAACATGTCCAGAATGACACAGCAAGTAACAGGGTATCAGAATTAAAACCTGAGTCTATGTGACTCTAATGACATTCCTCTAGATCTTACTAAGGATTATTTAAGTAGAGAGGTAGTTTCTTAGAGAGGTTGGAAATTCCTTGGGGCCTGACGTGTTGCATTGAATCTAATAGGTGGGTCTTCTGTTGTTTGCTATAGAAAATACTTCTGAAAGCCATGTGGAATATCTGGGGCAGGGATTGGGGAAATGGGTGTGGTGGCTGCTCAGGTCTAGCTCTACATAAAGATATTTTTCTCATAAGAGCATTGCCACAGAGTAAGGCATTTACTGGAGACAGGGATGCAGGAGTGTATCTGAATTGCATAGATATTTTTCTCATAAGAGCATTGCCACAGAGTAAGGCATTTACTGGAGACAGGGATGCAGGAGTGTATCTGAATTGCATATAACGTTGTGTGTGCATGTGTGTGTGTATGTTTATATTGCCAGGAGTAAGATGATGGCCTTTTGCAGTAGAGAACAAAAAAGAAAGATACCAATTTTGAGGAAAATGTAATGAGTTATTATGTTTTATATATAAATATATATAAATATATATATATATATATGTTTTTTTTTTTTTTTTTTTTTTTTGTAGAGGCAGCATCTCACTATATTGCCCAGGCTAGTCTCAAACTCCTAGGTCCAAGAGACCCTTTCACTTCAGCCTTCCACAGTGCTTAGATTACAGAGTGAGCCACCAAGTCAAGCCTCAGTTATATCTTAAGACTAGCCTGCTCACTGGTAGACGGTTAGGTTTAGATATACACATTTAGGAGGTAACGATAAAAGTAGCTGCTCCTATTGTACATACAATCACTGAATGAATGTATATAGAGATAAAGAAATAAGGCCGGGCGCGGTGGCTCACGCCTGTAATCCCAGCACTTTGGGAGGCCGAGGCGGGCGGATCACAAGGTCAGGAGATCGAGACCATGGTGAAACCCCGTCTCTACCAAAAATACAAAAAATTAGCCGGGCGCGGTGGCGGGCGCCTGTAGTCCCAGCTACTCGGGAGGCTGAGGCAGGAGAATGGCGTGAACCCGGGAGGCGGAGCTTGCAGTGAGCCGAGATCGCGCCACTGCACTCCAGCCTGGGCGACAGAGCGAGACTCCGCCTCAAAAAAAAAAAAAAAGAAAAAGAAAAAGAAAATAGATACAAGAGGGTTAAATACCCAGTTGGGAGGAAAATGTAAAACTCACTAAGGAGATGAGAAAGGAAAAAAATCAGTAGAAAGAAGACTATTGTTAGTTTATATTTAATGGTCTAAACTTTTTTTTTTTTACTTCTAAGGAAGAATAGTTGTCAAAGTGGAGGGAAACTCTAAAGCTAAAGACACATTCAGACTGATTTTCAAAGCTTAATTTTCCCAAATGATACTGGGATCAAATTTTCATAGTATCTACTCAGACAACAACAGTAACAAATAAACAAAAAGCTGTTTTGTCTCTGAGCATTAAAAAAATGTAAAAATGTTTTACTATCCTCTAAGTTTCTTGAAGACAGAAATTGTGTCTTCTTAATGTCTTTGTTTCCTAAATGTCTGGCACATGTGGTGAATTGATTTTACACCTTCATGGAAAGAAGCAATAACCTCCACTTACAGGTTGGCATTTAGGGGCATAGTTCAGGTTGCATCAGCATCATAACTGGGTCAAAGTTAAGAACACAGTTTTCATCTCGTGTGTGTTTTTAAATCAAAAGTGAAAACTAAAGGGAATAATGACAATCTTCTTCTATTTTATTTTTCTAATGACTTTTATATTTTAACTGCTGTTTAATGGATATATTATTGAAAACATTCTGATCATCCTTAATAATGTACATTTTTTTCTTTCTTTCTTTTTTTTTGAGACGGATTCTTGCTCTGTGCCCCAGGCTGGAGTGCAGTGGCCTGATCTCAGCTCACTGAAAGCTCCGCCCCCTGGATTCACGCCATTCTCCTGCCTCAGCCTCCCGAGTAGCCAGGACTACAGGCGCCCGCCACCCGCCCGGCTAATTTTTTTGTGTTTTTAGTAGAAACGGGGTTTCACCGTGTTAGCCAGGATGGTCTCGATCTCCTGACCTCGTGATCCGCCCTCCTCAGCCTCCCAAAGTGCTGGGATTACAGGCTTAAGCCACCGTGCCCAGCCAAAAATGTACATTTTTAAAAGTCAGTAGTGATCTTTATCTCAGGCAGTAAAGAGTATGGAACAAACTATTGTAATTATATTCAAAATAGAATATGAAATATTAGGCATTTCACAATTTTTCCCACTATTTTTTATTTGCTTACAGTGACTACATTCATTCAATAAAAATCAAGGTGTTAACAGGGGTGCATTCCTCTGAAGAAGCCAGAAAAATCATTTTCCTTCCCTTTTTTAGCTTCCAGGGTCTTCCTCCATTCTTTGGCTCCATTTCTAATAGTCTATCTAGCAATTTCACCCTTCAGGCAGAGTGGGATTATATAAAGGAAGGTAATTCCTATTCCCTAGTAGGAAGGAACTCTCTACTAGCTAGGTAAATAACACTTATATAAAATTTAATAGAATGTTAGTTAAATAATGACAACAAATGTATCTCAGCAGTACATGACTGCATTCTTAGTCAGCATAATATTCATAAAGTGTCCTGAGTTCTTAGGAAGGAAAATCACTGTGGCCTATCAAAATTATGAAGCCTAATGTACATGCAGAATTTTAAACTTGTGCCTAAATTCTTCTCATTATGTAGCAAAAACTCTGATTTCTCTGTGCTATACAAATAAGCTATATAAAATGTGATCAGGAAATCAATAGGAGAATGTAAAAAATAGTTGATTTGTTGAGTGATAGGATTCTGGATCATAAAAGATTTATTCTAGTCTTGATATTATAAGTCTTAAGTTCATACTTGGCTTGTGTAGTAGTGTTTATAAATGACCTGTATACTTTGACTTCGTTTGGAAAAGATAAGTGAACTCTGCTATATCCTCATGTGAAACCCAGGAACTAAGTTGTATACGTGTTCATTCTAGAAGTGTTCATTCGTTTATGCATTTAGTCATATACACATTTATCCTTACTTATCCATTGATGTGATTCAGACCCAGATGGTCTGGTGGCAGCACGGACAGGCACTTGTCTTCAGAATGCTAGCCACCTAGAAAAGCCCTCCAGGACTGTACTCAGAGTCCAAAAGAGTTGTTTTTCAAGTTACATAGTTTGTCTTAAAGTAATTCACATACTAATGAAAAAACATGCACCATGGAATAGAGGGAATTACATAGTAAATCCTTTTTCCTTATATTTTATATATTTTAGAGTAATCATAGTTTTCTGTGAGAATTTGCCTAGTTGTGAGACCTTGTAGATACTAATTAATTCATGCTGTGTGATGATCCTGTATAAAGAAAGCTTAAATCAATACATACGTTCTGAAGAAAAAAAAAAAAAAATATATATATATATATATATCTGTACAGTACACAAAGAGAAAAAAACAAACCCAAAAAGAGTTCCTGAAAGTCACTAGTAATTAAGTGGTTTGAAAGAATTAATAGAGTTTCCTACAGGCCTAATTAATAAAGACATTACCTATCCCTATATTGAAAAGATGGATATGGTTTCTAGTTCTGCTTTCAGGTTGATTTATGTGGGGAGAGTGTGATGACATTTATGTGCTAAATACTTAGTACTTTTAATTCAATCTACCATTTAATCTATAAATGCAAACCATGTTAAAGGATGGTTGACAAAAATAAACTTGAAAGCCAGCATTAACCTCCCAAACCAGCTGAAGGTGCTCAAAAGACAATAAGAGTAAAATTTCATTATACAGACTTCAAGTGGGTTTTTAAAAAATCTATAGACTTTCCAACTAAAATGATGAATGCTGTTCTGATTCTAATTGACAAGTGTTATATATAAAAGAGTTCTTGCCTTCATTCTTATCAAAACTGTGGGGATTTCAATGATAGGACAATATTATGTGGGTGGAAACTTCTCAGAAGAATAGAGAACTTATCAGTATTTACTTAGGTTCTATTACATTCAGAGCCATAAAAGAAACTACACTCATAAATTTATAGACAGTCAAGGATATTGCCTCTTCCCCAAAGAGGCTAGATATTAAAGGAGTGGAGTGAATGAGCTCAAATCATGAAGTGGTTTCAATATTGGAAGAGTTTTCCCCCTTCATATTTCAACTTGTAACTAATATGTTATGAAGAATCGCTGGCTAGCTAACTTTGAGGGTTTGGCAGAAGAAAACAGTCTTCACCACTTTTTCTTACAAATGTTATTTTTCTTCGATAATTAGTACTTAATGATAATATCCACCCTTTAATGAGTTACTGTAGGTTAATGATTACCACACTTGTTCAAATATATTTAGGATTTCAACTTTGCAGATAAGGAGAGGTTTATACAGGTTAAGAATCTTGCCCAAAATCACACAAAAGGAGCAAGACGTAAGCCTGTTTTTTTCTTAGCTTCCTATTTCTGCTGTCACAAATTACCACAAACTGAGTGTTGTGAACAACACAAATCTATTATTTTACAGCTCAAGGTCAGAAGTCCAAAACGGGTTTTACTGGGCTAAAATCAAGGTGTCAACAGGGGTGCATTCCACTGAAGAAGCCAGGAAAATCTTTTTCCTTCCCTTTTTCAGCTTCCAGGGTCTTCCTCCAATCTTTGGCTCCATTCTTTGGCCCCTTCCACCATCTTCCTTCTTCAAAGCTCACAATTTCATTACCCAACCTCAGCTTTTGCTATTACATCTCCTTTTCTGACTCTTCTTCCTCTCTTTTTTATCCTTTAAAGATCCTTGCGATTATATCAGGCCCACTTAGATAATCCAGGACAATCTCCTCTATTTCAAGTCAAAGGAATGATTCACATCCAGAGCAGGATGACATGAAATGTAATCATGCTACTCAGATCAGTAACCATTTAGAACTTTTACATTGTTTATTTTTGGAATTTTCAGTTTAATATTTTTAGACTACAGTTGACTGGTGGTTAACTGCAACTGCAGAAAATGAAACCTCGGATAAGGGAAGACTGTTGTATTTAATATTAATATGTCAATACAATACAGTCGAGAAAAAATATAATCACAGAGATTAATGATTAAGATTAATGATTACTACAATGTTTATAGTAGTGTGATGTAATAGAAATAGCTTTGAATCTGGAAAAATTCTGGCTCCATCATTTACTAACTGTATAACCTCAGATAAATATCTTAATGTCGTCTCTTTAGAGTTGATGTGGTGAGTTACAAGGAATGTTGTTCCTCAGAACAAATGGAAACATTTAAATACTTAGCTGGTAGGTGTTCTACAAATGCTTGATCCTTCTTCATTTTCAGAGAATAACAAAGATAGAGAAGAAAGACAAAATAATATAATACATGTTGTATTTACATGTTATAAGTAATGTCTAATAATAATTAAATTTACATAAACTATTTTCTAAATATATTAAACATTTTGTGGGCCTTATTTTTATTTTACAAATAATATTCTGCAGCTCAATGTGCTCCTTTTGTTCCTCCTCTGATATTCAATGTCTGCTTTTTTTTTTTTTCTATAATGCCTCTTTAGGAATCTGAATTAATTCATTAGCTTGATGATGGTGTTTTTAAATTCCATTTTAGGAACTTAATTTTTTAGCATGTAATTTTCTGTATTGTTGTTTGCTGTTATAGGTGCACAACTAGTACTTTTATGAAAAATAAATCCTACATCAGCCTTTTAAAAATCATTTACAAAATAAATCCCAACCTCACATTATAGGAAAGTTATGATATAAAGTATCACCCCTGCCTCCTCATTCCCTCACTTTGATCCCATTGTCAGAGGGAACTCCTAACTGCTGGGTTTTAATTCTTTTTCTTTAGAATATTACCTCATAATTCTTGATCACATTCTTGGCAACTTTTTAAACAGTTGTTGACTCCTGATATGAAAGTCTAGGATCTGGCCAATCTAACTACACTATCTTTCCTTGTCCCTCCTTTCAATATTTGACATTTATACTTTAAATTTTGTTCTTCTATTGTTTACTTTTACAACTGAAAATAACATGGGTAGTTTACTTTTACAACTGAAAATAATATGGGTAAGCATTCATTTATTTTTTTTCAACAGAGTCTATACTCCTACTTTCCAGAGAAGATGTTAATGCTCCTTCTTGTTTCCTCAACTTTTCATTTCTTCAGCAGCTTAACTTTGGTCAGGTGTCAAGTTTGTTTATATTTACAGTTTTCTTATAACCACCTCCAACTATTCTTTTTATGAATACATTGACTTTTGTTGTTGTTGTTGTTGAGACGGAATTTTGCTCTTGCTGCCCACGCTGGAATGCAATGGCATGATGTCGGCTCATCACAATCTCCACCTCCCGGGTTCCAGTGATTCTCCTGCCTCAAGTAGCTGGGATTACAGGCATGCACCACCATGCCCGGCTAATTTTGTATTTTTAGTAGAGACGGGGGTTTCTCCATGTTGGTCAGGCTGATCTTGAACTCCCAACCTCAGGTGATCAGCCTGCCTCAGCCTCTGAAAGTGCTGGGATTACAGGCGTGAGTCACCGTGCCTGGACATGTTGACTTTAAAGTTGGAAATGTATGAACAACGTTGCAAAACCACAAATATTATTCGATGCTGAGAGTCTTGTTTTAACGTAGTGTACTATGTTCTTTGAAGTAGTTTTACTCTCAGGAAACCTAGGGCATTCATGGGAACAAGCTCACCATGTGAAAATGGATTCTCTCTCTCTCTTTTTTTTTTAACTCAATTGCTTGAAATCATTTCAAATTTACATATTCTTTAGATTTATATTTACTTACTATAATACCATTCCAAATTTACTAGTATTTCCTTTTTTTGATTTTGAAAGTTTCATGCAGATTTGTTTTTATCCTGAAATGTCAAATTGTCTTTCATTTTGTTTCCTGCACTAAATTTGCCTTTATCTTACCTTCAGTTTTTTACCCCCTCAAAGTTTTATATTGTCTCAGAGTTTTTCCCTTTGGAAATGTCCTTCATGGAGCTCTCTATATTGTTCCTTCTTCATTCAGAATGTGTGACATCTTTAATCTTGCTGTGCAGCTGTCATTCTCCAAATCCCCTCAATTTATTTTTTTGGATGAGAGTCTTGTTTTATTTGACTCAATGTAATTTTGCCTATGTATTATTGTTTTAACTTTTATGGAGTCTTTCGGATTGTATATTAGTAATGTGAGATATTACAGACTGATTTATCTTATACCAATGACTGCTTTCTAATTCCTCTGATTTAGATCATGGGACATGTGGCTGCCCTTATTTCTGAAATAGTGTACAGGAAAACACCAGGAAACGAACATTCCAGAATCATGACTGCTAGGTTCAAAAGACATCATCCAAGTATGGAAAGAGAATTCACTAATGAAGTCCAAATAGGAAGAACAGGAGAACATGTTGGGAGAGGAAAATGAATGAGGCATGATGTAAAGGTGGTAAACCTTGTTTTTCTAATCCTTGGCTGGATTGGGTTAGAATAGAGGCACAACAGTGTCTGCCTACATTTCCTAAGGCATCCTTGAATAGAGGGAGTAGTCATCTTGTTTATGCTAATGGAACTCCTGTTTTTGCTTGACTTCCTAAGATGTCAGTAAGGGGTGATATGGTGTTATGAGAACTTACAGATAGACTCATATAGGATTCTACAGATCCTATAGCTAACCCATGTAGCCTCATATAGACTCTATGCAAAAATTTTCCCCTTGGAAATGTCCTTCATTGAGCTCTCTATATTGTTCCTTCTTCATTCAGAATGTGTGTTAAAGTTTAAGATAATATACATAGGCCGGGCGCGGTGGCTCAAGCCTGTAATCCCAGCACTTTGGGAGGCCGAGATGGGCGGATCACAAGGTCAGGAGATCGAGACCATCCTGGCTAACACGGTGAAACCCCGTCTCTACTAAAAAATACAAAAAACTAGCCGGGCGAGGTGGCGGGCGCCTGTAGTCCCAGCTACTCGGGAGGCTGAGGCGGGAGAATGGCGGGAACCCGGGAGGCGGAGCTTGCAGTGAGCTGAGATCCGGCCACTGCACTCCAGCCCTGGCGACAGAGCGAGACTCCGTCTCAAAAAAAAAAAAAAAAAAAAGATAATATACATAGCTAGAATAATATATCATGCTCATGAATTAGATGATTTCATAAATCATGGTTGTCAACTCTTTGCAATTTCATCAATAAAGTCACAGTGTTTCCAGTGAAAAGCCAAGCATGATTTTTAGTGAATATTAATAAGCTCATGCTAAACATCTGTATGCCAATCAAAGGCATAAGAAAGTCAAGAAAATCTTGAAGGCAATATTTTATCTGCTTTTATGTATGCATGGCACATTTTATAGGTTTAAAAAATTAAACAAATAAGTAGAACCAATTATACAACCAGAAAGAAGTTTCAGAGACTAAATATACAATAAGCAAAACAGAAAATGCATTAGAAGCCTAAAAAGTAAGCGATGGAAATATGTATTATGCCAAAAAGAAAAAGTAGAAAGATAACACAAGTATGAAATAAAAAAGAGGAGAAAAAGAAAACTAATTTAGGAAGTACAACTAGTAGAAATAAGAACAAGAAAGTGAAAGCAAAGAAATGGGAAAGAAGAACTGATCAGAGGGGAAAAAAGAAAAACTAGAAAATATTCTCAAAGTTTATCAGGACATGTTTCAAAAATTGAACTTTCTTTACTTATTCTGCTCCTAAGTCTTCCTGGAATCCTCCTTCTATTGGAAATGAAGGAAGCAGCCTGTGATAATAGATTCTTCACTTTGTTCCTTCCTAGTCACAGGGTGTGTGTATGTGTTTGTGTGCATCTGATGAAATAATATATACAGAGTAAATATGTATGAAAATTAGAAAAGGCCAGTATTTATTTATTAGCTTCTTTTATCTTTACTATCAATTTTTAGTATCTGTACTTTAGTCAGTTTAAGGAAATATCAAGTAGAGGCTCACTATACTCTAAAATGCAAATATGTTTCTGAGACTGTAAACACCACATTGTCTAACTTCATAATTCTAGAATTTTGTTCCTTTATACTCATATCAAAATTTTCTTTTTTCAAGGATTATTTTGTTAATACATTCTCCCTTCTTTCCTCACAGCTGTCAACAAGCAACGACTGCCTCTTTATCTTCCAATTCTTTTCTTTTCTCAAATTGCCAATGTCTTCCTTACAGTCAAGTTTATTTTTATAGATTTTATTTTATTTATCCAATTTGTTTTATTAGACTGTGCTGCTGAATTTTACCTTCTCTGGCATTCTTTCAGTGAAAATCCATTTTCTTGATTTTGCTTGACTTGTTGACCTTTCTTTTCCCCTCCCCCCTTCCTCCCTTCCTTCCTTCCTTCCTTCCTTCCTTCCTTCCTTCCTTCTTCCTTCTTCCTTCCTTCCTTCCTTCCTCCTTCCTTCCTTCCTTCCTTCCTTCTTCTTTCCTTCCTTCCGTCCTTCCTTCCTTCCTCCTTCCTTCCTTCCGTGCCTTCCTTCTTTCGTTCTTTCTCTTTCTTTCTTTCTTGTCTTTCTTTTTCTTTCTTTCTTTCTTTCTTTCTTTCTTCTTTCTTCCTTCTTCTCTCTTCTTTCTTTCTTTCTCATTCCGCTCCTTTTCTATTCCGTCTGTATATTTCTCTCTTTTCTCTTTCTTCTTTTTTTCTTTTCTTTCTTTCTTCTTTCTTTCTTCTTCTTCTTCTCTTCTTTCTTTCTCTCTCTCTCTCTCTCTCTTTCTCTCTCTCTCTCTCTCTTCTTTTTTCTTTTTTCAGACAGGACCTCACTCTGTCACCCAGGCTGAAGTATGATTTCAGCTCACTGCAGCCTTGACTTCCAGGCTCAAGAGTTCCTCCTGCCTCAGCCTTCCAAGTAGCTGGGACTACAGGTGCCTGCCACCATGCCTGGCTACTTTTTGTATTTTTTGTAGAGACGGGGGTTTTGCCATGTGGCCCATGCTGGTCTTGAATTCCTGGGCTCAAGCAGTCTGCATATCTCAGATTCCTAAACTGCTGAGACTACAGGTGGAGCCACTGCACCTGGCCTGACCATTCATTCTTTATCTTCTATGTTGTTGTTGTTGTTTAATTTGAGGAGTACACTTTTTTCTTTTATTTTTTCATTAAATAGTTCCTTAGAATATTTTTAGCGTTATATAATCTTCCTGTACATTCTCATTTGTTTTCTTGATGTAAGATGATTTCTAGGTTTTTGGTTTTCCCTATGACCAGCTCACATATGTCTCTGAGACAGTTTTTCTACTAAAGAATTTATTTATTTATTTATTCAAGAAATGAGTGCTCATTATGTGCTAAACGTTTTAGCAACACATTCTTTCTTCTACTGTCCTTAACCTGCACTCCATTTTATTGGAATGGCCACATTCCTATTATCATTCAGTACTCACTGGTTCACATTAGAAATTTTTTATTAGCAAACAGGGCCAGGTGCGGTGGCTCATGCCTGTAATCCCAACACTTTGGGATGCTGAGGCAGGCAGATCACGAGGTCAGGAGATCGAGGCCATTCTGGCCAACATGGTGAAACCCCGTCTCTACTAAAATACAAAAAATTAGCCGAGCATGGTGGCACGCACCTGTAGTCCCAACTACTGGGGAGGCTGAAACAGGGGAATCACTTGAACCTGGGAGGCAGAGGTTGCAGTGAGTGGTGATCATGCCATTGCACTCCAACCTGGTGACAGAGCAAGACTCTGTCTCAGTTTTATATTAGCAAACAGCACAGTGAAGTCACAAATTTTTATCTATCCATATATTTTACTTCCTTCTTCTAGACATCAAGAAAATCATTATTTTTTAAAATGCCATTACCAGATGACTTTAATCAGATATACCTCTGTGCACTGTTAAAATAGAATCCAGAGTCCTAATCTGGACCATGGAAACTGAGTGGCTAGAATGGACTTGCAGAATCTGCATTAGTAGCAAATGTTCTAGGTGATTCACATTCACGTTACATTTTAAGAACCACTGCTGTCTGTTGATTTCTTTTCTTGTTATAAATGATATCATATATATTTATACAAAAATGTACATATGCATATATGCATATGTATGTAATGTTCCATACAAACAATTATATCGTTGCAATAGATGCCTAAGCAGGAAATGATAGTTAAAAGGAAAAACCATTTTAATATATCTTCCATTATTCCAATCGCTTGCATTCTTTCTCCAATTTAATTCTATAATATAGTTTTCCTGGTTGTATATCTATCCTCTTTTCATTCTTTTTCATTGGTTTCCTTCCTACCATTCATTGATATGCTGGTACTCCCCAGGGAGAGGGCCTTCTTTGGTCCTTATCTTTTCTTCTACACGTAAAGTTCTGCAGAGGTGACTTAGGTATTTCTCAAGAACCATGCGTAGCTTGCATCTCCCACTTTGTGTTCATTTAATGAATTAAAAGGTCAACATAAAATGTATGTAGGGCTGGGTACGGTGGCTCATGCCTGTAATCCCAGCACTTTAGGAGGCCGAGGCAGGTGGATCATGAGGTCAGGAGTTCGAGACCAGCCTGACCAACATGGTGAAACTCTGTCTCTACTGAAAATACAAAAATTAGCTGAGTGTGGTGGCATGCGCCTGTAACCTCAGCTACTAGGGAGACTGAGGCAGGAGACTCGCTTGAATTTGGGAGGCAGAGGTTATAGTGAGCCAAGATCATGCCACTGCACTCAGCCTGGGTGATAGAGCGAGACTGCATCTCAAAAAAAAGAATTATATGTAGAGTTTTCTAATGCTAAAATGTTTCAACAGTCAATGCTTTTCCCTTTCCCTGTGTAATTTACTTATTAACAACTCCTTCCTAATACGATAGCCTTGTTATCACCTCCCTATTATCTAGAAAGCAAGTTAAGATAAGTAGATTATGATTATATGAGAAACCAAAGACTTGAGAAACAAAACCAAACCAACTTTTTGTTCTTTATTCTGAGGTTAAAAAAAGAAAAAGCTGTATTAGTTAGCTATTGCTACAAAATGTTGCATGACAAAAGAGTCATAAAACTTTCAGTGGCTTATTGATATTTTATTTTTATACTTAAAAGGCTGTAATTTGGCTGATCTAGGCTAAGCTTTTCTGAATCAGTTACATGCCTGGCTTCTGACTTGGCTTCAGGTCTGAGGTGCAGGTGGGAGGAGCAGTAGAGATATTGGGAAATTTTTTTTTTGTGGCAGATCCCAGGTGCACAAGAGAACAAGCCCAACTATGCAAGCAATTACATTATGTTCACTCACATTTCCTTAGTCAAAGCAGTTTTAGGGCAAGCCCAACCTTAGAGGGATGGGGAAATATACCCTACCCACAGTGGGAGGCTTTGTAAAATTACATAGCACAGGGTGTGGAGGTATAATCCTAGTACTACGCACTGAGTAATTGGGACAATAATCCAAACTACATCAGAGGGATAGTATATGAATCTGAGGATTCTTGGTATACATAATCTTTTGTTTGTTTTGCCATTATCAGAAATTTTCTCAGATGATTTTTTAAAAAGGTTTCACTTACTTGATTAAAAAGGTACTACTCATTTACTTACTTGTGTTTTATCATTAGTTCCTTTCTGTAGAAGTGGCAGAAGCCAGAGAAGAAAGGGCCTCAGTCTCTTGTCTGAGTTTGAGACCTCTGTTTCAAACTGTCCGATGAGTAATCTACAGACAATTTTTCTCAATAAGCACCCATAATTTTATTAATTATTTGTTTACCTAAGCCTGTGGCTCCTTAATTTCTCATCATCAAATCTCCCCAAGCTACCTTCAAGTTTTTCTTCTTTCTCATCCTTATACCCAATTTGTGAACAAATTCTATCAGTTTCAATGGAATGTTCCTTTGAAGTCCCTTCATTCAATTTTTGTTTCATTAAGTGTTTTCATTTTTAACCAGGAGTTTTACTTCAAAAACCTCTGGAGCCAGAGACATCTTATTAAAAAAGAAACCTGAAAGTATCCCGTGTTTAGAGGGCCCACTCAACTTCTGGAGTCCTGGCTATCTTCTCTTTCTCATTCACCACTCAAACTACATGGAATACTGACTTCAAAACTCTCACTTTTTAGATGATTCTCTTATTACTTGAATATCAACTACACTGCCTTCTCCACTCAGCAAAGCCTGATTCATCTTCCAGAGCCAAGTTGGGTGTTATCTTTGCACTTAAGCCTTTCGGGATTCTCATACAAAGTCGGTGGCCTTCTCCTGGCGTTCTCACTGTATTCTGCACAACTATCCATTCAAGGATTGTTTCATGGATTATTTACATTTGATTATAAAAGCATTAAAAGATCCTTATAAAAATCAGAGGACATATAAAGTGTAAAGAAGAAAATATAATCACTGTTCTTGGCTTCAGAGAATACAGTTAACATTTTGGTACTATATTTTTATGGCAAGATTACTTCATTTAACAACATAGCATAGCATTTTTTCAATTGTAGTCTATTGTAAAAATTAATTTTGCTGTTTCTCTCCCCTTGCAGATTGTTCATTCCTTTAAGGATCATCATTTCTCATTTTACACCTTATTTCCAGTGGTTGGTACAATCCTTGGCAAACAGGAAGCATTTAATTAACAGTTGTGTGACTGTTAAATGAAATGGGAATATTTTATTAAGTCCGAAATAATTCAGTGAACAAAGGAGCATAACTATAAGCCAACGACAAATTACAAAATAGGTGGTATTTTACTAAAGTCTGGGTATCTTGTTATATTACATATTATTTTTGAAAACCTGACATTGTGTCAAGGCAATAGTTATGCTGTAATTCTGTGTTAATCTTGTTTTCTATTTTTTTGACCTCAGGAAATTATTTGCTGTAATTATTTCCAGTCACATAAGACTTTAGATATTAGTCAAATAGTGTTGTAGTTTTAGCACTGGTAAGAGATACAAGGGTTAAGTCACTCTAGTCTTTTTTTTCTTTTTCTTCTTCTTCTTTTAAAGACATGTAACTTCTTTGTCTGATCTCCTTATGGTCCTTGTCACAACTGTATGGCTTTTAATCACTCATACATTCAGTGAGTTACTGCACTGCTGGAACCTTAATAATGTTCTAGTTTGTTTGGATGATCTTCCTGATAAAGTCCTGACAATCTCTCAGTATAATGGGAAGACAATCAAAATAAAAAATGCTTTAAGAGTTCAGGTAGTGGAGCATAGTATTATTTTTCACACAGTGCAAGGATATTAAAATACAGACTTTCATGCATTTGATTGAGTTTGTGATGGAATCCAAGAAAAATTGAAAATTTGAATTATTCTACTGCCAGCAGGGACTGTATATCATGAACAGAAAAGCAGGCATATGTAACTGACTCTTATAGCATAATCTGAAAAGTGTCAGCTTGCCCTCCTTTTATATGAGTTTCTGCAGTATATCTAAGCAATTAATTCATTATATAACTCTCTTATATTTGCAATCACCATCTGGAATTTTACAAAAATTTAAAATGTCATCTTCAGTGCACATGATTTGAATAGTTAAAATTATGTCTTACATTGATAGCATGTTTCAGTTTTTTCAAGGTGCTTTCTGTTAAAGTGTCTCATTTGACTCAACAACCCTCTGAAAGTAAGTAGTGGAACTCTGATAATTCTCCAGCCTGCTCCATATCTTCTGTCTCCTTCCTTCTTATTAGGAAGCAGTTTGGTGTGATGGAAAGAGCACAGAATATGAATTCAGGTATTTAGCTCTAACCTTGTCTTGAATTACTTTGACAATGGAGAGATAATTTTCAGTTCTCTAAACCTTGGTTTTCTAATTGGCAAAACAATAATAATGCTAAAGTGTACTCCCAATGTTGCGAGGATTAATTAAGGTGAAATCTAAGAGCAAATGTAACATTCATGTTAGCTTCTTTTAAGGGCAGCTTGGGATGATGGAAAGAGAACAGATCTTTGCTTCATGGCTTCTTATTTATGGTACTTGAGCAAGTTATCTACCCTTTCTGAACTTCATTTTTCTAAGTGTGAAATGGCTGTAACAATACCTGTCTTGTGGAGCTGCTGAAAGATAAGGTAACATATATGCTGATTCTAGCATAGTTCCTAACTCAGAGTCGTATACCCTATCGAAAGTGTTTCCCCTTCTTTCATCTTTCTTCCCTGCCTCTTACCACTCTTTCCCACCTCCTGTCTTTCCACTTTACTCTTCATCCTCCCATCTCAACTTTGTTTGACAGAAAAAGATCAAGAACGTGATTGGAGAATCTCGAGATTTAATACTTTAGAAAGTGTTTAGCTTAGAAATTCTTTTTTTCCAAACAAAATTGTAATTTTCAGTTGAGGCAGGAGATGGGGATTCAAATTCTCTGCCCTCCTTTTGAGAAAAGACCTTTTCCTGGCCCACTTTGGCATCTCCATTGAATCCTGTAAACTTTGCACAGTAGAATTTGGAAAATCGCCGGTGTAGCCAAACCCTCTCATCTTGCAGATGGAACAACTGAATTTGAGGGAAGTTAAGATACTTGCCTAAGCTTGTGAGGCTGGTAAGTGGTGAGCTAAGACTAGAACTCAGTGGTTCTTTGCCTTACCCTGTTCCTTTAGTAAGTAAGGATACAGAGTGCAAATGTGTATAATTATATTCCTCTCTTGAAAGATGTTACGGTCTATTTGTGCAGATAGAACTTACATTAAAAGATGAAGAAAGTAAAGTACTATGACATAACCATGAAATGGGTGAAATAGGTAAATCCATCAAGAAGAGAGGAACATGGATGATCATTGTTTTGGGGGCTGGACACTGCAAACTATGAAAGCAGGAATTTCTTTGCTGCGCTCATTGTTATTTTATTCCCAGTGCGTAGAGAAGTGCCTGGTTTCCTACAGGGAATTAACAGTTTTAAAACATTAAATAAATGAATGGCTAAAGAGGTATATAAATGAACCAGTCCTAGAAAAAGGGCAAGGGTTTAGAAAAGTTAGATCAGAGTGTTTAAACAATGGGCTGATCTTCATTGTTGGGCAATGACATATGTTGAGTGGGTCACAATTTATATGTGAAAATGTCATTATGTCATGGAAATTGTTTAGATTTTTGTGTGATACATACATAAAATACATTTGGATCAATATGCTTGTGTGTATACTTGATCACAAGTTAAAATGTATGTCTCACTGTAGGTCATGATTAAAAATGTTTCAAAAATATGGTTTTAGACAAAGGAAATACTAAAATATGAGGCAGGCATGTGAATGTTTTGTGTGAAAATAGTGAGTTTAACAGTTTTGCTAAATCTGAGCTGAAGAGAATAGTGAAATCAAGTCTATCCAGGGGAAGAAGAATCCATTTGGCTCTTTAGCTATTAAAGAATTACAGGGACTCCACTTCGCCTCTGACTGTCTCCATCATTCACAATAAGAAGATTTAACAAAACTACATGTTAGAAAGATTAGACAGCTTAATCTTACAGTAGTGATTCACTCGGATTGTAACTGGGGGAGTAGACAGAGAACTATGCAAAAGAGGCAGCACAGGGTAGGAAAGTTATGGCTTTAACTGGTGGCACCTGCATAAGAAAACCAGTTTCTTGGGCATGATTGGGGTAAATGAGGTTAAAACAAAATGTGAACGTGTGATGACAAAAGGGAGACCAAATTGTGAACAATTTCACATAATGTCTGTCTGAGAAAAAACAAACAGAAACAAAAAACAAAACAAAACAAAAAAATTAAGAGAACAAAAAGTAGGAGTTAGGAAAAGGTTAGGATGGAGGTGAGAATCTTTGTGGTCAACTAGGGATAGTCAATAGAGATCTCTAGACATTGATGAGAAATTAAAGAAGGCATCAAGTTCTTTAAAAAGATTACTTTGAAAGAAAGAGATTCCTTCTCCCCTGAAATCTAGCTATTCAGACCAGGGGGGATGGGAGTGATCCTGGATATAGATAACAAAACTTAAACAAACAGTTAATAAATGCTTCTTTCTTTAATTTGAACACTGACTACAACAGAAGTTTAAATCAACAATGTGACATTAGCCTACTACTTTTGTGTTAGTAACAAGAGACACGTTTAAGTGTGTAAAAACATTTATTTTGCTAGGTGAGAAGCATACTCTTTATTTGCCCTAAATTTGTTTAATGTACTACCATTACTTGAGAAATTGTATAACTTTGACCACTCTCCATATTATGGCTAAATTAGGAAGTTAGAAGGAAGATTGAGTATTGTATGAAGGTTTTGGATTTCATGTCCTTAAAACTACTTAAAATGAGTTCAATATTGATGAAAAAAGTTGAGAAAGTTAGAAATCTAATTACAAATGTTTGAAATGTATCCACATAAGTTGAGCTTTTCCTTTTGGTTGGAGTTTATCTGAATTCAGAGGAAATTCAGAGGTCAAGAATGATGAATAATAACAATAATAAAAGTAATAATTTTTTTTTTTTTGAGATGGAGTCTCTCTCTGTCACCCAGGCTGGAATACAGTGGCATGATCTTGGCTCACTGCAACCTCTGCCTCCCGGGTTCATGCCATTCTCCTGCCTTAGCCTCCCGAGTAGCTGGGACTACAGGTGCCCGCCACCACGCGCAGCTAATTTTTGTATTTTTAGTAGATACAAGGTTTCACCATGTTGGCCAGGATGGTCTTGATCTCTTGACCTCATGATCTGCCCACCTGGACTTCCCAAAGTGCTGGGATTACAGGCATGAGCCACCGCACCCGGCCTGTTTTTATTTATTTATTTATTTATTTGTTTGTTTGTTTGTTTGTTTGTTTTTGAGACGGAATTTTTCTCTGTCTCCCAGGCTGGAGTGCAGTGGCGCGATCTCAGCTCAGTGCCAACCTCTGCCTCCCGGGTTGAAGCGATTCTCCTGCCTCAGCCTCCCGAGTAGCTGGCGCTACAGGTACATGCCACCATGCCCAGCTAATTTTTGTATTTTTAGTAGAGACGAGGTTTCACCATGTTGGCCAGGATGGTCTCAATCTCTTGACCTCGTGATCTGCCCACCTAGGCCTCCCAAAGTGTTGGAATTACAGGCGTGAGCCACTGTGCCTGGCCAAATAATTTTTTTTTAAATACCATGGCTTAAGTTATTTATTTTTAAAAGGAAGCCAAATAGAACCCCTTTGTTGTTTATTAAAGGAAATAAATGACAACATTATAGATATCCTGTGAGCACGTGTGTATGTGAGTCTGTATAAATTAAGAGAAAGAACATGAGCCTCTGCACATTTATGTGTGTTTGTGTGTGTATAAAAGAACATAAGCCTATGCATGTTTGTGTGTTTCTGTGTGTATTTATGTGTGTGTGTGTGTGTGTGTTTGTGTGCGTGTAATGAAACTCTGTCTCTAGGCAAGGCCAGGTACAAAGGTCCATCATTTAAGTCTCAGAACTAAATAAACATGTGAGGTTATAATTATTTTATTGAGCTTTCTTATTTTATGACCCACTAATGGCTTATGGATCAGTTATATTGATAAGCACTGAAAACATACAGTTTCAGAGTTGTTTTTTTTTATTTTTTCATTTATTGTTTTATTTTAAAGTGTCAAGAAGAAAATACCCGGTTCCTGTCTTATTTTTCATTTATAATAAACCATAGAAGTACAATTTATGTAATAGAGTAGAAACGAAGGTGTATGTAGAGTGTATATAACTGGCAATTTGTATGCAGCAATAACGTACTTTCAACTTCTGATGAAAATTGTTGGACCTTCATTTTTGAATTTAAAATTAAACTTTTTTTAAAGTATATTTTAAATTATCAATTTGAGGGGTACACATGCAGGTTTGTTACATGGATATATTGTGTAATGGTGAGATTTGGGCTTCTAGTGTACCAGTCATTCAAATAGTGCATATTGCACCCAAAAGACCATTTTTCAACACTCATCTCCCTCCTGTTCTCCAATCTTTTGGAGTCTCCTGTGTCTATTGTTTCCGTCTTTACATCCATGTCCATTGTTTAGCTTCCACTTGTAAGTGAGAACATGTGGTATTTGATTTTCTGTTTCTAAGTTATTTCACTTGGGATAATGACCTCCAGTTCCATACATACAGCGGCAAAATACATGATTTTATTCTTTCTTTATTGCTGTGTAGTATTCCGTGGCGTGTGTGTGTGTGTGTGTGTGTCACATTTTCTTCACCCAGTCATTCATTGATGAATACTTGGGTTGATTCCATGATTTTGCTATTGTGAACAGTGCTGCAATAAACATAGGACTGCACCACTAACAGGGTATAAGCATTCCCTTTTCTCCACACCCTTGTCAAAACTGTTGAACTTCTGCATTTGAGTGTATGTCTTGAAATCAACTATTCAATATCAGGTTAATGTTTCTTTTTGCACTTTTTATTATGGCAAAATTAACCCCATTATGTCATTTAGCATTTGTGAGAAGATAACATAATACAAACATAGTTTTTAAAATTTGTTGTTATTTTGTTTTTGCATATACAGTAGATTATTTATGACTAATTTTATCAAAAGTTGAGATTCTAGAAATTCCTGTCTGTGTAATTTCCTGTGGGAACTACCTATAGCTTTCTGCCCAAAGAAAGAGGCGCCGGGAAGGGCTATGCATGCCAGTTTAATCTTCCCAAATTTGCCAGCCAGATAAATTCCTTTACCTGCTCTGGAGCAGGTGAATGAATGTGCACAGTGAGGTCAGGAGTCAGCTCCAGCTGTACAGAAGGAAACATCAGGAGTGAGGAGTAAGTGCCTCCTCCCCTCCCAGTATTAACATTTCTAATATTCATGGGTAGATTCAATTTGAAAACTAAGTATAAACATTTTGTTTAATGTAATGCTTGATTATCTGTCTTATCTATTTTCAAGTAAAACTAAAAACTGAGTATTTAGCTTTAGAATTATTTAGCTTCTCTCAAATGCTCAGTTTTTATCAACATCTTGTCAATTTTAACTGATAGCACCCTTAGCAGAGTTTGTAGGAATGAAATAGAAGCATTTGCCAGTTTTGCTTTAAGAGTCTGAAATATTTTGGTTTTTGAAGGTTATATTGCAGTTAAAAAGAAAACCATTTAACTTGATATATGCATATGTTTCCTGAGGTCAGAGCCTACCATTAAACTTCCTAAAGATTCTTAGGTTAATTTTTTAAACTGTGGACTTTTAGTGCGAAAATATTTATTAGAATCACACTATGGGGGATGAGAAATGTTAGACTTTATCAATATCGTTGTCTATTGGACCCTCTACATTTACGATCAAATTCTTCAAGCCTCATCATATGCACAGAAATTGAAGAACAGTTAATTTCTAGGTAACTAAATTTGGAAACACATGTAAAGAGAGCAGAAGGGCAATGGAAATGTATCCAAGACAGAAATACCTCTTTTCTGAATTTGTTGATATTTAAAATAGGATCCGTACCCAAACTAAATGAAAGTAAAAAATTCAGTTCTTGATATTCTGCTAGACCTTGCATTTCTTTGTATTACTATTTGCACCATTAAAAATATATACAAATACATATTTTAAAAAGTTCTCGGCCAGGCGCAGTGGCTCACACCTGGAAACCCAGCACTTGGGGAGGCCGAGGTGGGCAGATAACCTGAGGTTGGGAGTTTAAGACCAGTCTGACCAATAAGGAGAAACCCCGTCTCTACTAAAAATACAAAAGTAGCCGGGTATGGTGGCACATGCCTGTAATCCCAGCTACTTGGAAGGCTGAGGCAGGAGAATCGCTTGAACCCAGGAGGCGGAGGTTGCAGTGAGCCGAGATCGCGGGCTACTGCACTCCAGTCTGGGCAACGAGAGCGAAATTTCGTTCAAAAAAAAAGAAAAGAAAAAAAAAAGAAAAAAATTATCATGATACATTAGCTTACATAAATATACATTGAAATTTAAGCCGGGCGTGGTGGCTCACGCCTGTAATCCTAGCACGTCGGGAGGCCGAGGCAGGCGGATCGCCTGAGCTCAGGAGATCGAGACAAGCCTCGGCAACATGGCAGAACTCCGTATCTACAAAAAATGGAAAAAATGAGCCGGGCGTGGTGGCGGGTGCCTGTGATCCCAGCTACTTGGTAGGTTGAGGTGGGAAGATAACTTGATCCCAGGAGGCCGAGGCTGCAGTGAGTTGAGATCCCACCACTGCACTCCAGCCTGAGTGACAATTGAAATTTAAATAGTGTTAGGGACAAAAGGATGAATGAACACTGTTTAAAGGAATTCTGCATATTAGAATTCTGGAATACTTCCGTAGGCATTCTAAAGTCCTAAAACCTGTTGCTTTATGGATTCTAAAATTCAGGTTTTGGTACAGTGGATTTTCAGTTTTGTTTTTCTTTTACTGAGGACATTGAAACTCATAGCACAGGATCTTGTGAGTCCACCCTGAAAATTAAAGAAAGTGGCTTGTTAAGACTCTTCAGTCCTAAAGTATAATGTGAAATGAGAATGCATATTTATATCAGACAAATTTAGGCTTTGAATCTTGGCTTTGTTAAGCAGTATGTATTCTTGCTTAAGCTAGTGTACCTTCCTTTTTGAGTCTTAGTTTGTTCCTGTATAAAGCTGGAGATAGCCACGCATCCTTTTTTTTTTTTTTTTTTTTTTTTTTGAGATGGAGTTTAGCTCTTGCTGCACAGACTGAAGTGCAATGGCGCGATCTTTGCTCACCAGTGACTTCCGCCTCCTGGGTTCAAGCGATTCTCCTGCCTCAGCCTCCCGAGTAGCTGGGATTGCAGGCATGCGCCACCACGCCTGGCTAATTTTGTACTTGTAGTAGAGACGGGGTTTCTCCATGTTGGTCAGGCCGGTCGCGAACTCCGATCTCAGGTTATCCGCCTACCTCGGACTCCCAAAGTGATGGAATTACAGGCGTGAGCCACCTCGCCCTGCCGGCAACGCATACTTTTAAAGGGATATGAAACGGCTTGAAAAATATCTAGGAAAGAATTGGCCCTTGTTATTTGTTAAGCACAGTATTATTTCCAAAGGAACTCTTCCAAATCATCCCTGACCAAGCTACCACCCTTATTAAGAGATAGATTGGCCTCTTAGATTATATATCCCTTAGCTTTGCTCATGAATGGAGACAAAGGTTTCATTTATCTAAAGGAATGAAAGCAATTGCCCTTGAAGTTAGTGGATTCGTGCACCTAAAAAATGGCCTGCATATGGTACCAATCAAACCTTTTATTTCTTGCATATTTTGCAGATAATATGATTTTCAAATACAGGTTGTATGGAATCAAGTGAACCATCTTTAGGAGAAGACTGATTTTTAGTAATCTTTATGTAAGACTATTTGGCAGAGCCCAGATTTGAACTGAGGAGATTGTCTTCAGAGCCATACACTTATTCAGGACATAGTGAATATTCAGAGATAAAACCAGTATAGAAATTAATATCAGGGCTATATCATTAACAAGATTCTATCACTTGATTTGCACTTTTTTTTTTTTTTTGGTGTGTGTATGTCTTCTATAAAGAAATAGCTATGCTGTGAATGCCTATATACTTGTTGCACAAACTTTTTTTTTTTTTAATTAGAAACTGGATAACAAGAGAGAATAAGAAAAATGTTCTGCATTTGTTAAATTACCATGGAGGTAAAGGAAGATTTTACAAGCTGAAAAATAAGGCGGGGGGGGGGGGGGGAAGGACATTTCTTTATCTTCTGTAGTATTGATAAATAACGTATTTCCAGAAGATTATCCATCACATCAATGTTTTCAAGTTTATTTGTATCAATTTGAGGAAAGTAGTCTATCATGACACTTTTAACTGATTAGGATATACCATATTACCAAAAATAACAAAAGCATATTACAAAGGTTTATGATGTATATAACAGAAAAAAAATCCTTAACTTTTTTTTTTGGTGTATAGAAAAAAGCGTTTTTTTGGAAAAATTCTCCCATACAATCTGAGAACAATGTAATTCTTATTAAATGTATGCTTAATTGCCTATTAGATAATTTGCTAATTCGTGTGATATACCTGGTAACTTTTGGTTTATTAATCTAAATTTAAAAAGTTCATCAATAATAATAACACAAAAGTTTAATAAGATTAACTGGAAAGTACATAATATCTACAGTAAAATTAAATCAAAATTTGGGAAAAATAATTTCCCCTTCTTTGAGAAGCACGCATTTAAATTGCATACATGCATAGCCATGGCAGAGCACCCACCACATACTGAGTGTTGAAAGTGTCAAAGCTGGCAGCCAAGGCTAAATCCTGCAGCATGGCTGCACTCTGATAAGAGACTACAGGTCTTCTCTCTGATATTTAGTTTTAATTTTAAAAGTAATTTTTATCAGTGAAACCAAGAGTGAATGATAAAGATAATAGACAAAGTAAAACAAAATTCAGGCAGAGGTTAAAGAAGACCAACTTTATTAATTTTTTGTATTGAAGTATGATATTGAAATAATATTTTACCATATTTTCCATGAACCTTGCCAGAAAATATATTTGGGGTAATTAATAGTGTTATACATATTACTACAAAGGAAGTAAGGACTCTTCATTTTCAATCCTAATGACCTTGAACAAATAACTTCATTTCTCTAGATCTCATTTCTTTTCTTTTTCTTTTTTTTTCCTTTTTTTTTCTTTTTTAGAGACAGAGTCTCCCCAGGCTGGAGTGCAATGGCGCGATCTTGGCTCACTGCAACCTCTGCCTCCCGGGTTCAGATGTTTCTCCTGCCTCAACCTCCTGAGTAGCTGGGATTACAGGCACCAGCCACCACATTCGGTTAATTTTTGTATTTTTTATCTTAGTGGAGATGGAGTTTTGCCATGTTGGCCAGGCTGGTCTCGAACTCCTGGCCTCAGGTGATCCAACCGCCTCAGTGTCCAAAAATGCTAGGATTACAGGCGTGAGCCACAGACCCGGCTGGATCTAATTATTCTCACCAGAGGATGGAATTAGATCACTATTTTTCTAACCGTGCTCTGTAGAGTCCTACAGATCAGAAATGCTTTTTATTCTCCCACACAATTCTGATTTTGTATTTTATCCAGTAGTTGCATGCTTGGAATGTATTTAGATACTTTCATAAAGTAAAGGTTTGAAAAGCCCCTGGTCTAGATTATGTTTGAAATTCCTTTAGTTTTAACATTTTATGAGCCATTTATTTTTTTCCTAATTCCTATACTTGAGTCAGACACAGGAATTACCATACAAATTTTATGCTTTTCCACTTCTGGAACTGCATTATACTCCAGACTTTTCATGGAACATCCATCTGCTCTTCTTACTAGTTGAAATTCCATTTGTTTTTCAAGGTCCGACTCTGGCTGTCCCTGAGATGAATTGAATTATCAGCCAGGAAAAAAACTTTCTTTCCCTGGAATTTTGAAAACAGTAGGTTAGTATTATTTTTGAGACACTTACCTGTTCTTCGTTCTGTTATGGTTGCTATGTACTTGATGAGTTTCTGTCATTCTTACAGGAACTGGGCAAATCTGATAAGCAAGAGTAGGGCAATGAATATAAGATAATGGTGGGAGCCCAGGGCACTTTCTAGGATGTACACATTTCATCAAGTGGGGGTGTCACAGCCTTAATGAGATTTCTGTACTGTCCACAGGGAAATTTAAAATCAACATGGCCAAATTCTATTTCAATAAAAATTGTGCATCTAAATTTTTAGAGAAATTTTTGACATCTGAAAACTCATTTATAAAAATAAAAACGTAAAATGCCCAAACAAACAAAAAAAATGTG
This sequence comes from Rhinopithecus roxellana, assembly GCF_007565055.1. Taxonomy (NCBI): domain Eukaryota; kingdom Metazoa; phylum Chordata; class Mammalia; order Primates; family Cercopithecidae; genus Rhinopithecus; species Rhinopithecus roxellana. The sequence goes on from NC_044557.1 coordinate 118,862,579, forward strand.
TAATGGCCACTTGTACGCACTGCTGGTCTGCATACCCTGTGCCTGTCTTCATCCTCTAACATAAACATAATCTACTTGCACCTTTGTTCAGGAAAATTTTGTGAATTTTCTTTGAAATGTTCAGATAGCCTTTTTATATAAGCTTGAATAAAATCAAGACATTGAATTTTTAAAAAATCTAGTGCAAACAACTGTCAAGAGCAATATGACAATGTCCTCAAGAAAATCAAGTGGTTAAGTGGATCATCCTCAAATTTAAAATCCTTTGGTCTCACCCTCAGAATGTCCCCTACTTGAGGCTTTGCAGTGTAAAAGCCTTCCTGAGTAAAAATGAGATTAAGGAACATTTCACAGTGCCTTAAGCAGCAGATAGATTAATTAGTTGCCTAGAAAAAATTAAAAGTCTCATCTGGAAATTTGGAAGGATTTTAATGGGACCTCTTTGTATTGATCTTGAAAGATATAGTTTGTATTAAAAACCTCCCCTCCCCTCTCCCCTCCCTTCCTCCCTCCCCTCCCTACTCCTCCCCTCCATCTTCTCCCTTCCGCTCCTTTTTCAGAAGGAGTCTCTGTCACCCAGGCTGGAAGTGCAGTGGCCTAATCTTTGCTCACTGCAACCTCCACCTCCCAGGTTCAAGCGATTCTCCTGCCTTAGCCTCCCTAGCAGCTGGGACTACAGGCTCGTGCCACGATGCTCAGCTAACTTTTGTATTTTTTTGTAGAGATGGGGTTTTACCATTTTGCCCAGGCTGGTCTTGAATTCCCGACCTCAGGTGACCTGCCTGCCTTGGCCTCCCAAAGTGCTGGGATTACAGGTGTGAGCCACCGCCCCCGGGCTGGTTTTTGTTTTGTTTTGTTTTGGATACTTTCCTGATCACCTTTTGATGTTTGTCACTAGAATATTGACAAGTTTATATTCTTTTAAATACTGCTTGCTGGTCATCATGCTTGCTTTTTCCTTATTAAAAATGTTTGAATTTTAATCTGTAAAAACAAAATTTGATACAGTCATATCTTGATTCTATATCTAACACCAGTAGTGTTTATAACATATTTACACCATTGTTTTATTATTGTTGGCTGAAGTAATTCCTAGTTAACTGTTTACTTTCTGGTTAAAATTGGAATCTAGTTCCTTGTTCTGTTTATCACTAAATAATAGAGTATTCAGTAGTGACTGAATATTAGTAGGGACAATTGAACACTTTTAAACTCAATGACATGTGAAGTGAACATGCTCAGGGATCATGAAACAAATTTTGAAATGATTTGTTTATAATAAAACAATAGCTCTTTAATGAGGAAATGGACAATAATAGCATGTTACATTTTGCTAAAATAAATATAAAATGGATCATATTTCTACAAATAATGAATGTTGCTATATTAAAATACTTATTCATTTATTTCAACTAAGTCACTTTAAAAAAAAATTATCTTAATAAATTAGTCAAGGGATGGTTACCTTCTCTTTTCAATGCAAATGTAATTCCTTAAGTGGTTTCCATGGCCCAGGGCATGATTGCATTTCTCTGCATCTTTTCTCTTTAACGCGGCTATTAACATTAAGTAAGCAGAGGTGTTCTCTTGTTAAAAAGAAACAATCCACCCATTCCACCCAGAGAAGTTCCCTCTGGTGCTTGGCCCCTCCCTGCACTCACGTCTGCAGTGAGGCCATTTCTTTTCTCAGCTTTTGTTACACTGCCCCCTGCATCTCGCCAAGTGGACTCGCAGTCTAAATTGTTCAGATTTCCCATCTTTTTTTCTCGGTAAAACGTAAACATACCATTAGGTGCAACTCTTCCTTGAAGTTTAATGTCGCGTATTTAATGCCGGGCTTAGGTAAGTGAAACATCCACTCTCTAAAACTGAGAGAAATCATTCATTTAAATAGAATGTATACAAATACTGTAAAAACTGTGTATCAAATAGCTCTTAAAATTTATTATAATAACACTTATTAAGGATTAGACAAGGTGATATCTTAGCAAGTGTTATTAGTTATAGTTTCTTAGATATATTATCTCTATGTTGATATGTCTTGATCAATAATAATCAGCACTGATATAACTGACCTTTTAGTACAGTTTGCTATACACGTGGACACTTTCACATAAAATACTTCATGAATTATCACAACTTTATTATTAGTAGTATTACTGATTCAAAAATAAAGGTAAAGAATATTCAAGTTAGAGAACCCAAGCAGATGGCTGCTTTTCAAAACGTAAATTTTTATTGTTTTAATGAAAGAAAATTTGGCAAAATTGGCAATGTATTTTCCTTTTGACCCAGTGTGTCATGAAGAAGAATTTTAAGTAAATTAGAATGTTTAGCTCAGCATTTCTTTAAATAGAAATTATTAGAAACAAATCATGTGACTAAATAGGAGCATGGCTAAGTATAGTATGGTCCAACTTCATGATGAGCAATAAACAGTCATTACAAATCATGTTTTCAGTAAAATGGAAAAGTGCTCTCAGGTTAATAATAATTTAAAAGAGTGGGCCGGGCGCGGTGTCTCACGCCTGTAATCCCAACACTTTGGGAGGCCGAGGCGGGCGGATCACAAGGTCAGGATATCGAGATCATCCTGGTTAACACGGCGAAACCCCGTCTCTACTAAAAATACAAAAAAAAAAAAAAAAAAAAAAAAAAAAAAAATTAGCTGGGCGTGGTGGCAGGCGCCTGTAGTCGCAGCTACTTGGGAGGCTGAGGCAGGAGAATGGCGAGAACCTGGGAGGCGTAGCTTGCAATGAGCCGGGATTGTGCCACTCACTGCATTCCAGCCTGGGCGACAGAGCGAGGCTCCGTCTCAAAAAAAAAAAAAAAAAATAGAAAAAAAAGATAATATTTAGAAATGTATAGTGCTTCTGATTGCAATTTTGGAAACATATCTTTGAGTTCTGAGCCAAAGTACTCCAGTGCACAAGGCTTCTGCCCATCTCAAGGGCCTCCGTGGTAAATTCTCTTGGCCCTCCTCTTTGCCTGGCTACTTCTTCAGGTTCCAGGAAAGCCCTTGCTGATCTGCAGGGCCACTGCAGACCACATTATGTTCCCCAGTTACATGTTCTCATAAAACTCTAATTTCCCTTCATAGTATATATTATGATTATTATTAATCACCTTGTGGTATCTTTCAAACGTCTACCTTCCCCAATAGACTATCAGCTTCACTGAAGCAGTAACTGTGTTCTTGTTTACTCAATGCCTGTCCCAGTGACTGGGACATAGAATGAGCTCTGTAAACATTTGTTGAGGAAATGAACAAATGAGTGAATTGCAAGGCACTCTCTGAGTACTTTTGACGTAATTTCATTGAGACTCCACCAAAAACTTATGAAGTAGAAACCATATTTATTACATTTTATGGATAAGGAAACTAAATTGTAAAGAAAGAAAATTGGCCAGAGTTATATAGTAAGCAGACAGCTCCAATGTAAACCTGACATCTCTGAATGTTGTGCACAAGTTCTTAGCCGATTGTAAGTGCTTGTACTGAATGTAACTAAGATAACTCTATTTAAATGGTCAACTTTGTAGGTCAAATATGCAGAAATATTACAAATCTTTATATTAATTTGTTAATAAATTTATAACCATGTTAAATTCTGAAGAAAATATATAAAAATGGAAATGGTGGTAGAATTGCACTGGTTCTTATTTTTTGCACACAATTCTACATTTCCCAAATTCCCTATACCAAGTACTTATCATTTTTCTATAAAAAGGAAGAAAACCATTAAAATCTATTCACCTTAGCATGTTGGAGGTAGGTTTCAAGTGTAAATATTTTGACATCAAACTCCAAAGAGTTTTCACTCAGCAAAAGAGAAAAGTTGATCGCTCTCTTGCGAATTGGCCCGCAATTTACAATTAATTTTTCTGAATAATTTAACCCAAAATCAATGTCAAAAATATATTTTAAAAATTTTCAATGTAAAATTCTACGTAAAAATCTGCATGATAGCTACATTAAACCTATACCATAGAAACTGTTAATTAAAACTTTGAGCTGATTGAATATATTTCTTTCTATGCATAACTTTTATGCTTTTTGACATTTCTCTATCACCAATACTGACTAGCAATCAAATTTATATCATTCAGTTTTAAAGATATCTATTTCATTTATTTTAAACTTCAATATTTAAGATAAACTTGCCTTTCAAAAATTAATTTTGTTTTTGAAACTCACCAAAGCAACACATAATTTAAAATCCATCTCTATAGATTTTCTCTTATACTTTTTATTTTGGTTTACCTTCCAGTGATTACTGCCTTGACTGCCCCTACTCTTGAAGTAAGTACATATGAACAAGGACCCTGAAAAACTCTGGGCTCAAATTGCTCTAGTTTTTTAGATATTTTTGATGGGACAAGGACATGTATTTTAAGATACAGCATTTGATAGTCTTTGGAGTTAAGTCATGCTGCCAACACAGATTCTAATGGCTGTTGCAGACACTAGTTTCCCCACTAGGTCTGCTCTAGCTGCCAACCATAGCCTTCATCCAAAGCATCAAATGTCAGCCCTGAATGATTATATAGGGCCCGTTTTTATTCAGGCCTTAATGTCAGACTTATGGATGAATGAATGAGGGAATGAATTACAATCCCTGCCTTAACTGGATTTTTAATTTCTAGCTCTTCTTTCTTGATCATCACATTTGACTTCTTGACCTTAACCTTACAAATGAAACTGGCTGTCCTTCCTAAGGACATTGTCCCTATGATCAGCCTTGGCTAAATAATTTTCCCTTAAGTTTTCTGCATGTCTTAAAGTATAAGTCTTCATTGTTCTTCTTATAGAGACCTCAACATGCTTTCTGCTTGAACCTTAACAGTACCTTTTGTTATATTTTAATAACCAGATTTGAGTAACCTGATTTGGTCATCTTTGTTTTCCCTTCATTGATCATATACATGTTGAATCTGTGTAATGTACAAAGTAGTAAGATAAGCCTTTAGGAAGAAAATAGGATTCCTATAAACAATAGTCCTTGCCTAACAGTATTTCACACTTTAGTTAAATTAGTAATAATTACTCTAGTAAATCAATTTCATATAGAAATCAATTTCAGTTCATCTGTACCTTTGTAGATGGAAGCTGACCAAATTCAAGCAAAAAACAAACAAACAAAAATTTTCTACACTTAAAAGTTTAAAGTTGATTTTGGAATTTCACTTTCCAAAAGTGAATTTTAAAACTGAGTAGCTGGGTATGGTGGCTCATGCCTGTAATCCCAGCACTTTGAGAGGTTGAGCCAGGAAGATCTCTTGAGCCCAGGAGTTTGAGACCACCTGGGCAACATAGTGAGACCCCATCTCTACAAAAAATAAAAAATTAGCTGTGTGTGGTGGCATGTGCCTATGGTCTCAGCAATGTGGGAAGCTGAGGCAGGAGGATCACTTGAGCCTGGGAGATTGAGGTGGCAGTGAGCCATGATCACCCCACTTGCACTCCAGCATGTGTGACAGAGCAAGACCCTGTCTAAAAAATAAAAACGTAAAAAATAAATAAGAAAAGCTGGGTAAAGTTAAAATTCCACTTATTCCAACAATTTAAAAATTGGCAAAGATTAAAAACCCAGTTGTTTACTCATTTCTGAATAATATAAATGCTTTAAAACTCATTTTGACAACCTTTATATTCCACTATAACAATATTTATCTTGGGACAGGCTCCTTTTGCCAACTTGCAGACAGGTTTTTCTTTTACATGTAACTGTATGTGTGGATCAGCGATTCTTTTTTTTTTTTTTTTTTTTTTTTTTTTTTTTTACGTTTAACATGCTGTTGGCTCTAGAAGCTGCCATGTTTAAGACTTTCAGGATAGATACATATTTGATCTTTTATATTTATTATTTGGTTTGTACACATAATATCACTGATCTGCTCAACAAATCTTTAATGGCTTCCAATCATTGATGTAAACAAATCTGAAATTTTCTGTCTAGTTCTCTCTAAACCCTCCATAAAATAGTGGCACTCTTACTATCCAATCACACTTCTCACATATCCTTTCAAACACTAATTATTTGCCTTTCTTCAACCCAAAAGTCTTCTTTTCTCTTGCCCACCAATCAAAATCTACCTATTTTTTAAAGCCCACCTTAGAACCAGTTTCATGATCACTCCAGTTCTCAATTATAAATTTTCCTCTGGATTTCAGGACTAACTAGGATTAGAATAATTTCTTTTCTCACTTGTTGATGCTAATTAAGATTATCAATATTTCACTCCACAAAGATTGACTTCTTGTATTAGTTCATTCTCATGTTGTTACAAGGACATACCTGAAACTGAGTAATTTATAAAAGAAAGAGATTTGACTCATAGTTCCTCAGGGATGGGAGGCCTCAGGAAACTCACAATCACGGTGGAAGGGGAAGCAAACACAGCCTTCTTCACTTGGCAGCAGCAAGGAGAAGGGCCAAGGAAAAGAGGAAAAGCCCCTTATAAAACCATCAGATCTCTTGAGAATTCACTATTACAAGAACAGCATGAGGGTAACCGTCCCTATGATTCACTTACCTCCCACCAGATCCCTCCCACATGTGGGGATTATGAAAACTACAATTCAAAATGAGATTTGGGTGAGGATACAGACAAACCATATCACTCCTTGAGGGTAAGAACACTGTTTTATATTTTTCTTTATATCTTTAGACTCTAGAAACAAGGGTCACTTATTAGGGAGTTTAGAAATCGCTGTTGTTAAATGTAATTTGACAAAATTGGTTATTGAACTTTCTTTTCTTTTGCTTTTTTTTTTTTTCTTTTTTCTTTTTTGAGATGGAGTCTCACTCTGTTGTCCAGGCTGCAGTACAGTGGCATGATCTTGGCTCACCACAACCTTTGCCTCCCAGGATCAAGCAATTCTCCTGCCTCAGCCTTCTGAGTAGCTGGGACTACAGGTGTGTGCCACCATGCCTGGCTAATTTTTTTGTATTTTTAGTAGAGACGGGAATTCACCATGTTGACCAGGCTGGTCTTGAACTTCTGACCTCAAGCGATCTGTCCACCTCAGCCTCCCAAAATGCTGGGATTACAGGCATGAGCCACTGTGCTCGGCCTCATTGGACATTTTGGACAATATGCTTAGAACTATACAATCTTTCTCAGGACTTAAAAACATTAGGGGCGTTAGGGATTAACATAGGAAATTCTTCAATTTACAAATGAGAAAACTGCGGTTTACGTGGGGACAGTCTGGATCAGCCATTGTTAATAGCCTTTATCTCAGTATCTTTGATAGCCTTTCTCATTCTATTTCCTCAAATTTAAAAAATGGAATATAGGGAGTGTGATGTTTTCTGTCTGTTAAGAAGTATGAAAAGGTACTGTTTCCTCCTTAGTTTAATCAGAAAAGCAGAAAACACTTCAGGAGTTTGAAGTAGGAGGGATTTAGTTCCAGGAGCAAAATGCTCACAAAACTAATGGAAGACCTGGAGAAACAGAATTCAGGAAAGACCACTGTTAGCTTTTATGCTCACTACTCACTTTGGTGAGTCAAGAAGCTCCCAGCACTGATCAAAGAAAAGGCCTCCAATATGGAGGTGGCTGAATTCCAGAAAAATAACCCAGAAGCCACAATAGCATCTCATATTTGGTGGAGCCATGTGTTTATTCACCTGCAGTTACTGGAGGAATGGTAAAGCTCCTGCCTTTCTTCCACCTTCCAAATTTTACCTGAGTACTTCTAAATGGCTGAATCTGTTTTGGAAAGGAAACTCATTTTTTTAATGTATTAGCATCTTAGTTATTTATCTCAATGGTTTGGTGCCTTTCAATTTAAGGGCAAATATTCCTAAACATGTCAATAGCTCACAAATTATCAATCTGCTCTAATACTAAACAGTAATTGATGTTTATAATAATAGAATTATTAGTGCTGGAAGACACTAGAGATAAACTGAACCTCATCTTCTCATTTAAAAGACTGAAGTCACATACCAATGGTGTTGAAGAGCCAACCTTTTTGACCTACCTCCATGGCTCCGATGGAGTGTTTCCCTGTTACACTTGTCTCTGAATTTGCCTACTGCTTTATGCTTACATTCAGTTGAACTCTATGACTTTCTGATTTAATAAGGATTTAAACTACCTAACTATTTAGTGCTAAGACCATAGTTGAGTTTTATAAGACACTTCAAAAAATTGTATGTGGGGACATACACACAGGTGTAAACTAAAAGGGAGTTTAGATTGCTCATCGCTCTTCCAAGGTGAGATCACCATTTTATCTGATGACTTACAAATGAAAAATTTAACCAAGAAATCTATTTAGTCAGATTTCTCAATGTCGTGAATGATCCTCCTGGTAACCAGATATTATGTCTGTCATGACATGACCACTGTTCACTTGTTGTTCTGTATGAAACTTCCTGTGGCACTAGAGTTTTCTTAAGTATAAACCATTCCAAAATCACACTGTTATTATGGGTTGCTTTGTACTCAGACTCTCTAGTATCCCTTTTGGGCTATTGGTCTTTCAACGTGCAGTTAGGGGATTAAAGTAAATCATTTAATCCATGCAACATGTCACTCAATAGTATACTTTTGGAAATTGTTTCCACAGGAGCACCAGCGAAAGCAGCCAGTCTGAGATATTGACACTATAGAAAAAACTGACAGCTTACTCCTTGTATTGATTCTACTCTTCTCTACAAATATAGACTCCGTTTTCTACCACAGCCTTGTAAGTGGTGCCTGCTGAGGCTGCTAAATTGCTTTGTAAATTATTTATTACTTGGACACCTTGTAAAGATCTCTTTCCTTCTTGTCTGACTTGCCTGTGCTTTCATATATACTAAAGGTCTCAAAGTGTACACTGACCACAGCTTTCTTAGGAAATCCTTTCCTTCCTATCGTTTATTACAAATATGGTTTTCCTTGCCCATATTATGATTATGCCTTTTGTCATTGGTTTTTATTTCTGATCTATTGCTTACAAAATATCATAAAAGTTTATATGCACATGTTTGGAGGCTGGCACTGGGCAATTAATTAGCATATTCTCAAATTAGAAAGTTTGAAGTACTTAAAGAACATTTATTTAATGATGGAAAAGAATTTCTGTTAATAAAAACTGTTTATCAGAGCAAATGCACATCTTTAATTTATTCACACTTATGTAGTAGAGTCAATGTTCTGAAAAAAGATGGCAAGTATTTTCTCTCTTCTGTTGATTATTTCTTTTTAGGTTTTATTTTATGATTTTTCTGAAGAATTTTAAAAATGTTCATAATGTAGATAATAAGAACAATATTTTTTATCCAGTAAAAAAACAACTTGAGCAGATTGTGATTGTTCACTTTCAGCTAACTGAAACCATATACTCACATATAAAATACTCAATAGAAAATGTCTGTGCTTAATAATTTGCATTTTCCTCTCTCCCTCTCTTAACTTCCCATATTAGTCAGCTCAGCACTAGTATAAATTTGATGATTTAGGTCCAGAGTTATTTCAGTGCCTCTTATAGTTTGGAAATCCAAGAAGCTACTCCTCTCATCCATCCCTCAAAATTCATTAGTTTGTGTTTGGGAAGTACAGGGTTTTCAATCTCGTCTCTGCCATTTATGAGTTCTGTGACTTTAAGCAAGTAAATTAGCCCTCATAAACATCAACTTCTACTATGAAGTAGTAATAATAATAGTAATTATATCTATCCTAAGGATTATTGGAAGAATAAATGTGATATATTTGGACTGTTAGAACAGGCATATATTAGGTATCAGTGATATTTACAACATGTTGCTGATACAAAATTTTTTTACTTAAGGATTTAAATTTATGATAATTATATTTTATACAATACCAATAATACATGTTGAGAATAAAAAATGCAGTTAGTAATTATACACTAAAATCATACTATCTTGTAGGCAACTTTTTTAAGTCATAGAAATTTGAGAAGCACAAAAACGCACTTCTAAAATCACTGTAATTCTTTTTCTTTTCTTACCTTTTTTCTTTTTCTTTTCTTTTCTTTTCTTTTTTTTTTTTTTTTAAGACAGGATCTGGCTCTGTTGCCCAGGCTGGAGTGCAGTGGTGCGATCTCTGCTCACCGCAACCTCTGCCTCCCAGGTTCAAGCAATTCTCATGCCTCAGCCTCCCAAGTAGCTGGTATTATAGGCATATGCCACCACAGCCAGCTAATTTTTGTGTTTTTAGTAAAGAAGGAGTTTCTTCTCCATGTTGGCCAGGCTTGTCTCAAATACCTGACCTCAGGTGATCCACCCGTCTCGGCCTCCCGAAGTGCTGAGATTACAGGCGTGAGCCACCGCATCTGGCCAGATGACTGTAATTCTCATTGAAATGGGAACTGCAAGTCGCTTAGAGGACTAAGGATTAGACCATGAAGATTTATAAACAGAAGAGTCCAGCTATTTCTAGACAGGGCACTGTGGTTAAGAGATGGGCACACAAAGAACAATGCTTGACCCAAACAATTGGTTTAGACAGTGAGGCCCTTAGCTAGAAGCTTGAAGTCTGTTTCAGTAATATCCACTCCAGGCCAGGTTTACTCCAGAGCTGTGCTGGTTTTCTTGTACACTGCTTTGTGCCAGCACATATTGCTATGACTTTATTTCACTCTTCCCTTGCATACTGAAGGTAATCGCCTTTAAGATGAGTTTTCTACACCTGTTTTCATACTCAATTCCTGGCTTGAAATGCTTCTTAACATTATTCCAATGTTTCAAGGCCCAGTTCAAATGCCACGTCCCCACACTGTTCTAGTCACTCTTACTACCACCTGCTTGTTTACTCCTTTTCTAAATTCTTTCAGTATTGATAGTATTAATTACCCTAAGTAGTGTGTGAGATCAGATAGAGTGCTATCTGGTTTAATAATTGTTTAATGTAAAACTATCTATTTAGCTAGAAACCTGTAGGAGAGGGAGGAATCTTAATGTAAGATTAAAGGAGAAACCAAAGGCTGGTTAAAGCAGAGTATTTTCAGATAAAATACACGGTCTAGCGCCAGATGGGAGCATTATCCTGACCCCCTTATGTTTGCACATTTCACATATGTGTCCCATTCTCACCAATAATGATGGCCTTCACCACAGCTTCTTTGTAGATTACATAACACTTGCACATAATTTATCTCATTTATTCCTGAAAGCAATTTTATGAGATGGGTCTCTTTATCCTCATTTTGCAGAGAAGAACCAAAGCCTAGAAGGGATTACAATGATTCGTCCTGAGTCACACTGAAGTCCATTACTTTTATTTTCTATCCATCCCAGCTGACCTTACACAGTGGCTCATCCCACCCTCACAGAAACCACTCGAGGAAGGCCAGAAAGATATTTCTAGCTTTGATTTATAAGCAAGGAGGCTGATTTCTCTTGAGAAAAAGTGAAGGAAGAACTTCTCAACCAAGCAGTCTCTGTCTTTTCCCTTTTTGGAGCAGGGAGAGTGCAGTTCTCTAAACAATAATATTGGTTTGACACAAAAAACAAGTGGAAGTCTGCACACCACTTTGTGCAAGAAATGCATGAGGGAACAGAGTTGGAATATGACTGAAATATATATGTATATATATGTATATATGCATACACACACATAAATACATATGCAGTCATATACATATGAATCATAAAATACTTAAAATATGTGTGAAAATAGGTATTGACAACATGTATATCTATCTTATTTTATATACATTTAGTAAAATTTGGGAAGAAGGGAAAATCTCATCAGTGGACCAAATTTGTGGTAAACAATTTCAGAAAAGAAAGCAAGGTACTTATCTGGAGGGAAAGGAACTATTAGACTGAACTATACTGAGTAGACTGAGTTTCATGTCCTGGGAAGAAATGAAGGCTGGTTGGACACGGGCTTCCCCATCCTGAAGAGTGCTTAGAAAAAGGTGTGCTTTCTTTCTCACAAATTGAATAATTGAGGCAAAAGCTATAAAGGCACATACAGCAAAATAGCTTTGCCAAATGTTTATACCATGGATATTCCCAACAAAAGTATAAGAGATGGTCCATTTGACTACATTCTTATAAATTCTTGGTATTGTAATTGAAAATAATAAAATGCTAGTTGGAAAAGTTAAAAAATTATTGTTTATAATGTTAAGTTCAGAATGAAAATTTTCTATATATTTGTTTACTAATTGCATTTCTTTTCCAAAAAAGTATACTTTTAAATTTTCTGTTTTATCTATTTTAACATCAGTGTTTTAAAATCGGTTATGTAAGCTTCATAGTGTTTTTTACCTGTTTAAACAATGTCTGGTAAGCCTATATCATTCCCACTGATGATTATATATAAGAATTAGAAAACTTCTTTGCTGAATCTGTTAATTTTATTAAGCCTGATTATGTTTTTATTGTTATTCTTTTTCAAAAAAAAAAGTTTAAAAATTTGTCCCAAACAATTGAGGTACATTTTCTTTAATTTTCTCTGTTGTTACATTTTCCACTGCAAGCAAATTTGCAGACATATACATTAATGCCAAGTAATAGAATCTAGTTTCCATATATTAATATTTTTCCAGTGTCATATCTCTGAGCAGCATTATATTGCTATTTTAAATAGTAATAGTATATATTAGGAAAACTGAATGATTATAAACTTAGAGTTCATTCACAAAATTTACTAAGTTCATACTTTGTTGAAACAATTGTAGAGAAATCAGAGTTGTCTAAAACATCAAACCTTTCTGCAAAGAGAAGACAGTTAACGAGATTATAGGTATGTATTCAATACATTAACAAGCAGCATGAAATAAATGACAATAAAATTAGACAAAGTGCTATTTTTACAGAGAGTAAGGAAAAAAGCCTCCACTTTCCCATACAACACACACAAACACACACACACTGGTTGACAATACACAAGGAGACTAAGAAAAAAATCATGTGATAGACATGTGAAAATTTAAGTCATTTTTATTGCCTGAAATAATGAGATGAACATTAATAAGGTCTTTTATTACAGTTGCATAAATTGGGCTTTAATTTGTGACCATTGAGAATACTGCTCTAGATTAAGGATTAAATTTGTTTTTATTGAATGTAATAAATAAAGATTACACATTAAAATATTATGAATCACTTGCATTTAGAAACAGTCTTATCAAGGACCAGTATTGTGGTTTATTAGTTCTTGAAATTATTGCCTAGATTACTGCCTTGAACATAATAAGTGGTCATTTTTTTTTTTTTAATGAATGAATGGTGGCGAAATGTAATATTTGAAAGGATTGAATTTTAGGTAATACCAGTAATAGTGTATGTAGAAATAAACATGCACTAAAATGCAGAATTATAGAAGAATATATTTATTTAACAATAAACATCTCTACTTTATAAAGGTAACAAAAACAGTGTTTATTTAAATTGATTTTGAATTACGATGTGCTATCTATACGCAAGGTGATGTTTTTGGTGTTAAGGAAACTATAGCTTCATAGTTTGGTCTCCATCAATTAGTAAGTGATGCCAATAGTACACTGGTATATCTCAACAAATAACAAAACATTGAAGACAGAATAAGATGAATATGATAGGAGAGAAAAAATGGCAGAGATTTTGGAACAAAATGACTTTTGCTTATTCTATTTATGCTTTGCAACTGATTCACAGATTATGTTTCTAAAACTTAAAGTAGTATCCTCCTACTCTTCTCATTGTGTCATCTTTGAAATCACCAACAATTTCCTATCATGCAAAGTCATATAGAAAACTTTAATACAGTTGTAATATCTCTGGTTTCCATTTTTAATATCCCCATGTGATGGCATTCACTATTATCACATTTATTGTAGTTGTTAATGATGGGAAGTTATTATTATATTAAAGATGACTTTGGATTACTAACTTGTAATGTTTCTGTAGGCCTCAGAATTCACTGAGCTGAGGAGCTAACAGGATCCTGACATTTAATTGTTTCTGCCTGAGCATTCTGTCAACTTTGGAACTTGTGTAAGGCAAATGTGATAACATACATAAAGACAGAACATTTTTAATTTTTTTTTTTTTAAGACAAAGTCTCCTCTGTTACCCAGGCTGGAGTGCAGTGGTGCCATCTTGGCTCACTGCAGCCTCCACCTCCCGAGTTCATGCAATTCTTGTGCCTCAGCCTCCCAAGTAGCTGAGCTCACAAGCCCATGCCACCAGGCCTGCCTAATTTTTGTAGTTTTAGTAGAGACGAAGTTTCACCATGTTGGCTAGGCTGGTCTTGAACTCCTGGCCTCAAGTGATCTGCCCACCTTGGCAGTTTTAATTTTTTATAACAAAATATTTGATACAAACACACACACTACATGTGCAGTATAAAGAATAATACTGAAATAGGCACAATATAGCCCTTACCTTAATAAAGAAATGGAACAATATCAATATTTCTACATTTTTTGTCCCTATTATTGATCAATTATTTATTCTCTCCCTCTTCAACAAAGTCTTTAAATTTTGTGAGCTATTGTATTATAGTTATGAGCAGGTACTACTAATAACTCATAACTGAATGACAAAATATCCATGGGAAAAATGTAATATCAAAACTAATATTTAAAAATCCGTTACTTCTTTAAAAGTAGTGTATATTTAAATCCAATTTTAATATAAGTAATATGCAAAAAATTTGAGATATCCAGATAACTATTCTGCAAGAAGAGTAAATCAAATTTACCATAAAATGTACTTCTTAAAGATACTTTTTAAAAGTACTGTTCTAGTTACGGTTATCCTTTATTCTTTTTTTCTTGTCATGAGCTCTTCCTGATACCTACTGGCAGGGTTCTAGTAGCTTCCTGAATAGATCTTAATATAATAATTTTTTTCAACTCAGTGGTTGTTACATTAGCTTCACAACACTGGAGGTCTTTTTGTTTATGTTTCCTGAGTCCATCAACCCTTAACTACTCACTCAAAAGCTTGACGTTACCAGTTTTTCTCAGGGCACTTTCTTTTTTTGTTTTGTTTTGTTTTGTTTTGTTTTGTTTTGTTTTGTTTTGTTTTGTTTTGAGACAGAGCCTCGCTCTGTCCCCGAGGCTGGAGTGCAGTGGCGAGATCAGGGCTCACTGCAAGCTCCGCCTCCCGTGTTCACGCCATTCTCTTGCCTCAGCCTCCCAAGTAGCTGGGACTACAGGCGCCCGCGGCCACGCACTGCTAATTTTTTTTTTTTTTCTTCAGTAGAGACGGGATTTCACCGTGTTAGCTAGGATGGTCTTGATCTCCTGACCTCGTGATCCGCCTGCCTCGGCCTCCCAAAGTGCTGGGATTACAGGCGTGAACCACTGCACCCGGCCTCTCAGCGCGTTTTCAAACTGCTAGTTATTTTAAACAGCCACCAGAATTCTCGATTTCATAACTTTCAGAGGGGATTTACTCCAAAATGTTGGATTTCTTAAAGAATCTTGCATCTCTTCTTACCACTTAATTTATAAAAAAAGAATCTCTCTACAAAGGTCAAGAACATAACTGGTTGTCATGAAGGAGCTCTTATAATATTTGGTTTTTATTCCATGAACATTAATAAGACGACAACCAGAAAAGTGGAAAAAAAGACATAGAAAACAGAGAAGCATATGTAGAAATTATAACGAAGCAGCATCAAATACATTGTAACTATATATATATATATATATCAATGGTATTAAAATACGCAAAGAAAGGTTTTGCTATGGTTCTGATGACTGTCTAAAGTTTTATGACTATGAGAAATGCAGTTTTTGGAAAAACGAAGAGCAGCAGTGTCTACTAGATTTAGAAACATTATCTTAACACAAAATGCAAATTTTATTGTGGAAAAGATATTTCCTTAATTCCAGTGCCCTATGATTCAGAAAAATCTAGTTGAGTAGGGTCTACAGCCCTTTGCTTGTTCCTTACTAGCTTTGATGGGGTATGTAAACGCTGCGTAGAGGAGAAGGGCTTGAGGACTAAGAACCAAACAGAGTTGTATATTCTCTCTGTTTTAAAAGAAAATCTGTTTTCTCTATTGGTAGAAAAGGTGTGCGTTTGTGTTTGTGTTTTGGGGTTATTAAAATACATTTAATTTTGTCAGGCAGAGGACACCACATCTGATTCCTTGTAAAAGGAAGTCATAACTGCTGGACACATAGAGACCAGGAGAGGGCTAGATACTATAGAGATATTAAATGAAGTATGAAGTACAATGTATAATACATCTAATAAATAATTTATTGAGGAAAAGGTAAAATGGTTTGACCAGGTGCGGTGGCTCACGCCTGTAATCCCAACACTTTGTGACGCCGAGGCAGGCAGATCACGAGGTCAGGAGTTCGAGGTCAGTGTGGTCAACATGATGAAACCCGGTCTCTACTAAAAATACAAAAATTAGCCGGGTGTGGTGGTGGGCGCCCGTAATCCCAGCTACTCGGGAGGCTGAGGCAGGAGAATTGCTTGGACTCGGGAGGCAGAGGTTGCAGTGAGCCAAGATCATGCCACTGCACTCCAGCCTGGGTGACAAAGCAAGACTCCATTTCAGAAAAAAAAAAAAGAAAAGATAAAATGGTTTCATGTAGCTACTGAAGACAAGCAAATCATTATAAATTCAAGGCAGAAAGGCTTCATTTCATTTCAACTCATATTATCATCAAATATCTTTCTTCCTAGTTGTTCACTAATCTTTCCTAGATATCATGGATTTCTTTACAGTGTTGAAAAAAGAATCTCCCCAGATATTTCTATGTTCTCAGCTTTTGTTACTGTAGGTTAAGAGTTTATTTATAAGATTCCTAGAATTTTTTTTAATTAAAAGTATATTCTTATGCTATGATATGGTAAGTCAGTTTAGAAACTAAACTTAAATTGCATTTAATATTATCCTGATGTCTTTGATTTTGTTATAAAATGTTTCAAAAAATGTACAAACACTTCTTAAAATTAACTGGAATATTATTAATATAGTATACATATTAATAGAGACCCTGCTGAAAACTTTAAAAGAAATGTGAAGTATTCATCCCACAGGAAAATGCTAGGACATTTGGGAACCACAAAGAATTTTTAAATTCCATCATAGGATCCCTATCAACACACAAGACAAAAAAGACAAGCTTAATGCAAGAGATACATATATTCTTGTCTTAACAACGTTATATATAAATCAAATTTCTCTAAATGAATAATATTTTTCTAATTATGACTCTTCATTTTGAGGTATATTATTCAAAACCCATATCCAATTTTTGGGTCTTCTACTAACTTGTTTGAAGTTAACAAGAAACAAAAAAGCAATGAAAGTTCACTAGGAACAGTGAAGTTTCATGACAAATTTGATAATCTAGAAGAAATGGACAAATTTCTAGGAAGACCCCAAGTATCAAATCTGACTCAAGTAAAAATAGCAACTCTGAATAGGCTTATAACATGTAAAATAATTAAATTAGTGATCAAAAAATCCCCGCAAAAAAGGCCCAGGATTGTATGACTTCACTGGTGAATTTGAGCAAATATTTAAAGATAAATTATCACAAATTCTTTGAAAACACTTCCAGAAATTGAAGAGAAGGAAACACACTTATTATATGAGGCCAATGTTACCCTGATAACAAAACCAGATGAAGACATCAAAAGAAAAAAAATGGACAGACCAGTAATCTTATGAATATAAGTGCAAAAAATCCTCATCAAAATACGTACTAACAAGGCAAATACAACAACATAAAAAAAAAAAAAAAAAAAGGATTATCTTCCATAATCAAGTGGGCTTTATCTCACAAATGAAAGGGTGGTTCAACATGAAAAAATCAATGCATACTAAAAGAATAAAGAACAAAAACCACATGATCATCTCAGTAGAAAGAGAAAAAGCATTTTACAAAATACAACACACTTTTAAGAAAAAACACTTAAAAAGTCAGAAATACAAGTAAACTTTAGTAACCAAATAAAGTACATTTTTTGGCAAACTCACGTCAAACATCAAACAAATGCTGAAATATTTGGAGTCAGGGACAAGATAAGAATGTCTCTTTTTGCTACTTCTATTTAGCATTTTAATGGAGGTTCAAGCCAGGGCAACTAGGCAAGAAAAAGAAAGAAAAGGTGTCCAGATTGGAAAGGAAGAAGTAAAACTATATCAATTTGCAGATGACATGGTGTTTTATATAGAAAGCCCCAAGAAATCCCTCAGTAGCTATTCAAACTACTAAATGGGTTCAACAGGGTTGTAGGATAGATACAAGGTTAACATACAAAAATTAATTTAGTTTCTATACATTAGCAATCAACAATCAGAAGGTGAAATAAGAAAATAATTTCATTAACAATAGCTTTAAAATAATAAAGTACTATGAAACACATTTAACAAAAGAAATACAAGACTTGTACACTAAAAACTGCAAACATTGTTGAGAGAAATAGAAGAATTACTTAGTAATTGGAAAGACATCCCATGTTCATGAATTGAAAGATTTAATATATATGTAAGATGGCAATACTCCACAAATTGATCTGCATATTTAACATAGTCCTAACAAAATTCCAGTTGTCCTTTTTTTGCAGACCTTGACAAGCTGATAACAAAGTTCAGATGAAAATTCAAGAGACCCAAAATATGCAAAAACAAAATTTAACAACAACAAAAAGAACACAGCTGAATGACTCACAGTTTCTAATTTCAAAACTTATGACAAAGGTACAGTAATTAAAACTGTACAGTCCTAATATAAGAATTAGATATATAGATTAATGAAATAGAATTGAGAGTCCAGTGGGTGAAAAATCCTTATAAGTTTATGATCAATTGATTTTGACAAGGGCACAAAGACAATTCAATTGAGAAGCAATAGTCTCTTCAAAAAATGGAGCCAGGACAACTGGAAATTTACATGCAAAAGAATAATGTTGAATGCCTACCTGACATAACATACAAAAATTAACTAAAAGTGATCAATGACACAAATGTAACTGCTAGAACTATCAAACCCTTAAAATAAAACATATTCATGAGCGTGTATTAGGCAATGGATTGTTAGATATCACACTAAAAGCACCAACTACGAAAGAAAAAATAAATTAGACTTCACCAAAATTAACCACTGTGCTTCAAAAGACATTATCAAGAAAGTGAAGAGACAATTCATCGAATGTGAGATAATGTTTATAAATCATATGTCTGACAAGGGTCTCATATCCAGAATATATAAAGAACTCTTACACTGCAGCAATAAGACAATGAAAGCTCAATCAAAAATGGGCAAAGGATTTTATAGGGGTTACTTTAAAGATGATATATAAATGAACAGTAAGCACATGAAAAGATGTCCAACATAGTTAGTCATTAGGTAAATGCAATTTAAAACAATGAGACAATGCTTTACATCTCCCACAATGGCTATAATGAGAAAAGCAGAAAGTAACAAGTGTTGGTGAGGATATGGAGAAACTGAAATCTCATATATTACTGGTTGGAATGTAAAATGGACAACTGCTCTGGGAAATGTTAACAGTTTTTCATGAAGACAAACATAGAGTTACCATATGATCTAGCAATTTCTCTTTAGAACATGTACCCAAGAGCGTTTAAAATATATGTTCATATGCAAAATTACATAACAATGTCTATAGCATTGTTCATAAAAACTGAATAGTGGAAATAATTTGTATTTCCATCAACTAACATATGGATAGGAAAATGGATTATATTCATATAATAGAATATCATTCAGCCATAAAAAATGAAGTGTTGATACCTATTACAACATGGATTAACCTTGAAAACATTACACTAAGTGAAACAAGACACACATGCACACAAAATATTGTACAATTCCCCTCAGATGAAATGTCCAGAATGAGAAAATTTAATAAAGAAAGAATATCGATTAGTATTTTTCAGGGGGAAGGGGAGGGAGGATGGGCATGACAGTTAATGTATATTGGCTTTTTGAGGACTGACGAAAATATTCTGAAATTAGATACTGGTAATACTTGTCCAACATTTTGAATATACTTAAAGCCACTAAATTATAAATAAATATAATAAACATATATATAATACATATAAAATGTGTTTATAGTTTATTATATATAATTATATTAGAATTTATCCTGGGAAATTTTAATAAAAAAGACTAACAAGGGAAGAATAATGAAGAGTACCAGATTTTAAAACATATTATAAAACTACAGGAATTTTAAAAGTTTACAGTTGAACAAGGTGGCTCATACTTGTAAATACCAGCACTTTGGGAGGTCAATGTGGGGGGATCACTTGAGGCCAGCCTGGGCAAGATAGGGAGATCCTATCTCCACAAAAAATAATTAAAAAATGATCCAGACATGGTATGCACACCTGTAGTTCCACTTACTTGAGAGGCTGAGACCAGAGGCTCGGTCCAGGAGTCTGAGGCTGCAGTGAGCTATGATTAAGCAACTGCATTCCAGCCTGGCTGACACAGTGAGATCCTGTCTCAAAAAAAAAATGTTTGGTAATATTTGGTACATAATATACAGATCAGTAAGTTGAAACAGAATCCAAATATATTCCTAAACCAACACACATAGTTTTGTTATTTTTTTCACATGAAAAATTATTGTTGAAGAGATTTTGTTCAGTAATGTTGTGTAGACATTTGGTCCGCATTCCATCAGAGAAAAAAATTACATCGCTTACCAACTTCACATATTATGCCAAAATATATCCCAGATAAAACAAAATTTTTTAAAAACTGTTTTTTAAATTGACAAATTAAAATGGTATATATTTATGGTATACAACATTGGTGTTTTGAAATATGTATCATGGAATGACTGAACCAAGCTAATTAACGTATGCATTATCATCTCACATAATTATATTTTTTTCATGATGAGAAGTTTTTTTTTGTTTGTTTGTTTGTTTTTTTTTGAGACAGAGTCTCGCTTTGTCGCCCAGGCTGGAGTGCAGTGGCATAATCTCGGCTCACTGCAACCTACACCACCCGGGTTAAAGCGATTCTCCTGCCTTACCCTCCTGAGTAGCAGGGACTACAGGCGTGCACCACCACGCCTGACTAATTTTTGTATTTTTAGTAGAGATGAGGTTTCTTTCACCCTGTTAGCCAGGATGGTCTCCATCTGCTGACCTTGTGATCTACCCGCCTCAGCCTCCCAAAGTGCTGGGATTACAAGCCTGAGCCGCCGCGCCTGTCCCTCAAGTCTATGTTCTTAGTGATTTGCAAGTATTATTAACTATAGTCAGCATTTATACAATAGATTTCTCAAACTTAAAAACAAGGTTTAAACATAAAATAATGTATACATAAAAGTTGTGTGAAAGAGAGAGAATTGAGAGAACATGTTTTCCCTGATCCTTATGAGGATACCCTGTATAAACACAATAAAACATAGAGATAACAAATAATAAAATTTGACTTGATGAATTTTATAAACCTGCATTACAAAAATAGTAGTTTATAGCATATTTTAGATAAATGTTAATTTTAATATGTAAAAAGCTTTTATCAAGTGACAAGAAAATAGCAAACAGCTTAACGGACAAAGGACAAAAACATGTAGCTCAAAAGAAAAAGCAAGCTTTAAAAATATAGTAAAATGCCTCATCCTGTACAAATAATTAAAGAAACACAAGTGTAAACAACAATGTAATACTGCTCTTACCATTCAGTTTTTAAACATGACTTTTAATGTTTGGTATTGAAGAGGTTGTGGAAAAACAGGCATTCTATTATGATATATTGTTGGCGTGTGTGTAATTATTATAATTGCTTTGAAGTAATTTGACCTAAAAAAAAAAGGGATCTATACCTTTGACTCAGAAATTCTTTCTTTAGAAAGACACACATTGTTAGCAATTGTGTTTGTAGGCTATTCATGATATTATCTGTAATAGCAAAAGTCTGAAACTGTCTATTAGTATGGGAGTAGTCCATTATATGATGATACGGATACATTTTCAAACAAAATGTGCAAAACAAAATGCATATTGTAATATATTTGTACTTTGAAAGTACACAGAATTAATTGGGGGGGTGGAGCAAGATGGCTGAATAGGAACAGCTCCAGTCTCCAACTCCCAGCGTGAGCGACACAGAAGACCGGTGATTTCTGCATTTTCAACTGAGGTACTGGGGTCATCTCACTAGGGAGTGCCGGGCAATCGGTGCTGGTCAGCTGCTGCAGCCTGACCAGGAGAGCTGAAGCAGGGCGAGGCATCGCCTCACCTGGGAAGCGCAAGGGGGAAGGGAATCCCTTTTCCTAGCCAGGGGAACTGAGACACACAACACCTGGAAAATCAGGTAACTCCCACCCCAATACTGCGCTTTAAGCAAACGGGCACACCAGGAGAATATGTCCCACACCTGGCCGGGAGGGTCACATGCCCATGGAGCCTACCTCATTGCTAACACAGCAGTCTGCGGCGATCTAACCGCAAGGCAGCAGCGAGGCTGGGGGAGGGGCGCCCGCCGTTGCTGAGGCTTAAGTAGGTAAACAAAGCCGCTGGGAAGCTCGAACTGGGTGGAGCTCAAAGGAGCTCAAGGAAACCTGCTTGTCTCTGTAGACTCCACCTCTAGGGACAGGGCACAGCTGAAAAACAGCAGGGGAAGCAGCAGAGGCCTGTGCAGATGCGAACGACTCTGTCTGACAGCTTTGAAGAGAGCAGTGGATCTCCCAACATGGAGGTTGAGATCTGAGAATGGACAGACTGCCTGCTCAAGTGGGTCCCTGACCCCTGAGTAGCCTAACTGGGAGACATCCCCCACTAGGGGCAGTCTGACACCCCACACCTCACAGGGTGGAGTACACCCCTGAGAGGAAGCTTCCAAAGTAAGAATCAGACAGGTACACTCGCTGTTCAGCAATATTCTATCTTCTGCAACCTCTGCTGCTGATACCCAGGCAAACAGGGTCTGGAGTGGAACTCAAGCAATCTCCAACAGACCTATAGCTGAGGGTCCTGACTGTCAGAAGGAAAACTATCAAACAGGAAGGACACCTATACCAAAACCCTATCAGTACGTCACCATCATCAAAGACCAGAGACAGATAAAACCACAAAGATGGGGAAAAAGCAGGGCAGAAAAGCTGTAAATTCAAAAATAAGAGCGCATCTCCCCCTGCAAAGGAACGCAGCCCATCGCCAACAACGGATCAAAGCTGGTCAGAGAATGACTTTGACGAGATGAGAGAAGAAGGCTTCAGTCCATCAAACTTCTCAGAGCTAAAGGAGGAATTACGTACCCAGCACAAAGAAACTAAAAATCTTGAAAAAAGAGTGGAAGAATTGACAGCTAGACTAATTAATGCAGAGAAGGTCATAAACGAAATGACAGAGATAAAAACCATATCACGAGAAATACGTGACAAATGCACAAGCTTCAGTAACCGACTCGATCAACTGGAAGAAAGAGTATCAGCGATTGAGGATCAAATGAATGAAATGAAGCGAGAAGAGAAACCAAAAGTAAAAAGAAGAAAAAGAAATGAACAAAGCCTGCAAGAAGTATGGGATTATGTAAAAAGACCAAAACTACGTCTGACTGGGGTGCCTGAAAGTGAGGGGGAAAATGGAACCAAGTTGGAAAACACTCTTCACGATATCATCCAGGAGAACTTCCCCAACCTAGTAGGGCAGGCCAACATTCAAATTCAGGAAATACAGAGAACACCACAAAGATACTCCTCCAGAAGAGCAACTCCAAGACACATAATTGCCAGATTCACCAAAGTGGAAATGAAGGAAAAAATCTTAAGGGCGGCCAGAGAGAAAGGTCGGGTTACCCACAAAGGGAAGCCCATCAGACTAACAGCAGATCTCTCGGCAGAAACTCTACAAGCCAGAAGAGAGTGGGGGCCAATATTCAACGTTCTTAAAGAAAAGAATTTTCAACCCAGAATTTCATATCCAGCCAAACTAAGTTTCATACGTGAAGGAGAAATAAAATCCTTTAAAAATAAGCAAATGCTTAGAGATTTTGTCACCACCAGGCCTGCCTTACAAGAGACCCTGAAGGAAGCCCTAAACATGGAAAGGAACAACCGGTACCAGCCATTGCAAAAACACGCCATAATGTAAAGACCATCGAGGCTAGGAAGAAACTGCATCAACTAACGTGCAAAATAACCAGTTAATATAATGGCAGGATCAAGTTCACACATAACAATATTAACCTTAAATGTGAATGGACTAAATGCTCCAATTAAAAGACACAGACTGGCAAACTGGATAAAGAGTCAAGAACCATCAGTCTGCTGTATTCAGGAGACCCATCTCACATGCAGAGACATACATAGGCTCAAAATAAAGGGATGGAGGAAGATCTACCAAGCAAATGGAGAACAAAAAAAAGCAGGGGTTGCAATCCTAGTCTCTGATAAAACAGACTTTAAACCATCAAAGATCAAAAGAGACCAAGAAGGCCATTACATAATGGTAAAGGGATCAATTCAACAGGAAGAGCTAACTCTCCTAAATATATATGCACCCAATACAGGAGCACCCAGATTCATAAAGTAAGTCCTTACAGACTTACAAAGAGACTTAGACTCCCATACAATAATAATGGGAGACTTCAACACTCCACTGTCAACATTAGACAGATCAACGAGACAGAAAGTTAACAAGGATATCCAGGAATTGAACTCATCTCTGCACCAAGTGGACCTAATAGACATCTATAGAACTCTCCACCCCAAATCAACAGAATATACATTCTTCTCAGCACCACATCGCACTTATTCCAAAATTGACCACATCATTGGAAGTAAAGCACTCCTCAGCAAATGTAAAAGAACAGAAATTATAACAAACTGTCTCTCAGACCACATGCAATCAAACTAGAACTCAGGACTAAGAAACTCAATCAAAACCGCTCCACTACATGGAAACTGAACAACCTGCTCCTGAATGAATACTGGGTACATAACAAAATGAAAGCAGAAATAAAGATGTTGTTTGAAACCAATGAGAACAAAGATACAACATACCAGAATCTCTGGGACACATTTAAAGCAGTGTGTAGAGGGAAATTTATAGCACTAAATGCCCACAAGAGAAAGCAGGAAAGATCTAAAATTGACACTCTATCATCACAAATAAAGGAGCTAGAGAGGCGAGAGCAAACACATTCAAAAGCTAGCAGAAGGCAAGAAATAACTAAGATCAGAGCAGAACTGAAGGAGATAGAGACACAAAAAACCGTCCAAAAAATCAATATATCCAGGAGCTGTTTTTTTGAAAAGATCAACAAAATTGACAGACCGCTAGCAAGACTAATAAAGAAGAAAAGAGAGAGGAATCAAATAGACGCAATAAAAAATGATAAAGGGGATATCACCACCGACCCCACAGAAATACAAACTACCATCCGAGAATACTATAAACACCTCTATGCAAATCAACTAGAAAATCTAGTAGAAATGGATAATTTCCTGGACACTTACACTCTCCCAAGGCTAAACCAGGAAGAAGTTGAATCCCTGAGTAGACCAATAGCAGGCTCTGAAATTGAGGCAAGAATTAATAGCCTACCCACCAAAAAAAGTCCAGGACCAGATGGATTCACAGCTGAATTCTACCAGAGGTACAAGGAGGAGCTGGTACCATTCATTCTGAAACTATTCCAATCAATAGAAAAAGAGGGAATCCTCCCTAACTCATTTTATGAGGCCAACATCATCCTGATACCAAAGCCTGGCAGAGACACAACAAAAAAAGGGAATTTTAGACCAATATCACTGATGAACATCCATGCAAAAATCCTCAATAAAATACTGGCAAACCGGATTCAGCAGCACATCAAAAAGCTTATCCACCGTGATCAAGTGGGCTTCATCCCTGGGATGCAAGGCTGGTTCAGCATTCGCAAATCAATAAATGTAATCCAGCATATAAACAGAACCAAAGACAAGAACCACATGATTATCTCAATAGATGCAGAAAAGGCTTTTGACAAAATTCAACAGCCCTTCATGCTAAAAATGTTCAATAAATTCGGTATTGATGGAACGTACCTCAAAATAATAAGAGCTATTTATGACAAACCCACAGCTAATATCATACTGAATGGGCAAAAACTGGAAAAATTCCCTTTGAAAACTGGCACAAGACAGGGATGCCCTCTCTCACCACTCCTATTCAACATAGTGTTGGAAGTTCTGGCTAGGGCAATCAGGCAAGAGAAAGAAATCAAGGGTGTTCAGTTAGGAAAAGAAGAAGTTAAATTGTCCCTGTTTGCAGATGACATGATTGTATATTTAGAAAACCCCATCGTCTCAGCCCAAAATCTCCTTAAGCTGATAAGCAAGTTCAGCAAAGTCTCTGGATACAAAATTAATGTGCAAAAATCACTAGCATTCTTATATACCAGTAACAGACAAGCAGAGAGCCAAATCAGGAATGAACTTCCATTCACAATTGCTTCAAAGAGAATAAAATACCTAGGAATCCAACTTACAAGGGATGTAAAGGACCTCTTCAAGGAGAACTTCAAACCACTGCTCAGTGAAATAAAAGAGGACACAAACAAATGGAAGAACATACCATGCTCATGGATAGGAAGAATCAATATTGTGAAAATGGCCATACCGGCCAAGGTTATTTATAGATTCAATGCCATCCCCATCAAGCTACCAATGAGTTTCTTCACAGAATTGGAAAAATCTACTTTAAAGTTCATATGGAACCAAAAAAGAGCCCACATTGCCAAGGACAATCCTAAGTCAAAAGGACAAAGCTGGAGGCGTCACGCTACCTGACTTCAAACTATGCTACAAAGGCTACAGTAACCAAAACAGCATGGTACTGGTACCAAAACAGAGATACAGACCAATGCAACAGAACAGAGTCCTCAGAAATAATACCACACATCTACAGCCATCTGATCTTTGACAAACCTGAGGGAAACAAGAAATGGAGAAAGGATTCCCTATTTAATAAATGGTGCTGGGAAAATTTGCTCGCCATAAGTAGAAAGCTGAAACTGGATCCTTTCCTTACTCCTTATACGAAGATTAATTCAAGATGGATTAGAGACTTAAATGTTAGACCTAATACCATAAAAACCCTAGAAGAAAACCTAGGTAGTACCATTCAGGACATAGGCATGGGCAAGGACTTCATGTCTAAAACACCAAAAGCAATGGCAGCAAAAGCCAAAATTGACAAATGGGATCTAATTAAACTAAAGAGCTTCTGCACAGCAAAAGAAACTACCATCAGAGTGAACAGGCAACCTACAGAATGGGAGAAAATTTTTGCAATCTACTCATCTGACAAAGGGCTAATATCCAGAATCTACAAAGGACTCAAACAAATATACAAGAAAAAAACAAACAACCCCATCAAAATGTGGGGAAAGGATATGAACAGACATTTCTCAAAAGAAGACATTCATACAGCCAACAG
This sequence comes from Rhinopithecus roxellana, assembly GCF_007565055.1. Taxonomy (NCBI): domain Eukaryota; kingdom Metazoa; phylum Chordata; class Mammalia; order Primates; family Cercopithecidae; genus Rhinopithecus; species Rhinopithecus roxellana. The sequence continues at coordinate 118,889,927 of NC_044557.1, forward strand.
ACACATGAAAAAATGCTCATCATCACTCGCCATCAGAGAAATGCAAATCAAAACCACAATGAGATACCATCTCACACCAGTTGGAATGGCAATCATTAAAAAATCAGGAAACAACAGGTGTTGGAGAGGATGTGGAGAAATAGGAACACTTTTGCACTGTTGGTGGGATTGTAAACTAGTTCAACCATTATGGAAAACAGTATGGCAATTCCTCAAGGATCTAGAACTAGATGTACCATATGACCCAGCCATCCCACTACTGGGTATATACCCAAAGGATTATAAATTATTCTACTACAAAGACACATGCACACGTATGTTTATTGTGGCACTATTCACAATAGCAAAGACTTGGAATCAACCCAAATGTCCATCTGTGACAGACTGGATTAAGAAAATGTGGCACATATACACCATGGAATACTATGCAGCCATAAAAAAGGAGGAGTTTGTGTCCTTTGTGGGGACATGGATGTAGCTGGAAACCATCATTCTTAGCAAACTATCACAAGAAGAGAAAACTAAACACCGCATGTTCTCACTCATAGGTAGGAACTGAACAATGAGATCACTTGGACTCGGGAAGGGGAATATCACACACTGGGGCTTATCATGGGGAGGGGGGAGGGGGGAAGGATTGCATTGGGGAGTTATACCTGATATAAATGATGAATTGATGGGTGCTGACGAGTTGATGGGTGCAGCACACCAACATGGCATAAGTATACATATGTAACAAACCTGCATGTTATGCACATGTACCCTAGAACTTAAAGTATAATAAAAATAAATAAATAAATAAATAAATAAATAAATAAATAAAACAATTAATTGCATTTGGAGAACTGCATCACACTTTTAAATAAAATATACATAACACATTTTCTCTTTACAAACCTTTAAGTTTGCTGAATTACTGCTGAAAAAGTATTTTCAAATAAAATATACAGAATCAATAAAGCATCTTTACTCCATCCTCCAGAAATTATCTAGATGCAAATATATACATGGCTAAGTTCCGAAACTTACATAGTAGAAAGTTTAATAATTTGATTTATAATATTAAGCTGTGGATACTTTCAATTGGAAAGAAGGAGGGGAAATAGAGAAAGAACAATTAACCACAGAATATATCCTTTGCAGTTTGAGATATAAAATGTTTTATAATTTACATTAATGTGCATAACATTTTAATATTAATTGTTGCCTTTTTCATCTTGCTATCTTATTTTTTAAAAGCTTATCATAGAAAAGTCTCTATATGAAATGGTTCATCCAAAGAGATAAAAAGTTGGAATTATAACTGGGTCAATGAAAAAAAAAATAAAAAAAGAAAGTACACAAACACATACCCATGCAGTTTTTACTTGCATACACTTTTTCTGGACAGATACATAATATCTACAAAATAATGAGATATTATTAGGAAGGGCAGCAGGGGGATCTGAAAGGGAAAAGAGATTACTTTTCATATAGAAAACTTCATAGGTAAATAATTCTCAAATATTAAACACATTTTTCTGTGGTAAAGGAAAGCACTGGTTAAGAGAGCAGACTTTGACATTAGATAGCCCTGCGTTTGTGTTTGGTTTTGCTGCTTACTAAGCCTTGGGCAATTACTAAACTCTCTAAGCCTCAATTTCCTCTCTGTAAAATAAAGAGAAAAATGGTGATCACCTACAGAGATGTAAGTATTAAATAAATTAAAACATGTAAAGTAACACAGAGATGTCATAGATTGATCACTTAATTAATGCCATATTTTTATTGCTAATAGTAAGAGTGATAGTTCAAGAAAGTTGGGTGTAAAGTGTCTTTGGCTTCCAATGATAGATGTTGTCAAGATATTTTTGCAATAGCTTCTGGTCTAGATCAGAGCTTTTTATCAATGGTGCTGTGATGAGCTAATGTGTCACAGTCATTGTTTGTGTTCTGAATAATCTGTTACTTACAATGCTTTACTGAAGTCTGAGGCTTGTTGTTTGTTAGAGCTCAGTGTTGTATGTTAGAATGTGTTGTACCTAAAAATACTCTTACTCTCTTGAATTATAAAATGATTTTTTGAGTCAGACAAAGAGGAGTGGAGTCCTTATAGTACTTATAGGAGTGGAGAGCTTACAGAGTTCTGAAAATTGCTGATAACTCTGGGTGTGCCAGTGAGAATGTGTCATGTATGAGAAAATCACATGGTCACAAGCTGTAATCTTTTGCTGTGGATTGGAACCAGTTTAAAATTAGTAAAGAGAAAGTTCCAGGTCATCTAAAGGCCTAGGAGTAATTGTGGATTATTTTTAGAATACATGAATCTAAGTTGTTTCCATAATCCTAAAAGCTAATAAAATTCTGGGTGTGCTGGGAGGCTAAGGCAGGTGGATCTTTTGAGGTCAGGAGTTCCAGACCAGCCCGGCCAACATGGTGAAACCCTGTCTCTACTAAAAATATAAAAATTAGCCAGGCTTGGTGGCACACACCTGTGGTCCCAGCTACTCAGGAGACTGAGGCAGGAGAATCCCTTGAACCTGGAGGCACAGGTTTCAGTGAGTTGAGCTGAGATTGTGCCACTGCACTCCAGCCTGGGTGACAGGGTAAGACTTTGTCCAAAAAAACAAAAACAAAACAAAAACAAAAAAATCTGGATATGATCAGGGAAGAAAACAAAACATATTTTTTACCTTTTATATTAACAAACGTTTCCTCCTTTAAAATATCAAAGATAGTTCTGGTTACTAAATCTCAAGAAAGACATGCTCTTAGAACTGGGATTACTAGGTCAAAAGTTACAAGTATTTTAATAACTCTTGATATATACATACATATTATACCCTTACACACATATATACACATGTACATATACATTTCGTAGGAGGGCAATTTACATTGTTATTAGTGTTGCACAAGTGATATTAATTATCTGCAACACATAATGTCATTTACAAAAAGTTCATTTTCTAGGCATAATATATTTTGAGGTTAATGCACTGTAATTATCATCAAATTTGGACATTTCCCAATGTTAGTTTTCTATTTATATTTCCCTTTGTCTAAGTTGCAAGTTTATATTATACTGATGATGATTTGTTTATTATGGTCTTTCTATGAGGTCTTTTTATTAGGATATTTTCATTACAAATTAAAATGATCTCTTATTACTTATTTATAAGTAACCCTGGGATTTTATACAGTGAATTGTGAATTGTGGAAACTAGTGTGAATCTCTAATCTCTTTCACTTTATAATGTTGTACTTTTGAATTATACCTACTATATTTGGTGGGACAAGAGAGGAAAGATGAGTGAATATTTCTTAATTCCACTCATTAATGTAGGTGATTATAGAAACTTCTACCAGAATCTGGCATATGCTCAATTCTTAACACTCATGGTTATCACTGAGAAATTTTCTTTTCAGAGGGTTTTACGGATAATTTACTAGGGTTTGGAGGGAAGGTCTCTGTTTCTCTGTACCAACCTTTTCTGAAAATGTTAGTTTTCAGTACAAGTACTGGTTTTACCCACTAAATGTTGGTAGTTACTGATTTCTAAACTCTCAACTCTTCTGCTAACTTGTTGGTGGACCTTTGACAAGTCACTTAACTTCTTTGTCTCCTCAACCGCGAAATGGAACATTAGTCTGAGATGTCCTTAAGCTCCTTGCTAGCTGTGCTCCTTTCCTGATTCATTTATACTATGCATTTCTTGCCTGTAGATACACCTTTGGAATATGCAAATGAATGTGGAATTGTCTGTGTTCTAACCTGAGTTGGCTTCTCTCTCTACATCATTCTTTAACCCTTATTCCAGCACAAGACAAACAGTACAAAGGTCTCAAAAGTTTGGGACCTCAGATCCAGAGTGTTTTGAAACGATATTCATTCACTAAAATATGAACAAAGTTAAAGCAAAATATTTAACAACATCGTTTCACCTCCCAATCTTTTTGTTTCAGTTTCACTGCCTTGCCATTTACAAACAGTTATAAACGTGCCTTATGATAGAGTTATTCTGTAAACTCTGTAATGCAAGAGTTCTAAAAAAAGAACATAATACAAGAGCTGCAAATATACATGTTCGGGAATTCTTGACACTTTTTTCATCTAGTTTAAAAATCATCTGAGGAAGAATGTAATGAATTCATTTAACTGTGAGTTACATTTTAAACATTTTGTAGAGACACGAGCTCTGAATAATTAACTCTGTTACTACTAAATAATTTAAGTGGAATGACCCTTGACAGTCAGTTTGTAATAACTAACAGTGCATTTTAATTAATTTTTTAAGTTAGAAATGGCATCTCTAGAGTTTAAGATTCTTGGGGGCAAAATTGAACTTTTAAAATCGGTTAGTATAGTGGGTTATTTTTCTTAATGAAAATAAAACTGATTTGCATTTAAAAAATCTGGGTACACTTTTAAAAATGATTATGTCAGTAATTTAACATTAGGCGTATATTAGAAAGAATTATACCTTTTCTTTCTATTTCTTCATATCAATCTTCTGGTATATTAGAAACTAGGTAGTATAAAAGTTAAATAATTGTATGCCTGAAAAGTTGAAGATTTACTGATTTTAAGATTTTAAGAATCTGAGTTTGAAATTTCTGTTAAAAAATATAAAGCTAATTTTATAAAAATGAAAGTTCAGTTTATAGGATAGCAAGAATAAAACCTACCATCAAATGTACAAGCAGCTTTAATACTAGGTTTAATAAGCAGGAAACTTATCTTCCACGTTCACTGGCTGTTTATCTTATACTTGAACTTTTCCCTCATTTTATCCTTTTGAATAATAGTGTACTAAAGTGAATCTCTGATTAATATTTAAATGTACATGGGGAGAAGTGGGTCACCTAATCAGAGAAAATAATTAACAAACCACCTCATTCTCATATCCCTGAATTCTTACAAGGAGGCATATATTTTGATTACTACAGTGTAGTTCCCTTTGACCTCCTTTCTAATTCAAAGCTTATTAGATTTCACGATTGAACTGGTTCACTAACATTTAATTATAGTTCTTAAATGTTTTCTGAATGTGCTCTTATGTCCTGGATTTTTCTAAATTCTACTTTTCTTCTCTCTTAGAGTAGCAAAAGTTAACTGGTAAGGATTATTTTCCTCTTCCAGACAATTCTGTGATAGAGTGCAAAGATAAATTATTGTGGGCTAGGCAAAGTTCTTTTTTGGCAAAACTACAACAACAGCAACAACAACAACAACAACAGCAAAAGCTTTTTATGCAGTGGCTGAAAGATGAGATAGGTCTTTATGTGTTAATGTAGAATGATATTCATGTTTTGATGGTTGAGCATTACAATTTTATTTGGACCTAAAAATGTTACAGGTTTACGAAAAGAACATATATAATAGATGGATAGATAGATAGATAGATAGATAGATAGATAGATAGATAGATAGATATTCTGCATGTGCATTTGTGTGTTTATATGTGAGTGTGTTTGTGAAATACACATTTTGTATATACATATACATTACATGTAGGAATTATAAATGGACAGATATTATCTATTTTTATATGTAATCTATCTCCTTAATTTCTCTTTTATTACAATCTCTATCTCTATGTAGAGATTTGCCAGTGAAGAGGAAACTACTGACTTTTAAAATTCTTTCGTTCTTTTTTTGTGATGGAGTCTCACTCTCTCGCCCAGGCTGAAGTGCAGTGGCGTGATCTTGGCTCACTGCAACCTCCACCTCCTGGATTCAAGCAAGTTCTTCTGCCTCTGCCTCCCGAGTAGCTGGGATTACAGGTGCCCACCACCAGGCCCAGCTAATTTTTGTATTTTTAAAAGAGATGGGATTTCACCATCTTGGCCAAGCTGGTCTCAAACTCTTGACCTCGTGATCCACCTGCATTGGCCTCCCAAAGGGCTGGGATTACAGTTGTGAGCCACTGTACCCAGCCGACTTTTAAAATTCTAATTGACATAAATTTTAAAGTTTACTTTAAATTTTTCATTTGCAATCAAAGCTTATGTAACTTTTATAATTAAAAACGTGAAAAGGTAGTGATGAGCATTGCTATTCTATTTTCAAATAATGCATTTTATAAAACTATTTGATATATATAATAAAGTTATAAAACTTGTTCAAAAAGAATTAATTCATCAAAATTTAACTAGTTACATGTTTTTAAAGGACATGGTGTTTCAGAAAATTCTAAGCAGAGATGTACAAAGTTTAAGACAATTTTAAACTTATTAAGTGACTTAAAACATAAAAAAATGAAATTGTCAGATTTCTGTGTAAGAAAACTAAAATATGTGGAGAATTTAGGAGTTTTTAAATTAATTTATAGTTTGAACAAAGCTTGTGAAAAGGATTCCAAAGTTAATTTTCATATAATAAACAGAATAAAATAATAATTTTGAAAATAAAAGATAAAAATAAAAGGGAGAATAACCATATCAATGGCTAAACAACATTATAAGAATACAGTGATGGTGTTGGAACAGGAATAGACAAAAAATATTTTAACAAATAGACTAAATGACCCTTTTCTGTATACAGAAAAACCCATCCTTCCAGGACAGGCCGGGAGATTGGGCCAGGAGCTCCTTTCCTCTACTCTCTGGCTCCAAAAAGAACTTTTCCACACTGTATTTGAGAAAAGGGGCTAGGCACAAGCCTTGAACAATTTTTTCATCTTGTAATATCCAAATAAAATATGCGTCTGTGACGATTGACATGGGAGTACAAAAACATTTACTTAAAAAAAGAAACAAAAGGAAGCTAGATCTCCATCTTACACCATGGCCCCAAATAAATTCTAAATATATTAAACAGTTAAATAAAATATTGGGCCTTAATAACTGCATGAAAAATTTATTAAATCTCTTAAAAAAGAACTTTCTAGTTTTAAAATTATTCATTTATTCAAAAGCTATTGAAACCTCATTTTTTTATCTGGTAGGTATACAGCTTTAAGACAAAAAACCCACTTTTCAAAGAGCTTAGAATCTAGCTGAAAGCACAACTCAAGTATTGATAATAACTATTGATCTTTATATTGGGGGAAGAACAGATTGTAGTAAGGGGAAAGACAGGAGCTATAGCCACGTAGGAAACACAGAGGCAAGAGAAAACATGAACTGAGAAGTTCATTAATATTGAAGGTTAGAGGGGAAGAGATGAGTGACAAAAGATGGAGCTGAAGAAGGCCAGAACTGAGTTTGAAGTGTCTTGTAATCCATGAGGAGGAATTTACGCTCTATCCTAAGAGCAGTGGAAAGCTATTGAAGAGTTTTGAGTGAATGATGTCATGAATGAATTTTAGAAAATTCAGTTTTACTGACTTATAGGAAAGACGAACTGGAAGTGACTATAAGTCTGAGAGTCTGGTTAAGGAGACACACAAACAGAAAATTACAGAAATATGTGCTAAGAGGGTGAGTTTAAGGTATCATGGAGGATGACATACCCATAGGACTCTACTTATTTAGAAGTCAGCTGAGGTCTGTAAGTAGAGAAATCAAAAGAGGATTGGCTGGAGCAAGTTGAGATATTTGTAGTTAGGCTTGGGGTCAAATTCCCAGTTCTAGTGTGCTCTAGATGACTAGAACACATCCAAGGGAAGTATAAGGGGAAGTTTTCATTGTGAAGAGCCAAGGACTGAGCCAACATGACAAAGAAGTAGAAGGTGGAAACCCTTGGGAATCAAAGATTCATATTTGGTGTCCTGGATCTAAGATCTGTCTGAAGAGACCACATGCCAAGAGGAGGTGTATATAAAGACTAGGGAGACTAACAGGAATTCTGCAATTAGGGTTGGACGTGAGAAGCCTGAACATTCTAATGCCTATTAATATAGCGCATTATGGGACACATATATTTTAATAGTCATTGTCATGATTCATTTGGAAATCGTGGCAAAGTAAGACTTTTAGATAAGACTCATCAATAGAACTTTATCTTCTGTCTCTCGTATGCTGCATAATATGCTGCATAATGATGTTCTGGACAACAAAACACAGTCACGTGATGTATAAAGATGTTTTGGTCAACAGTGGACCACATATAAGGATGGTGGTCCATAGGATTATAATGGAGCCAAAAAGTTCCTAGGGATAATGATGTCATAGCTGTTATAATGTCATGGGGCAATTCATTATTCACATGTTTGTGGTGATGCTGGTGTAAACAAACCTACTGCACTGCCAATCATACGGAAGTACTGCACATACAATTAGGTACAGTGCATAACACTTGATATTAGTAATAAATGACTATGTTGCTGGTTTATGTATTTACTATACCTATACTTTTTAATCCTTATTTTAGATTGTACTTCTACTTTTCAAAGAAAAGTTACTATAAAAGAGCCTCAGGCAGGTCTTTCAGGAGGTATTCCAGAGAAAGGCATTATTATCATAGGTGATGACAGCTCCATGAATATGTATATGAATGTATATGAAGGTTTTCCTGGCCAGCACAGTGAAACCCCATCTCTACTAAAAATACAAAAAATTGGCTGGGCATGGTGGCGGGCACCTGTAGTCCCAGCAACTACGGAGGCTGAGGCAGGAGAATGGCGTGAACCTGGGAGGTGGAGCTTGCAGTGAGTCGAGATCACGCCACTGCACTCCAGCCTGGGTGACAGAGTGAGACTCCATTTCAAAAAAAAAAAAAAAAATGTATTTTTTAAATAATGACTTTTTTAAAAAAACAGCATATGAATGTTTTTGTCCCTGAAAACCTTTCAATGGGACAAGATATGGAGGTGGAAGGCAGTGATATTGATTATCCTAACCCTGTGTAGGCCTAGACTAAGGTGTGTGTATTTGTCTCAACATTTTAACAAAAGTTTAAAAAGTAACACAAATTAAGAATTAGAGACAGAAAATGTTTATAGAATATGGATACCAAGAAAAAATATTGTTGTACAGTTGACAATGTGCAGGTGTTTCAAGCTGTTATGAGTCAAAAAGTTAAAAAAACTTAAAGATGTAGAAAGTAAAAATGTTATAGTAAGTTAAGGTTAATATATTTTTGAAAAACATTTTTAAATAAATTCAGTGTAGCCTAATTGTACAGTATTCATAAAGTCTGCAGTAGTGTATAATAATAATGTGTTCTAAGCCTTCACATTCACTCACCACACACTCACTGACTTACCCAGAGCAACTTGCATTGTTGCCAAGTTCCCTTCTTGGTAGGTGCCCTTGACAGGAGTACCAATTTTTTATTTTTTTATACTGCATTTTTACTGTACTTCTTCTATATTTAAATACACAAATGGTTACCATTGTGTTATAATTGCCTATTGTATTTAGTACAGTAATACACTATACAGACTTGTAGCAGCAATAGACTATAACATATAACCCAGGTGTGTAGTAGGTTATACCATCTAGGTTTGTGTAATTACACTGTATGATGTTTGTGCAACAATGAAATTGCCTAACAATGCATTGCTCAGAAAATATCCCCATAGTTAACATATCTCCTGTGTGTGTGTATATATATATGTATCTATATATTTTATGTGGTTGGATTCTATGTAATGAAAAATAATTCTGAAATTAAAATTTAACATGGTGTTTCTTCATATTTATCAATCATTGTAAATTACTGCCTAATGGTTTACTCAGCTAGCACTTTATCTTTTTATTTTGGTATCTTTTGATGCACAAAAGTTTTCTTTTTAATTTAATGTAAGGAGATGTGTCACTATATTCTTTATGGTTTGTGCTTTTTGCAACTTTTAGTATTATACATTTTTCTGTTCCGAGACAATAAATATATTTGACATTATAATTATTATATTCTAAAAGCCTTGCTTTTTACATGTAAGTCATTAATCTACATATATTTGGATTTCATAAAATGAAATCCCACTCTCTTTTATGAAACCACACTCTCTTTATAACAGTACCTTTGCCTTAATATGTAATTGGGAAGTCTTTCTCTGTTCTTCAGAATTATCCTGGCCTCCTTGGGCCTTTTTCTCTTCTATTATATATCAATTATAGAATCACTTCTTAAGATACAGTTAAAACAGTACTTAATGTGGGTCAAAGTTGAATTAAAACTATAGATTAACTTGAGCAGTGTTGACATACATGAATATGGTATATGTTTGCATGTATTTAGCTTGACTTTAATAAGATTTTAATTTGTTCTACATGATTACAATGTACCCTAGTGTTTTTGTTCCTTTGGTGCATGGAAGTATTTTATTCCTTTCAAATCTCATTGTTTTTTGTTAGTTTATTGGCCAGTGCAGAGGAATAAAATAGATATTTGATTTTTGAGTCTATATCTAGGAAATTTGTGGAATGATTTTGTTAATATTATATTGTAAATTCTTTTGAGTTTTCTATTTGGACAATTAAATTGACTGAAAATAATGATACCTTTCTTCTTTTCAAATCTTTATGTTTTTAAATTTGTTTGTTCTTGACATTTCTCTCTTGTTAGAGCCTCTAGTAAAATATTTAAGAAAAGCAATGCTGGCAGCCATTTTGTGTCTTTCATGACACTAAAGGAAATGATTCTAATTGCCTTTAATGAAATATTTAAAGTTATATTAAAGAAGTTCACTTATTCGCAATTTGCTAAGTTTTTATAGTGGATGGATATTTAATTTTACCAAACGACTCTCTTACTTCATTTCAGATAAACGTCTTTATTATTATTATTATTATTTTAAACGTCTTTATTATTATTTATTATTATTTATTTATTTATTATTATTATTATTTTTGAAATGGAGTCTCACTCTGTCACCCAGCCTGGAGTGCAGTAGCGCGATCTCGACTCACTGCAAGCTCCACCTCCCAGGTTCACGCCATTCTCCTGCCTCAGCCTCCCTAGTAGCTGGGACTACAGGTGCCCGCCACCATGCCCAGCTAATTTTTTGTATTTTTAGTAGAGACGGGGTTTCACTGTGTTAGCCAGGATGGTCTCCATCTCCTGACCTCGTAATCCGCCCGCCTCCACCTCCCAAAGTGCTGGGATTACAGGCAGTGAGTAGCCGCGCCCGGCCAACTCATTCTTTCTTAAAGGCAAAAAGTCCTGTAATTCCTCCTTCAACTTAATGGAGTTAATAAAACATCTTTATTATTTTGATCTTTTAATGTAGTGAATCAAATGAAGAGATTTGCAAATGTTGTCATTCTAATGTTCCTACAATATATTCAATTTGGTCCTGTTGTATTTTATTTTTATACATTGCTGACTTTGCATGACTTCTGGTTTATCTTCTAAAAGAGTGTATAGATGATTGAGTTTATGTGTTTTTTGAATGTCTAATACAATTTGCTTATAAAATTTCTTAGCTTGGAGTTTTATTATTAGGTAGATTTTAATGAACTGATAGAGTTTTTCTTTTTTCTTTTTTGAGAAAGAGTCTCGCTCTTGTCCCACAGGCTGGAATGCAATGGTGTGATCTCGGCTCACTGCAACCTCTGCCTCCTGGTTTCAAGCGATTCTCCTGCCTCAGCCTCCTGAGTAGCTGGGACTACAGGCTCCTACCACCACGCCCAGCTAATTTTTGTGTTTTTAGTAGAGACGGGGTTTCACCATGTTGGCCAGGCTAGTCTTGAATTCCTGATCTCAGGTGATACGCCCGCCTCGGCCTCCAAAAGTGCTGGGATTACAGGCGTGAGCCACTGCACCTGGCCACGTTTTTAAAATAGTGATGACTTTATTCAGATTTTCTGTTTCTTGTGATTAAATTTGTTAAATTTGTTTAGAAAAATGCCCATCTTGTGATCAAATTTGAGTTCAATTTGTTTAGGAAAATTGCCATAAAATTGTTCAGAATATTCACAGACTATTTTTGAGAGTCTACTATAATTCTGACATTTTGTTTTTAATGTCTAACATTCTTTGTATCTTTTTCCTTTTTTCTTGGTAAGACTTGCCAGATATTTATTATCAATTAATTGTCTTCGCAATAATAAACTTGACCTTGTCAAGACTCTTTACTTAATCTTTGCTTTTTTTTAATAATTGACACATTTTTACTATTTTATATCTATTGTGTTAGTTTTCCCTGCTGCTTGTTTTCTGACTTTTTAAATTCTACTTGAGACTCTAAATTTTCTTCCAACTATAGTTGTTTCATGCAAAAGTAGATTGTTTTCTTACTTTGCTTTCTAATTTCTAGTTCAATTCATATTATTTAGATTAGATTTTTCTTAATGTTTGAAAGCAAGTGGACTTTTTATTATTTTATTTTTTTATTTCTGATTTTATTATATTTTATTTAGAGAATGTGATCTATATAATTCTTTCATTTTAGGTTAAGACTTTCTCTATGGTCATTTTTTTAAATGTTCATGAATCATTGACAAAAAACATATTTTCTAATTGTCAGATGAAGGCTTCTGTATATGTGCATTCTGTTAGTTTATTTTTTCCTCCTTTATCTATCAGTTGCAAAAAGATATGTATCGAAGGTTTGAATTAACATTGATTTTCCACTTTTCTAATTTTGCCCATTCTTGCTTTGTATATTTCTAGTCTATATTAATGGATAAATAAGCTAAATATAAGCTTAGTAGTTTTACTTTCCATTGTAGTATGTTACCATTACATAGTGATTCTTTTTCTTTCATAATGTTTTTTTTTGGTCTTGAAATTTCTTTTTTATCTAATATTGACATACATCTGTCTTCTGTTTGCATGCTTGGTTTATTTTTTCCATCTTTTTACTTTCTTTTCTTTTTCTTTTTTCTTTTCTCCTTCCTTCCCTCCCTCCCTCCCTCCCTCCCTCCCTCCCTCCCTCCCTCCTCCTCTCCTCCTCCTTCCTTCCTTCCTTCCTTCCTTCCTTCCTTCCTTCCTTCCTTCCTTCCTTCCTTCCTTCCTTCCTTCCTTCCTTCCTTCCTCTCTTTCTCTCTCTCTTTCTTTTTGTTGTTGTCCAGGTTGAAATGTGATGGTACAATCTTGGCTCACTGCAAACTCTGCCTCCCGAGTTCAAGCAATTCTCCTGCCTCAGCCTCCCAAGTAGCTGAGACAACAGGCGTGCGCTACCATGCCCCACTAATTTTTATATTTTTAGTAGAGATGGGGTTTCACCATTTTGGTCAGGTTGGTCTCGAACTCTTGACCTTGTGATCTGCCCGCTTTGGCCTCTCAAAGTGCTGGGATTACAAGTGTGAGCCACTGCACCCGGCCCATCTTTTTTACTTTCAAATTTTGTACAATAGATTTTCGTTTTTTAAATAAACAATGTTTTGTTGCTGCTGTTTACATTGTTTTAGAAAAGTTATAAATTTGTTTTCAAGTGACATTTATAATGGTTGCTTATATATGTCATTTTATTTTGTGATTTCTTTAGTTATTCTTTTTCAAAATCATTTTCTGCCTTTGCATTGATTAATAACCTTCTCTTTCATCCTCCCTCCATTTTTAGCTTTTCTTTTCTGTTATAAATATTATTTTACTTATTAAACTATAATGTAACTTGCTTATTTGATTCGAGTTTAAAATTAATAAATTTATTTGTCATTTAAATAATATAAACCCTTAAGAAGTTTTAAGGATTACCTCCTGTTTAACTTAAATATTATTGTCAACCGCTACTCTAGTTATTTTAGTTCATGCTCATCAATGTCTATGTGTTGCTTTGTTTACTAGTCTTTCCAGTGTTCCATTGCTAGTTAAGCACCCAGAATTCAGAGCTGTAACATCTGATTGATATTCTCAACTGTGCAATTTATAAGCTATTTGTCTTTGTGCATATTTTTTGTATTTTTTAAATTACTTTATTTTAGGTTTAATTTGCTCTCCTTCCTGTAGTTTCTTTGGTTTTTCAGTAATCTGTGATTTTAGGTTATTGATTTTAGATCTTTCTTCTTTTCTAATATAAGCACTTTGAATTAGGCATGATTCTCCAGAGAAACAACCAATAAGACACACACACCCACACCCACACAGACACATACATATATATTCATTATAGAAATTGGCTCACATGATTGTTAAGGCTGACAAGTCCCACAATACGCTATTCACATCCACAAACTGAAGACCCAGGAAAACTAGTGTGGTTTAGTTCAGTCCAAAGGCCTGAGAACTGTGAAGGTGAGGGGAGAAGCAGGAAGACAGTGGTTAAGCTCCGTTTAGAGTCAAAGGGCCAAAACCTTGGAGTACCAATGTCCAAAAGCAGAAGAAAATGGATGTCCTGACTCAAACAGAGAGAATAAATTCACCTCTTCTCTGAGTTTTTCTTCTATTTGGGGCCCTCAAAGGATTAGATAATGCCCACTGACATTCATGAGGGCCACCATGTTTTTGTTTTTGTTTTTGAGATGGAGTTTCATTCTTGTTGCCCAGGCTGGAGTGCAATGGTGCGATCTCGGCTCACTGCAACCTCTTCCTCCTGGGTTTAAGCTATTCTCCTGCCTTAGCCTCCTGAGTAGCTGGGATTACAGGCATGCACCCCATTCTCAACTAATTTTGTATTTTTATTAGAGACAGGGTTTCTCCATATTAGTCAGGCTGGTCTCAAACTCCCGACCTCAGGTGATCTGCCTGCTTCGGCCTCCCAAAGTGCTGGGATTGCAGGCACAAGCTACCACGCCCTGCCTGAGGGCCACCATCTTTTCCTAAGTCTACCAATTCAAATGTTAATCTATTCTGGAAACACCCTCAGAGACAAACCCAGAAATAATGTTTACCAGCTGTCTGTAAACAGCATCACTCAGCCCAGTCAAGTTGAAACATAAATTAATCTTTATACATTTAATATTATACATTTTCCTCTAAGCACTGCTTTAGCTTCAACCCAGAATTTAAAAATGTTGCATTTTCATTTAGTTCAAAATATTTTTTTTCAATAAGCCTTCCTCTTTTGCCTATGGGTTATTTGTTGTTGTTGTTGCTGTTGTTGATTTAATATCCCAACATTAGAGTACTTTTTCAAGGTATCTTTTTATTATTAATTTCTAGTTTAATTTTGTCATGGTCCAAAATTATACTTTATGTGATTTTTATTCCTTTATATTTTTCAATGTTTATTTTATGACCCAAGATAGGGTTCATCTTCTTGAATGTTCCCTGTGCACTTGAATAGAATGTTTATACTGCTAGTATTGAGTGAAATCTTCTATAAATGTCAACTAGATAAAGTTGATTGATTGTGTTGGTCACCTACATCCTTACTGAATTTCTGTTTCTTGTTCTATCAATCACTGAGAGAGGAGTGAAGAATTCAACCATTATTGTGAATTTGCATATTTCAGATTTATGAATTTTTGCTTCATATATATTGTAGCTCTTTTGTTAAGTCCGTATATATTTAAGATTTTTATGTCTTCTTGAAGAATTGACCCCTTTATCATTATATAAGGTCACTATTATTACTCCTGACAATATTCTTTTTTGTTAACTCTTTTTTGCCTGAAATTGAGGTAGCTACTCCAACTTCATTTTACTTAATGATTTTATGATTGTATCATGCTGCTAATAAAGACATACCCAAGACTGGGTAACTTATAAAGAAAAGGAGTTTAAAGGAATCACAGTTCCACATGGCCAGGGAGGTCTCACAATCATGGGAGAAGGCAAAGGAGAAGCAAAGGCATGTCTTACATAGTGTCAGGCAAGAGAGCGTGTGTAAGGCAACTTCCCTTTACAAAACCATCAGATATTGTGAGACTTATTCACTATCATGAGAATAGCATGGGAAAGACCCATCCCATGTATCAATTACCTCCCATTAGGTCCCTCCCATTACCTATGGGAATTATGGGTGCTATATTTTAAGATGAAATTTTGGTGGAGACACAGCCAAATCATATCATTCTGTCCTGTCTCCTCCCAAATCTCATATCCTTACATTTCAAAACCAATCATGCCTTTCCAACAGTCCCCTAAAGTCTTATCTCATTTCAGCATTAACTCAAAAGTCCACAGTCCAAAGTCTCATCAAAGACAAGGCAAGTCCCTTCCCTTATGAGCCTGTAAAATCAAAAGCAAGTTAGTTACTTCCAAGATACAATGGGGGTACAGGTATTGGGTAAATACACCTGCTCCAAATGGGAAAAATTGGCCAAAATAAAGGGGCTACGGGCCCTATTCAAGTCCAAAATTCAATGAGGCAGTCAAATCTTAAAGCTCCACAGTGATCTCCTTTGACTACATGTCTCACATCCAGGTCATGCTGATTCAAGAGGTGGGTTTCCCATGGCCTTGGGCAGCTCTACCCCTGTGGCTTTGCAAGGTACAGCCCTCCTCCTGGGTGCTTTCATGGGCTGGAGCTAAGTTCTGTGGCTTTTCCAGGTGCACAGTGCAAGTCTACAATTCTGGGGTCTGGAAGATGGTGGCCCTCTTCTTACCGCTCTACTAGGCAGTGCCCAGTACGGACCCTGTGTGTGGATTCTGACCTCACATTCTCCTTCCACACTGCCTTAGCTGAAGTTCTCCGTGAGGGTTCCTCCCACGCACCACACTTCTGCCTGTACATCCAGGCATTTCCATACATCCTCTGAAATCTAGGCAGGTTCCTAGACCTCAATCCTTGACTTCTGTGCACCTGCAGGCCCAATACCACCTGTAAGCTGCCAAAGTTTGGGGCTTGCACACTCTGAATCAATGGCCTGAGCTCTATGATGGCCACTTTTAGCCACAGCTGGGACACAGGGCACCAAGTCCCAAGACTGCCCAAAGCTGCAAGACCCTGGGCCTGGCCCAAGAAATCAGGTTTTTTTTTTTACCCTGCTAGATCTCCTGGCTTGTGATGGGAGGGGCTGCCATGAAGATCTCTGATATGCCCTGAAGACATTTTCCCCACTGTCTTAGTGATTAACACTTGGCTCCTCAGTACTCATGCAAATTTCTGCAGCTGGCTTGAATTTCTCCTCAGAAAATGGGTTTTTCTTTTCTATTGCTTATTCATGCTGAAAATTTTCTGAACTTTTATGATCTGCTTCCTCTTTAAACATAAGTTCTAATTTCAAATCATATCTTTGTGAATACATAAAACTGAAAGCTTTTAGCAATACCCAAGTTACCTCTTGAACGCTTTGCTGCTTAGAAATTTCTTACACCAGGTGCCATAGATCATTTCTCACAAGTTCAAAGTTCCACAGATTCCAGGGCAGGGGTAAAATACCACCAGTCTCTTTGCTAAAGCATAATAAGAGTCACCTTTGCTCCAGTTTCCAACAAATTCCTCATCTCTATCTGAGACCACCTCAGCCTGGACTTCACTGTCCATGTCACTATCAGCATTTTGGTCAAAACCATTCAACAAGTCTCTAGGAAGTTCCAAACTTTCCCACATCTTCCTGTCTTCTTCTGAGCCCTCCAAACTGTTCCAGCCTCTGCCTATTTCCCAGTTCCCAAGTCACTTCTACATTTTCAGGTGTCTTTAAAGCAGCACCCCATTCTTCCAGTACCAATTTACTGTATTAATCTGTTTTCATGCTGCTAATAAAGACATACCCGAGATTGGGTAATTTATAAAAGAAAAGAGGTTTAATGGACTCACAGTTCCACATGGCTGAGAAGGCCTCACATTCATGGAGAATGGCAAATGAGGAGCAAAGTCATGTCTTACGTGGCAACAGCCAAGAGAGCTTGTGTAGGGGCACTCCCCTTTATAAAACTGTCAGATCTCATGAGACTTACTCACTATCATGAGAACAGCATGGGAAAGACCTTCCCCTATGATTCAGTTGCCTTCCACTGGGTCCCTCTCATGACACATGGGAATTATGGGAGCTACAATTTAATACGAGATTTGGGTAGCGACACAACCAAACCATATGAATGATATAACGTTTATTTCTTGTTTAAACTTTTAAATCTGTTTATGTCTTCGCATTTAGAGTGTGGTTTTGTAGGCAGCATATAATTGTGCACGTGAGCGTGTGTGTGTGTGTGTGTGTATTTATTCAATCTTGTAGTCTCTGTATTTTAGCTGGTGTATTTAGATCGTTGACATTTAAATTGATTATTAATATCTTGAATTGAAGTTGACCATTTTGCTAGTTGTTTTTTATTTGTTCCATTTGTTTTCTGTTTCTTTTGTTCTCTCTGTCAGCCTTCTCTGTGTTAAATTGAATGTCTTTCATGATTTCACTTTACTTCCTCTATTTACTTATTTTTTACATCTACCTTAGATATTATAAGTGCTTTTTAGTTTTTTGTTGAACAAATGAATTAATGAGATAATTTCTCTATAAACCATTGTAAAAGGTGGAAAATACTTTTCCCTCAACCATATAATTGTTTGTTTAACTAACAGATACAGTAAATAGCATAATAAAGAATTTAACAGTGTCTTGAATATAGAAAGAGCTCAATAGTAGTTATGATACAAGAAACTTTTTCTTTCGCTATTGTGATTTTATTTAATATTATCTGCTCTTTTAATGGAAGTCACTCTAATATAACCAGCAATGTTTATACTTCTTTGTAAATTTTTAAATTATGATTTTACTTTCTTTGTCTTTCCTTCTTTTTATGTTTTTCTTTTCTTTTTTTAATTATTATTTTTGTTTTTTGAGACAGGGTCTTACTCTTTGCTCAAGCTGGAATGCAGTGAAACGATTTTGGCTCACTGCAGCCTATACCTCCTGGGCTCAAGCAATATTCCTACCTCTGCCTCCTGAGTAGCGGGGACTACAGGTGGATGCCACCAAGCCCGGGTAATTTTTATATTTTTTGTAGAGACAGAGTTTTGCCGTGATGCCCAGACTGGTCTCAAATTCCCGAGCTCAAATGATCCATGCTCTTCAGCCTCCCAAAGTGCTGGGATTATAAGTGTGTACCACCACGCCCAGCCTATGATTTTACTTTCACTTAGTGAATTAAATTCATGTTTCTTTTTTTTTCTTCTACTATCTCTTTTTGCTTATTCTGGCTGCCAAATAGCTCTTTTGGCTTATTTTTCTGACAAAATTAATTTTTCTATAAAGGTAGCTTACTTTCACAAGTAACCTAAAAATTTATCTTTTTAATAAAGATTGTAAATATTTTGATATTTTGACAGTATCTTAGGTAAATTATTGTGTGAATGTATTTGAAATGAAAGTACTAACATATGTAATATTAAATATAAAAAATGCCAAGTTTTCTGCATTTGCATTTACTGTTGCCCAATTCTTTCTTTCTTTCTTTTTTTTTTTTTTTTTTTTTTTTTGAGATGGAGTCTCGCTCTGTCGCTCAGGCTGTAGTGCAGTAGCTCAATCTCGGCTCACTGCAAGCTCCGTCTCGCGGGTTCACACCATTCCCCTGCTTCAGCCTCCTGAGTAGCTGGAACTAAACGCACCCACTACCACTCCTGGCTAGTTTTTTGTATTTTTAGTAGAGATGGGGTTTCACTGTGTTAGCCAGGATGGTCTTGATTTCCTGACCTTGTGATCCACCCACCTCGGCCTCCCAAAGTTCTGAGATTACAGGCGTGAGCAACCACGCCTGGCCTACTGTTGCCCAGTTCTTAAAGTATTATCGCAAGTGGATGTAATATGAAGTATTTTACACATGGATATTTTTAATGGAAAGTGACAAAAGAACTATTGTTAAAACCTATTCAATTCTAAAACAACATGTATTTTGATATTAATCAGATCAGGTTTAAAACTGTTAAAAAGTAACAAACATTCCTTAAGTTTTCCCAGATAGAATGAGAAGAAGACAAATAAATTCAAGTCATAGAGCCCAAGCTAAGACTCACTGGTTAAAAGAAGACCAGTGAAATATATTTTTAGGGGAAGACTGATGAAAGTTATTTTAAAGTGTGACACAAGTAAATTATTTGCTTGATAGCGGCTGCACAGTTCTATGTAGATAGCATGTATACAAATCTATTTATAATATTTTCATATAAATTTTACTTACTTTTCATATAATAAGTGGGTGAATGATTTCTTTTTCCAACAGTCATTTAATAATGGTGGTCATTGTTTTAATTTAGTGAGGATTCTTACTACTTGTTTTAGGATTTGGATGTGTGTGGATGTTCTAATAGTCCTGAACTCTGGTTCCAGCAGTTTCAGTCAGTTGAAGCTGTGCTCTGAGATAAATGTATACTGTTACTACAGAAACCTAATTTGGTACCATCTTTTACTTGATATATCTTGTTTCCTTTTGAACCTCTTCTTAGACTAGCTGGTCTTTAAGTATAATAGTTTAAGAGTTCTGCAGATACATTAAAAATATAATCCTTATCTTTTGGATAAAAAGGCTTTTAACACGTCCATCGCATGTCTACTATAAGGTGATAGTCACTCCACATCTTACACTTTAGTATGTCTCCATTCCTCATACACATAGTCCCTGACTTACAATGGTCCAATTTAGGATTTTTGGCTTTATTGTGATGGTGCAAAAGCAATACACATTCAATACATTCAGACATAAAATGGGGTTACTTTGAAAACACACTTTTACACTTAAGATGTTTTCAACTTGTGATGGGTTTATTGGGACATGATTCCTTTGCAAGTCAGTGAACATTTGTACTTAGTTATGAAAATTAGCTTCGGAGACTATAAAGGTTTTTCAATGAAAGACAAAAGCTGTATTCATTAGACTTCTGTGTAGAAGACTCTGCCCAGGAATCACAATTGTTATGCTAGTGTATTAGTTCCTTAATGAAACAAACTTTTTAAATATGCCTATTACTGTGTGACTGTGGAGATAGTGGGATTATGATGATCTATAAGAGGCAGTGTTTCTATAGCTTGGAATATACCAGAATATACTTACATGAATATTAATGTTATGAAAGTAATAACATAATGGATTAAATAGTTCTTTATAAGAATCTTCAAAAGGCTCAACCATACACTCATGTCCATCCTTACAGTTTTCAAAGACTGAAACACATTATCACAATCCCATTTGAAATATGTTAAATATTTTGCCCAAGGACCCATGAGTGGTAAACGCAGACATAGATCTACTATATTATAGGTCAAGTTTTCTCAGCCTGAGCATTATCAACATTTGACTTAGATCATTTTTTGTTGTGGACAACTCCTCCATCATTTTAAGATGTTTGCAGCACTCTTGGCCTCTAGTCACTACATGCAGTAGCATCTTTCTTCCTCAGTCATCACAGCCAAAAATGTCTCTAGATACTGTCAAATGTGCCTGGAGAGCAGGCAAAATCACTTGCCATTGGAAACCACAGATGTAGCCTGATGATTTCTCTAATATGTTACCTACGTTTTGGTAGAGTGATATTTCATATAAGTTAATATGACGCTGGAGTTATAGCATGTCTATATAATGGAAATGCTTTCACTAGAGTTTATTTACTTTAGATAGCTGGACAAAGTGAATTGATGAATACCTCAAAAGAGATGGCATCAAAGAAACAAAGCCTTTGCAATCAGAAAGACCATTTTTGAGGCCAGGTGCGGTGGCTCATGCCTGTAATCCCAGCACTTTGGGAGGTCAAGCAGGGCAGATAACGAGGTCAGGAGATCGAGACCAGCCTGGCCAAAATGGTGAAACTCTGTCTCTATTAAAAATACAGAAAATTAGCCAGGCATGGTGGCAGGCACCTGTAATCCCAGCTACTTGGGAGGCTGAGGCAGGAGAATTGCTTGAGCCCGGGAGGTGGAGGTTGCAGTGAGCCGAGATCGTGCCACCGCAGTCCAGCCTGGCAACAGAGTGAGACTCTATCTGAAAAAAAAAAAGAAAAAGAAAAAAAAGAAACACCATTTTTGAATCCCAGCTCTATGTAAATAATGCAAAGAAATAGTAATATTCTCAAATCCACAGAATAATTAATTTCTTCTCTCTCAATCTTCTCCCAGATACTAATTCAAACTTCTTGAATCAATTCAATTTCACAGGCTCTCTAATTGGCCTCTAGGTCTCATGACTGCAATGACTCTTTTTTATAGAAAGTATTTTATTTCAATCATTTATTTTATTTTCTGCTTTTCCCAGTCATACACACAAAACACTCCTAGATATATAATAAACTAATGTTTCCAATATTTTGAACCCTGGTGATGAACAATAAATATAGAAGAAAGGTATCTCTGTGAGTCTTTTTAATGTGTCTTAAATGTATGGGGAAACTGGCATGTGTAGTAGTGCTATCAAAGCATCCAGGTATGACTAGTGAAAAATCAAACATTTTTCTAAAGTAGAAAGATGCAATGAATTTTTAAAAAACTTCTCCCTACTATATAAAATAGTATGCTATTTTATAATACTAAATAGAGTATTACATTATGAAAAGATAACCAAGTCATTGCAGTAACACACTGATTATAACTGATGAGAAACAAATAATTTTGTATACTTCTATATTTTTATTGATAATTGTCATATCTTTATCAAATAATATTCTTAGTGTAATAATATAAGAAGTATAATGAAAATATTTACTAGAAGACATCTTATATGGGGTATCTTTTAATTTTAATTAAAAATTAATCTGCTGTGAGATTATATATCAAGGACGTATGAGTATACTTATATAGATATAGAAAAGTGCACAGATTATCCACCTATAGCTTGATAAAGTTTAACAACTATACATGCCTATGTATCCACAGATTAGGATTTAAGTCAGAGACATGAGGATTTTAAAAAGACCTATAATGGACACACATTTCACATGGTTTGACTTCTTATTAATGTAGTTATTAAATAAAAATGCATGATATAAATATTATATGTAGTATTTCATTAGGTACCATAAGATACATGAATAACTATGCAAAGTTATAATGTAAGGAATTTCTTTGAATTTGGGAGGCATATAAATGGAAACTGTAGTCAACAATTCAAAACATTCTGCAGCTGTGTGCCCAACCTCATCTTCCTTAGAAAGGGACAAAGACTCAAGAAATCACATGATCACTCTGTCTGATTAAAATGGTAATCCTGAGAAATGTTTCGTCATTTAGTTTTGAATCATGCATAGTTTTGAAAACCTACTTTACGTATTTATGTCCATGTTAGATATTTTTATTATAGTTAGCCATTAATTTGTGTATCAGAATTATGACATTATAAAATAAGTATTTTAAGACCAATAGCCTGTATACATACACAGAATGAAATGGATGAGTGAAAAGATGGAGGAAGTAAATGTACTGAAAGACAATATTGCAATACCCTACACAGGAAGTGATTCCACCTTCAATTAGGAAGACAAGGAGAATGAATAGGTAGAGATAAATAAGAAAAGTGTTATTTAGGATGAATCAACATAACTTGGTTTTTGAATTGATAAAAAGATTAAAGTAGACAGAATTTGCTATGTTTGTTAAGATTGTACATGTACATATATAGCATATGGGTTATTTGAAGAATAATTATACCAAAATAAAATTAGGGAAATTATAAAGGCAAACTTTTACATTTGCAGTGGGAAAATGGGTTCCAGTGTATGTATATTAAAACTTGTGGCCGGGCGCGGTGGCTCAAGCCTGTAATCCCAGCACTTTGGGAGGCCGAGACGGGCGGATCACGAGGTCAGGAGATCGAGACCATCCTGGCTAACACGGTGAAACCCCGTCTCTACCAAAATATACAAAAAAAAAAAAAAAAACTAGCTGGGTGAGGTGGCGGGCGCCTGTAGTACCAGCTACTCAGGAGGCTGAGGCACGAGAATGGCGTGAACCCGGGAGGCGGAGCTTGCAGTGAGCTGAGATCCGGCCACTGCACTCCAGCCTGGGCAACAGAGCGAGACTCTGTCTCAAAAAAAAAAAAAAAAAAAAAAAAAAACTTGTATTAACCTGTTTCATAAATACGTCCGTTTGGGAACAATGTCAGTTTTTGGCGGCTGGTTCTCATTCTTCCTAAAGCCCCAGTTCTCAAAGTGTCAGAGAAGCTAAGAAGACAGATGAGGTCACAGCAGTAGACCCACACTGGGAACTAATGAGACAAAGAGTTGTCACTGTCTTGGCAGATTTAACCAATCACACTTTCCAACATCTTTTCTGTTTTTTTTTTTTTTCCCCCCGAGACAGGGTCTTACTCTGTCGCCCAGACTGGAAGACTGGAGTGCAGTGGTGTGATCTTGGCTCACTGCAACCTCCACCTCCCGGATTCAAGCAATTCTCCTGCCTCAGCCTCCTGAGTGGCTGGGATTACCAGCATCTGCTACCATGCCCGTCTAGTTTTTTGTATTTTAGGTAGAGACAGGGTTTCACCATGTTGGCCAGGTTGGTCTTGAACACCTGACTTCGTGATCCAACTGCCTCAGCCTCTCAAAGCGCTGAGATTATAGCCGTAAGCCACCGTGCCCAGCCTCTAACATCTTTTCTAATAATATTTCGGCTTAATGAGTAGTTATTACCCTGTGAAAAGTATCTCTGGGACCTGAAAAGACATGCATTGTACTACTTGACATCTCACCTCTAAGCCAGCTAGCTCCACAGGTTCACCTGTGATATTTTATTAACCTTATATTAATGAGATTGAATATTTTGGTCCACACTTACGTTGTTGTGGCAGAGTTTTACCCTGTGTGACACAAAAAGCACTCTAAGAATAAAAGGCTTATTCAACCAATTAAGATATAAAATTATATTTTGCAATGGAGCAATCTCTGTAAGGAAAATTTGAACTCATATTTCTAAATAGTAATGGTAATTTTAAATTACCATTAAGATTCCAAAGGAAAATTATAGCAGCAAACTAAAGAATGAACCTTAGAGAATGTTTATATTTATGAGGTGGATGAGGAAACAAGCAAACAAAAAAGGGATTTGTCACAAATGTAGAGGATGAATCAGAAGAATATAATTTTAAATAAAAATATTTACTGCATTTGGTAAGTTGGAGGGAGATTTCAAACGAAGCTAGAAACTGAAATGTCAGGACTCATGTAAATAGAACGGATCTTCATTATTTGCCAATTCCATATTTATGAATTTTCTACTCGCTCAAATTTATTTATTTATTTATTTATTTATTTATTTATTTATTTATTTAGAGACAGGGCCTCACTCTGTCACCCAGGCTGGAGTGCAGTGGCATGATCATGGCTCAGTGAAGCCTCAATCTCCCAGGCTCAAGCGATCCTCTCATCTCAACCTCCTGAGTAGCTGTGACCACAGGTGCACATCACCACACTGGGCTAAGTAAGTTCTGGGTTTACAGGCCTGAGCCACTGCACCTGGCCTCAAATTTATGTTTAATCTCCAAATCAATACTTAGACACTTTGGCATCCTTTCTTGGACATATGCAGAGTGGTGGAAATGTTTGAGTAACTCATTGCGCGTATTCCCAGTTGAAGTCCAAGGCAAAGAGCAATGCTCTTCCTTCTTGTTTCAGCTCTCATGCCATAAGCAAGTGTTCTTTTTTTTTCTTTCTTCTTCTTCATCTTTGTTGTTGTTGTTGTTGTTGTTGTTGTTGAGACAGGGTTTTGCTCTGTTGCCCAGGCTGGAGTGCAGTGGTACCATCATAGCTCACAGTGGCCTTGGCCTCCCAGAATCAAGCAGTCCTTCCACCTCCGCCTCCCAAGTAGCTGGAACTATAGGCATGCCACCACACCAGGCTAAATTTTTTTTTTTTTAACTTTTAGTAGAGACAGGGACTCACTCTTCAGTTGTCCAGGTTAATAAACATTTTTTTTCACAACATATTTAGTGCTCTGATTTCCTCATTTTTGTGCTTTTTGTTGGTGTTTAAAATGGTCCTCAAGCATATTGTTGAACTACTCTCTAGTGTTCATCAGAGCAAAAGGTCTATGATGTACCTTATAGAGAAAATATGTGTTAGATAAGCTTTCAGATTTGAGTTATAGTATTGTTGGATGTGAGTTTAATGTTAATCAATAATATATATTAAATTGGTGTCTTTTTTAAATTATACTTTAAGTTCTAGGGTACATATGCACAACATGCAGGCTTGTTACATATGTATACATGTGCCATGTTGTGTGCTGCACCCATTAACTCGTCATTTACATTAGGTATGTCTCCTAATGCTATCCCTCCCTCCTCTCTCCACCACACGACAGGCCCCAGTGTGTGATGGTCCCCACTCTGTGTCTAAGTGATCTCATTGTTCAGTTCCCACCTATGAGTGAGAACATGCAGTTTGGTTTTCTGTCCTTGTTAAAGTTTGCTCAGAATGATGGTTTCCAGCTTCATCCATGTCCCTACAAAGGACATTAACTCATCCTTTTTTATGACTACATAGTATTCCATGGTGTATATGTGCCACATTTTCTTAATCCAGTCTATCATTGATGGACATTTGCGTTGGTTCCAAGTCTTTGCTATTGTGAATAGTGCCTCAGTAAACATACATGTGCATGTGTCTTTATAGCAGCATGATTTATAATCCTTTGGGTATATACCCAGTAATGGGATGACTGGGTCAAATGGTATTTCTAGTTCTAGATCCTTGAGGAATCGCCACACTGTCTTCCACAATGGTTGAACTAGTTTACAATCCCACCAACAGTGTAAAAGTGTTCCTATTTCTCCACATCCTCTCTAACACCTGTTGTTCCCTGACTTTTTAATGATCGCCATTCTAACTGGTGTGAGATGGTATCTCATTGTGGTTTTGATTTGCATTTCTCTGATGACCAGTGATGATGAGCATTTTTTCATGTGTCTGTTGGCTGTATAAGTGTCTTCTTCTGAGAAGTGTCTCTTCAAATCCTTTGCCCACTTTTTGATGGAGTTGTTTGATGTTTTTCTTGTAAATTTGTTTAAGTTCTTTGTAGATTCTGGATATCAGCCCTTTGTCAGATGGGTAGATTGTAAAAGTTTACTCCCATTCTGTGGATTGCCTGTTCACTCTGATGGTAGTTTCTTTTGCTGTGCAGGTCTTTAGCTTAATTAGATCCCATTTGTCAATTTTGGCTTTTGTTGCCGTTGCTTTTGGTGTTTTAGTCATGAATTCTTTGCCCATGCCTATGTCCTGAATGGTATTACCTAGGTTTTCTTCTAGGGTTTTTATGGTTTTAGGTGTAACATTAAGTCTTTAATCCATCTTGAATTAATTTTTTTATAAGGTATAAGGAAGAGATCCAGTTTCAGCTTTCTACATATGGCTAGCCAGTTTTCCCAGCACCATTTATTAAATAGGGAATCCTTTCCCCATTTCTTGTTTTTGTCAGGTTTATCAAAGATCAGATGGCTGTAGATGTGTGGTATTATTTCTGAGGGCTCTGTTCTGTTGCATTGGTCTATATCTCTGTTTTGGTACTAGTACCATGCTGTTCAGTTACTGTAGCCTTGTAGTATAATTTGAAGTCAGGTAGCATGATGCCTCAAGTTTTGTTATTTTGAAAAGAAATTGCTCTGATTTTTAGAATTTTCAGCTTTTCTACTCTGGTTTCTCCCCATCATTGTGATTTTATCTACCTTTGGTCTTTGATGATGGTGACGTACAGATGGGGTTTTGGTGTGGATGTCCTTACTGCTTGTTAGTCTTCCAATTCTGTGAAGGAAGTCATTGGTAGCTTGATGGGGAGGGCACTGAATCTATAAGTTACCTTGGGCAGTGTCATTTTCAAGATATTGATTCTTCGTATCCATGAAAACGTAATGTTTCTCCACTTGTTTGTGTCCTCTTTTATTTCATTCAGCAATAGTTTGTAGTTCTCCTTGAAGAGGTCCTTCACATCCCTTGTAAGTTGGATTCCTAGGTATTTTATTCTCTTTGAAGCAATTGTGAATTGGAGTTCACTCATGATTTGGCTCTCTGTCTGTTATTGGTGTACAGGAATGCTTGTGATTTTTGCACATTGATTTTGTGTCCTGAGACTTTGCTAAAGTTGCTTATCAGCTTAAGGAGATTTTGGGCTGAGACGATGGGGTTTTCTAAATATACAATCATGTCCTCTGAAACAGGGACAATTTGACTTCCTCTTTTCCTACTTGAATACCCTTTATTTCTTTCTTCTGCCTGATTGTCCTAGCCAGAAATTCCAACACTGTGTTGACTAGGAGTGGTGAGAGAGGGCATCCCTGTCTTGTTGCAGTTTTCAAAGGGAATACTTCCAGTTTTTGCCCATTCAGTATGATATTGGCTAATAACTAAGATCACAGCAGAACTGACAGAGATAGAGACACAAAAAATCCTTCAAAAAGTCAATGAATTCAGGAGCAGGTTTTTTGAAAAGATGAACAAAATTGATAAACCGTGAGCAAGACTAATAAAGAAGAGAGGAGAATCAAATAGATGCAATAAAAACTGATAAAGGGGATATCACCACCGATCCCACAGAAATACAAGCTACCATCAAAGAATACTGTAAACTTCTCTAGGTAAATAAACTAGAAAATCTAGAAGAAATGGATAAATCCCTGGACACATACACCCTCCCAAGGCTAAACCAGGTAGAAGTTGAAACCCTGAATAGACCTATAACAGGCTCTGAAATTGAGGTAATAATTAATAGCCTAACAACCAAAAAAAGTCCAGGAGCAGATGGATTCACAGCTGAGTTCTACCAGAGGTACAAAGACGAGCTGGTACCATTCCTTCTGAAACCATTCCAATCAATAGAAAAAGATGGAATCCTCCCTAACTCATTTTATGAGGTCAGCATCTTCCTGATACCAAAGTGTGGTGGAGACACAACTAAAAAAAAGAGAATTTTAGACCAATATCCCTGATGAAAATCATTGCAAAAACCCTTAATAAAATACTGGCAAACCAAATCCAGCAGCACATCAAAAAGCTTATCCACCAAGGTCAAATTGGCTTCATCCCTGGGATGCAAGGCTGGTTCAACATATGCAAATCAATAAATGTAATCCATCATATAAACAAATCCAAGACAAAAACCACAAGATTATCTCAACAGATGTCGAAAAGGAGTTTGTCAAAACTCAACAGCCCTTCATGCTAAAAACTCTCAATAAACTAGGTATTGATGAGATGTATCTCAAAATAATAAGAGCTGTTTATGAGAATCAGTGTCTTTAAATAGAAACACACACAAAAGGAAGGTTACATATTGATTGATCCACGAAAATGTTGTGACCAGAGGCTCGCAGGAGCATAGCCCTATTTCTCCTAGGAACAGTGTTTCAGTATTTGCTAATTCAATGTTCACAACGACTTTGTAAAAAATGATTACCATGGATAATGAGAATCAGTATACAAACAGATGTATACATAGACACACACACATCCTTTTTGTGTTTAAGAAGTTAAAGTAGAAAATTATAGTATACTAGTATTAGCTACAGTCTCCAAGAATACAACTACAAAAACATATTTAAGCCATTAGTAAATTTCATTATATTGCAATCAGAATTCAAATAATTTTAATATTTCCTTCTGAAATTGGTGCACCATCTAGCTGTTTTGATACCATAAACAAGTAAATTTTATAAATGTAGATATATGAGATCTTTCAGTTACTGTGATCAACTCATTTATAAAATGTATCTTTGAGTATGTATTAGAATTTCTCCTTTTCTGTGTAAATTAAGTAAAATTCAAAACTTTCTCTGCTAACTTTATTTAAGCAATGCTTCTTGAGCTCTCTGTTATTTGATAGGAATTTAGTAGTTCAGAGAAATCAATAGACTCTTCTACTTCCTTTCTGTCTCTTTGAAATCTTGAATAAAGGCTTTAAACCTGATAGCAATACCTTTATCTCTAACCCTGTGCATTTGAGAGTGCATAATTGTGCATTTTGCAATTTCCTTGTCTCATTTGTTCTCTCTTGTTTATCTGCTTACTCCTAAGGCTGGGAAAAGTGATAATATATGAGCGGCCCATGTAGTAAGCAGAAAATGAGGGCGAGTCCATGGATATCTTATCCATGTCTTGGTACTAGTGGCATGCAATAATATGGGCCTACCAAAGCTCCTAGATTTTTTCAGCTTTAAGTTTTTTGTTAGATACACTGCCAATATATAGAAAAGACTATAATGTGGGAAAATATGAGTGGTTAGTTACATTCAGGCCTTGCTGTTTGCAGCCTTAAACTTCACGTAAAACCTCAATGAAACGTATTTTCTCTACTTTTAAGATAAAGGATTTGAACAATTGATCTAACTCTCTCACAGCATTACTGTGATTATCAGAGGAATAAAAAGCAATCTTAGTAATCTATCTTTTCTTCTGTAAAATACTTCACTTTCTCTATGTTTGAAAAATGAGGTCCCTCATAGAACAAGGTCAGTATTATGGGAGAATGACTCATTTAATTCTAAAATGTAACGTGTTACAATAATTTGTCTTAAAATGGTTCAATGCAGATGTCACAGAATGAGTTCCGATGGGTCTGCAGAGGTGAATTCATAGGAAACTTTGTTACCTCTCTGTTTGGATTTATGAAACTGGTTCTCTAGTTTCATCAAATAGTAACGCCCAAAAAGTGAAAAGCCTAAACTTCTACTTTTTTCATGCTTTTCGTATGTATTAGTCTGTTCTCATGATGCTATAAAGATACTACCTGAGACTGGGTAATTCTGATCAAAAGAGGTTTAATAGACACAGTTCTGCATGACTGGGGAGGCTTCAGGAAACTTACAATCATGGCAGAAGGCGAAACAGGACACCTCTTGCATGGCAGCAGGAGAGAAAGAGGGGAAACTGGCACTTTAAAAACCTCAGATCTCGTGAGAATTCCCTCACTATCATGAGAACAGCATGAGAGAAACCACCCTCATGACCCAGTCCCCTCCCCACTAGGTCCCTCCCTTGACACATGGGTATTACAATTCGAGATGAGATTGGGGTGGAGACACAAAGCCAAACCATATCATCTTAGCTGTAGGCAAAAAATGGGATATATCTTTATTCTTTGACTGTCTAGAAATGCCACTCTCTCAAAAATATAAGCCTAGGAGACAGAGGGTGAAGGTAGGGTACCATTTTCTACCATAGTGGGGATAAGTGACACTTTTTTATCCTATTAGTTTAATATAGGCAATGGACAATGATAATGTAAATGAAATTAATTACATAACTACCAAATGAACCACAAAAAAACGAAAAAGTGTTCTGTGAAAGAGAACTATGGGGAAGATTCACCTTAAATTAGATGTGAATTTCCTTTCACTAATTTCTACTTGAATTATTTAGGCCTGCTCAGGACTCTTGTTGTATTTTTTAAGATTCTGAGTTTGGATCACCTTTCTCATCACAACATTTTTCTTATTTTTAATTTTTTAAAAATATTTAATTTTTAAACACTTAATTTTGTTGTCCTCTCCTCCAAACTTATATCCAATCACCATCCACCTTTCTCAAGAAGAGGAGCTACCAAAATCACGTGGCAGTAAGGCCAGGAAGGTAATAACAAAGCAGAATAGAGTGCGCGTGCAGAGACTACTGTTCCCTGCTCTAGATGTGAACCTGGGGACCTGTGCCACAGGGTCCTGGAGCAAGAATCAGAGTTCCAACCAAGATATCTGGACCTGTCCCACTCACCTCAAGGATAGATTGTGCCAATCTAAATACATTATATCTGGAGAGCTGCTGGTGTTCTAGGCCTCTGGGAAAATAGCAGAGCTGTGACATTAAGCTGAGTTCCCCTATCCTTGATCCTCCGGGCACCAGACTTTGTAGCTGAAGGCATCACAAGCAGAGAGGTTCTACTTGTCACCTTGTAACAGAACTGGCAATTTTTTAGCTGTTCTAGCACCTACCCACAAGGTTACTGTGCCTTACGCTGCTGCGTGAGTCCTTCATTTATTATACTCAGGCAGGCAGATCTGGATATGAAGGTGAAAAGCTCCACCAGTAATAAATAATAATAATAATAATAATCATAATAATAATAATAATCATAATAATACCTAGGAAACCCAGCAGCCAGATAAAGGAAATGTAAGTAGAACACTCAGGTACCAAACTGACATTTAGGCAGAATTTCTGCAGCTGGTTGATGACAATTAGAATAAAGATAATAAAGATTTAACATAACTTTAGGTTTAAATCATTTTCTAAGACTAAAATGTATGATTTTGAGTTCAAAAATGTAGGATTCAGTGAGAATATGGTCGCTATGGAGATCTAAATTAGTGGTCCAGAAGGTGCACTAGAATACATATTTGAACAAGAGCAAAGCTGAAGATATGGTAATCATAATGGAAAGCATACAAGACAGAAGACTGGTGGGCATTGTTCAATGTTCAATGTGCTTTTTTTTTTTTTTGAGACAGGCTCTCACTGTGTCGCCCAGGCTGGAGTGCAGTTGTGCGACCTAGGCTCACTGCAACCTCTGCCTCCTGGGTTCAAGTGATTCTCCCACCTCAGCCTCCCCAGTAGCTGGGACCATGGGCATGCACCACCACATCCAGCTAACTTTGGTATTTTTCGGTAGATACAGGGTTTCACCATGTTGGCCAGGCTTGTCTCGAATTGCTGACCTCAGGTAATCCATCCTCCTTGGCCTCCCAAAGTGCTGGGATTACAGGTGTGAGCCACCATGCTTGGCCTCAATGTACTTTTTGTTTCTAACTTAGTTAATCCTTAAAAGAACCCTTTGAGATAGAAATTCTAGAGAAATATAATACTTGAATAATGAAAAATTTTGTAATAAAAGAATAAAGAAAGAACAAACTGTAAAAATGTAATGGAAGAATTCTCTCTTGATGAAGAAATGTTAAGTATAGATAGAAAGAGCTCATCAAGTTCCATGAAGGATTATGAAAAAATAAAATTAAAAGATGCACTCCTAGACATATGGTAAAACTCTATTCCAAATATCAACAGTCAAATTTATCATTTCAATACAACAGATTAGAATTGATAAAAATTACATTTACAAAAGATAGAGGTTAAAGGACTTTGATATCTTTCCACTAAGGTATTATTTACCTGCTAAAGAAAGGTACTTTCTGCTCAATTTTATATTGTTATGCCTTGTCATCTTTATTTAAATATGCATGACATGTATTTTTCTATGTGGTGTGGTGTGAGTCCAACTTACCTTTATCTAGGATAATAAAATACTGAAATAATTATTTGGACGAAATATCCCTTTTTCACACTGAACTTAAACACCTTTATATTACATAATCAGCCCGTCATATCTATGGGTTTCATAATCACAGATTTCATTAATCACTGACTGAAGATATTTTCAAAAAAGAATAAATAAAAAATAATAAAATAAAACAAATAAACAATTATGATGACTATGTAGCATCTGCATTGTATTAGGTATTATAAGTAATCTAAAGATAATTTAAAGTATACAAAAGGATGTGCATAGATTATATGCAAATACTATGCTATTTTATACAAAATGAGCATCTGAGGATTTTGGTATCCACAGGGTTACTGAAACTGCCTCATATGGATTCTAAAAGACAACTGTATTAATTTGCCATATACACCAAATAAATTGGAATGTCTCTTTTATCTCCTGTTCTATTTATTCCTAAACACAACTATTCTGTTTTTATTATAATGGCTTTATACTATGTTTGCATATCAGATAAGATCATCTTCGCTATTCTTTCATTTATAACTTTTGGCTATTTTTAAAATTTTATTCTTTAACATGAGTTTGAAGTCATAACATCTAAAACCCCTCTACCTCATCAAAAATAAATAAATAAATTCCTCCTGTAGCTGTCTTTGTACTTGGAACTGCGTATGTTATTTTGAGAGAAGAGTTATTTTTATATACTAGATGTTACATATAAGAAATTGAATCTTAATTATTGTTTTCATTTCTGGTTGGTTATTTTCTAAAATGTTATTTTCATATCATTTTCCAAGATTTATACCATTATTTTTTTCTTTCCCTATTGTAAATGCTAGAACATAAGAAAATAATAGTGATTAGTACTGGTAAGAGTGCATACTTTTGTAGTATTTCTAGACTAAGGGAAATGATCTTAATATGTCACCATTTAGAACCATGTTCAATGTTGAGTTTTGGTATATTTTTAAAATTATATTTATGTGGGCACCTTCTATTCCAGTGCTTGTTTTTTATACCACATTGAATCATGCTCCCCAAACATTACCTCTTATATTTAAGCCTGGAGTGGAAGTGAATGGGGCAAAAGAAGAATGTTCTTTGTGCTCTGGAAAGTCAGCATTGGTATCATGAGGTAGATATGCAATCGTATACAGGAGACTGCATTTAAAATGGAATAAGCTTTTCTTCCTATTTAAACTAGCCCTAGGCTAGTAATCCTACATGTGTATTTTGCAACTTCCCACTGAAATACCCATGACTAAACTACCGTGCAAATTAAGACAGGCATTCAAGAGTCAGACAGTATCAGTGTTGCATCTCTATCTAGCTGTAAACCAATGAATTTGTTCTGTTGCAGAAGTCTAAATGTATAGGATATTAACTCTATTTCTCAATCCAGCTTCATGGATCTTGTAGAAAAATAATGGTTCAGCTATTTGCCTCTTTATACAGATATAAATCATCATCATTATCATCATGATCATTATTTTATCATGATTACTTGATTATAAGCTCCATGAGGGCAAGGATTTTCTCTATTTTTTCATGTAGAAATATCCAGTCACTAGAAAAGCATTTGACACATAAAATGTACTCATATCCTCAGTGTAAATGCTATACACTTCAAAGTTTATTATTTGCATATGTATTTTATTCACACTTTCAATAAGTATTTGTGGAGCATTTCCTGTATGACACACAGTGTTCTAGGCACTGCAGACATAATAGTAAATAGAAAATAGAAGGTCTTTGCCTTCATAGAACTTGCATCTTAAAACAGTGGTTCTCAGATTTTGCTGCACATTGGAATCACCTAAAGAGTTTTTAAAGCACTGATACCAGCTTCTACCTCCAGACTTTCTGATTTAATTCATGTCTGATGCAACTTGAACCTTGGAGGCCTCCAAAAGTTCTCCAGATAATTGTAATGTGCACCAGAATTTTTGAATCATTGGCCTAATATACAAGTTGGCATTAAGCAATTCCAGGTTTCTTACTTGAGAGTGATAATAGATTGTGTAGATTGTGTTACAAAAGCCACCACTTTACCTATTATGCTTAGTTCATATTATATTCATATGTTTGCTATTAATATTATTTTAATTATGTCCTATATCCTTGAACCAAAAAAAGAAAAAAGTTCCTTATGGTATTTTTGAGAAACCAACCAATACTATTTTTCTAAAAACACATTTATCAAAAAGGAGGTGAAATATTCAACATTTCAGTTGAGCCAGTTATATACCTACCTCTATTAAATGGAGATGCAAATATTGTTTACTTTTATCCCAATCAAATATCACATTAAAATATTGTTCTCCATATGTATCTAAGAAAGCTTTAAAGAGGAATTTTGAGCAGTTCTTGACTACTTGACTGAACATGTAATCTATATTGTATTTTATATGGAAAAACTAACTCTTATTTATATACTTATTTATTTATTTCTCTGGCTTCCAGATGCTAAAGTGTATGTTCATTATAGTACATTATAGTTCATTAAAATGTTGAAGTCTAAATTGCACTCAGCGTAGTGAAACTGCTGCTATTTTTCTTAAACATTATACCTCTTCAGAACATATTTGCAATAGGTTCTGGCCCAAACTGATAACTTCCTTCCCGTCATTTTGCATAATGCAGCAGCTTTGGTTTCAAAATGCCACTACAATCTTAAATATTCTGACTAGCTTTGCTGAGTTTGCAGTAGCAACAATGATAATACCCACTGTAAAAAGGAAATGCAGAAATAGTGACTGGCAAATCCTAACATGTTCCTTATATTCATACTTTAGTTTCCTTACCAGTATAATCTATATTCCAGTTAATAATTTAGTGCTAATCAGCTCCTTATCTTCTGAAAAGGAGAGTCTGCTTTGAATCACAAGGCAGTT
The DNA here is from genome assembly GCF_007565055.1 of Rhinopithecus roxellana. Lineage (NCBI taxonomy): Eukaryota > Metazoa > Chordata > Mammalia > Primates > Cercopithecidae > Rhinopithecus > Rhinopithecus roxellana. Next base: position 118,925,629 of record NC_044557.1, read on the forward strand.
GACCTTGAAGGTAGGTTTAATATATGCAGATTTCTTATATCACCTCTAAGCTTTTATTACTCAGAGCATTTTCTTGGTTACATTTAGCTGTGAGCTGTGCAAACCTCATTTTGTCTATCCTAGCAGTAACTGATTTAATAATGATAGTTTTTACTCTTCCTTAGTTTTGGATTTTACATTTATTTGTATAACTAGTTTTAAATAACATAGTGTATTAATGTGCAAATAAAATAAATATAAATAGTTCAGGAAAATCATAAATACTAGAAAGAATATAGTAGGATCTTTCTAAACAAATTCAGCTATTTCACAATGTGCTTATGTATCTCTGTCAACTTTCTTTAGATTTTACTATCAAATGGCATTTTTTAGTAATGATGTAATAAAGATTTAAAATTGGTTCTTTGGACTACATTTTGTGAATTGAAAATGAATGTGAATTGAGAAATGAGCTATAGAATTTTATTATATATAAAACTATAAGTAAAGCTATATTAGTATTATAAAACCATGTAAGCAAAACTATAGAAGTTCAGTTTAAATTTAAAAAATTTTCAACAAATTGAGGACAGTAACATGTTTCAAAAATAATATCAAAATTAGAATTTTTGCATGTTATAACAGCTTCGGTTTAAATGTGTTAATAAGTTAATGAGATTGCATAGGTCTAAACTGAACAACAAAGGAAAAAGATTAAAAAAAATTTTTATTTATCTAAAAAGTACACATAATCTGGGCTTTAGGAAAAAAATTTATAAAGGTCTTTGGAAATAGAATCCCATCATGAGACAATTTCAAACTTATTTGTATGTAAATAGTAGTGACTTGCCTTAAATATTAAAATACCCATCTTTGTTTGTTGTAATTGTGAATTTACTTATTTTCTCCCATCAAAATTAGGAAGAAGAAAATACAAGATTTCTATTTCAAATGAGGAAGAATGGTTAGATTAGGACAGTGGCAGCAAGGAAATATGATGATTGTTTTTTTTAATTGAGATCCTTTTTGAGAAACAAAAGGTGGCTTTGCTTTGAGTTAAAAAGTCATTTTTGTTGGGTAGAGTTCTTCACTTAATGGTTTCCTGCTTACTCTGAAAAATACACTGGTTGATTTTAGATTTGTTATTTTTCTTCATTTTGCTTTTAGTGACCACATTTGTGTAATCTTCATGCTTGAAAAGTAGAATATGAAAACAACAAGAACTATAGATGTGCTTTGGAGATCGATATGTAGCACTTTTGCTAGTGAAAAAATCTCAAAGAAATAAGTTTAAAAAAACACATTTCGTTAACTCTATTTTACAATAAAATGTTTCTATACTGGTATTAGCATTCCAAATTATTTTCATGAAACTGATTTTATGAAAATAACCTTCATCTTATTAGCTTGCTTTCTATCACGTGGTGAAAGAATGATTAAATCAAATATAAGTTATGGAGCAATTTAAATGGCTTAATCGTCTTGCAGATAAGATAGAAATGCTTCTGCTATTATCTTGAAGAATCAATAGTGAATTGAGTTGTCTTCTTTAAACACTATGCTGTTTTCACTGCTTGTTATGTTTCTTTAAAGAAATTTAAATATTTCACATGCCAGTTTAGAGAACTATTGCTTGAAAGAAACACTTTTCAAGATCATTAGTTATGCTATTTAAAATTAACCTTTTATCTACAAATAATGTTGTCATTCTCTTTGGAGTGTTTGACCTGACTAGAGCTACGATGGCACATTTCAGCCTACAAAACGTGAGATTTCATGTTTTGAGATTTCAGTAGTTCATAGTTTATCATAGATTTATATTTTTTGATATAGATTAAATTTATATAACTTTAGAAAATGTGTGCTATTTATTATAAATTACTGTTTTATGTATTACTATGTATAAATTATGTGTTTCCCAATTTAATCTTTAGAAGTAAACTTAAAAGCACTCACAAATTTCTGTTGAATGTAGGGTTTAATAACATAGGCCTTATTTATTTAAGGATAATTTTCTTCTACTATCACCTAGGCATAAAATTAATACAGTTTTATTTTTAACTACTTAAGCTCTTAATCTAATGTACCCTTAATGAACTTACCCGTGTAAAGTACTTGATGAAGCCATCATGAAAGGCTGCTTGGATAATATTCATCAGTTCCTTTGCTGAAAATGACTAAATTTTAATGTGAACAGTTATATATTCACCATAACTGTTTCAAGTATCTAAGGTTTATGCAACTTAATTTAATAATTTCATTTTGTTCAATTGTTCCACAGACATGTTTATTGAGTAATGAAAACACCACAATCACAAATGAATGGGAAACACAAAGAATCAGGATTAAGAGTATGCTGTGTGTTTTGATTATGATGCATAACTGAAAACCTAAAATTAACTGTAACTTAAATTGTTTTTCTGTGACTTTTTTCTTTCTCATCCTCCTTCTTCATTCTCCCCTTCTCCTCTTTAAATAAATAAAAATATTCTGAATGTAGCTGAACTAGTTTTAGAAGTAGAGAGGAAGATTGGTTATAAAGAGGAATATAAGTTAATTTATAAATGCAAGTGATCTCAAGTTAAAATAAATATAAGACAGCCTCTAATCTCCATGTAGCCAAAACCTGGGATTAACTCAAGTTCTCAATGTCCTTTGTAAATCATACTAATTAGTTTTCAGGGTAGGCACATCTTACCAACTTTATACACTTATCAAGAGTCATTTGGATTTGTTACCTAGTGTATGATTGCCATTTGTTCTTGCTATTTCATTTCACAATTTCGTTAAAAATTGTGCAATCTAATGCAATATGAGCATTAAAAGGCTTTTATTTTATCTTTTTGAAACAAAGTCTTGTTCTGTCACCCTGGCTGGAGTGCAGTGGCATGATCTTGGCTCACTGCAACCTCCACCTCCCAGGTTCAAACGATTCTCCTACCTTAGCCTCCCAAGTAGCTGGGATTATAGGCACACGCCACCACGCCCGTCTAGTTTTTTTGTATTTTTAGTAGAGATAGGGTTCTGCCATGTTGTCGAGGCTGGTCTCAAACTCCTGGGCTTAAGCAATCTACCCGCCTTGGCCTCCCAAAGTGCTGGGATTATAGGCGTGAGCCACTGTGCCTGGCTAAAAGACTTTTTTTTTTTTTTCTCCACTATAAAAACCAAGGGAAATACCATGGAAGAAGATAAAAGCAAATTGACTAAATTATAGACAATATTTTGAAAAACTAAAATTCTAGAAGCCTTCTAGAATTTTTGCTTTGGATTTCCTTGTGAGTGGCTTTAACATTTTTCTCCATAAAAAAAATTTAAAAAACTAGAAATCAAAGGCAATGTGTGAGACTTATGAACAAAAAATTTAGTAAAGAACCCCAATCAGTGCATTCTTACTTAATAAAAAGGTCTTGGTTTTACAAACGGTAGCATCCATATCCCCCTATGTAAAATAAGATCAAGTAAGGATATACCTTTTCTTGACTTTCTGTTTTAGTTATTTTATTTGCTTAATCAGTTGGGTAAATTATGAGTCCTAGAATTTAAGAAAAGAGGGCTTCCACTGTACTTTGTACTCTCCTTCAGAGAAAAGCTAAAGAAACCCCTTGTTTTGTTAGGCTGAGGCTGGCTGAATTCCATGGGTGTTTCTACATCTGAATATCATTACAAAGATTACCCATTTGAGGAGATAAGCTTGCTATTCAAATCTACCATATCTTCTGGAAATTTTTGAGTTCTTACTCTACGAAATGAAGAAAATAACATAAACTAACAAGAATGGGGCACAGGTTTCTTCTTGAATGCCAGCTCTGATTAGTTGCTAATTGCTACTTGAAGATCTGTGCTGAGATCCATCTGTAGCCCCTTTCACCTTAGAGTCGAATGCCTGGGTCTGGTACTGTCAGCCGTGGGAACAGACTAGGGTAGAAGGATGAAACTATGACAGCATTGTTCTCCTGAGCTACAGCCATATTTCTTTTAGTGTTTTCCAGATGTATAAATGAGCTTTTCCTGTCTTTTTCTTTTTTATTTTTTCTTCTGTTGGGACACTCCCATCAGTGACAACCCTCTGTATTGGTTAATTATTTCATAGATTAGAAAGTTTGTGGGCTCTACACAATTCATCCCTTTGGTTCCTATAGAAAACAAATGTTTGTTAACTCATTTAAAATAAGGACAACTTCACTCAAATAAAATTCATAGAATAAAAACCACTTCTGTCTACTTCTCTAAAAGCTGAATAACCTATGTCTAGTCTTCATTAAAGAAAGTCAGTCAAAAAAGAAAGTTTATTTCAAAATATTCCTCACAATGAAGAGTATACAGAATATGAGGGCAAGAGGACTATTCCAATCATCACTGTTTGATTTAGTGAATCTGGCTGCTAAATTGACTCTAGGCTATTTTTTTTACAGTTTGTCACATGGTTTAGAGTCTTTAAGAGGCCAGCCTTCCCAGGTGAAAAGTACAGTAGTTTCTAAGACAGAGTATTCTTAAGGTTTATGGTGCTAATAAATTGGTTAAGAAATATTACTTTGCTGCAATCTTTAACAAATGCAGAAAAGGACATTCTGAATTTATAATGTAAATGGGGCTCAAATTCTTTCTTGGAAAATAGAATCAATAAACATATACTCAGAAGTAAAATATATTGATTGAGTACTATTGTCTAAATATTCCCTACACCCTAGAAGTTCCTTGTCAAATATACACACAGAAGATATACTATGCTATATAGATGAGGGTTGATGATAGGAATATGTAGATTTACACGTTAGGGATAATTTTATTTCAATTTAATGACATCAAAATTCAAAACAAATGAAACATTATACATGTAACAATGTTTTAAATGCCTCCCATGTACTAGCAGCTGTACTGGTTCTGCCCTTGGGAAGTTTACTGACATAGTTGGGACACAGGCCCATAAATAGATAATTAAAGAGAATATAATTAAAGGCTATTTTAGGGTTATGCCTAGGGAGCTCTCAGGGTATGTCGTAACTCCTCACATTTCAAATTACAAAATTTGCTTTACTCCAAAATAAAGGTAGCTTTATTGCACATTTAAGAAAACTTGAAGGCCGGGCGCGGTGGCTCAAGCCTGTAATCCCAGCACTTTGGGAGGCCGAGAAGGGCGGATCACAAGGTCAGGAGATCAAGACCACCCTGGCAAACATGGTGAAACCCCGTCTCTACTAAAAAATACAAAAAACTAGCCGGGCGAGGTGGCGGGCGCCTGTAGTCCCCCTGCTCGGGAGGCTGAGGCAGGAGAATGGCGTGAACCCGGGAGGCGGAGCTTGCAGTGAGCTGAGATCCGGCCACTGCACTCCAGCCTGGGCGACAGAGCGAGACTCCGTCTCAAAAAAAAAAAAAAAGAAAAAAGAAAACTTGAAATTCTAAAGTGTTTATGTGAGATGTTAACTTACAGACTTGATTTACCAAATTTACAACAGTAAAGTCGGTCCCACTTTTCAGAATATGAGAGGTATGTGATTTCAACACCTTAAATGGGATACCTCACATTATTATTACAGTTTAAAACCTATGAGATTTTCTTTTCTATTTTTAATCCTTCTCTTAATGATCTCATTTATTGTCTGCTGGAAGTCAATTTAGGAAATCATGTTAGTCCACTAAGCACTTCAGATAAGGCTACACCATGAAGCATTCCAAGATTATCACAAGGAATTGCTTTCGTATGCCATAAAAGAAGAAATAAGCAGAATATGGCCTGCCGAAGAAGGTTACAGTTTTACAGCCCCTCCCACTGCAGCTCTTAAGTCACTCAGTTACAGTTAACTTTGGATTATCACTCACAGACTGAAAGCAAAACACATCAAAACACTCACCACACACTCTGGGCTTGTGGTGCCACTTGTATATGCGTTTCTAAATCAATGATGAGGGTATCAGAACCAATACTGGACATGGACATGGCAAATTACAGTGAAGTTCTGGACCCAACTTATACAACTTTGGAGTTTGAAACTATGCAGATTCTATATAATTCAAATGGTAAGTTATCATCTGTTTATAGATGTAAAGAAAAGTAAGTATAATTGGAGAAGGTAGACTGAGCTTCCAAAAGTGGTGGCTCAATGTTTTGTTTGGTTTTTTTTTTTTTTGTTTTTTTTTGCTGGAGAGTTTAGGGCTTGCTTTTAAGGCCACAAATCTGAGCTTTTGCACTTCATTACAAAATTTAAGTTAATAATGTTGTGGCTACTTTGTGTTAGAGGTAAGAAAGCCCGGTTTTACGTAATAAAGTAATGTCAGAATTCTGTCAGGGGTCAGTTAGAGAGGTAAAAAGATTAGTTTTAGCTGTTATTTTATTTGCTGTAAATCATAGTAATAAGTAATATTGGCAGATTGGCTGTGAAAGTATATTTTCTATGAAATATATAAAATGACTTGTGGAACAAAGTTTCCGTAGAACATTAGGGAGTTTCACTGATTGTCTGCTCTTTTCATTATATTTCCAGTTCTCAATTGGTACTGATGAGAAACTGCATTTAAAATTACTATCAGGTTTTTGCATTGAATGCAAATATGAAAGGGAATAAGGCTTGCATTATAACCTCACTTGACAGGCTAATGTTTAGCCACACAAAGCTGTTGGTATTTAATTACTGTAATATTTTAACTTTAAATAAGACATGAGTTGTTTAGGGTTTGTGTCTTTATGTAATACAGTTTACTATCGACTTTGAATTTAGACTTAATACCTAGTAAAAAATCTTGTTTAAAATATGTTATCACTGTTAGAACTCCTAAGATCAAGTAATTATGTATACTTTGGAAAATGTGTGTGTGTGTGTGTTTAATGCAAGATTGAGAATATATCTTATACTGAGGATATCTTACTATTCTACTGTATTATATAATTTGTATGACTGGTGTTCTGGTTCTATTTTTAATAAGCAGTTCCGTATTAATGGGGATTTAAAAAAATAGTCAAAAGGTGAATTCTGAAAATTTAGCTCAAATATAGTTAAAATAAACCTGTAGTACAACTTTCAGGAAGTCACTGTTTTGTGTCTTTATATTTAGACTTGATTAGAGATATTTCATAGAGTATTTCATCAGAATCATGACTTTAAAAAACACTCATGATTAAGAAGTGGTAGGGACATATTTACCATAATCATAACACTTATTTACTATGTTTAACGAATATACTGAAATAACGAATTCGTATGGCTATATCCAAAGTGTGGTGTAACTTGTTTGTAATAAGACTGTCAGCAACATGTAAGTATGACACTAAACTTGAAGCAAGAGTGGAACTTTTCATATTTCTATATAGTCTCTCAGAATACAATAAATTCCAAACAGTTCTAACTTTCATTTTGTTAGTATCTGTTTTTTTAATGTTACCAAAAGGAAAATGTTTAGCATTTTAATCCTATAATGTCACATGACTAACCCTAAGCATATTCTCATTAAAATTTTTTTTCTACTTCATGAAATTACATATGACAATATTTGTCTCCACTGAAATATTAGTAAGTAGAACATATGTAAGTTACAAAATGTAATCAGGACATGACACCCTTTAGTTTTATCCTTTTATACAATAATCAGTTGTCAATATAAAATTTTGTAATAAAGTTTTACTATATTACATATTTAATATCTTTTGAATGCATATTGATTTTTAAAGATGTAATCCACAATATTAACTCATTTAAGAAATGTTTATTTTATTATAAATATCTACATTTTAAAAATAATTCTTCCTTCAGAATTGTGTATTAGATGACCCACTATATCCTGGGCATAATCCTAAATACTGGAAAACAGAGGACTAAATAAGACAGATAAATTCTCTACCATCATGGGGCTTATATTCTGTGTGTAAAGATGGGTAATAAATGAGCAGACCAATGCTGAATATACTTTTCACCAATAAAGTTATATAAAAAGCTAAGACCATTTAAAAAAACTAAGGCCAGGTGTGGTGGCTTATACCTGTAGTCCCAGCACTTTGGGAGGCTGAGGCAGGAGGATCACTTGAGCCCAAGAGTTTAAGACCAACCTGGGCAACATAGTGAGACCTTGTCTCTACAATAAAAAAATTAAAAACTAGCTGGATGTGGTGGTGTACTCCTGTAGCCCCAACTACTCGGGAGGCTGAGGTGGGAAGATTGCTTGAACTCAGGAAGTCCAGGCTGCAGTGAGCTAGGATTTCACCACTGCACTCCAGCCTGGGTGACAAAGCAAGACCCTGACTCAAAAAATAATAATAATACTTAAAATAAGCAGGGGTCTAGATTCTACTTGAAGGATAGATGGGAGGTGACATTTTTAAATGTGTGTTCAGAGAAGGTTTCACACAAAAGGTGAAACTTTAACAGAAACCTTGTAGCTAGCTCAAAGAAAGGTTTAGGGAAGAACTTTCCTTCCAGACAGAAAGAAGAGCAGGTGAACAAGTTCTGAGATGAGAGTAGCCTTCAATGACAGGAAAAAAAAACAAAAAACAAAACAAGAAGGTATTGCTGGAGAATAGTGAACTGGATGAAAAGTGGTACCAGATACTGGGATCAGAGATTTGGGGGAGTTGTAGGGGAGTTTGACATGCAGGGTTTACAGGCTGTGGGAAGATGCCTAGACTTTATTCTGTATCTAGTTACGGCAGGGTTGGATGCAGAGGGTGACATTATATGAATTACTTATAGCAATATCACTTAGGTGGCTTTGGGGTAACAAACAGTAGGGCAGCAAGAATGGAAGGAAAGAATTTAGATAGCGGACTGTTGCCATAATCTAAAGGAAAGATGATGGTTGATTGAATAAGGATGTCCGTGGTGAAAAGTTGTGGATTAAATATGTATTTCAAGCCGGACGCGGTAGCTCACACCTGTAATCTCAGCACTTTGGGAGGTTGAGGTGGGCAGACCACCTGAGGGCAGGGGTTCAAGAAAAGCCTGGCCAATATGATGAAACACCATCTCTACTAAAATTGTCCTGGCATGGTGGCACACGCCTGTAATCTCAGCTACTTGGGAGGCTGAGGCGTGGGAATCATTTGAACCTGGGAGACAGAGGTTGCAGTGAGCCGAGATCGCCCCACTACACTCCAGTCTGAGCAACAGGGGAAACTCAGTCTCAAAAAATTAAATAAATAAATAAATAAATAAATAAATAAATAAAAAGTATTGTAAATATGGACTTACCAAGGGATTGGTTATAAAAGATAAAGAGAGAATACATTAAAGACTCACAGATTATTGGCCCTGGGAAACTGGATGGAACCATTGACTGATATAGGGGAGACTGAAGGAAAGAAGAACAAGTTCTAGCGGAAAAATGAAAGTGTTTTGTTTTTGATACGTTAATTTACAATTCTGATTAGATTTCATAATGAAGTTCTTCAGCAGGTGCTTGGGCATTTCAGGCTGATGCTCATGGGAGACATCGGGGCTAGAGAGATAAAATATTGGAATTATTCATCCTACAGCTAATATTTATTGTCATGGAACTGATAAACCTCCCTTGGGAAAGAGCAGAGTTGGAGAACTAAGCCCTATGGTGTCCCAAAGTTAAATGATCAGAAATAAGAAAGGAGAGGTTGGAGCGGAAGCCGCCAGCGGGGCTTAAAAGGAAAGCACTGGTGTGGGGTCTCCAGGAAGCCAACGAACGGACTGTTTGAGCCTCTAAATAATTAGCAGGACAATTTAATCAGGAAATAGTACTAACTGTAACTGTAATCTTCCTTTTTTATTCACAGATAATTCTGCCCCAGAGACAAGTATGAACACCACAGACAACGGTGTCAACTGTCTGTGTGCCATCTGTGGGGACAGAGCAACAGGAAAACACTATGGGGCATCGAGCTGTGATGGGTGCAAGGGTTTCTTCAGACGCAGCATTCGTAAGAGTCACGTTTATTCTTGCAGGTACTTTAAATGTCCTTTTAGTCAAGTTATCTTTACAGGTGTTTCAGTTTGGCACGGAAAAAGTAAGAGAAGAAAATTCAGAGTTTTCGTGTATCTGTAAGTCTATAAATACAATCTCTAAACTGCGGTACAAGTCAGAACGTGTGGGTATGTATAAGGATGTATTCACATAGGTGGTTCTTTTTATGAAACATTTTAGACTTATAGAAGGTATATAAAAAATCCACCTACCTACCACCCAGCTTAGACCAATATAGTTGAAACCTTTAATGGACACCTCCTCTGGCACTTTTTCTCCTTTGTCTCCTAGACGTAACTACCATTGTAATTTCATGTTATCTTTTCCTTGTGTTTCTTTATTGTTTTATCACATGTTCATATACCTCTAAACATTTTAAAACCTGCATTTAAAAGATTTTTCAATATGAATATTTTTCTTCATGTTGATTTTTTAAGTGCCATTACATCCTAGGTCTAAAAACAATTATAAAAGTGAAGATATTTTGGTAGTTTGTTGATATCAATGAGTAAAATTTAATTTTCAGTCCTAAAATTTAAAATATATTTCTCATGCCATATTTTTTGTCATTAAATTTAAATGTTTTGTCAGAAGCTTCTTTAACTATATTATATTTGTCACTCATTTCCAGTAGGCTGCTTTCTTGTTTTTTTTTCTTTTGTTTTTAGATGAACACCTAGTCAACATAATAACATGATTTAAGTATACATATTGCATATTGATTCATATGTATGACTGTCCTTTAAAGCAGATTACATTTAGATTGAATATAGGCTATTAACAAAACTGGTTACATTTAACAACAACAAAAAAAACTATATTTGTTCTGTCAATAAAAGGTATGTGTAGAATTACATCCTTTTAAGAACAGATCAGACATTTGGGAAGAGGTTAACCCTCTCAAAGTCTTGCCATGTGATTTCGTAGGGTACAACACAAGTTAATATATAACTCTCCAAATATCTATCTAGTTCTCTGATAATTCTTTAATTTTTCCAAGATAGTTTGAAGCAGGTTAAGAAAATACAAAATGCCCACTTTAAAAACTTTATAGGTCATACACACCATGGAATACTATGCAGCCATAAAAAAGGATGAATTTGTGTCCTTCGTAGGGACATGGATACAGCTGGAAACCATCATTCTCAGCAAACTATCACAAGAACAGAAAACCAAACACTGCATGTTCTCACTCATAGGTGAGAATTGAACAATGAGATCACTTGGACACAGGAAGGGGAACATCACACACCGGGGCCTGTTGTGGGGTGGGGGTAGGGGGAAGTGATAGCATTAGGAGATATACCTAATGTAAATGAAGAATAAATATATGCAGCACACCAGCATGGCACATGTATACATATGTAACAAACGTGCACGTTGTGCACATGTACCCTAGAACATAAAGTATAACAAAAAAATAAATAATAAATAATAAAAAAATAAAACTTTCTAGGTAAACAAAAAAAGTGTATTTAGATGAGTTTTGCTTTTATTTACATTAAAACTCTAAAGGTAAAAGGTAGATCAATTTCCTTCATCAAAAATATTTTTGTACGAATGCTTCTAAACTAAAACAAATACAGAATAACCTGTAAACCATACCTTCTGGAGTCATCTGCTCTGTTAAAATTGAAATACCTGTGTGTATGGGTGTGTATGTGTGTGTGTGTGTAACGGTGATCCAAACAACTAAATCCAACAACTTTTGAGAATCAGAGAATCGCAAAGGCTATCAGTACTTCTGTCCTTTCTGTATGGGAAGAGTGGAAAAGGGATGCTCTCAGAGCAGCTTTTAGAGGTTTAAAAAATATTCTAACAACAGATACAGTTTAACTCCTGCACCTTCCTATTAGGAATGTTACTGCCAACCTAGCTTTCTTTACATATGTTAGTATTCAGCAAATGTGATGATTTTTCATTTGGAAAATGGTTAGTATATTGATGCAAGTTTAGGGGCATGGAGACTTTCTGAAGCTCAGGTTGTGCTGGTCTCAAATGTATCTATTTCCTTAGATGCCAAAATTATATTTCTACTCTAACTGCTTCATCACACTGATGTTGGGCTTTGCTTCAAAAGCACTTTTAATTGCTGTTTCGACACTTTTCATGTTATGTTTTTCACCTTATGTACAATTTGTATGCATACTCTGTTAGATTGTAATTTCTTTGAGTGGAGGAGACAAGTAGCATTAATCTGTTTAATCCTTACACCAGGATCTTGTATGTTGTAGGTGCTAAATAATATGTTTATTCAATTTTTATTATTAATTTAATGTTAATTGAATGCATTCTCCTTGTATTTTTGTCAATCTGGTCCTCTCTCCTGAGTCTCATCAGCCATTTGTTCCCAAATGAGCAATGCTTTGTTCCTCACTCTGAAAGCACATTTCTCTTCTAGCTCAATTTGATTATAGGCTTCGTTTCTCATTAGATTTTAAGTGGACACTGATAGTTTTTAGAAGAAATACATTTCACAAGATGTATATCTTTATTCTTATCATTTATCATCAACTACAAATAAACAGGTACATATCCAGATGTATGGATAATTTTGTGCCAGAGTTTTGAAGAAGTGTTTGTGTTTACTGTATGCTTAATATTTACCCCTAACTATTTGAAGTGCTTTCACACAACAGCCTTTTGGGCAAGTCCTTCTCTTTATTTTACAATTGTAAACTAAAGTTACTTAACACCCCCAAGTTCTGCTGAGAGTCAACGGTAGAACCAAGCTTAGATTTAATTTCAGAGACTGTACTCTTTTTATTTGTTTGTTTGTTTGGTTAAGTACACAAGTCAGTTTTTTAGTTTATCCAGAGTGGTGCAACAATCACTACAGTCAAATTTGACCATTTTTTATCACTTTATAAAGAAACCTTTAGTAGTTACTCCCCCATGTCCTCCCAACTCCTTCCCCAACAATATGAGGTAACTAGGAATCTACTTTCTGTTTCTACAAATTTGCCTTTTCAGGACATTTTGTATAAACAAAATCATATGATGTGTGATCTCTTTTGTCTTACTTCTTTTGTTTAGAATAGAATAGGCTGCCAAGGTTTATCCATGTTGTAGCATTTATCTGTACTTCATTCCTATTTACTGACAAATAATAATATTCCACTGTGCAGGCATGCCACATTTTGTTTTTCTATTATCGGTTGATAGACTCTTGTATATTCTCCACTTCTGGGCGATGATGAATAATGCTGCTGTGGACATTTATGAACAAGTTTTTATGTGTACATATGTTTCATTTCTCTGCATACAGACCTAGCATGGCATTGCTGGGTTACAGAATAACTCTATGTTTAGCTTTTAAAGACAGTGCTAAACTTTCTTCCAAAGCAGCTGTGTCATTTAACGTTTTAACCAGCAGTGTATGAGGGTTCCAATTTTTCCACATCCTCACCAACACTTGTTTTTTCTTTATTTCATTTGCAGCCATTATAATGTGTGTGAAGTCTTACCCCATGATGCCGACTATACTCTCAATGTTGTCCTCAATTACCTCTTGATGTATAATTTGCCATGTAGGGTAAACTTCAGTGGGGTGTGGGGTACACTTAAAATTAATAGAAGGATATTTAAAAAGAGAAAAGCATGAAAATGCAGGGCCATGAAGTTCTGATAATAGCCTCCTTCATACTGAAATCATTTAGCAATAAGCAACAAAAACTTGAATGCCAAAGATATTCAAAACTAGGTTTGGCTTTCATGACTCATGATAGAAGTGGTTACGCACAGCAGCCAAAATGAAGATAGTCATTCAGTTTTATTTTACTATAAAGACTAAGTGAGAGGTGAGGCTCGTGTTTTCACGCACATGCTGATTGTGAGACTGGAAAGGTCATAGTTGATTGTTCCTATACCTTCTTTTTATCAAATCAAATGTGACAACACATATTTAAAATCCATTTGTCTATTTGCTTTTTTTTTGTAAATTATAGTTTTCTATGTATTTTTTTCAAACTAATATATCTTTGATGTTACAGGTTCAGTCGGCAATGTGTTGTTGACAAGGACAAAAGGAATCAATGTAGATATTGTCGATTAAGAAAGTGTTTTAGAGCGGGAATGAAAAAAGAAGGTAATAATTATGGTGATGATAATTAACATTATTGATGAAAAGTGATAAACATACGCACACATTCTCATTGGTCACTATAACCTTTTTACATGAGTTCTAATTTTCCTCACTGTAATATGGAGGAATCTATGGTTCCTCAAGTTAAAGAATTTAGTCTAAGGACATATAGCTATTAAGTGGTGTAGCCAGTATTTATCTGGTGACTATCTGATTATGGATATCATTCTCTCCACCACTATATTGTCCAAGGCAACAAAATTATTGACTAAATAGTACACCAGTATTCTGTTAGTGGGTTGAAATTACAGATTTCATTTTTTTTTTTTTGAGATGGAGTCTCGCTCTGTCAACCAGGCTGGAGCGCAGCAGCACGATCCTGGCTCACTGCAACCTACCAGGTTCAAGTGATACTCCTGCCTCAGACTCCCTAGTAGCTGGGACTACAGGTGCGCATCACCACGCCTGGCTAATTTTTGTATTTTTAGTAGAACCAGAGTTTCACCATGTTGGCCAGGCTGGTCTTGAACTCCTGACCTCAAGTAATCCACTCCGTTCAGCCTCCGAAAGTGCTGTCATTACAGACTTGAGTCACCACGCCTGACGCAAATGTATTTATTTTTGTTCTCAGTAACAAATGAGTGTCTTTTTTCTTTTAATGAACATTAACTGAACATCTACTTTTCATGCGTTCATTTATTTACTAAATACTTATTGAACACTGCAATTTTCCAAACACTGTTCAAGGTGCTGAAGCTTCAATAGTGAACATAGTAGACAAAATAATCTTCCCTTTCAGGAAGCTTATATTATATCGAGGGACCGAGACAATAGACTAGATGTGCTATTTTAGTGTGTACTAATTTCATCTTGCATATATTAAGTAATCTGATTATATTCTCCTACATTCTAAATACGGTTAATTTAGAAACAAATGTATTGAACACATTGTAAACATTTAACAGCATGTAACAACTACAAAATTCTATACTTGTCAGTTTTACTGTTTGGTCATGCCTATCATATGCAAAGAGATGTTTTTCACAACTATTTCACAAACTAAAAAAACAAATGAAATCACTATACTAAAGAAGTGTAAAATATATCAAACCCATCTTTAACATAGTTAGCTTTTTCTTTGTCATTCAATATTTTAAGAATACAGGAATACCATTAGTTTTGCTCAGGTTGGTAATCTTGAAGACAACAAAAAACAAAGTTCACAAAATTAAAGGAGAAGCACTTTCTTATTTAAAAAGTGATTTATTTCTAATTTCATAGGAAGCTCTATTTGGCACTTTACAGGATTAATTTACTTGATCAATTGCCTCCCTCCATTTCTACTTGAACCCCATGTTTATCCCCACAAAAGTGTAAGCAAATAACAATCCTATATTTTCTTCATGAATTTTACAATTTGTGAAATACAATTATGATTTAAAATAGGTAAATTTTATCTTCTGTTCATAAAACAACGTGTTAATTTTCTTAAATAGTTTGGAAAGTAATTCTGAGTTTTAAAGTTGACATATTTGTCTTTTTTACACTAACAGCATAGTAGCAAGATTAGGTGGAAACAAATAGAAACATAGTTTTATGTCAAAAATGATAGCAGTGAGAAGATTATAAATGTTTACGATATCTTTTAGCATTTTTCTAAAGAATAATCATGTAAGTTAAATTCATAAAAGCATAGCTAACATCTTAATATTTTATCGCTGCATATGCATTTCCAAATGAGTCAGTTTAGGTTAAAAATCAATAACAATTTCTGTAAAACAAAAAGAGCACGCTACCAGTAAGTATGATTTTAAAATAAAATATTACTGATTCACTTCAACTTACAGACAACTCACTCCTTTTTTTTTTTTTTTTTTTTTTTTTTTTGGAGACACGGTCTCGCTCCGTCTCCCAGGCTGGAGTGCAGTGGCGCGATCTCAGCTCACTGCAAGCTTAGCCTCCCAGGTTCACGCCATTCTCCTGCCTCAGCCTCCTGAGTAGCTGGGACTGTAGGCACCGGCCACCACACCCGGCTAATTTTTTTGTATTTTTAGTAGAGACAGGGTTTCACCATGTTAGCCAGGATGGTCTCGATTTCCTGACCTTGTGATCTGCCTACCTCGGCCTCCCAAAGTGCTGGGATTACAGGCTTGAGCCACACTTGGCGTGATTTTATTCTCTAGATGGTAAACATGTGAGTTAATGTTTTCCCTGTCACTCTTCCTTATATTTAAAAATGCAGTTTTCAGTAAGGGATTTGGGGAACTACATTATTATTATTATTATTGTTATTATTATTATTTATTTTTTCTGAAGTAAAGAAGCAGATCTAGCTCTCTCTTAGAAACCTGTAAAATATATAGGATTTCTTCGTCTTTCCAAAATGCTGATATTCAAACCTCAATTTTCTCAGGAGAGACTGCTCCATAGTACAACTTTTGCTTTATTAATGTTGGTAAACTGTCCCATGGAGAGTGTTTTATAAGAGATCATAATATTGTAATCCTAAAGTCATTGTAACTAAAATAAGTTTACTTTCCATTTTTGCTAGTGTTTTATAGAGAAAAGAAAATGGAAGTTTCAAAATCTATGACTCACATTTTCTGATAGTGAATACACTCTTATCTTTGACCTGGTCAATCTTATAGGCAATGCTCTTCCTCTAGTTATCTTACAGTTTTATTAACTTTCAGAGAGTAGAAAACCACGCTATTAAAAATATAGCATGGCAGAACTGGCTGAGCCAACACTTTCTAACATGCATGCTGTCATTACGTCTCAAACAGCAATGTTTTATGAGCTCTAGTGACAAGCCTGACTATTCTTGTTTTTGAGAGTAGTACAGAATGAAAATATCTTTCTCCCACCGTCTTTTGGAAAGACCCTTTCTCAATTTTTTCACTTAAAAAAAACTCCTCAAACTCTATATCCTAACATACAGTAAAGAGAAGTGCTCAGTAAATACTGTGTTTTTTCCTTCTAGCTGTACAAAATGAACGCGATAGAATAAGCACCAGAAGAAGCACATTTGATGGCAGCAACATCCCCTCCATTAACACACTGGCACAAGCTGAAGTTCGGTCTCGCCAGGTACCTGTGGCACACCAGCATCAAACCCTAATTAATAAAATCGAATGTCCATGTAGACACCACGCCAAAATAATATAAGTTTATTCAAATGTGCTCATTACTAAAATAAGTTACATTTACACACATTTAAGAGTTTTACCTTGAAAGTTTGAGTGGGACTGCAGACTTAATTTTGACTATTCTTGAACAAGATTAGTTTTAAATGGAAAAATAAAATAAATTTCAGTCTAAGATTGTTTTTAAAAAAGCTTGCTTATAAGGTTGATTCAAAATAATGAATAGCGCAAAGGTCTGTAGGCAGTGTTTTATTTTATTGATTGAATCTGTACAACCCACTACCACGACTTTTGGGGAGTTTGGTTGAGATTTGTTATCAGAGCTTCTTTCATTGGAAATGACTTCTGTATTATTGGGACCTGCTTCGGAAACAGACATTTAAATGAAGAGTCAGAATTCAGAAAACACAGAAGAAAGAAAACTTTATTATTTTAAATTTATCCAATAACAGTTCTACAGTTAAAAAAATAAGTCATTAGTTATATAGATAAAAATAAATTATTTAGTGTCACATAAAGAAATCCTTAAATCAAATTTATTTTAGCATTGACCTTATTAGAAATGTTAATTTTTTTCTATTATAAAGTAGATTATAAAATTGCCAAGTAGTTAATCAGGTCCTATAATGAGTCAATGCAACTACTTTCATTTTTGATAACACAAGGGTAATATGATGAGGTTAACATCACCTTTATCATTATTACTTGAATATTGCTTGATGGGCAATAAAGCTTTTAGAGAATGACTTAAAGGGGAGCTATGAGAAAATATTCAAATACAGATAAAGATACACTCACACGCATGTTCAAAAATAAGTTTATAAAAACTTTTAGACTTTTTTCTTTCAGCAGAAAAGCTTTATTTAGCTTATATTTTTATATTGTCTAAAATTATACGTAATCTTACAAGTGTATTATTATATGTTAAGCCCTTCAGCATTGCTGAGTCACACATTGGTTTCTTAATTTAATTTTGAAGGGCTTCCTTTTAATGCAGTGAGACAAACAGTTCTTGCTTCTTGTCTCCCCAACTGGGTAATCTTTATGAAAACATTTTCTTCATAAAGTTCCACAAATTAAAGAAAATATCACCTTTAATTCAAAATAAAATCAAAGAGCATATTACATATGGATACTATCTATCTATTTATATAGCCATTTTGATTGTAAAACTCCTCAAAAGTTGGGGTAAAACTTAGTGTACAGATTTGACCACTAACATAAGATACTGCTCCCAGAGGATGGCGCTATATAAATGAAATGGTTTTAAATTAACTTGTAAACTGATAGGTATTTTATTTTTCAATTTAAATCAGTATTTTATTTTTCAATTTAAAATGTTTAGTATTTGTCAAGATACTGTAACAACAATAGTGCCTACTTCTATGGTCTTTATTTGTCACAGTCAAAAAACAAAAGGGGAATGTTGGCCATCTATGATTTTAAACGATAATACCATGTTTTTCTTAATGCTAGATCTCAGTCTCAAGCCCTGGGTCAAGCACTGACATAAATGTTAAGAAAATTGCAAGTATTGGCGATGTCTGCGAATCTATGAAACAGCAGCTCCTAGTCTTGGTGGAATGGGCTAAATACATTCCTGCCTTCTGTGAATTACCGTTGGATGATCAGGTATACATTTAAAAATTTATAAGTGCTTTAAAAATGCTTCTTGAACTTTGCTAAGTTTATGTTCTTTCCATTTTATTTGTAATGCATATGCTATATTACTATATTTGACAAAAGATAAACTATGAGAAAGGATTGGGTTTTCTTACCCATCCACCTTTTTCTATCAAGAGGCACAACTATTTGACTTCTATTTTAGGGGTGTAGCAAATGTATTGATTGGACGAGAACTGAACAAAACACTCCTCTGCCCTTTTGGAATTTTAAAAGGCTTATGTGAGGGAGAAAGGCAGATAGCATGTAACTATCATTGTGAGACAAAATATTAGAAGAGTGAATGTCTGTGAAGCAAATGGTGGATGTTGTGTATTGGCGTTTACTGAAGGTGCTATATAAACCTCCTCAGAAATACCAGGTCACTCCTAGACAGAAACCACACAGGTTATGATGTTGTCTTGGTGGGTACTTCATGCAATTAACATAAAGTTTTACCTTTCATGCTGTCAGTTTTATCCTAGAATTTATTGTATAAAAGTTATGTTTCTGGCAAAAAGAAAAAATGTCTGTAGAAGCATGATAAGAAATTTATAGAGAAATAAAATTATAGAAGGAAATATAGAATGATCTTTTACTAATACTTATATTTTCATATTTTATCATATGTCCATTATAATATTTTAATAAGTGCTTAGAAACTTGAATTTCCTGATTGTATTATAAAGATAAGTATTTTGGTTTCAGATTCATTTTGAGTTGTTCTTACTAAGTAGGGTATAATTTTTTGTAGATGAAAATAATTTGAAAAATTCCCTTTCTGTCACATTAAATTAACAATGGTAAGTGTCGTAACTAGTGTATATTTATTTTTAAGAGAGCATTTCACCTAGTGACAGGAAAAAAAAAATACAGTGAAATCTGAAGTAATTCTTAAAAGGCTCTGTAACTGCCTTCCTGGTATGAGTCATGAATATTGACATATCATAAAGATAGCATGGCTCAGAAGGTTATGCCAGAGTGAATAATGCTAAATTGCTAAAACCTACCAGTCTCACCCCAAGCAATATAAGTAAGGTTACGTTATGTATCAGTTTTATATTTTTATTATCATTCTTCTTTAGAAATTGCTGACTTATATATACAATGATTTAAAAATTGGGAAATTAAAATCCAGTAACCAGTGAGAAACAGTTTTAATTTGCCAACTGATTCTTTAATAATAACAGCATAACATTTATTAATTAGCCACAAATTTGTAAATGTCTGTTATGAATAAGGCACTGGGAAATTAGCTTTCAGTTGCACTATAAATTACATAATTTGATTTAATTATCTCAGGAGCTCGGTGACAGGTGTTATCATATTCATTTTACAGTTTCTAAAACTGAATCCTAAATCAGTAAAATTCATTCAATAAATTCATCAAATGAATATTTATTGGATTACTGTTCAGTTTTAGGAAGTGTGGGTATTTAGCAGTAAAAATACAGATTTCTTCACTATTCTCATAAATGTACACTCTGAGAGAGGTGGATAACTTAAAAATGCAAAAATTATGAGAAAGTTCATTCCAAGTGGAGATAAGCTCTATAAAATGCTATAAAATGGAATAGAATGAGTTGTTGGAAAATGGGGATAAAATGAGAAGAGAGACTTTAAACTGAGGACCAGAGAAGTTATTACCTGAGACCCTGAAAGACAAGGGGCCAAGCACAGGAGAATCTCAGAAGAAAGCACTCCAGATACAGGAACAGCATGTCCAAGGTTCTGAGTCAGGCAGGAGCAATGTGAACAATGGGTGCTGCAAGATGAAGTCAGAGACATGAGGGCTGGGAGGCAAAGCACTGACCCACTGTCACTCTTCCCATCACCTGCGAGGCCATGTTTGCGGAGTTTGGATTTTAGTCTAGGGACAATAAGAAATCATTAAAAGAGTTTTCAGCCTGGACTGGGGTGGTAGCAATGGAGATGAAAAGAAGTGGATCACTTTGGCTTGTATTTTAAGAAGCAGCACTAGAATTTACTGTAGAGTTAGAGAGGGCTCAAAATAGTCTCTTGTTTTGATGTGAACAAGCACTTCGGATTACGGCGACATTTACTAGATAAAGATACTGGAGAAGTGTTATGTTGGTAGGTATTAAATTTGTAATGCTTCCTATACTTCCTAGTGGTGATACCCAGCAGGTAATCTAGTGTACAAATGAAGCTTAGTTGAGAGCTTACTGCAAAGAGTTAGGGGTTCAATCTAGAAAGTGACAGAACCCAGACCTCCCATCTTTTCCTTACAACAAGTCTTTGCTTTGCTTTTGTTAATTTAGTTTATTACATGCAGGAGATTAAGTTTTATATATGTTTTATCATTTAGTACTCATGAGTACATGATGAGCTTTTTTTTTTTTATCTCTACTCCCATATTATAGATGAAAACAAATGAGTAAGTTCCAAACACACAGGTTAACTTACACAAGGTTAAAGAGGTAGTAAGTGGCCATGCTGGGATTTGAACTCTGGTCTGTTTGATTCTGTTTCCCTTCCAAACAGTTAACTTTCTGCTTTTTTTTTCTGCTGCTATTGTATTGACTTGCTAGATAGTTTTAAAATTTTTGAAAAGTTGATTCTGTTGACATGCTACATAGAAAACTGGAAGTTTACTGATGGTGTGTATCTATGAATGCTATAGTTTGTTAAAACAACAACAACAAAAGTCCCAGGCTTAAAGAACACTGTAAGTTAACAAGACTCATGTCATCTTTTAATCATTATATATTATAATTAATTGTTAAACTTAGAATTTTTCATTAAGGTGGCACTGTTGAGAGCTCACGCAGGGGAGCACTTACTCCTTGGAGCTACAAAGAGATCCATGATGTATAAAGATATTTTGCTTTTGGGTAAGTTTTTTTTTTAATATAAGAATAAATTATGCATATTTTATTCTTGCAATAATATACAGGGTCTGTTCTGTATGTACCAAGTATTTGCAGACACTGTCAAATGGTGCTGTCACTTCACAGGTTGGATTTAATTGTGTCCTCACTTGGCCTTATTTTTCCTTGCCTTGACTGTATCTAAGTTCAGAGTCCATGAGATGATCAGGGAGCATTAAGATTTAAAAATAAAAAAGAGATGTTGTTCAATAAACATAATATTGAGGTATGTTCAAATTATATCAGAAAGAATAATTAATGACTTATATGGCTTCCTTATGGAGTCTCAATGTGTTTTCATATTTCCTTAGAGTCTGTTTTTTATTTTATAGGCTTTAAAAAAAAGTTTACATCCTATGATCTTATTGCCCATGATATGCTACAAAATGATCAAGTACCATGATGTGCTACAAAATGATCAAGTAAAAAAGTACTGGTGGTAATGACTATTTTGATAGACAGGAATGCTAGAAAAGGCAAAAGAAGGATAATAGATGTGGGTGGTGGAGTAGAGAAGACATAAAGAAAAAACGTTTGTCTTCATTAATTGCTCCAATCCTGCTATTTTACTTAATGTATACAATTAGATTTTGAGAGTTGAGATCTTTCTGACACTTACTAGCTCCACCTCTCTCTGGCATGTGTGAAAATATGACTAGATGATTTTATTTTTGCGCTAGATGTTTTAGCCCCAAATATAAATAAATTGAAGACAATATAACAATATCTAATATTGTTGTGGGTTTACTATGTAAATGCACTGGTCTAAGTACATTACGTGTATATATATATTCTCTCATTTAATCCTTGAAATAGCCCTAAGGGATTACTACTATTATTTATAGCCCATTTTGCAGGTGAAGAAATGGAGGCAGAGAAAGTTTACCAAAGGTCACAAAGCTAGTAAAGAATATAGCCAAGATTCTAAACCACATAATGTGATTGTGGAGACTATGCCCTGAAATGTTATTAAATACCTTCCTTGCATTTCTAGTAAACACCTAGCATACTGTTCTCGTTGTAGACCTAAATGCAATATACCTAGAAAACAAAATGTCTACGGTATAAATTCTAGTTCTAAATTGGTTTACCCAGAATAATTAGGTAAGCTAACATTTCATAAAGAAAGAGTGAAGCTCAAAAAAAGATATTAACTATGTGAAGTGAAATATATGTTAGTTTTACCATGGTAATTATTTTACAATGTAGATACACATCAAAGCATTACATTGGGCCAGGCATGGTGGCTCATGCATGTAATCCCAGCACTTTGGGAGACAGAGGCAGGAGGATCACTTGATGTCAGGAGTTCGAGACCAGCCTGGCCAACATGGTGAAACCTCATCTCTACTAAAAATACAAAAAAATTAACCGGACATGGTGGTGGGTGCCTGTGATCCCATCTACTCTGGAGGCTGAGGCATGAGAATTACTTGAACCTGAGAGGTAGAGGTTGCAGCAAGCTGAGATCGTGCCACTGCACACCAGCCTGGGCGATAGAGAGAGACTCTGTCTGCAAACAAACAAACAAAAAATCACATTGTACACTTTAAATATATACAATTCTGTTTGATGGTCATACCTCCATAAAGCTGGGGAAAAAAGAAAGAGCGAGGGTACCGTTGAATATGCTGCTACCCTGAGGATTGTCTTTGCCTGCAGTGAAAGAATTTAGAATATTTGTCTTTTTATAAAACCAGAAAATAACAATTTAGCTGTTATTTTTGGAAGCTATAAAAATGTCCATTATATTATAGCCAGAGAATTTCTGAGTTAGAAAGATATTTAGGGAATAGGTGGTCTAGCTTGCCACCCAATTTTTGAACTCCCTTAAAGTCAGCCTTATAAAGTGGTTATCCCACCTCTATTTAAAGAAGTCCAGGAAGAGAAAATACACTATCAGAGGCAACTCATGAGAATTCATATGTTAATTTAAAAAAAATCAGCTTCCTTTACTTAGACGTGTTGAAACTGTCTCCATAGTGTATGCCTAGAATGCCTGGAGTATCAAAGTGCTGTTTTTAATCTGCTGTAAACAAGAAAGATTCTTTAGGGTTTGTATTATAGTCATTAGTGAATAAAACTCTAATAGATGAGTGACAGAGAAAACTAATCATTGTATTTAGATTTTCTCTTGTCAATTATTAGCATGTTATTAGTCTGCGCTTTTGTGTTATTGCAAGTGACTGATACCATTAAAATGCATGTGATCACGTTATCAACGTTATTCGTCCTTTAAGCATGCTTGAGTGTTTCCAGCATAACTAACAACACCACTGAGAGAGAAAGTACATCACTATTCCTTCAAGGGTAGACTATTTTAAACACAGGTTTGTTCAATTTTAAACAATGCTGACAATTTTGGGAGACAGGTGGTTATTTTGTTGTTATTGTTTTCTCTTCCATAGGAAACAACTATGTTATTCACCGCAACAGCTGTGAAGTTGAGATTAGCCGTGTGGCCAATCGTGTTCTAGATGAGCTGGTTAGACCATTTCAAGAAATCCAGATTGATGACAATGAGTATGCTTGTTTAAAGGCAATTGTATTTTTTGATCCAGGTTGGTTTTCAAAATTCCACTAGAGAATTAATATAATAAAAATTAAACTACATTTCAAGATTAGAATATTTATTGTCCTCACACTCTAATTAGGTTATATCTGTACACTGCCTTTCTTATTCCTTGGTTAGATGCAAAAGGGCTAAGTGATCCAGTAAAAATTA
This sequence comes from Rhinopithecus roxellana, assembly GCF_007565055.1. Taxonomy (NCBI): domain Eukaryota; kingdom Metazoa; phylum Chordata; class Mammalia; order Primates; family Cercopithecidae; genus Rhinopithecus; species Rhinopithecus roxellana. The sequence continues at coordinate 118,950,031 of NC_044557.1, forward strand.
AGAACATGAGGTTCCAAGTGCAGATCGGTTTGGAGGACTACATTAATGATCGGCAGTATGACTCCCGGGGAAGGTTTGGAGAGTTGCTTCTGCTCTTGCCCACACTGCAGAGCATCACTTGGCAAATGATTGAGCAAATACAGTTCGTTAAACTTTTTGGGATGGTCAAAATTGACAATCTGCTTCAGGAAATGCTACTAGGTGGTGAGTACATTGAAGAATTTCTACTTTATTGATTAGAATCACACTAAATATAAGTTTGACCCATTGATTTTTTTTATTTTTATTTTTTATTTTTTTTTTATTATACTTTAAGTTCTAGGGTACATGTGCATAATGTGCAGGTTTGTTACATATGTATACTTGTGCCATGTTGGTGTGCTGCACCCATCAACTCATCAGCACCCATCAATTCATCCTTTATATCTGGTATAACTCCCAATGCAATCCCTCCCCCCTCCCCCCTCCCCATGATAGGCCCCGATGTGTGATGTTCCCCTTCCTGAGTCCAAGTGATCTCATTGTTCAGTTCCCACCTATGAGTGAGAACATGCGGTGTTTGGTTTTCTGTTCTTGTGATGGTTTGCTAAGAATGATGGTTTCCAGCTGCATCCATGTCCCTACAAAGGACGCAAACTCATCCTTTTTTATGGCTGCATAGTATTCCATGGTGTATATGTGTCACATTTTCTCAATCCAGTCTGTCACAGATGGACATTTGGGTTGATTCCAAGTCTTTGCTATTGTGAATAGTGCCGCAATAAACATACGTGTGCATGTGTCTTTATAGCAGCATGATTTATAATCCTTTGGGTATGTACCCCGTAGTGGGATGGCTGGGTCATATGGTACATCTAGTTCTAGATCCTTGAGGAATCGCCATACTGTTTTCCATAATGGTTGAAGTAGTTTACAATCCCACCAACAGTGTAAAAGTGTTCCTATTTCTCCACATCCTCTCCAACACCTGTTGTTTCCTGACTTTTTAATGATTGCCATTCTAACTGGTATGAAAGTTCTGGCTAGGGCAATCAGGCAAGAGAAAGAAATCAAGGGTATTCAGTTAGGAAAAGAAGAAGTCAAATTGTCCCTGTTGGTAGATGACATGAGCCATTGATTTTTTTGGTCCATATTTAATTCATCTGTTGAAGTCACTGTGATGCTCCTGAATTTTTCTCCTTCTGCTAGGACATAATGAACTCAAGTTTTTACATTTAGAAAATTTGCAAGACCCATCAGAGAGACAAAAATACTTGGACAGATTCAAACCCCCATTCTTTTTTTGTTTTCTTGAGACAGAGTCTCACTCAGTCTCCAGGCTGGAGTGCAGTGGTGTGATCTCGGCTCACTGCAACCTATGACTCCCTGGTTCAAGTGATTCTCCAGCTTCAGCCGACAGAGTAGCTAGGACTGCAGGCACACGCCACCACACCTGGCTAATTTTTGTATTTTTGGTAGAGACGGGGTTTCACTGTGTTCACCAGGATGGTCACCATGTCCTGACCTTGTGATCTGCCAGCCTTGGCCCCCCCAAAGTGCTGGAATTACAGGCGTGAGCCACCGTGCCCAGCCTCAACCCCCGTTCTTATTAGCCTCCACCACCTCTACTCCACAGTCCCTTTGACTTAAATTTTCAGATCCTTCCAAAAATGGCAAACAGAAACAAATTTCCTGGTTTTATGACCTCTTCAAATATATCATGGTTTTTCATGCCCTGATTTGTTTAAAACCTCAAGGATACTGGAATTGCAATATAACCTAATACATATATATATATATGTATATAAAATATCTTAAAAATGAACATTGTGTTCCTGAAATAATTAATTGACACAAAATAGTAGAAAGGGAAAATGATATTTCATTGTTGCAATAAATGTCAGGAATAAGTTAAGAAATTTATTTTGCATTCCAATCTAGATTAAATTTCCTTGTAAAATCATCATATTTGTTTTTAGTTTTCTGGTGCATAATTTGTTCCTAATGATATCTTTCTGAAATGAAAGTTGTTCATGCTATTACAGTGATCCCAAATACTATAAACTTGAGGTAAGTGATTCTTGGAATTGCCTTAACAACAGGCAGCGAACCTAATGATTCCAGGAAATGGCACACAAAGTCCATTTTTAATATACAGCATAATATGATGCAACATTAATCTAGCCAATGTACAGTGAAAGCTGACATTGTTCTTAATATGCCAGTGGTTCTGTCAATTTATTTTTGAATTCCCAAAAAGCACTTGGCAAAAATAGCAATATTTAAGCTGTCAATCAAAACATTTGTTTCAAGGTAAACTTGCTGTTCCTTGATTAAATACCACTAACACAGCATCTTTTTATCTTTTGTAGGGGCTTCCAATGACGGTAGTCATCTCCATCATCCAATGCATCCACATTTGTCTCAAGATCCATTAACCGGGCAAACTATACTTTTAGGTCCTATGTCAACACTGGTTCATGCAGACCAGATCTGTAAGTATATAGGCTACTTTTCAACCATGATATTTCTTAATTACCTGAGAAAAAGTGGAATTGTGGGAAAGAATCTATTAGTAACCAGAAATGGCAAAAACTTGGTGTAATTTCCCATCTGGGACTCAGCAGTAGAAGATTGCTATTCAGCTTGTCACTTATTCTCCCTAGAAGTCAGTTTGCTTCCTAAAATGAAAATGTAAGAAAAGTCTTTCTACTTCATAGATCTGGGGAGCACAAAAGAGTATACAAGTAGTCCTTGCTCTGCATGGTAGTGTGAGACCGTAAAAACGACAATGCAAGCTGAAACCATGCAAGGGAATCTGAATAATCAATGGGAAAATTATTTCCTGCTTGGGACCTTCAAAAATGTTTGTGAAAACATTGAGAACTCTCTTAATGTTTATGGAAACTAAAGAAATGCAATCTTTATACTTTTTTTGTAGAATTAAATATAAAACATTTCAGTTGGTACACTGTAATTAAAACATTAGGAATATTGACAATCAAAGTGTTTTATTTCTTTATAAAATAATTGTGAAACGCAGTTTGACCAGTTCTTGTCACCTTTTAAAACTTACATTAGGAAGTGAGGATCTTTTCTACGCCCTGATGAGTTTTACTCTTTGGGAAGTTTGGATCAGCTTTCAACATTTTATCCCTTGTATTCTCAATGTCCTGGCATATTTCTGAGAATTCATTTAACGTGAAATTTCTTTTGCCGCTTTCACTTCTTTTGGGACACCTTCTCCCCTTCTGACACATCCAGCTTTCTCATTTATGTGGACAAGTTTTCCTTCGCTAAGTTCTTGGCTGCATATTTAGAGACTCAAACGACAGCAGCGGCAGCATTCCCATGGACAGCTACTTCTTCTGTGACTGCATTTGTGTTCTATTTGTACGTCCCTTGCAGCATCATCACCTTCTATTCCTTTTCTGCACTTTCACTGTTGTTGGTCAATTCTAATTCAATTATTCAGTTTTGTAAAATGTGAGTGAATTTACCACTAGGAAACAAGAAGGCCACACAGCCACTGTATGCAGTTTGTTTTCCATACCTGAACTGAATAGAAGATGCTCAGTGACCAATCATGGATAGACTAAAAATTATGGCATGATCAGTCATTGATCATAAAGCACATCTGTTATTTAGACAGTTGTTTGCAGACTGAAGAGTTGGCAGTGGAGTCTGTATTTATGAAATTACTCACTAATTTTGAGTTACCGTGGTGACTGAAACTTGAACCATGTTGTTGCCAGACTGGTGCTGTTTAAGCCACGGTAACTAGAATTCATTCACATCAGAATTGTGCAGTGAGGGCTGCTTATGAAAACTTCTTGGAACTCAGATGACTATATAAATACCATAGAGATTGTTTGTAGCTAAGTTAATCTATTATTATAACCTTAATGATAATTTTATTTTTCTAAGTTATTCTAGTGATACAGATCTCTAATTATTTGATAAAATATCTAGATTAACTGATTAATTGCTTCTGAATTTAATGTAATTAATCCCAGATTTACCTTCGATCTATTGCCTCTGAACACCAAACCTACTAACTCACTGAGATGACTTGAGTTATTGTGATATAATTATTATGCATACTCTTATTACTTACTGAATTTACAATAGTCTTTAATAGCTAGCTACAACATTTTTTTTTCCCAAATGTTGTATGCAATGCAACAATTTACCAAGTACCATCTGACTTCTAGCCATTGGTAGGGAACGTAGAGGCCACAGAACTGCATGCTACCATGCCGTCTTTTAGATACAAGCACAGGTAGACCTTTGTGTAACTAGTATCTGAAACCAAAATTCTTTGAGTATATGAGAGAGAGAAATAAATGAAATTGTTAGGAAAAACATAAATTATAGAAAAATATCACATAATCTTGGATTTCCAATGTACTTGAAAGGCATTATTTGGGACCATCCTTGCAAAATAGATCTTACCATTTTCATTTAATAGATAATCAATAGCAGAAAGAGAGTGGCAAGCTTAATACCATACTAGAGAGTTTATGGAGTTGTGTCTCTTAAAGATCAGTTATTCATAAACTCGCAAAATGAAACACATTAACAACACATTAAGCATTGTAGGAATCAACTGGCAAGAGAGTTGGACAGTTCTGCTGGTGGTTGAATACTTTTTAAGGGCTAGTATTCTAGTATTTTAAAAACATATTTGCTGACCCTAGTCTTTTAAAAATCACATTGTTACACTAATTTTTATTCTTGTTCTTTCCACATAGTATTTGTGGGATTTATTTGTAAAAGAAATCTTGACTTTACTATGCTCGTTTGAAATAATTTATATTTTATGCAAGCAGGATATTAAACACAACCAAAAGTTAAGTTCATGCATATTTTCTTGGTCTTTTAGAGAAGGCTACTGCAGTCTTAGATCTAGTCTAAATAGCCAGAAATAATTTTAAAAGCAGATTTTGATATTGGTTTGTCATTTAAATGGCACTTAAAAGTTTTGCTTCTGAGTAATTGCTAATCCATACTTAACAATAATATAAAGCTAATGTATTAATGAACACTAGGCAAAAGGAGGCTGTTCTTGTTTTGTAGATAATTTTTTGAAACTGTTGAGACATAAGCTATAAAGTTTACAAAGCCTCAGTCTGATCATCAAACATTTTCTGCTAGTTCTGTTTACTATGTGGAATAATCCAGTAACAATAAGCGTTGAGTACTAAAATATTTCAAGTTTCTAAAAATTACAGAATAACTCCTAGATTATTTTATAATATGGTTACATTTTACAATGGAAAGAACTACTATTCTAGACAATTAAGTTTTGAAACTAACTTTTTACATTCAATTCAATCTTTTTGTATTCAATTACTTTCTATTCAATTACTCAGGCTTGCTCTTTGCATCAAAGGGGATGGGACAGGCAAGCTCGATTGTAACAGAATAATTTTGAAGCGAAAAAAGTCAGTATTTTTCAGATGCTTTTGACTACAACTTAGATTTCAGAACATTTATAAAGTACCTTAACCTTAATTTTTTATGTCATTTAATATGTCTGAATTATATTTTTATTTTATGTGAATTTTGATGGTAAAAATTATAAACATTGCTTTCTAATATTTGAGAAAACTATCCTTCTGTTAATTATTTTCATTGCCTTTTTTCCTGTTAGGTTTATTAGAGAATCAAATGCTTATAAATGCTTTTAAGAAAGGCAGAAAACACCTTAAAGTGACTATGAAAAAAATTTTTTAACATGATCTCTTTCTATTTAATGTTATTTGGGAGGTAAGGTAAGAGTACTCTCTAACAGTGTGTCATGGGCCAATAATACATTCTACAAATCACTATTCTATATAGGATCTTTTTAAAACATTGCCAGATCATGCTAATGTGTATTGGTGTTGTGTAGGGTTTAATGGGGTGGGGAAGGCTGACTGCCACCATCACACTCGATTTTCTGATTCTTTTTCAGCAACTCCTGAAACCCCACTCCCTTCCCCAACACAAGGCTCTGGGCAAGAACAGTACAAAATAGCTGTGAACCAAGCATCAGTCATTTCACACCAGCATCTCTCCAAACAAAAGCAATTGTGAAAACGTGTTTACTTCAGAACGGCACTACATAAATGTGAAAAGTTGTTGATCTTGAAATATCTCAGGATAGCAGTTTTGGCAACCTCTTAGCCAAGGCTTCTTCATGGTGCTGTTATAAGATGGTGTCCTATTTTCTTGTTCATACATTCATTCTGTTTGTTGTTGCTACTATGTAAAACTTTCACACGCAACCAATGTGTATCTGAGTTTGAAGATGTTTATATAGGGTATTTTTTCCAACTGCCCCTGCGTTGTGCCCGAACCAACTGAATCTTATGTATGAGTTTCATTTGTTTTATTAATGTTAATTTAAATTTGTAAATAATTGCTTTATTGTGATGTGATGCAGAACACAGTGTTCATTTTTGACTGAAAATAGTAGATCAGAAATCCAGGTTTAATATAAAATGAGCTAAATTTTTAAAAATAAATTATAAACTTACAGATTAGAAAAATAAAGCAGTTGCGGTAGAATAGGCTGTATCTTTTTCAAGAAGAATCTCTTATGGACATTCTGTGGTAAAGAAGCAACTCTTTGCTTTAGAGTTAAATATTCCTATCTTAAGTTTAAAAAATACAAAAAACCATTCCAAGGAGGACTGGATACTTTTTGAAATCTGACTTTATTTGAAGATGTATGGTAAGCAAAAGCATGTTGGTTTTATCAGTTAGGATACAGGGTGAATTGTAACAAAGAAACCCTAAAACAGTGACTAAACCAAGAGAGCCATCTATTTCTTTCTCCTGAAACAATTTAGAAATAGTTATCCATTGACTAGAAATTAGCACATGCCCACAGCTGGCTCCCAGGGTGGCCAGGAGAGTTATCTATAGGTGGAAAGTCTGTGTTAGCCAAAGCCATGCCACTGAGAGAGCTGATTCTGAGCACACGTTAGCCATCTACCACCCATGTTCCTTATTTAGTCCTCACAATAACACTGTAGGAGAGATATCATTTTCTCTCTTTTATAAATAAGGGAAAGTTTAGCTTGAGGGTTTAAGGAACATAACAAAAGTTCAGCAACATTAACGAGTGAGAGAATCACATTCAAACCCAGGTCTAGTTGACTTAACGAATCTTTGGTGTGGAATGAAAAATGTGAGCTTCTTATTCGTAGTGTGGTTTTTAAATATATGCAGTTGAGTGATGATTGAATACTATTCACCATATTGCCTATAATATATATTTACTGATAAGCGGTGAGTGTAAATTTGTTGCGCCTAGAATAAGAAACCACTTTTGTAGTTTTAACAAGACTTTTCCTTAAAAACATTAGAGAAAATAAAAGATTCACCACATAGATTTTGATGAAAACAAAAACAAAGCAAAATGACTGGCTTAGCAGATTCTTTAAAATGTAGCAGCCCAGGGATGTACCAAATGTCAAATTCTAGACTGAGGAGTACAGTTCATTGGAGCCTTAAACTCTCTGATATCACTTAGAGCTGGAATTTATTTTAAAACAAATTAAGCATGGGCCACCTCATGAGGCAGTGGCTCCTCTCTGGTTGAGGAGAGGGAAAATTGGAAAAACTGGTTCAGTAATTATCAATAATATTTTTTTGAAAAAGAGGATCACAAGCTGTAAAAGATTGAATTAGATAATCTTTCTCAGGATTTTTTAAATGTCTAAGATTATGATGTCATATATCCCACTTACCCTGTAAGTAAAAAGGTTATAGTAATATTAAGTAACTTATTAACTCTTAAAGTAAAATTGAACTCTTAAAGTAGAAAAATGATTATTAAAAGCTATCTATGATTTAATAGATTTAATAAAATTCCTTCAAGACCTGGTACCCTTGTGAAACTGTAAAATATATCATATGGGGGAGTTTTTTAACTCTTAGTTTTTGAAAACTTACTGTAGTTTCTATTTTGTGAATAAGAATGTTTTTGATTTTTATCATACAAATAACATTTGTAGATTTTTGTTTACTTTGGGGGGATGTTCCCTTAGAAGATATTAAAACAAAATACTGCCTTGGTCTGTGCAGGCTGCTGCTATAACAAAATACTATGAATTTGGCAGCTTATAAACAACAGAAATTCATTTCTCACTGTTCTCAATGGTGGGAAGTCCAAGATTAAGGAATCAGCAAATTAGGTCTCTGGATCATACATGGCATTTTCTAGCTGTGTCTTTATACATAAAAGGAACAAGGTAGCTCTCTCAGGTCTGTTTAATAAAGGTACAAATTCTCATGACTGAATCATCCTCCAAAGGCCCCACCTTCTAATACCATCACTCTGGGGACTAGGTGTCAGCATGTGAATTTTGGAAAACACAAAAATTCAGAACATAGCAAATACCTTTAAAGCATGAACGATAACATTCATTTTTAGTGAATCCTATAATTTATTCATGTATATTAACTAAACAGCTATGTCTTTGAAATTATTAGCAATGATTCTGCTTCAATAACTATGGTCGGGGGATTTATAACATTATATTTTTATATACTGAACTGCCAAAGATGCTGGAAAAAAGGAACTGATGTTTTCAGCATATTTTCAAAATATTGATAAGGGAAGTTATCACTTTTATATAGTATTCAACTTTTTTCAGGTAATAGAAATGAATAATTTATTGTGAAATAATTCATTTTATAAATGTAAAATTATTTTTATAAATTTTATTGTTGGAAATCAAAAATTAGTAGATTTTTTACAATGTTAAATTATAGTGAGATTAAAGTATTCCTAAACTGTGACGCTACATTTGTTTCACTAAACTTTCTAAATAAAAACTGAGGAAAAAAAAATCACCGAAACCAGGTTCTTCATTAGTGTTCAAAAATGATTTCATATTTTTACAGACACTGATAATATATTTTATATAGTCATTTGTATTAGTCTGTTTTCACACTACTATAAAGAACTATCTGAGACTGGGTAATTTATAAAGAAAGGAGGCTTAATGGACTCATAGTTTTGCATGGCTAGGGAGGCTTCAGGAAACTTATAATCATGGTGAAAGGAGAAGCAAGCACCTTCTTCACAGGCAGCAGGAGAGAGAGAAAGCGAGAGGGGAACTGCCAAACACTTTTAAACCATCAGCTCTTGTAAGAACTCACTATCACAAGAACAGCATAGGGAAAAATGCCCCCATGATCCAATCACCTCTCACAAGGTCCTTTCCTAGACACATGGGGATTACAATTTGACTTGAGATTTGGGTGGGGATATAGAGCCAAACCATATCATTTTGCACCTGCCCCCTCCCAAATCTCATGTCCTTCTTACATTTCAAAACCAATCATGCCTTCACAACAATTACCCCAAATCTTTAACTCATTCCAGCATTAACTCAAAGGTCCAAGTCCAAAGTTTTATGGGAGACAAGGCAAGGTCCTTTCACTTATGAGAGTGTAAAATCAAAAACAACTTAGTTACTTCCAAGATACAATGGGGATATAGTCATTGGGTAAACGTTCTCATTCCAGATAAGAGAAATTGGCCATAACAAAGGGGCCACAGGCCCCATGCAAGTCGAAAACCAGGCAGGATACTCATTAAATCTTGAAGCTCCAAAATAATCTCCTTTAACTCCATGTCTCATGACCAAGGCACACTGATGCAAGACGTGGACCCCCAAGGCCTTGGGCAGCTCTACTCCTGTGACTCTGCGGGGTAGAGTCCCCACACAGCTGCTTTCATGGACTGGCTCTGAGTGTTTGTGACTTTTCCAGGTGCACAGTACAAACTGTCAGTGGAACTATTATACTGGGGTCTGGAGGATAGTGGACCTCTTCTCGCAGTCCCACTAGGCAGGGCCCCAGTGGGAACTCTGTGATGTGTTTTTTTCTGAATGCATAAGGTGATATGCATTCACAAAGAGATTATCTGAAACTGAAACTTTTGTTTAAAAGTGAAGCAGAGCATAAAAGCTTGGAAAATATGTAGCCTGGCCATGTGATAGAAAAAAAAAAAAAAAAACATTTTCTTGGGAGAAATTCAAGTGATTGACTGCAGATTCAAGTGATTGGCTCCTACCCCACATTCCTTCTCTGCATTGCCCTAGTAGAGGTTTTCCATGTGGGCTCTGCTCCTGCAGCAGATTTCTGCCTGGACATTCAGGCATTTCCAGATATCCTCTGAAATCTAGGCAGAGGCTCCCAAAGCTCAACTGTTGTCTTCTGTGCACCCACAGGCCCAACACCACATGGAAACCACTAAGGCTTGAGGCTTGTACCCCCTGAAGCAATATCTTGAGCTGTGAGCTGTACCTTTTAGCCATGGCTAGAGCTGGAGTGGATGGAACACAGGGCACCACGTCCCAAGCTTGAACAGAGTAGTAGGACCCTGGGCCTGGCCCAAGAAACCATTTTTTTTTTTCTCCTAGGCCTCCAGGCCTGTGATGGGAGGTGCTACTGTGAAGATCTCTGAAATGCCCTGGAGATATTTTCCCCATAGTCTTGGCTAGTAACATTCAACTTCTCTTTATTGATGCTAATTTCTGCAGTCAATCACTTGAATTTCTCCCAAGAATTTTTTTTTTTTTTTTTTTTTTTTTTTTTTTTTTTTACCACATGGCCAGGCTACATATTTTCCAAGCTTTTATGCTCTGCTTCACTTTTAAACAAAAGTTTCAGTTTCAGATAATCTCTTTGTGAATGCATATCACCGTATGCATTCAGAAAAAAACACGTCACATCTTGAACACTTTGCTGCCTAGAAATTTCTTCTGTCAGATACCCTTAATCATCTGTCTCAAGTTCAAAGTTCCACAGATCTCTAAGGCAGGGGCAAAATGCTGCCAGTCTCTTTGCTAAAGCATAGCAAGAACTCTGCTCCAGTTCCCAAAAAGCTCCTCATTTCCATCTGACACCACCTCATCCTGGACTTCACTGTCCATATCACTATCAGCATTTTGGTCAAAACCATTCAACAAGTCTTTTGGAAGTGACAAACTTTCCCACATCTTCCTGTCTTCTTCTGAGCCCTCCAAACTGTTCCAATCTCTGCCTGTTACCCAGTTCTAAAGTTCATTCCACATTTTCAGGTTGTCTTTATAGCAGTGCCCCACTCCCAGTACCAAATTTTCTGTATTAGCCCATTTTCACACTGCTATAGAGAACTACCTGAAACTGGGTAATTTATCAAGAAAAGAGTTGTAACTGACCCATGGTTTTGCATGACTGGGAGGGCCTTAGGAAACTTACAATAATGGCAGAAGGTGAAGGAGAAGCAAGCACTTTCTTCACAAGGCAGCAAGAGAGAGAGCACAAGGGAGGGGAACTTCCAAACACTTCTAAGCCATCAGATCTTGTGAGAACTGTGAAAGGAAAATATCTTGGGCCCCCAAAATCACTAAGGAAAACTCAAGCTGTAAACTGCTTATGGCAAACCTGCCTCCCATTTTATTCAAATTTATCCCTCTGCTCACTAAAATGGATGCATATTGGATTGCCTTCTTTGGAAAGCTAATCAAAAGCTCAAAAGAATGCAACTGCTTGTGTCTCACCTGTCTGTGACCTGAAAGCTCCCTTTTCCCTTCTAGTCTTCCTGCCCTTGCTTCAAGATGTCCCGCCTTTCCAAACGGAATCAATGTACTTCTTACATGATGATTGATGCCTCATGTCTCCCTAAAATGTGTAAAACCAAGCTGTGCCCCGACCACGTTGGGCACATGTCATCACATGGACATGTCCTCAACCTTGACAAAATAAACTTCCTAAATTAACTGAGACCTGTCTCAGATTTTCCGGGTTCACAGAACTCACTCACTAACACAAGAGTACCATGGAGGAAGCTGTCCCCATGATCCAATCACCTCCCACCAGGTCCCTCCCTCAACATGTGGGGATTACAATTAAGAGATGAGATTTGGGTGGGGACATAGAGCCAAATCATATCATCATTTAATTAAATTTATATGTTAACACTTGTCTTTAGAGTCCAAAGCAAAATTAACTAGCACATCTCCAAATAATCAAACAACTGGACACTGATTGAAAAGAAAATCCTCACATTTGCACTTTAGTTATGTAGTTTTTCTTGCTTTCTCGTGTTGTCATAGTAATAAAAATATATGCCTTAAATTGGCTTAAACATTATATGAATGTACTTTTGATATATAAATATTTAACCTAGATGCTTCAATTGCTGGTATCCTCTATTGATGTTTAAACCTTCTTTGTAAAATGTCTTAAATTATAAGGACCTATTAATCTTATATTTATGGAATTCTACTAAGTTTAGTTTTGTTTTCACTCATATTAAGGTAATATGTGTACATCATTCAAAAAGACAAATTGTCAGGGCGCGGTGGCTCACGCCTGTGATCCCAGCACTTTGGGAGGCCGAGGTGGGCGGATCACGAGGTCAGGATATCGAGATCATCCTGGCTAACGCGGTGAAACCCGGTCTCTACTAAAAATACAAAAAACTAACCCGGCGAAGTAGCGGGCGCCTGTAGTCCCAGCTACTCGGAAGGCTGAGGCAGGAGAATGGCGTGAACCCGGGAGGCGGAGCTTGTAGTGAGCTGAGATTGCGCCACTGCACTCCAGCCTGGGCGACAGAGTGAGACTCCGTCTAAACACAAACAAACAAACAAAAGACAAATTACACGTAAGGCTTACAATGAAAACCTGGAACTCGCCTTCCTACCATTCATCTCTTATCCAACTTCACTTCTGCAGCAACAACATTCAAATACTGTATCAGGCATTTTTTTCTCAATAGTCTGAAAACATATTTAAATCACATGTATTTATTTATTTATTTATTTTAATTTTAGACATTACTTGTGTTTCTACTGTGAAAGAAGACGTTTTTAGCACATTTGCTTTCATACAGATAACCCCCATATTTTCCCAATTTCTTAATGAACCAATATTTTTATTACATTATTAGGTACTATTTAAATAATTTCAAACCATTTTTAAAAATATTTAACAGATAATTTTTATATCTCAGTGGAGACTAGAAGAGATATAACCTAATTTCACAGAGAAAATTAGAAGGAAGTCTTTGCTCTGGGTCATAGGAGAAATAAGACATAGAATTTTAGAAAAGAACGTCTTAATAATGTGGTATACTATAACACTATATGTGAGCGCAATTTGACATCCTTTTCAATGTAGCTATTTGAGCCGATAGCTTTTTTGTTTTGTGAGACAGTCTTGCTGTGTTGCCCAGACTGGAGTGCGGTGGTGCAATCAGGGCACTTTGTAGCCTCGATCTTCCAGACTCAAGGGATCCTCTCCCCTCAGCCTCCTTAGTAGCTGGCACTGCAGGTGCAAGCCATCCTGTCTGGCTATTTTTGAATTTTTTGTAGAGACTGGATCTCCCTACGTTGGCCATGCTTCAGCTGATACTTGAGCTTATACTTGAGGTGATGCACTGATTTTCCTTGAGGTATATGAGCTGAAAGGGGCAGGGGAGGGCCAGGGGAGAGGCAGGGCCACAGCAATTTCCCTGCTTTATTGGACTGTGAAACAGGATTACCCAACAGCCAGCTCTCAATGGGAGCCTTGTCACTGGTAATTATTGGACAATGGATAGCTCCTGGCACAAAGTAGTAGTGCAATTATTTAAATTTTCACCTATAATGAACTGTAATGGTACATTGATGAAAGAAAATGTACTAGTGAGTGTAATATATCAGGTGTTAAGAAAAATGAGGGAAATGATAAATGCAAGAACAAGGAAATTTGAGAGCTGTGTCTGGGGGCAACTGTGTTTGGAAAAAGATAATACAATGCTCTTCTCAATCAGAATAAGAATATCACATTTTGAGTGTATATTGGGGGAGCAAATATTATGATCTAGTAAAGAACTATAAAATGCAAGAATAATGGTATCCATTAAATCTCCGCTTAATTCATTAAAATGTCTTAAAAGGGCAGATAGATGTTGAAGAAGGATATTAGAATTCCACCAAGTAGTAGCCCTAATCGTAGTGATTAGCATGGCTGCAATTGTGAGGTATGTGCCTATTAATCTATATGAATGCATGCTCTTTTGCATTCTTACCAGAAAGAAGGATCAGAAACAGTTTATATTTACAATCTGAATCCAAAGATATGCTGACTCCCTATCGTCTGCCATCATCTAGTCTAAAGATACTAGATAAAATGTGTTACAGAATGTTTTATTGGTTCCTATTCAGCCAGCGGTGTTGGCTTAATAGAGAGATGCAATGGTGAATCTGAGGAGCCAGACCTGGACCTCTTGCCTCAACTCTGAAAAACTCTGACAGCCATCTCAATTTCAACTCTCACTGTGGGAATGGCTGACTCCCTTGTTGAGTCACCATCACAACTTAGCTTCTTCTACCAAAGTTTGTCTCCACCTCCCTTCTGGGCGTGCGTTTTTAGAGCATTTCCTAATAAATATCCTACACACAAATCTTAGAGTCCTACTCCTGGGGAAGCCAACCTAAAATGACATACAAAATGTATTTATATATTAGCAAAGAGAGTTATAAAATTAAATTAGTCACAATATAGATTACAATATCATCAAAAATCAAATTTGTAAAACCCACACTTGTAAAATTCAGATTTGTAGACTACAATACCACCAGAATTCAAACTTATAAAATAATCTAACGAAAAACACACTGAAACAAGAAAAACTATGAAACATTAATGATTCAAATTTTTTTCCAGGTAAAATAAAATATCAAAGATAAATGGATTGGTAGAAAAGGGAGATGTTAAAAAGTGTGGAGGAGATTGAACTAGAGATATTTAGAAATACCAAATAAAATGGAAAGGCTGGCAAGATCTGAGTTTGGGTTAGAAAAATATACTGTAGTTAAGAAATTCATGATGGACAAGTTCCAGATGACAAATTTCTAGCTTCACCCTTTCATAGGCTATTTCTTCTGACTGGTGTTTTCTTTTTTTCTTTGATCTCTTAGCTTACTCTTACTTGTTCTTAAAGATTTAGATTAAAAATTTAGTTAGCATACTACCCTCACACTTGAGTGAACATTTTTACAATCTTCCTCAGTAACATTAAGGAATTCCCTCATTTGTCTCACTATTTGTTGTACATACTTCTATTTATAGCATTTATTTTAATATTTTAATTGTTGTTTATTACCTTTTACAATGAACCCCAGAAGAGCAAAGACCATGTTGGCTACATTTTTCGATTTCCAAGATTCAACAGAATTCCCAGCAATTATTAGGTGATCAATAGTGATTTGTAAATTAGACAAGAGATTAGTCACACTATTCATTATTTTTGGTTAGTAAAGTTTGAGAAGGAAATGTGCTGAAGAAATATGTATATACTTATTCAATGGGTTATTTTAAACTATTAGCTATCTAAAATTATAATATAGATAACCGTGATTTTAATAAGATAATCTGTCATATTAATTTTTGAAAATAAAAATAGTAAAAAATGATTCAAATTTTTAGCAAGTGAAACATTATCACTTAATCCCTGTCTATATTTTTAACTTATACATTTTTCTCATGGATATTTTTAATATGGATTTCAGTTTATATTCTTTATTTTAAAATATACACTGTATAAAAATATTTCTCAAAACACATGTATTATATTTTTATATGGCAAAATTGGAATAAAAACACAAAGGTTTTTACCCTTATAATAGGTTAGGGTTTTTAAGCTCATTTGATCTGAATTGTCATTCACACAATTATTCTCCTAGTCAGACTAGATATTAGATCACAGGCAGTTTAGTAGGTATGCTTACGATATAGTCTGTTTATTTTTTTTAAGCTATAAAATAACATGAATTTAGTACAATAATAATTTAGAGAAAAATGTAAAGCCCATTCACCCTAAGATAACGGCTGTAAAAGACAGAATTTAAATAAGGTTAAATAACTGATTATTTTATTTATAAATCATCACTGCCCTTGCACTATGTAATAGCTGAGTCTAAATATAAATGTAAAGATCTAATGAGTAGTTAGCTGGCAGATAAGATCAGATGTGCAAATCAAAACCCATAGTGACATTTGTTTTGCAAAGCACTGACCTTAGTCTAGACTTAGAGTTTTGTCTAAAGAAGGAAATTCTGAAATGATTTCTAACGGCATCATGAGACACACAACTTGATGGTATTTCAGTAGTGTAATTAAAGGTATGTACTACTGAACAGCCATAGAATTACCTCCACATTTCTCTACCAATATACATAAAAGAAACTTTTGTTAAAAATATCCTAGTAATTCTAGAATAAAAATGAAATCAAGAATTTCAATATAAGCATATTTAAAACTTGACAAATATTTATTTTGTGCAGACTAGGGTCAAGAAATAGACTAAGTAGGATGTGGCCAGAAACAAAGATGAATGACGTGTATATATCTTTGTTCTCAAGGAGTTTGAAATCTAGTGAGAAAGACTGATAACTTCTTAATATTTATAACAGAGAATGGGATAAGTATTAGGATACAATGCATCATGAAGGCTGAGAGTTTAGGCTCAGCCTAGAACAAATGTGGGCTCTACTGTGTAATCTCTTTAAAATTACTTGCAAATTCTTCTTGAGTATTAGTTTCCAAACAAAGCAAAACAAAACAAACAAAAGAATATTTATAATGCTAACATGAGTTACACTATTATTTAAGTGAATCAGGTTGGTTTATAAAATGTGCTTATCATGAAATCTGGGAATTAGCAAGCACTAAAAATAAATGTTAGCCACCATCATCAACGATACAAACAATGGAGCCTGAGAACACAAGTAAAATGTCAATTATTTCTGAGTATGAGTACTGGGGATACTTAATAGAGGACATACTTGTGAGGTGAGCTTGTAAGCAGGATTTGAATACAGAACAATATGGGAAGAGGTTGTGAAGTACATTCTTGGCTGAGGGATCAAAGACGCAAAGAACATAAAAGTTGAGAAAAATTATAAATAAGGTCATTGTAGTCAAATCATGGAATGAATGTAACTGAAATGAAAGCATTAGCTAAGAGGCAAGTTGCAAAACCCAGAGAATGGAGGTGAAATAGTTAGGGATGCACATCACAAATAGAAAAAAATGAATTCAGGTTAAGAAAAAACCCAGGAAGATGCTGAAATTACTTTTAAATTTGGAAAATCTATTGAAAGAATAGGCAAATACAATGTAACAATAATCTCCTAACATTTATTTTGATATTTCATTGGCAGGACTATCTTCAACAAAACATGATTAAATTATGACATGGAAATCATGATTTGATGGAGATACTAGATATCTGTCTTCAGTGTATTTTAACTGTTACATATCCCTTTCATTCATTTCCTAGAGCATTGTTTTTGGAAAAATTTATCCTTAAGATATGATTGAGAAAAATAATGTGGTTCTTTTTCAGGTTATTTATGATAAATCATCAATAATTCTGTCATGTGAATTTTAAGAGCTAATTTTAAGAGCTCCGATAAGTAAACTAATTTTTAACCTAAATTTGCAAACTATAGTCTTTATTTGAAAAGTGATGCACATAATAACATTTTGACAATAACTCCAAGATATACAAAAAATTATTAAATATGTTACATATTACTTTTTGTATGGGACTCTGATATACCAATACTGTTTTGTAAATTCTGGTAATGCTTTGCAATAGTTACCAAAGGACCTATTCACTGACAGCTTATAAGCATGACTAAAAATACTACAATTATTTAACTATGAAATGAAAAATATCTGTATATGGTACAGGATAAGGCTTTTTGAACTTGTAAATAATAATTTAAAAGGGAAATGAAATATCTACTTTCACACATTTATTGATTATATAAGAAATGCCTGGCTGGAAAAGGAATGGTAGAGATGCAAGAAATGTGGTTAATCCTTGTCCAGGAACCGGTGGTGTATCTGAAACCTGTAGCTAGAATGACTTCAAGGATATAACCTAGGGGTTGAAGTTTTATGTGGCAATACTCACTGATTTAGACAGCCTGAGTGACATAATCTGTGCTCTTACTGGTCTAAGTGCCGTAAATAATTACACAGGTGCAATTGCAAGAGTGCTATAAATTAGAACAACTCTAATTCCTGTAGGTTGAGAATTTTCTGTAGTTACAGAAGGCTCAAAGTACTCATCTCACACGGATTTGAGATCTGGCCAACTAATCACAACAATTTACTCTGGGGCCAAGATTGTCTCCTGACTCCAAGGTAGATTCAGATAAGATCAGATACAGAGAATGACCTTCCCTAGTTTTTCTTTTCTTTTTTCTTTTCTTTTCTTTTCTTTTCTTTTTAATTTAAGTTTTGGGATAAATGTGCAGGACGTGCAAGTTTGTTACATAAATATAAATCTGCCATGGTGGTTTGCTGCCCCTATTGACTCCTCCTCTAAGTTCCCTTCCCTCAAGCCCCACCCTCCAACATGCCCTGGTGTGTGTTGTTCCCCACCCTGTGTCCATGTGTTCTCATTGTTCAACTACTACTTATGAGTGAGAACATGTGGTATTTGGTATTTGGTTTTCTGTTCCTGTGTTAGTTTGCTGAGGATGACTGGCTTCCAGCTTCATTCATGTCCCTGCAAAGGACATGATCTCATTTCTTTTCATGGCTGCATAGTATTCCACGGTGTGCATGTACCATATTTTCTTTATCCAGTCTACCGTTGATGGGTATTTAGGTTAATTCTATGTCTTCACTGTGATGAACAGTGCTGCAATGAACATACGCTCACATGTATCTTTATAACAGAATGATTTATATTCCTTTGGATATATACTCAGTGATGGGATTGCTGGGTCAAATAGTATTTCTGGTTCTAAATCTTTGAGAATTCACCACACTGTCTTCCACAATGGTGAAACTAATTGACATTCCCACCAACAGTGTAAAAGCATTCCTATATCTCCACAACCTCACCAGCATCTGTTGTTTTTTGACCTTTTAATAATCACCATTCTGACGGGCATGAAATGGTTTCTCATTGTGGTTTTGATTGCATTTCTCTAATGATCAGTGATGTTGAGAAACCTCTCCAAATTATATATTATGGTATATTGTGATGGGACTATCAGGAGTTCATTTACTTATTTATAGTTGTGGAATATTAATGAAAGAAAAATAAAATGTGATTATAATCTGGGAAATACAGCTCAAAATGATCATATTTGAAATGGCAGAAGGTGAAATACAGGTCTTACATGGCAGCTGGCAAGAGAGGAAATGAGAACCAAGTCAAAGGGTTTTCCTCTTATAAAACCATCAAATCTTGTGAGACTTATTCCCTGTGATGAGAACAGTATGGGGGAAACTGTCCCCATGATTAAATGATTTCCCACCATGTCCCTTCCACAACCTGTGGGAATTATGGGAGCTCCAATTCAAGATGAGATTTGGATGTGGACACAGTCAAACCATATCACAGGCTAACTAGAAGACTGAGACCTAATCTTAAACTATAGAAAGCTTCTACCCCCACATTTTATCACTACCTGCAGTTTCTTCTACCCAATAAAGTATGTCCCCCTTTCAATGAAAAATTACAAGACATAGTAGAAAACACACACACACACACACACACACACAGACAATATGAGAAGACAGAGCAAGCAAGCATCAGAACCAGAACCAGATGTTTCAGAGATGTTGGAAGTAACAGAGTGTGAATTTAAAACAACTACAATTAATATGGTAAAGGCTCTAGTGAAAAAATTAGACACTATACAGGAACAGATGGATAATGTGGGAAGACAGCTGGAAATTCTAAGAAGGAATCAAAAATAAATTCTGAAGGTAAAAAACAATGAAGAATGCCTTTTATGAGTTCCTTAGTAGACAGAACATAGCTGAAAAAAATCTTTGAGTTTGAAATTATGTCAATAACAGCCTCCCAAACTGAAAAATGGAGGAAAAAAAAAAAAAAGACAGAAAAACAAAAGAAGCATCAGAACAGAATATTGAAGACCTGTGGGAAAGCTACAAAAAATGTGACGTGCATGTAATAGAAATACCAGAAAGAGAAGCAAGATAGAAAAGAACAGAAGACATATTTGAAGCAATAATAACAGAATTCTCTCAAATTAATATCAGACATCAAACCACAGACCTAGGAAGCTCAGAGAACACCAACCAGGTTAAACACTGAAAGAACTGCAAGTAGGTTTATCATATTTAAACTGCATAAAATCAAATGTAAAGAAAATAATCTTGATAGAAGCCAGAGGAAAAAGAAAACACTTTACTTATACAGAAACAAGGATAAGAATTACAATAGACTTCTCAGAAACCATAAAAGCAAGAAGAGAGAAGAGTGACATGTTTTAAATGTTGACAGAACACACACACACAAACACCAAGCTATAATTCTGTATCATGCAAAATTACCCTTCAAAAGTGGGTACCCTCAGACAAACAAATTTTGAGAGAATTTGTTTCCAGTAGACTTGCCTTGAAAGAGATGTTAAAAGCTTTTTTTTTTTTTTTTTTTTTTTTTCTTTGAGAGAGAAAATGATAAAGTTCAGAAAGTGGGCTTTTTATAAAGAAAAAAAAGAATGTTAGAGAAAGAATAAGTGAAGATAAGATTTTAAAAAGTTTTCTTCTTCTAAATTGTGAAACTGGATTATAGCCAAATTTAATTTAACATTTAACATTTTGTTCAGAAAATAAAAAAGGAAATACCAGTTTTAGTAGAGGAGATTTCTCCTGCTTTTCACAAAATATTGCTCTTAGAGATAGCATGAGAGAATAGTTAGTGATTTGCTCTTCTCTGTTTCAATACCATCTCTTTTTTTTTTTTTTATTTTTTTTTATTTTTATTATTTTTTTTTGAGACAACCTTGTTCTGTCGCCTAGGCTTGGGTGGGTGGGGTGCAGAGTGGCGCAATCTTGGTTCACTGCAACTTCCGCCTCCCAGGTTCAAATGATTGTCATGCCTCAGCCACATGAGTAGCTGTGATTACAGGCATGTACCACCATGCTCGGCTAACTTTTGTATTTTTAGTAGAAACAAGGTTTCACAACGTTGCCCAGGCTGGTCTCTAACTCCTTGCCTCAAGTGATCCAACCACCTCGGCTTCCCAGAGTGTTGGAATTACAGGCACGTGCCACCCTGCCCAGCTGAATACCATGATATCTTTGAGTGTGAGTATCTGACAGTTCTTGATGTGATTCCAATGCTTAAAGGGTAATCTTTTACAATTCACTTCTCACATTAATTCTGATTTTAGAACTCAGTCTTCAAGCAAGATGCAACTGGACTATGTAATTTATAAAATATTCAATATTAATTTTGTTTTTTCATAATATCCATTCAATTTTATATAACTTCCAAAAATACGCTTTTTTTTTTTTTAATGATATTTAAGTCAAGCTCCTTGTGGACAGAAATGGTTTCTTGTTCACTCTTGCATAATTACTACTTAGCACAGTGTTTGACACATAGTAGGTGTTCAATAAATGTTTGCTGAACAAGTTATGCCTGCCAGCAGTTGCATTAACTTTGCTTTTTCTTAGTAGATACCTTAAAGTTTACAATATACATTTGCAATTAGTCCACCTCCACTTTCAAATAGCATTATAGCATTATAGTATTTCACAACTAGTACCTTTTAGTAACAAAATATTCTTTTTTTTTTTTTTTTTTTTTTTTGTGTGACGGAGTCTCGCTCTGTTGCCCAGGCTGGAGTGCAGTGGCGGGATCTCAGCTCACTACAAGCTCCGCCTCCCAGGTTTACGCCATTCTCCTGCCTCAGCCTCCCGAGTAGCTGGGACTACAGGCGCCCGCCACCTCGCCCAGCTAGTTTTTTTTTTTTTGTTTTTGTATTTTTTTTTTAGTAGAGACGGGGTTTCACCGCGTTAGCCAGGATGGTCTCGATCTCCTGACCTCGTGATCCACCCGTCTCGGCCTCTCAAAGTGCTCGGATTACAGGCTTGAGCCACCGTGCCCGGCCCAAAATATTCTTAATATCTTCCTCCTGCCTCTTGTTTCATTGTCTTATTCATTCTACTTACCAATAAACTATGTTGCTGGAATACATCGTTGTTATTATTTTGAACAAATTATTATCTATTAGGTCAAGTATGAATAAGAAAAAAAGTGAAGTAAAAAATGTGAATGAAAATGCATAGAAAAAATGCATAAAAACAGTAACAAAAATGGTAGATATTAATCTGACTATACCAATGATTTAGTTTCAACGTTTGTCTCCTGGAAATCTCATGTTAAAATTTGAACCCCACAGGTGGAGGTGGGGCCTAGTGGGAGGTGTTTGGGTACAGGGCAGATCCTTCATGAATGGCTTGTGTCATTCTCATTCTCATGAGATTCAGTGTCTCATTCTTAGTTCCTGCAATATCTGGTCGTTAAAAAGAGTCCGGCACTTCTCTCCCATTTCTCTTTCCTCCTTTCTTACCATGTGAGACCTTCTCCCCTTCCCCTTCCACCATGAATGGAAGCTTCCCGAAGCCCTCACCAGAAGCAGGTGTTAGCATACACCATGCTTCTTGTACAGCCTGCACAACCATGATACAAATAAACATCTTTTCTCTATAAATCATTTAGACTCAGGTATTTCTTTATAGCAATGCAAACAGACTAAGACAATCAATCAATAACTCCTTTAAACATGAATGGTCTAAATACACCAATTAAAAGGCAGAGATTGCCAAGCTAGACTGAAAAAAAAAAAAAAAAAAAAAAAAAACAAGAATGTCTTGTTTATAAGAAACCCACTTTAAATACAAAGAATCATATAAATCGAAAGTAAAGGGACGAGAAAGATATATTATGCTAACATTAATCAAAATAAAGAGGACAAACTACATTAATTTCAGACAGAGCAGTCTTCAGAGTAAGGAATATTATCAGCAATAAAGTGGGGAATTTCATAATGATAAAGTGGTCCAATCTCTAAGAAGACACGACAATCCTTAATGTGTTTGCACCTAACAGATGAAGCGAAAACTCATCAAACTGCAAAGGGAAACAGATGAACTTACTATTACATGTGGATACTTTAATACCTTTCTTTCAAAAGTAAACAGATCTAGCAGGCAGAAAATCAATAAGGACGTAGTTGAACTCAACGGTACCATTAATCAACAGGGTATCAGATACATCCATTGACAACTTCATCCAATCACAGCAGAACACATTCTTCTCAAGCTCACATGGAACATTCACTATGATAGACCACATTTCAGACCATAAAATTGCACCTGAACAAATTTGAATAAATAAAAATTTTATAATGTCTGCTCTAAGCCTGCAATGAAGTTAAGGTAGAAATCAATAACAGAATAATAGTTAAAAAAATACCAAAATACTTGGAGATTTAAAAATATACCTCTAAAAAGCACATGGGTCAAAGGATGTTAGATAAATTTTAAAACATATTAATCTATAGGAGAGTGAAAATACAACTTACCAAATGTGGGAGGCAGTGAAAGCAGTGCTTCGATGAAAATTTATAGTGTTGAATGCATATATTAGAAAAGAAAAAATATCTAAAATCAATAATATAAATGTTCACCTTAGAAAACGAGTAAAAGAAGAAAAAAGTAAATCCAAAGTAAGCATAAGGACAAAAATAATAAAAATCAGACCAGAAATAAATGAAACTGAAAAGAAGAAATCAAAAGAGAAAATTGACAAAACCAAATGGTGGTTTTTTGAAAAGATCAATAAAATTGATGACCCTTTAGCTATGCTAACAGAAAAAGAGAGAAAACACAAATTACTAATATCATCTCTACAGATTCGATGCAAATTAAAAGAATAATAAATAAACACTATGGAGAACTCTATGTCTACACATTTTATCACCTAGATAAAATGTACCAATTAACTGAAAGACATAATCTGCCAAAACTCACAGAAAAAATAGACAAACTGAATAGGCTTATACATTTTAAATAAATTGAGTTAATAATTAAGCTTCCTAAAACAGGAATAACAGGCCCAGAGGTGTTTAATGATGAATTCTACAAAGCATTTAGGGAAGAAATTATCCCAATTCTCTACTATTTCTTCCAGAAAATGAAAGGTGAGAAAATACTTTCTCATTTTATGAGTCCAGCATTTCCCTAATACAATATCAGGTAAAGATATTACAAGAAAAGAAGGCTGCAAACCAGTGTCTCTCATGATCATAGATACAAAAATCCTCAGCAAATTATGAGTAAATCACATCCAATAATGTATAAAAGAAATTAAACATCACAGTCAGTGAGATTTGTTCAGGTATGCAGGATTGGTTCAACATTTGGAAATCTATTAATATAATCCATCACAACAACAGGCTAAAGAGGAAAATTACATGATCATATAAATAGATGCAGAAAAATCATTTGACAAAATTCAGTACTTATTCATGATAAAAACTCTAAGCAAACTAGGATAAAAGAGAATTTATTTAACTTAATAAAGAGTATTTACAAAAAACCTTGCAACTGACCTCATATTTAACGGTGAGAAATGAAAAGCTCCTCCACTAAGATCAGGGACACTTTACTGGAAGTCCTAGCTAATGCAATAACACAGAAAGGAAAATAAAAAGTGTGCAGTTTTGTGAGGATGAAATAAAACTGTTTTTCTTGACAGATGACATGATTGCCTATGTAGAAAATCTACAGTCAAAGATCTCCTGGAACTAGCAAAGTTAAGAAATGCAAGTTCAATATGTAAAAGTTAAGCACTTTTTAATGACAGCAATAAACAAGCGGAATTTGAAATAAAAAACACAGTACTATTTACATTAGCACCCAAAACTATAATATATCTAGGTATAAATCTAACAAAATGTATGTAAGATCTATATTTTAAAAACTATAAAGCTTTGATGAGTGAAATTTTAAAACAGAAGTAAGTAAGTAAGTAAATAAATAAATAAATAAATAAATAAATAAATGGAGAGATATTACATGTTCGTGGCTAGGAAGACTCAGTATTCTTAAGTTGTTAGTTCTTCCCAAATTGATATATAAAGTCAATGCAATCCCATCTAAATCTCAAGGAGTTATTTTATATATATAGAAAAGCTATTTCTAAAATTAGTATGGAGAGTCAAAAGACCCAGAATAGCCAACACATATTGAAGGAGAAAAACAATGTTGGAAGATGGATAATATCCAACATCAAGACTTACTATAAAGCTATGGTAATCAAGGTAATTATATTGGTAAAATAATAAACAGATAAAGCAAACATAATAGACAGCCCAGAAATAGACCCACATAAATATAGTCAACTAATCTTTGACAAATGACAAAACATAGTCTTTTCAACAAGTAGTTCTGGCAGAGAACTAGGATAGCTGAAAACAAATAGTCCAACAAAATATGTAAGTTTAGACACAGACCCTACATTCTTCACCAAAATTAACTTCAAATGGGTTATAAACCTAATTGTCAAATGCCAAATTACAAAACTCCTAGAAGATAACATAGGAGAAAATCTAGATGGCCTTGGATATGGCAATGACTTTTAAAATAAAATCCCAAAGTCATGTTCCATAAAATACATAACCAATAAGCTGAACTTTACTAAAATTAAAAATTTATCTGTGAAAGATACTTTCAAAAACATAAAAAGACAAGATACAGACCGGGAGAAAATATTTGCCAAAGATGTATCTGTTTAAGAGCTGTTATCTAAAATAAAAAAAGAACTCTTAAAACTTGACAATTAGAAAATGAGCAACCTGAAAAATGAGCAAAAGACCTAGGCAGACACCTCACCAAAGAATATATACAGATGGCAAGTAAGCATATGAAAAGATGCTCCACATAATGTGTCGTTAGGGAAGGCAAAATGAAGCAATGAGATGCCACTACAGGCTGATTAGGATTAGGATGGCCAAAATCCAAAACAGTGACATCAAAAGGTGGTGGAGAGGTTGACAAAGAGGACCTCTCACTGATTTCTGGTGATAATGTCAAATGGTAGAGCCACTTTGGAAGACAATTTGGCAGTTTCTTGCAAAACGAAACTTACTTTTACCACATAATACAACAGTTTTGCTTCTTATTATTTACCCAAATGAATTGAAAAATTATGTCCATACAAAAACAAATACACTGGTGTTAATAGCGGACTTATTCACAATTGCCAAAACTTGGAAGGGACCATAATGTCCTTCAGTGGTTGAAAAGATAAATGAACTGTGGTATATCCAGATAATGGAATATCACTGAGTACTAAAAAGAATGAGCTATCAAGCCATGAAAAGAGTGATAGTCATGAAAAAAAAACATAGAGGAAACTTAAATGCATATTACTGGGTGAAAGAAGCCAATATGAAAAGGCTATATACTGTATGATTAAAACTATATGACATTCTGGAAAAGGTAAAACTGTGGAGACAACAACATCAGTGGTTGGCAGTAGTGGGAAAAAGGGATGAACAGGGAGAACAAAGATGATTTTTAGGGTAGTGAAACTATTTTGTGTAACACTTTAATTGTGGATACATATTATACATTTGTGTAAACCTATAAAATGTACAACACCCAGAGTGTACCCTAATGAAAAGTGATATCGCTTTGAGTGATAATGAGCTATCACAGAAAGTTCATTGCTTTTAGCAAACTTATCATTGTGGTATTATGGATACTGGGGTTAGTGTGTGTGTGGAAGTAGGAACATAAGGGAGCTCTGTGTACTTGCTGTTCAATTTTGCTGTGGACTTTAAATTGATCTAAAAATAATGCCTATTCAATCCTGCTGTAAAATGAAATAAAAACTTTTCTAAAGTGCTTAATAATGGTGGTTCCCATGACAGACCTATAATTTCAAAAAAGGTCTGGCTAATTTTTCTGCCAGTATACTTTCATAACTCAGCTCCAGACCACAGAAAGGCAATAACTTCATTTCCATTGTACTTCTAATTACAGTTTGATTTGAGTTCTTTATGTTTTGTATGATATTATTGATGATCTAGTTGAAAATAAAACTAATGTAGACATGTAAAGTCATGTTACATTTTGTGGTCTACATTGCTTATGTGTTAAAATTATAGTTTTAAACATTAACTTATTAATGTTATTTTTATTTGTAAATATTGTCAGTGCTTTTTTATAATATAAATACTGATTTTAAGTATGTGAAGACAGAGCAACTTGACATTAATGTCTTCACCTTTCTGTCCCCTATTTTTATGCAAATACTAAATTTATTATTCAGTTGCAACTAATTTTTAAAATATACATGTATTGCTTTATTACGCCATTTAAACATAAACAGAAAATCTTTCTTTAAAGTGTGAAAATTTCTGAAAATTTTAAAATAAAGTTAATGAAGACGTATATTGAAAATTAGATTAACAGTCCATGAATCTTTACTCTTGCATTAATTATACAAAAAAAAAGTACACTGGGTAATTTGGGAATGTACCAGTAAATTTAAGTTTGATTTTTCAAGAATTTCATTAATAGTTATTGTATTAGTCAAGGTTGTCTTAGAGGGAGAGAACTAATAGGAGATATATATCTATATAAAGGGAGTTTATTATGTATTAATTTACGTGTTCACAAGGTCCCATAATAGGCTGTCTGCAAGCTGAGAAGCAAGGAAAGCCAGTCTGAGTCCCAAAACCGAAGAACGTGGAGTCCCATGTTTGAGGGAAGGAAGCATCCAGCACTGGAGACAGGTGTAGGCTGGGAGGCTAGGCCCATCTCTCCTTTTCACGTTTTTCTGCCTGCTTTATATTTGCTGAAAGCTGATCAGATTGTGCCCACCAGATTAAGAGTAGATCTGCCTTCCCCAGCCCACTGACTCAAATGTTAATCCCTTTTGGCAACACCCACACAGACACGCCCAGGATAAATACTTGGTATCCCTCAATCCAATCAAGTTGACACTCAGTATTAACCATCATGGTTATTCAGTCCTTTCATGTCATAGAATTGTATATCTTAAATAAGCATATTTTAAAGAAGTATAATCCTCAAAGTAGTGCATCAGATCACCTTTCATTTTGAGCAGTTTGACCATGCATAAGTGATGTGCTCATAGCACTATTTTACTGTTGGCAGCCATGGAAGTTGCACCAAGAACCTTGAAGACAAACAATCCAACTATTACAACTCTAAAAGCATTTAAAGTGTACAATAAAACTGACTCTCAAGCATAAATTAGAAAAACCAAACAAACAAAACTACAGTCTTTGAATTTGGCAGTCTTTCAATGTGGAAATGCTTTGACACTTCCAAATTTAGTGTGAGTGTCACTGAATGGCAGTGAATATAAAAATGAAACTAGGAAACCATATACCCTAATGCTTAAAATAACCCCAAACCTTAAACCATATCTGACCGGTAAAACTAGGGATGTTACAACAAATAAAGGAAAATACTTAATAGTGTGTTTTAAAATATAAATCCTGAATTTCTTGGCTAGCAGAAGTTCTTTAATTAGGAATTTGCTTAATATTATTCTTTTATATTATCATGCCTCTTTCTCAGATCTTCTTTAAATTTCTTTCATTTACTATTTTCACATTCAGATATATCTTGTAATTTTATCAGTGAATGAAACATAGTCAGGCGCTGGGATCCTACTGCTAAAATATATTCTCAATCTTCTGTAAGTCCAGAGAGATGTTTCTAAGCTCTTCAAGGAAAACTTTTATAAGATTTCAAGGTATTATGTATACATAAAATTATTCTCTTTTTGTTGTGCTTGAGGCACATAGCAATAGTCTGATCCAACTATTTGTTAAGGTTTGATTTTAGAATACTTAGTGTTGAAAGAATTCCCATCGGAACTTAATTCACAAAAGGAAATTTTCAGTCTGGGGAGCAAATATGTAAGTATAGTAGAAACCATGAACAGGAAGGAAAATGGTCTGAGACAAATGGGGAGGGTCCCGAGTAGGGATTGAATAGCTAATTGAAGAACCAATTAACTAAAGTACAAAACTAAGATAATCACTACAGCAGTTGAACCTCATAATTGACTTGGTTGAAAATATTTACACAAATAAATCAAAAGTACCTTTCATTTATTAGCCAGGCATCTTCCATAGTTTATTAAATATGTAGACACAATCATCTTCACAAGTGAATTCAGTATTTAAGAATAAAAGCAGGAGCACTATCTTGTTTATAAGTAACCTTCCAATAATATGACTTGATGCTCACTTGTCACTCATTTATCTGATTTGGACTTTGGGCTTGGGAGTGTGCAATAATTAAATCTTTGGATTACACAGTGTTCAATTAAGATTGTATCTACAACACTAAATATCTGTAATTTCTATAACCTGTACATATATGATATAAATAATTATGTATTTTTATTGTGTTAATATAACTTAATAAATATAATTTTATATAATTATATATAAAATATGTATGAATATATAATATTTATATAACCATATCCATATGATTATTTATATAATTAATCTACAGGCTGTGCTGTAAACACTGAGGTAATGTACATACATGAAAAACAAAGTAAAAGAGAGAATTAAAGCCAGGTCCTGAATAGTGTAGAGGAAACGGAGTTTATGGAGTAGAAGTGATCTTTAAATAGAAAACTCGATTTCTCAAATTCAACTTTCTAATATTTTCATCCATAACCCCTATTAAGCAGTTAAATTCCACTGAAAAAATCTTGCCATGTAGTTAATCTTTGAACTTTGTACCAGTGTTTTCAATAAATCTGTCCCCTTGAGTACATAGAGTAGAAAAATATGCAAAAATCACCTGCATATTAATCACACTTTTTTTTTTCCATTGCTCATTTTATTTCAATAGCCAACTGTCCTCAGAGAAGAAACTGTTCATGTCACAGGCGATCAGAGGCACCATTCTATTCCCTAGGGACTGCATCAGTGCTTATGAACAGCCTACTTTTTAAAGTTGGCAATCACTATAAAAACATCAAATAGTCAAACTAATAAATTTTTTAAAACCAATGCCCATAATGGCTGAAACTTTATGGAGGGGAAATGAAGTAGCCCCAGCAGCCAGGATGCTTGCTAGTAAAACCCCTTAGAGAGGGGCAGGGGCTGTGGCCAGGAAGATGTAGGGGACAGAGCAGCAAGGCAGGACGCTGCAGAACCTGCTGTCAACAACCCTGGTCCTGGCTGCTGGCTCCAGCCACCTGGATGAACTGGAATCTCGATGTCTGTGGTGCCCCCAGCACCCTGGAGGACCAGGCAAAGGCAGCAGAAGGCTGAAATAGATGATGCCTTCTGTCCTGGAGTGGGGCCTGAGGAAATCAAATATTGTCTCTGGGGCTTGTTCCAGTAAATGGCAGTGCAACCCAAGGACAGTTAAATTCATTCCTAAATGGGAGCTTCTCCTAGCGCCCACTCCTCAGAGCCCTGGTCCTCCCCCGGTAATAACTTCCTCCATACTCCTCTCCAACTGTACACCGCAGAACTGAAACTTAGAAATCGCCCTCCTTCCTCCTATATTGAACTGGGAATCAGTTGCCATCTATGCTATCAACCTTCCTCCCTCCCTACACATCACTGAATGAAGACAAGAAAACTGTTGCTGTCGCCCCCCAGTGCCCTACTCTGCTGGCCTGGAGGGCGGGCCTGGGGCCTAGTCGGACTGCTCCTGAGACGATGGCTGGCTGGGCTCACCCGGTGGCACCTCTGCATCCTGATCATCAGTGTTCTTCTTGTCAGTATCAAACAGGACGGTCAGTGAGAAAGATGACGGAGGTGGTGGTGGTGGTGGTGGTGGGGGGTGGTGGGGGAGGAAGTGGAGCGCAGAGAGGTAGCCTGGCGGGAGGAACTGGGGCTGTGGTGGAAGCGGTGGAAGGGGCGGCAGTGGCGGCCGCGGCAGGTAGTAGCTTGGCTGGAAGTCTCCCACTGGTTCTGATGCCAAGCCTCCGCCTTGGTACTGGCTGCGGGACACATGCCGGAAGCCCTGCTGCAGGGGGACGCCAGGAGGGGCGTCCAGGTAGCCCAGTGGGAACGGGCAGTAGGGGTGCATGCTGGAGCCGCCAGGGTACTCAGGGCCCAGTGCGCGGTCCGGGTTGATGCTCACAGGGCGCCCAAAGTCGGTGAACGGCGGGCCAGGCACGGACCGCAGCGGCCTGCGCAGGTCCAGGGGGCCGGGGTAGCCACTGCCTGTGGCCTCCGCCCCAAAAGCGGGTCCCGCAAGGCTGGGCATCGCCACGGCGGCTCGCTCGCTCGGCTCCACGTGGCCGCGGCCGCCCAGAACCGGTTGGAAGGCGCTCGGGCCGGGACTCTGGCCCCGCGAGGGCCGCTCGAAGAAGCAGGCGGCCGCGCGGCCCTCGGGTACCGGCCTGGCGTCTCCGGAGGGGGTCTCCGGAGGGAGAGGGCGGGGACACGCGCCCGGGAGGGGGGCGGGGGCGGCGGCCGCGGCCCCGGAGGCCTGCTCTGGACCTTGCGCACCCAGGGCCGCCTCCTACTCCCCCTCGGCGGCCTGCGTCTTGAGCACCTTCTGCACGGCCATGATCTTCTGGCGCACGGAGATCAGGTAGCACTTCTCGCAGAGGCACTGCTTCCAGCGGCATTTGCCCGCGTGGCCCTTGACGGGCACCAGGAAGCCATGGTTCCTGCATCTCGAGCTCTTGGGGGTGCGCACCATCTTGTCGGCCATTGGCAGGGTCAGCCTTCCTAGCACAACCACCACCTCTGGGAGCTGCAGAGCAAGTCTAATCACACTTTCAAAATCACTGTGTGATACAACCTTGCCTTTTTTTGTGTATCAAATATAAACCATGGCTGTGTTACAACTTTGTGAGATTCCTCATCATTGTAGTGACATACCTATATTATTATTGTCTTCCTAATCATTACTTCAACAATGTTTTATTTTGCATCCTTGAAGCAAGAGTACAAGTTAATAAGCCTTACCAGCTTGAAACCAAGCAGATAAAGAAATATAGTTTTATATTGTGATATAAATTTGAAAACTTAAAACTGTCTCAAAGTTCATGAAAAATAAAACTTTTCATATACAATTCATTTGAAAAAATCACTATAATAAATTATTGTAAAAATGTTACCACATATTTATAATGTTAGTAAAGATTTTATTGTTTTCCACAGATCTATTTTTTATTTTAATTTAATTAATTAATTAATTTATTTTTTTGAGAAGGAGTTTCGCTCTATCACTCAGACTGGATTGCAGTGGCATGGTCTTGGCTCACTGCAGCCTCCACCTCCTGGGTTCAAACGATTCCCCTGCCTCAGCCTCCCAAGTAGCTGGGATTACAGGTGTACACCACCACCCCCAGATAACTTTTGTATTTTTAGTAGAGATGGGGTTTCACCATGTTGGCCAGGCTGGTCTTGAACTCCTGACCTAGTGATCTGCCTGCCTCAGCCTTATCAGACACATGGTTTGTAAATATTTTCTCTTGACCTGTGGGTTGTACCTTCACTCTGTTAATTGTGTGTTTTTCCTTTTTTTTTTTTTTTTTTTTTTTTTTTTTTTTTTTTTTTTTTGCTGTGCAAATGCTTTTTAGTTTAATATGATCCTTTTGTCTATTTTTGCTTTCGCTATCTGTGCTTTAGGGTTCTAATCAAGAAATCGTTGTTCAGACTAATGCTGTTGAGCTTTTCCTTATGTTTTCCTATCATAGCTTTACAGGTTTAAGTCTTACGTGTAAGGTTTTAAATCCATTTTTGAGTTGATTTTTGTATATGGTGTAAGAAAAGAGTACAATTTTATTGTTCTGCATGTGGATATCCAGTTTTCTCAACACCATTTATTGAAGAGATTGTGCTTTCCCCATTGTGTGTTCTTGACATATTTGTTGACCATCAGTTGACCATAAATGTAATTATTTTTAGGTTTTTTGTTCTGTTCCATTGGTTGATGTCTATGTTTTTGCATTAACAGTTCATACTGTTTTGATTACAATAGCTCTGTAATATATCTTGAAATCAGATTATATTATGCCTCTAGCATTGATCTTTTTATTCAAAATTGTTTGTGCTTCTTGACGTCTTCTCTGACTCTATAAGAATTTGAAGATTTCTTTTCTATCTCTGTGAAAAATGACATTGGAATTTTGAAAGAAATTGCATTGACTCTTTAGATCAGTTTTATGTAGTATGGATATTTAAAACAATATTAAATTTTCTTTTTTCTTTCTTTCTTTTTTTTTTTTTTTTGAGACAGAGTCTTGGTCTGTCACCCAGGCTGAAGTGCAGTGGCCAGATCTCAGCTCACTGCAAGCTCCGCCTCCCGGGTTTACACGATTCTGCTGCCTTAGCCTTCCGAGTAGCTGGGACTACAGTTGCCCGCCACCTCGCCTGGCTAGTTTTTTGTATTTTTTAGTAGAGACGGGGTTTCACCACGTTAGCTAGGATGGTTTCCATCTCCTGACCTCGTGATCCGTCCGTCTCGGCCTCTCAAAGTGCTGGGATTACAGGCTTGAGTCACCGCTCTCAGCCAATAAACAATATTAATTTTTCTAATCCATGAACATGGGATATCTCTGTTTATTCACATCTTCCTCGATTTCTTTCATTAATGTTTTATAGTTTTCAAAGTATAGATCTTTCCCCTTCTTAGTTACATTTACTCCTAAATGTTATTATTTTTTAATATTATTGTAAAGGGGATTGTTTTCTTAATTTCCTTTTCAGATCGTTTACTCTTAGTGTAGAGAAACACTAATAATTTTTGTATGTTAATTTTGTAACCTGCAACTTTGTTGAATTCATTTATCAATTCTAGCAGTTTTTTGGTTAAGTCTTTAGGACTTTCTCATATATACGATTATGTTATCAGCAAGCAGAGACAATTTCAACTTCTTTTTTTCATATAAAATTTTAAATTTCTTTTATTTGCCTAATATGTCTAGATGTTCAGTACTAATTAAATAGTAGTGGGAAGAGGTGGCATTTTTGTCTTGTTTCTAATCTTAGAAAAATTTTCAACTTTTTACCATTTAACATGATGTTAGCTGTGGGCTTTTCATATATGGATTTTATTGCATTGAGGTACATTCATTCTATACCTATTTTTTTGAGAGTTTTTAACATTAATGAATGTTGAATTTTTTCAATTGCTTTTTCTATATCTATTGAGATGATTATATCACTTTTACACTTCATTTGGTTAATATTTTGATGACATTTATTGATTTACATATGTTAAATCATCCTTCCATCCCTGGGATAAATACTACTTGATTATAGTTAATAATCTTTTCAATGTGCTATTAAATTTGGTTTGCAATTATTTTCTTGAGGATTTTTATATCCGTGTTCATCTAAGATCTTGGAATACATACCTACATACATGTATATTGATATACATATATATGTATGTGTGTACACAGGCCAGTATCCTTGATGAACACAGATGAATTGTTCATAGCAATGAGTTGTTCATAGCAGTCTCTTATGATACTTTGTGTTTCTGTGATATTAGCTGTAATTTTTCCACTTTCACTTCTGATTTTGTTTGAGTCTTCTCTTTTTCACTTTGTTAATCTAGATAACGTTTGTCAATTTTATCTTTTAAAAAACTGTTTCAGTTTTGTTGATATTTTATGTTGTTTTTCTAGTCTCTGTTTTGTTTATTGCCACTCTGATCTTTGTTATTTCTTTCTTTCTGGTAAATTCAGGCTTACTTTGCTTTTCTCTTTCTAGTTTCTTGAGGTGTAACATTAGATTATTTGAGATTTTTCTCTTTTTGACATAGGTATTTATTGCTATAAACTTCCATGTCAAGTCTGCTTTTGCTACATCCTGTAAGTTTTACTTAACTTTGATAAGTTGCACAAACTTTTACTATTTCCCTCCACAATTTGTTTTTGTTGACATATTAAAAAAAAACTTTTATTTTAGGTTCAGGGATACATGTTTGTTATGTTGGTAACTTACATGTATATCATGGGAGTTTAGTACAGATTATTTCATCACCCAGGAAATAAATATAGCACTTTACAGGTAGTTTTCTGATCCTCATCATTCTCCTGCCCTCCACCCTCAAGTGGACCCCAGTGTCTGTTGTTTCCTTCTTTGTGTCCATGTGTACTTAATGTTTAGTTTCCACTTATAAGTGAACATGTGGTATATTTAGTTTTCTGTTGCTGGATTAGTTTGCTTAGGATACTGACCTCCAGCTTCATTCATGTTGCTGCCAACAGTGTAATCTTGTTCTTTTTTATGGCTGCATAATGTTCCATGATATGTATGTACTGCATTTTATTGATCTAATCTATCATTGGCTGACAATTAGGTCGATTCCATATATTTGCAATTGTGAACAGTGCTGTGATGAACATACACATGCATGTGTCTTTGTGTTATAATGATTTCTATTCCTTTTGGTATACACCCAATATTGGGATTGCTGGGTCAAATGGTAGTTTTGTTTTGTTTTGTTTTGTTTTTGGTTCTTTTTTGAGACAGAGTCTCGCTCTGTGCCCAGGCTGGAGTGCAGTGGCATGATCTCGGCTCACTGCAACCTCCACCTCCAAGGTTCAAGCAATTCTCCTGCCTCAGCCTCCCGAGTAGCTGGGACTACAGGCATGCACCACCACACCCAGCTAATTTTTGTATTTTTAGCTGAGATGGGTTTTCAATGTGTTGACCAGGATGGTCTCTATCTCTTGACCTCATGATCTGCCAGCCTCGGCCTCCCAAAGTGCTGGGATTAGAGGCATGAGCCACCGCACCTGGCCTAGCTCTGTTTTAAGTTCTTCGAGAAATTGTCAAACTGCTTTCTTCAATGGCTGAACTAATTTTCATTCCCACCAGCATTGTATAAATATTCTGTTTTCTCTGCAACCTGGCCAGCATGTGCTATATTTTCACTTTTAATAGTAGCCATTCTAAATCAGGTGAGACGGTATCTCACTGTGGTTTCGATTTGCATTTCTCTAATGATTAGTGATGTTGAGCATTTTCTTCCTATGCCTATTGGCTATGTACAGTCTTATTTTGAAAAGTGTCTGTTCATGTTCATTTTTATTTATTTATTTTTTAAATTTTACTTTAAGTTCTGGGATACATGTGCAGAACACACAGGTTTGTTCCCTAGGTATACATGTGCCATGGTGGTTTATTGCATCTATCAACCCGTTATCTAGGTTTTAAGCCCCACATCTTTGTCTACTTTTTAATGAGGTTGTTTGTTTTTTGCTTGATTTGTTTCTTATAGATTCTGTATACTAAACCTTTGTTGGATGCATAGTTTGCAAATATTTTCTCCTATTCTGTAGGTTGTCTTACTCTGTTGATAGTGTCTTTTGCTGTGCCAAAGCTCTTCAATTTAATTGGCCTCATTTGTCAATTTTTGCTTTTGTTGCAATTGCTTTTAACATCTTTGTCATGAAATATTTGCCAAAGTCTGTGTTGAGATTGATATTTCTTAGTTTATCTTCCAGGACTTTTATAGTTTTACATTTAAGTTGTTAATCCATCTTGAGTTAATTTTTGTTATGATGTAAGGAAGGGGTCCAGTTTTAATCTTCTACATATGGCTAGCCAGTATTTCCAATACCATTTTTTAATAAGGAGTCCTTTTTCCATTGCTTATTTTTGCTGACTGTGACAAAGATCAGATGGTTGTAAGTGGGAAGCATTATTTCTGGGCTCTCTATTTTCTTGCATTGCTCTGTGTGTCTGTTTTTCTAACAGTACCATGTTGCTTTGGTTACTATAGTCTTATAGTATAGTTTCAAGTCAGGTAATGTACTGCCTCTAGTTTTGTTCTTTTTGCTTAGGATTGTTGGGGCTATTCAGACTCTTTTTTGGTTCCATATTAATTTTAGAATAGTCTTTTCTAATTTTATAAAGAATGTCATTGATAGCTTAATAGGAATGACATTGAATCTATAAATTTCTCTGCACAGTATGCCACTTTAAAATATTGATTCTATCCATGGAATGTTTTTCTATTTATCTGTATCATTTCTGATTTCTTTGAGCAGTGTTTTGTAATGTTCATTGTAGAGATCTTTCACTTTCCTGGTTAGCTATATTCCTAAGTATTTTATTCTTTTTGTAGCTATTGTGAATGGGATTCAGTTCTTCATTTTGTTCTCAGCTTGGATGTTGCCGATATATAGAAATGCTACTGATTTTGTACATTGATTTTGGATTTGTATCCTCAAACTTTGCTGAAGTTGTTTATCAGATCCAGGAGCTCTGGGGTAGAGCCTATGAGGTTGTCTAGGTATAGAATCATATTATCTGCAAACAGAGATAGTTTGACTTCTTCTTTCTTATTTGATTGTCTTTTGCTTCTTTCTCTTACCTGATTGCCCCAGCCAGAACAACGTTGAATAGGAGTGGTGAGAATGGGCATCTATGTCTTGTGCCAGTTCTCAAGGAAAATGCTTTCACCTTTTGCCCATTCAGTATAACGCTGGCTCTGGGTTTGTTGTGGATGACTTTTATTATTTTGAGGAACATTACTTCAATGCCTAGTATATTGAGGGGTTTTAACATTAAAGAATGTTGATTTTTTTCAAAAGTCTTTTCTGACTATGTGGATTTTGTTTTTATTTCTGTTCATGTGATTAATCCATTTATTGATTTGTGTGTGTTGAATCAACCCTGCATCCCAAGGATAAAGTCTACTTGATTGTGATGGATTTGCTTTTTGATGTGCTGTTTGATTTGACTTGCTAGTATTTTGTTGAGGATTTTTGCATCTATATTCATTGCAGATATTGCCTGAAGTTTCCTGTCTTTTGGTTGTATTGACACATTTAGTATCTCTTATACTTTGTGTCTCTTAACAAATTCCTGTAGTTTTTAATAGTTTTGTTTTTGATTTTCATACTAAAGATATAATTTCCACACCACCATCACAGCATAAAAATGTTTTGAGGTTGACTACATGGTTACTTCTGTCAGTGAGCTTCATATGTTTATATATTTTTATTTTGCTGCTTAGTGATCTTATTTTTCTGCTTGAAAGACTCCTTTTAGCATTTCTTGTAAGGCAAGTGTGCTGCTGATAAATACCTTCAACTTTTGTTTGTGTTAGAAAGTTTTCTATCTCCATTCAATTTCTGAGGGCAGGATTAAAGGCTATAGTATTCTTAGTTAGGATTTTTTTTTTCTTTCAGCTTTTTGAGTATATCATTGCATTCTCTGGTAGCCTGCTGTTTCTGCTGCAAAATCTACTAATAGTCTTACAGATGTCCCCTTATATGTGATAACTTGCTTTTCCCCTGCAGCTTTCCATATTCTGTCTTTTTAACTTTTGATAATTTGATTATATTTTGTCTTGACATAGTTCTCATTAGATTAATACTATTAGATGTCTATTGAGCTTCTTGGACCTGATTTCTATTTTCTTCCTCACACTTGGGAAGTTTTCTGCCATTATTTTTTTTGGAATAGGTATTGTGTTACTTTCTGTTTTCTCCTTCTGGTACATCAACAATGTGTATATATTTTTTCAGTTGATGGTTTCTTGTAAGTCCTTTAGGCTGTCTTCACTCTTTTTTATTCCTTTCTTTTTGTTCCTCATCTTGAATGATTTCCAATAGTCTGTCTTCAAGTTCACTAATTTTTTTCTTCTACTTGATCTAGTTTTCTGTTGAATGACTCTATTACATTTCTTAGTTCAGTTATTAAATTCTTCAGCTTGATTTATATTTGGTACTTTTAAATATTTTCTCTGTATTGAAGTTCAATTTGTTTATGCATTGTTCTCATTACCTTGATGAGCATCTTTCTGATGGTCTTTTTGAATTCTCTGACAGGTAAATAACATATATCAATCTTATTAGTGTTGGATTCTGGAGATTTACTTTGTTATGTTATTTGGAATATATTTCCCTGTTTGTTTATTTACTTTTTGCTATCTTGGTGGTTTCTGCACAGTAGAAAGAAGAAACGCTTCTCACAGTCTTGTCAGACCAGTCTTGTGTAGGAGATGTTTCTCCCTATATAGCTATCCAGGGATGAGTTTAGGTGCCTCTAAGCAATTTGTGCTTGTCTAACATGTTGTTTTTGTTCTTAGTGGTCCTCAAGAAATTTGAGAGTGTCACCTCATGCAATTGCTTTGATAAAGATAGGAAGCTAGTCCTTTGGGATACAACTGGAAAACTTAGGGTGTTAGATGCATTTTTCAGTTCCTTCTTTCCTTACAGAGAAGCTGAGAGCCAAAGTTTATATCCCACTCATTCTGCCCTACATGAAGGAGAGGGTCCAAGGCAATGCCCATAGTTTTGATAAGACTGTTTACTTTGAAGCTGGAGAAATAGATGCTGAATGTTTGCAAGTTTAAAAGTTATGTTTTCGGCCGGGCGCGGTGGCTCACGCCTGTAATCCCAGCACTTTGGGAGGCCGAGGCGGGCGGATCACAAGGTCAGGAGATCCAGACCATGGTGAAACCCCGTCTCTACTAAAAATACAAAAAATTAGCTGGGCGCGGTGGCGGGCGCCTGTAGTCCCAGCTACTCAGGAGGCTGAGGCAGGAGAATGGCGTGAACCCGGGAGGCAGAGCTTGCAGTGAGCCGAGATCGCGCCACTGCACTCCAGCCTGGGAGACAGAGCGAGACTCCCAACTCAAAAAAAAAAAAAAAAAAAAAAAGTTATGTTTTCTTGTGTATGTGTGTGGTCTAGTTGACACAAGAGTACAAAGCTTAGTCAGCTCCCAGAGCCAGTTAATTTAAGAGCCAGTCCCTTGGATGAAAGATATAAAAGTTGAGGTGTTCAGTGCATGCAGATAATACTTCTAGGGAAAGTCTGCAGGTTTGGATTTATTTCTGTAGCCAATCATGGAAGATAGTGTCTTCTCTCTTGTTCAAGCAAGGAGATGTCTCAAACTCTTCTATCCCAAGGAGACATCTTGTCTGGAGTTGTCACTGACCAAGCAAAAGAGGACGGCACATGGAGTTTCCACTTCCCCTTTCAGGCACAAATAGTTCTCCAGCCCTCCTTTAATGAGAGGCTGCTGAAATTTACAGCAGGAACAAGCCAGGAATGAAGGCTCAGGGAGTGTTGTCCTTCCTGTTCTTCCAGGCAGAGGCCTCCAACCTTTTTTCATACAGAGGTTGTAGAGGTAGAATTATTGCTAGAGCAAGCTGAAGAAGAAGGTGTGGGAATATCGTGATTTCCATTTAAGCTCAAAGAAATTTATTTTTTATTTGCTACACAGGCTCTCAGATACTAGCTTGTTAGAAGCCAGGCCACATAAAACTGCTGGAAAAGCATGCATCCAAACGCTTTCCAGGAGGAAGCTGGAAGCTGAGCTGATCCTGGGGGCTACCGCTGCTAGAAGTGCTCGCATGGTTCAAAATGCTCCCTTATTCTTTGTGATTGAAGGAAATCCTCTGATGTCCTGTACCTGCTTTTTGTCAAGTATAGTGATTTAAAAAGCAAGTTCTCTGGCAGGAACTGTAAAATTTGGATGCTATATGTGCGATACAAGCCCTTCATCCCTCAGAAAAAGCTAGGAATTGGAGTTTTCTTCTTGAATATAAGGTATTATGAGTAGGGTGGGATTTGTGTAAAAATTTACCTTTGCTTTTCCTCCCCATTTTAGTGTGGATATTTTCTCAGTAGTCTGATGTATAGGAACTTTTCAACTGGATTTTGGCTATACCTTGGAGAAAACTGATCTATGTGTAAGTGTTTATTTGATGTGCCTGTGGAAGGAGGTATAGTCAGGAGCCTCCTATTTGCCCATGTTGCTGATGTCACTCCTACAATACTTGCAACGACAAATGAAAACTCTGAAATTCTACTACAAGGGATCTAATGTCCCTTTACAAGGCCTAGATCAATTTTGTCATTATACAAGAGAGTTAGATTCAACCACCAACTTATAAGAATATTAACCTTGTGTGTCTTCTTACTAAAGAATTGTAGTATATTGACTGAGCATATGATAACATCTTATAAAATGGCTTTGTGTTAAATGATGCGGTACCTGAAAATCATCCAAAACACAGTCGATGTTAGAAAAAAATGTGAAGTTTCTGTTCCATAGAAATGATATAGTGTGATGTTGTTCTTTGTGGCAAGGCTGTTATTCTGACTATGAAAGCTAAAAAATCCAGGTACATTTTTAAAAGTCATGTTTTTAAAAGCATAGGAAAAGCTGATAAAGCAAAGGAAGTACTAAGTGTTATGATTTTGGAGAGAAAATATTTTGGGAGAAAAGCTGATGATCTATGGCTTCTTTTTCTCTGGGACAATTATCAACTCTAGACACTGGAAAAAGATTAGAAATTCAGATTTGGACCAGACAAAGTTCATTACTGGTGCAGAGATATTTGTAAAGTTTCTGATGGTCTTGCTGGGGTAGAATAGAAAATTTATAGTCTTAAACACCTCCAACACAAAGCCAAATTTGTTTCAAGATATTTGATGGATTTTGAAGTTATGCATGGCAGGTGACTAGAGGCCAACTGGAAAGACTCTGAAAGTAAGAGTGGAGTTTCCAGTAATCTTGTGGTACCAAAGGGAAATCTTTGTGAGAGAAGAGCTGTGATGAATAAACCAATTCTTCAGTTGAAATTGTTCAGTAACCAACTTACCCTCTATGTGACTAGGAAATAAATGGAAAAAATCTCTGGACCACTATATTATTTAGAGACTCTAAAATTATTTTATCATGCTATATGATAAATATTGTGACCAATGACCACAGATATATTAAGGAAATCAAGAAAAATAAGAAGATATAAGTTATGACTCAGATTTTAGAGTTATCAGAGGAAGAGTTTAAAATAATCATGGTTAATATTTAAAAGAAAATATTGGAAAAAAATGGAAAAATATTGAAAGATTGTAAAACTTACCATAAAATAGAAATTTTCTAAAAAAATTAAGCAAACATTCTATTACTGAATTTTAGAAATCTGAAATAAAGAAACTTATGAATCAGTTTAAGAGATGTGAGAAATGCTTAAGTCTAACATATGTGTAAGTGGAAGAGGAGGAGCACAGTAATATTTGAAGAAATAGTGGCTGAGAATTTTCCAAAACCATTCAAACTGTTACCCTAGAGGCAACAATCTATGAAAGCTAGAAACAATAAATAGAAAACAAAACAAATGGATAGGACAATACCAGTGACATCTAGGTACATCATAACAAAAGTTTAGAAATGAAGGACAAAAACAAATCTTAAAAGTTCCAACAGGAAATTAATACATTGCACTCCAAAAGTAAAAATAATACTGAAAACTATTTTTTTCAAAAATTTATGGAAGGTAGATGGTGATAAAATGTTATCTTTGAACACATAAACACACACTAATGCACACACCTGCTAACTCTAAATTTTATACCCAGCAAAAATCCTGCAAATACGTCAGCAATGTAAAGATGCTTGGCTGCAAACAAAACTAAGAAATTTTAATGCAAACACATTTGCATTAACACACACACACACTGTCAGATATATAAGTAGTAATAGAAATACTTTGCATTACACTATAAAATTAATAATGCATTTTTAATATGGGTAACATATGTATAACAAAATAGTTAATGGAAAAAGGGTACTCAAATTATTTGATTGATCTAAATGAATAAAAGAGGTGTTTATCAAAGAGATGGTATAGTATGAAAAAATAGTAAAATGATTGCTATAAAACCAAATGTACAAATATGTACACTATATATATGGAGAATATCCTTTAAAAGACTAAGATTTTGAGGCTGGGGAAAAAGAATAAAAAAACAAAAAAAGCAAACAGACAAAACTATATACTGCTTACAAGAGGACACATTCACGTAAAAGATGCAGAACTGGAAAAAGAATGCATGGCAGATATGCTATGCAAATATTAAGGCAAAGACTTCTAGTTTGTTATGGGGCAATTAACCGCTTCAAATACGTGAAACAAAATTTGTCAGAATTAATGGATTAAAGAGATGAATCCATCCCAGCACTTTAGGAGGCCAAGATGGGCGGATCACAAGGTCAGGAGATTGAGACCGTCCTGGCCAACATGGTGAAACCTCATCTCCACTAAAATACAAAAAATTAGCCAGTAGGGGTGGCATGTACCTGTAGTCCCAGCTACTTGGAAGGCTGTGGCAGGGGAATCACTTGATCCCGGGAGCCAGAGGTTGCAGTGAGCTGAGATTGCACCACTGCACTCCAGCCTGGTAACAAAGCAAAACTCTGTCAAAAAAAAAAAAAAAAAAAAAAAAAAGAGAGAGAGAGATTAATCTGCAATCATGCTTGGGGGATTTAACACTGTTGTGTCAATAGATTATAGAAAAAAAGCAAAACTTATCAGTAAAAAGAAGAAAATCTGAGTCGCAAATCTAAAAAAAAAAAAACCTTATTGACATATAAAGAACAATGAATCCTGCTATAAGACAATAATTTTTTTTCAAGTGCACAGGAAACATTTAGTAAAATTTACTCTCTGCATCAGAAAGCTAGCTTCAAAAAATTTCAAAAGACTTTAAATGAGTCAAAGTATCCCTGAATTCCCTTATAAATCAATAATCAAAAATATACAGCTGCCTGAAAATTAAGCAATACACTTCTATATGATCATGAGTAAAACAAGAATTTATGTATGAAATTATTTATGATGTTTAATTGAATGGAATTGTATATGTGATGTACCTAAATTTATGGGATACTGCCATATAACCAACCTATTTGAAGGTCAGAAATTGAGAGTACATAAATAGTGTGAAGACTGAAAATGAAGCAATTGGACAGAATAGTGAGTCTAGAAACAGATACACCCATTTATCACAAGGTGACACTTCAGCACAGTGGAGAAAAGTTGATCTTTTCAGTAAGTTGTGGTGTCAGTTAAATCTTCATATCTACAAAATAAATCAAGAAATGTACTTCAGCCATGTTAAAAATCAAATTCAGAATGTTAAAAAGCATAGCAACAAAGCGTTTTGGGACAAAAAATGAGAATATCAATGTTGACTTGGATTAAGCAAAGCTTTAAAAAGATACAAAAAAAAAAAAACAGGAAACAATATGCCAAAATAAAATTAAAAATTTTGTATTAAAATGTTACTGACATAGTGAAAAAACAGGTCATATAGTAGAAGATATTTTCAACATGAATATCTGATGAATGAGGCATATCAGAATATATAAGAAATTTCAACAAATTAATGTCAAAAACAAAATACATGCCAATATAAAATGTGCAAGACTTATATAGTTACCTCACAAAAGAGAATATCCACATGATCAATAAACATGTGAAAATGGTGCTACAGCTAAAGCAGTGTTCAGAAGGAAATTTATA
This sequence comes from Rhinopithecus roxellana, assembly GCF_007565055.1. Lineage (NCBI taxonomy): Eukaryota > Metazoa > Chordata > Mammalia > Primates > Cercopithecidae > Rhinopithecus > Rhinopithecus roxellana. Next base: position 118,994,156 of record NC_044557.1, read on the forward strand.
GCACTAAATGCCCACATGAGAAAGCAGAGAAGATCTAAAATTGACACTCTGACATAACAATTAAAACAACTAGAGAACAAGAGCAAACAAATTCAAAATCTAGCAGAAGACAAGAAATAACTAAGATCAGAGAAGAACTGAAGGAAATAGAGACACAAAAAAAACCTTCAAAAAATCAATGAATCAAGGAGCTGTGTTTCTGAAAAGATCAACAAAATAGATAGACTGCTAGCCAGAATAATAAAGAAGAAAAGAGAGAAGAACCAAATGACACAATAAAAAATGATAAAGGGAAGATTACCACTGCTCTCACAGAAATACAAACTACCATCACAGAATACCATAGACACTTCTACATAAATAAACTGGAAAATCTTGAAGAAATAGATAAATTCCTGAACACATAAAGCCTCCCAAACTAAACCAGGAAGAATCTGAATCCCTAAATAGACCAATAACAAGTTCTAAAATTGAGGCAGTAATTAGTAGCTTACCAAGCAATAAAAATCCAGGACCAGATAGATTCACAGCCAAATTCTAACAGAGGTACAAAGAAGAGCTGGTACCATTCCTTCTGAAACTATTCCAAACAATAGAAAAAGAAGGACTCCTCCCTAACTCATTTTATGAGAACAGCATCATCCTGATACCAAAACCTGGCAGAGACACAACAAAAGAAGGAAATTTCAGGCCAATATCCCTGATGAACATTGATGGGAATATCCTCAATAAAATATGGGCAAAGTGAATCCAGCAGAACATCAAAAAACTTGTCTACCACAATTAAGTAGGCTTCATCCCTGGGATGCAAAACGGGTTCAACATACGCAAATCAATAAATGTAATCCATCACAGAAACAGAACCAATGACAAAAACCACATGATTATCTCAATAGATGCAGAAAAGGCCTTTGATAAAATTCAACATCAATTCATGCTAAAACACTCAGTAAACTAGGTATTGATGGAATATATCTCAAAATAATAAGAGCTATTTATGACAAACCCACAGCCAATATCTTGCTGAATGGGCAAAAGCTGGAAGCATTCCCTTTGAAAACTGGCACAAAACAAGGATGCCCTCTCTCACCACTCCTATTCAACACAGTATTGGAAATTTTGACGAGGAAAATCAGGCAAAGAGAAAGAAATAAAGGGTATACAAATAGAAAAAGGGTAGTCAAATTGTCTCAGTTTGCACATGACATTGCATATGTAGAAATCTCCAATGTCTCAGCCCAAAACTCCTTACTCTGATAATTAAATTCAGCAGAGTCTCAGGATACAAAATCAATGTGCAAAAATTACAAGCGTTCCTTTACACCAATAATAGACAAACAAAGAGCCAAATCATGAGTGAACTCCCATTCACAATTGTTACAAAGAGAATACTATAACTAGCAATGCAACTTATAAGAGATGTGAAAGACCTCTTCAAGGAGAAGTACAAACCACTGCTGAAGGAAATAAGAGAGGACACAAACAAATGGAAAAACATTCCATGCTCATGAATAGGAAAAATCAATATCATGAAAATAGCCATACTGCTCAAAGTAATTTATAGATTCAATGCTATTCCCATCAAGCCACCATTTACTTTCTTCAGAGTATTAGAAAAAACTACCTTAAATTTCATATGGAACCTAAGAAGAGCCCTTATAGCCAAGACAATCCTAAGCAAAAAGAACAAAGCTGGAGGCATCACGCTACCAGACTTCAAACTATACAAGTCTAAGTAACCAAAACAACATGGTACTAGTACCAGAACTGATACACAGACGGATGGAACAGAACAGAGGCCTCAGAAATAGCACCACACATCTACAACCATCTGATCTTCAACAAACCTGACAAAAACAAGCAGTGGGGAAAGGATTCCCTACTTAATAAATAGTATTGGGAAAACTAGCTAGCCATATGCAGAAAACTGAAACTGGACTCCTTATACCTTATACAAAATTAACTCAAGATGGATTAAAGACTTAAACGTAAGACCTAAAACCATAAAAACTCTAGAAGAAAACCTAGGCAATACCATTCAGGACATAGGCATGAACAAAGACTTCATGACTAAAACGCCAAAAGCAATTGCAACAAAACCCAAATTGACAAATGGGATCCAGTTAAACTAAAGAGATTCTGTACGGCAAAAGAAGCTATCATCAGAGTGAACAGGTAACTTACAGAATCGGAGAAGAATTTTGCAATCTATCTACCTGACAAAGTGCTAATATTCAGAATCTACAAGGAACTTAAACAAATTTGCAAGAAAAAAACAAACAACCCCATTAAAAAGTAGGTGAAGGATATGAACAGACACTTCTCAAAAGAAGACATTTATGAGGCCAACAAATACATGAAAAAAATCTCATCATTACTGGTAATTAGAAAAATGCAAATCAAAACCACAATGAGATACTATCTCATGCCAGTTAGAATAGCAATCATTAAAAAATAAGGAAACAACAGATACTGCAGAGGGTGTGGAGAAATAAGAATGCTTTTACACTGTTGGTGGGACTGTAAACTAGTTCAACCATTGTGGCAGACAGTGTGGAGATTCCTCAAGGATCTAGAACCAGAAATACCATTTTACCCAGCAATCCCATTACTGGGTTTGTACCCAAAGGATTATAAATCATTCTATTCTAAAGACACATGCACACGTATGTTTATTGCAGCACTATTTACAATAGCAAAGACTTGGAACCAACCCAAATGCCCATCAATGACAGACTGGATAAAGAAAATGTGGCACATATACCCCATGGAATACTATGCAGTCATAAAAAAGAATGAGTTCATGTCTTTTGCAAGGACATGGATGAATCTGGAAACCATCATTCTCAGCAAACTAACACAAAAACAGAAAACCAAACACTGCATGTTCTCACTCATAAGTGGGAGTTGAACAATGAGAACACATGGACACGGGGAGGGGAACATCACACACCGAGGCCTGTTGGACAGTGGGGTACAAGGGGAGGGTTGGCATTAGGAGAAATAGCTAATGTAGATGATGGGTTGATGGGTGCAGCAAACCACCATGGCACATATATACCTATGTAACAAACCTGCACGTACTGTGCATGTTTTCCAGAGCTTAAAGTATAATTTAAAAAAGGAAAATGGTGCTAAACTTTAATCATCATCAGGAAAATAGAATTTAATACAACCCTACAATGCTAACACACATTTACCCAAATATCTAACAATTAAAAAAAACTGAAAATACCTTGTGTTACTGAGGATGTGGATCAAATGGAAGTATAATTCATTGTTAGTGGACTTATAGAAAAATTACTCCACATAATTATTGTGCAGTAGGAATTCGTTAAATGAACTGGTAATGCAACAATTTAATTTCTGGGTATATACCTAGAATATGAATATAAGTTTTTGAAGAAGCATATGGGAATGTTTGTAGCCACATAATTAGTAATAGGTCCCAACTAAAAACTGCTCCATTTTTGTGGTGTATATCTAAAATTGAATAGAGAAGAATATTCTACAACAACAAGATGAATGAGCATATGCCACAACACAGTTAACATAGAAACCTAATGCTGAGCAAAAGAAGTCAGGCCCAAGAGAGTGTGAACTGTCTACAAAGTTCAAAAACAGGCAAAACTCATCAATGGGATTAAAAGTCAGCACAGTGTTTACAATGATTAAAAAGAGACATACGGGGGCTTTGGGGTGTTGTTAATATTTTATTTCTTACTCTGGGTGCCATACACATGAGTTTGTTTCTTTTATGAAAATTAATATTTGAATTTATAATTTGTTTACTTTTTAATAAGAGGTTTATTTATTTATTTATTTTGAGACAGTCTCACTCTGTCACCTAGGCCGGCATGCAGTGGCATGTTCTCAACTCACTGCCACCTCCTCCTACCAGATTGAAGCGATTCTCCTTCCTCAACCTTCTGAGTACCTGGGATAACAGGCGCAGGCCACCATGCCCAGCTAAATTTTGTGTTTTTAGTAGGGATAGGGTTTCGCCACATTAGTCAGACTGGTCTCAAACTCCTGACCTCAGGTGACCCGCTGGCCTTGGCCTCCCAAAGTGCTGGGATTACAGGTGTGAGCCACCATGCTTGGCCATGTAATTCAATTTAAAATTTTCCAATTCAAAAACAAAGGTAGGGATTTCTGCTTCTTTTCATGAGAGAGTAGATGGGAATCGATTTACTTTCCCACTTTAAACACGTAGAAAACTAAACAAAATGTATGAAAATACTCTTTTTAGACATTGGAGAGCAGGAAATGCAAAAGTGGGAAAGTGTTCCTTTCAAGTGCTGTGAGTCTTACAAACACTCCAGCTTTTTGCCTGGAGGATCAGTCCAACCTGGTAACCCACGATGTAGGCAGGGAAATCCAACACAGACCAAAGTGGTCTCAATGAGCTGAAGAGACCAGGAGACAGAAATCAGAGTTTAGGGTGGCTGAGGTGGATGAAATCTGCTAATGTGTCTACCCTATTTTCTTATTCATCTGGGAAAAAATGTTGATTTATTTTTTAGATTACTTCATCCGCTGTACATGTTGGAGCTGAGCACTCAGATTATTCTAGCTCATCTAATGTCTGCAAATTATGTATAATAAGCAATAATTTTGTCAAGAAATATATAAAATAATTTAATATTAAAAATAGAATACATTTGGGACAAAAAAAAGAAATGTATTTTAAGATATCTGAAACTTGCATTGAGTTTATTAAGTTTTTTCTCTATACAGCCCATAGACCAAACAGACAATCTCTCCCCATCCTGTCTCCCACCTCCACTTCCCCCACATACAGTGGGCATTAGAAAGCAGTGGCTTTTTGTTCAGTCTGAAGGGATCGGCGTCCTATAACATATGAATTAGCAGAGCCTCTGAGAAACCCTATATTGACCTCAGTCATTTTGTTCAGTAATTCTTCAAAAGCAGGCCAGAGGCTCACTAGTGAACATGCTTGCAATACTGATGTTTGTGCAATGGAAAATTTTAGGAAGGGAATTCTATTTCCCCGAGCAAGTTTCCAAGCACTAAACTCTCTTTCAAATAATAAAAGAGGTTAGAGACTAACTTAGGGAACAGATTCAATTTTTCAATGTGGCATTAATAGGGGCAAAGCAAAGAGACAGATTGCATTGACAGGGAAACAAAAATGGATAATGGATTTAATAGCTTGAGTTCTAATGAAAAAAATAACATTCTCCCTGAGACTGTCAAATTTTTTTTTATAATGTGGCTACCATTAATAGTACATACATGAACAAAAAAAGCTTATATGGCGGTATATAAATCATTAAAAAGTTTTCAGCAAAATTAAGTAGACAAGTATTTCTGTTTCCTTCTGTATATTATCTCCTTCATTATTCATGTCCTCAATAATTTCTTGCATACTTGCTATCATTGATAGCTATATTTGCTATATTTAAGATTAACCTGTAGTTTTCAACTTTTTGCTGGTTATAACAAGAAAAAAAAAAACACCAATAAGAAGTAACATGAAGCTATTTAGGATGCTAGAATAATTATCTGTGTGTTTTCTTTTTGTAAGTGTATATAATGAAAATTATTAGATTCAGTATGTGATTACTTGGCCAATTGAGGGATTTTGTTAGCAGTCCCTACCTGTTATGTAAGCTAGTCATAAAAGTTCAACAACCAAAAGCTTTGAAAATTTTGTGAGACTGATGGAATTTATAGTAATGCACATATAATCACATCAACATTTTGCATATAATTTGGATGGGTAGAAGAAACTTTGAAATATCATATTAAATCTCTTATTTAAACCATAAGGTAGTAGTTAAGGAACTATATGAGATAAGAATATAATAAAATGTAGAATTAACATTTTATTTTGGTCAAAATGACAAGAGAAAAATACCTTGAGTATCATAATTGATCCTAATGCACAAAAATTCATGAGGACCCAAAGGGATAGGATCTAATAAAAAGTTGATATTTGGGAAAAAATTCAGTTTTGTCAATGTATAAACAGTAATTGTGATTATTTTACAAATGAGGGATGTGTGTGTGTGTGAGAGAGAAAGACAGAGAGAGAGAGAGATAAAGAAATGTACGGAGGGAGAAAATAGCAGATCTTGACAAACAGAAAGGGAAGTAAAAAAGTAATGTTAAAAATGCCTAATAAGAAGAGACTATAAAAAATTACAAATTAGCAAATTACTTCTCATCTCACTTCATACATCAGATACTTGATGAGATATGTATCAAGTCTTCAGTGTTCTTAACTGGTTTCAATGACTTCATCATAGTGTTATTGTTCTTTCAGAAGCAATGAAGTAAATTAATGAGCATATCAATAAAAACAGTTAATTATGGCAACACTTCAAGCATAAGAAATAGGACAGAAGAAACATCTCAGGTGTTATCCATCTCAAATCTCAATGAGTGAATGTTACTGTATCTGATTCTAATTTTCCATTGTTAGAGTTTGTTTGTGTCAGTTCAGTATCACATCTTATTAAACATTCGTTAAAGACCTGAATTATGCCAAGCAGTATCCAAATACATTTTATGAATGGTTGGAACTTAACTTTTAGAATACTCTGAGAAACAAAAATTTTTAAAATTACTTAGTCATAGAAGCCTATTAGGTTCTAAGGTACCATTTACTTAAGAGTTAAATGTGTGCCACATGAAACCTTAAAGATGCAGCTGCTATGTTTATTAGCTTACAGAAATAGGTGCTTTTCTCTCCATAAATGCAGTACAAATGTTTCAAACCTTGGCAAAACAAACGAACAAAATTTTTTAGTAGCTGCGTTTCTATAGAGGAGTAAATGTACTAAGACTATGAAATGACTTATTGACACCTTAACTAAAACTTTTGGGTGGAAACAAAAGACTAGTTAGAAAAAATGTGAAGCTAATTTGGATGTTAGAATTTTTTTGTGTTATTTTGTTGGTAGGGTGTGTATGACTAAAATTATTAGATTCAATGTGTGATCAATTGGCTAACTAAGGGACTTTTCAGAACATAATCATGTTAAATGTCTCTTCCTGGTATGTGAGATATGAGCTCATAAGATATCAACCAGTTTAAAGGCTTTTTTTAGTGACCAACTTTATCCTCATCTTTACTATTAAAAATTACCTATCAGGATATTTTTTTCTCTTCTCTGCAGTCTGTGCAAGTCATATTTTAGTACATAACTCTATCCAATATACATGTAATTACTTGTATATTTTCATTGTACTCTCTTAATTGCTTTAGTTGGGGACATTCCTTCAGTATAGCTTTCTATTAAAATACTAATTTTTATTAGTCCCACATTCATGTGTGGATGTATATAAACCTCTTAGCTAATTTTTTAAAAAAGCGAATTCTTGACGAATCAGAACTAATGAAAGAAGCTTAGTGTGACATGAAATAATGCAGGTCATGTTGCTGAATGGAAACTGTTAGGAAGGACAAATGAACTCAATGTTGAGGTGGAAGAAGACTGTCAACATTATACTGGTGGCCTCCTGTGAGTTTCATAGAGGCGACAGAAGGATTTGAGACAGTAATTTTGATTAAAAAAAGTCAAAAGCTATTGTTTCCACTCAATAGATGACCAACTATGTCAGCTAAGTGCTTCTTTTCCAGCCTCGCTTAGGACAAACCATGTAGAGGAAACTGCTAATAATTGAAACTCCCAGGACAAATGGCTTAGTGGGTGCTACAGCTTTTCACTCCACACTGGACATGCTCCCTGTTCCACCTGGTAGCCGTGCTGCTGTTTTCTCTAGGCTGATGTGCTGACCTTGGTTGTCAAGCATTTCCTCAAGCACAGTTTCTAAGTGTTGGGAATTCATGTTAATTGTCTTGTAGTTCTTGGATACTGCCCGAACACAAAACAGTCCAACTTCAACCCGTCTATTCTCTCCTAAAGGATACAAAACTCCCCTGCACCCTCTTACCAATTTCTCTTCTGGGTTCCTGCCTACACCACACCGGCAGGTAACTCTGAAGATAATTTCCAAATTTTTGCTTCTGTTTTCTATTCTTTATGCTAGATCAACTTCTGCTTCTTTTGGCTTAATATTTTGCACAACTTCAAAAAATGCAATTTGTCTTTTCAAGTGAAATAAATGAGAACTGCTGCAGGGCACTGACACAGTTGAGCAGATTTTAGGTTCTGCTGTAACATATTTAGAAAGCAAACTTCCCAGATATATGTTCATACACCATGTTGGAATTAACAAGAGAGTAGTAGGCGGAGTTGCATAGTGTTCCACCTAGTCATTTGCAAAAATGAAGTTTGTCTCAAAAGATCGGAGAACTAAATAATTAGGAGTTATAGACACTGTCAATGCTATTTTTTATATCTCTATCTATATATGCATATGTGTATATATAGAAATATACAATATAATATATACATAAAAATATATATGTATATATTTATTTGCTTTTTAAAGAATACCTATGCTGCTGATCTAAAGTGAGAGGGAGGGAGGGGAAGGAAGACTGAGAGCAGGTAGTTATAAAGAACAAGGTACATTTTACTCAGCAAAGCTCTTTGAAACCAGTATGTATTATCTGAGTTTGAGATGCTGAGTATTTTGGATATTTACTCTATGTGGCAAAAAAACAGCTGATTTTATAGTGTCACAGTATCCTCTAATAATCTGATAGAATAAACTGATAGACATTAGGGTATATGCATCATATGTTACATTTCTATCAATGTAAATGTTGTGCTATAGACTGCATATTTCAAATTATGCTGCTGGACATAGAATAAATCTTAAGCAACTATTCTTCCTTTGTTCCGTCTCTTCCATTTCTTTTCTGAGATGATCGGTCAAAAGTAGCCAAAGAAGTTCTGGAGAATTTCTTGAAAAGACTGTTGTTTTCACTAATTCATGCCAAATCATCAGAATATAGCAAAAGCTTTTTTTTTTTTTTTTTTTTTTTTCCCCAATCTAAATAATAACATACACCCCAGCAACTGGCATAAAAGCAAATAATCTTATTCAATTTTCCTTTAAAATTGTTATATATTCCATAATGTTTATTTGGATTGACACATTTTAATTAGAATAGTCATATTATCATTCAATATTAAACAAGCTATAGAGTACACCATTCAGGCACCTGAATAAAAATGACAGAAAGTATTAATATGGTAACCACATAGCACTCCAGATAATTTTTTTTCTATCACTGCATTTTATTGCCAGTGGCCACAGTGTGAAGTTGTGGAATTTTGGAGAGGCAGCTGCATACTTAAAGGAGAGAAGAGTATAAAAGTATAGAGGTCATGATCTTTAAACAAAATGTAAAAGAACTTTGAAGTCGAGAATTAACACAGAAATACTATGAAGGAAGGACTCACATACAGAACAAAAATGAAATTTCCTAAGGATAATTTTTGTCTTTTCTCTTATTTTTCTGAATATGTTTGTGTGTATGTATTTTTAGGTATATCCATGTATGCAAATATATAAAAATAGTAACACTGTGGAACTTCTACCAGTTGGTTGTGTATTTGAGGTTAAAATAAAGAAGGTTACACCTACCAAAATTAAACTCCCCACTGTGAAAGTACAAAATATTTTCCTTTTCAGTTTTATCTTTTCTACCACATTTACCACCAAAATTACTTGAAAGAAAATCATATTTGAACACTAATTTTTTTCTAGTCATTTTTTATTCTTAGAGGAAAAAGTTTCAGAATGTAGATTCTGAATAATGTAGATTTGTTTTGAATACTCATTCTATTATTTTTGAAACATTTTGAAATGTAGAGAGAGTGTTAGAAAAATGGTAATTGGTGAGTGATTACCAGAACTCTTCTCTGTTAACTTCATTGCTGTGTACACCAGCTTGGGTTGACAAAGTTGGAATTAATAAATGATTGGGCACTCAGTGCTGTGGCTCATGCCTGTAATCCCAGTACATTGGGAGGCTGAGATGGGTGGATCACTTGAGGCCAGGAAGTCGAGATCAGCCTGGACAATATGGCAAAACCCTGCCTTTATTAAAAATACAAAAATTAGCTGGGCATGCTGGTGCACACTTGTAATCACAGCTACTCAGGAGGCTGAGGCACGAGAATCACTTGAACCTGGAAGGCAGACGTTGCAGTGGGCCCAGACTGCGCCACTGCACTCCAGCCTGGGCAACGGAGCGAGGTGCTGTCACTAAATAAATAAATAAATGTTTGGTAGCATGAACTAATGGCAAATCATCAGAACTGGGGATGAGGATAATGGTGGCTTTGATGCTATAGCTATGACTATGGGGAAGTTAACTGTCTTCATTTGTACAGTACCCTCATATCTGTATAATGAGATAATTATCCTATATATTCTGTAAAATGCAGTTCTACAAGTGCAAATCTACCTGATATCCTGTTTAAAAAAGAGTTGTTTTTAAGCAAACGTTTAGCCACATATATGGCAGTTTGACTTGCTCTGTTTAATTTATATCTAGGAGATCCATAATCCGTAAATTACTTGAATTCTAGGACTATTAGTAATTGATCATTATAAAAAAATTACATTTGGGACAGAATTTAAGAAATCACACATAGGTACACACACATATATATCCATATATATATCCATAGACACATGTGTATGGATATCTATATGTATTATATATATTCCCTGTGTATGTATATACACACACGCTATATATTTGCCAGCAAAATAAAATGTCAAAAATGTGTAAAAGAATTACTATCCTGTTTTTTAAGAAAAGAATGTATTCCAAAAGATTCTTCTGTTTAGAAAACTACTACAACCTATTAATATAATCTTCAAAACCATTTTGCAATATTCATAGTGATTTGAAACAAAATACTTAAATTTGACATAAAAGATCAGTTTTGTTTTATCTGTACTTATTCCACCAAGAACTCTCCAGACATTGATTATTCTGAGCCAACTGAAGATTATGTCCAAATATGACATATACTCCATGTGAGAGGTGAAAATTAGTGAATTGTCCTAATTCTAGCTGCGCCATGATTTCATTGCCATTTTACAGATAAGCTTTTCTTGCTAATAGAGAGGCTTGACAATTCTCAGAAACCCAGACTACTTGAGTGAAAATTCAATAAGTAAGTTAAGGATACCAAATGGTAACCAGGCCTTGGGGAGGCTACACAATTGAAACACAACTTTTTCTGACAGTTTGTAGTGTAGCTCTGGTGGTGTGTTTCAAAATCTGTCAAAAAGATATAACTGGACTTAAGAGTTTAGTTTGATTCTTAAATCAAATAATCGGACAGCAATGTGGCATTATTGCCTTTGGCCGTTTAGAGAAAAAAAAAAAATCTTGGTTTTGAAAGAGCAAAAGCATTAAACTCATCAAATTGCTGCTGTGTACTGGTAGAAAAACTTTCTAAGTTTCACTGCATGAACAGTCAGGACAATTAGATAATGAAGGCATCTTCACTGATGTCAATAGGACTGAACAATCACATCCCCAAAGAAATGATGTTTAACAATTACCTCATGTAATGTGATGGGGGTGTCATCAACTTCCATTTGTTTCAATGGTGATTTTACTTTCATTTTCTCAACATCAGTAAAACAGTTGCCCCCGCATTTGCCATATTGATGCTCAAGTAAAACTAAGGAAATTGACACTAGAGTCTCATTGCTTTCGAGTGCCACCAGGTTGCTGCTATGAATCTATTTTTTAAAAAGGTAAAATTGAGCCGGGCACGGTGGCTCACGCTTGTAATCCCAACACTTTGGGAGGCCGAGGCGGGGGGATCACGAGGTCAGGAGATCTGGACCATCTTGTCTAACATGGTGAAACCCCGTCTCTACTAAAAATACCAAAAAAAAAAAAAAAAAAAAAAAAAAAAAAAATTTGCCGGGCTTAGTGGCGGGAGCCAGTAGTCCCAGCTACTCGGGAGGCTGAGGCAGGAGAATGGAGTGAACCTGGGACCTTGCAGTGAGAAGAGGTTGCGCCACTGCACTCCAGCCTGGGTGAGAGTGAGACTCAGTCTCAAAATAAAATAAAATGAAATAAAAAGGTAATATTGAAAAATACATTAGCATTGTGCTTAAAATTGTTTGTGAATAGATACATATTAAAAATATAATTTGCAATTGTATAACTCAAGAGTCACTAGACTCCAGAGTTTGAGGATATCATAGAAACTATTTATTTTTTATTCTGCTGTTTGTATTCTGTAATATTTTAGCACCAAACATGTTAGATTTAGCCACTAAATCAACAGGATCCTAATTATTTTCATGTTTACTTGGAGCAAATAACATCAATAGTAGGAAGTATTTATTTTCCACACACTGTACTAAGTACTATATGTGCATTTTTCATTTAACTCTCAAAACCCTTGCATAAAGTAAGTACTACTAGTATCTATATTTTACAGCAAGGAGATAGAGGTTTAGAGAAGCTTCATGACTTTTCCAGAGGACAAAGGCAGTAAATGGCAGTAATAGGTGACTCTGAATCATGGCCTACCTGGATTTATATAGAGATCTTTCTATAGGTATTTGATTTCATTACTAAGTAAATAAATACATAAATAAATATTTGTAGGTCTCCTACTTGATGTTATGTAAGGGATTTGAGATAGCTATCCCATTGGAAAAAAACTTATTACTGGTTCAGTCTAAATTTTGTAGCAATTATTCAATAGTGCAAACAAATTATCATGGAACTCACCTACCTTCCATTGTTTTATCATTCATTTTATCCATGGCTATTATTTTGAAGACATATAACCCCAAAAAGTTACATTATGAAGGACTAGGTAAGATTGTGATGAATCTCAGTTGAAGGGATTAGCATGTGGAAATCAAGACAGGAAAAGCAGTTCTGATACAGGGCTTTGGGGGGGAAAAAAGAGGAGTACTAAAAGAATGTTTAGGGTATCACTTATATAATATCTTCTATTAGTCTCTATTTTCCAAATGACCATTTGTATATTGAACAAACAGAATTTTTTGAAAGCATCGTATGTATAATGCATGCAAGACAAAGAAGTAATGATTTTCTCAGAATTCACACTAATAAGATTAATGCTGAAAATGTCAGAACTGGGTGAAGGGGAAGACCAGAATGAAAATTACTCAATGTTCTCTAAGCAGTTAAACACCACCAGAAATGTAAGAAGATAGAAAAAAAAAAAAAGTATTTCCTAGAATTCTTCTTGTGAAAAGTTCTGTGAGTAGTTTGAAGATGGAATGTTTAAGGTGAAATTTGGCTCCCAAACCCATCTATTTACATAAACTCTCTTCTGAGGAAATTGCAGTCTTCTGCTGTATTAGTCCATTTTCACACCGCTATAAAGACATAAATGAGAGTCGGTACTTTGTAAAGAAAAGAGGTTTAATTGACTCACAGTTCTGAATAGTTGGGGAGACCTTAGGAAACTTGCATGGTGGAAGGAGAAGAGGCACATCTTAAATGGTGGAATGCAAGAGATAGGGAGCAAGAGCGGTGAAAACTGCCTTATAAAACCATTAGGTCTTGTGAGAACTTACTCACTATCACAAGAACAGCATAGGGGAAAATGCCCCCATGGTTCAATCACCTCCTACCTGGTCCCTCTCTCAACATGTGGGCATTATGGGGATTACAATTCAAGATGAGATTTGGGTGGGGACACAGTCAAATCATATCATTTGCTAAGTGGAAATGCAAGTTTGGAGTTTGGAGTTTGGAGATGAACTCTTGAAGACAATATAGTATTGACACAGCAATTCTTTATTTTCCTTTCTTCCCCGGGTGCACGCTAGCATCCTCCTTATCAAAATGTGCTTACAAATAGTTTGACAATATATGTTTGAAGGGGTATCAGTTTATGAGGCTTCTTAGGGCCACCATGTGTCTAGGCTAGCCCTGATTATTGAAGACTGGAGGAGATCAAACTATGCCACTGTTTTATGTAATTATTTAAAATAAAATGAGGAAAATCATGAAACCCCAAATCAACAATAACAAGCCAGCAAGAAAAGTTTATAATACGTTTCTCTTTCCTTCTTTATATTATTTCATCACTTTCATCCTTTAGTACTGAATGAACATTCACTAAATAAATCGTCACAGCTGCACCATATCTCAAATGCTTTAACTCTGTTGGTATTTATAAAACATCTGCTTAACGCATGTCTTCATAATCGCTTACTCTCAATTTTTAAGTGAATTTATTTGGAGACTTCAGAAAAAATATTTGACTACTGATGCAGTTAACTTAATGGTTCAATGTCTATTCAGGATTACTGTATCTTATTAGATCAGTTTTCAAAAGTTATACTTTCATAGATAATTGTCTATTCTGTTTAATGTTGACTGACATAGTTTGATGCTTTCTCAAAAATATTTTACTTTTATAGTTATGTTATTTTTATATTTTTAATGTTTTCAATTTTATTTGCATAAACTCTTCAGTCCTTTGTCTGTTTAATTAAAGATTAATAATAAAGAACTAGCTTTAGATTTGGATAAACTTTTTGCTTCTTCATTTTATATTTTGTCTTATTTCTTTTTTGACTGTCTTTTATTAATTCATTATTTTAAAAATATTTTAAATAGAATGCTTTAACTATTAATTTTTAATCTTTTGTTAGCTTTTAATATATATTTCAACCTGTAATTTTTTAATTTTAGCTATGTACACATGCATATAATATGCAGTAATATTATTATCTTTTAGTCATAAATATTTTGTAATTTTCATTATGATTTTCTTTTACTCAAATGTTAATTAGAACTATGTTTTAAACTTTTGGATTTTTTTAAATTAAGCTTTCTAAAAAGTTAAATTTTATTTATTTATTTATTTATTTATTATTTTTTATTAGACTTTAAGTTCTAGGGTACATGTGCATAGCGTGCAGGTTTGTTACATATGTATACTTGTGCCATGTTGGTGGGCTGCACCCATTAACTCGTCACCACCCTCAACTTGTCAGCACCCATCAACTCGTCATTTACATCAGGTATAACTCTCAATGCAATCCCTCCTCCCTCCTCCCTCCCCATGATAGGCCCCGGTGTGTGATGTTCCCCTTCCTGAGTCCAAGTGATCTCATTGTTCAGTTCCCACCTATGAGTGAGAACATGCAGTGTTTGGTTTTCTGTTCTTGCCATAGTTTGCTGAGAATGATGGTTTCCAGCTGCATCCATGTCCCTACAAAGGACTCAAACTCATCCTTTTTTATGGCTGCATAGTATTCAATGGTGTATATGTGCCACATTTTCTTAATCCAGTCTGTCACTGATGGACATTTGGGTTGATTCCAAGTCTTTGCTATTGTGAATAGTGCCACAATAAACATACATGTGCATGTGTCTTTATAGCAGCATGATTTGTAATCCTTTGGGTATATACCCAGTAATGGGATGGCTGGGTCATATGGTACTTCTAGTTCTAGATCCTTGAGGAATTGCCATACTCTTTTCCATAATGGTTGAACTAGTTTACAATCCCACCAACAGTGTAAAAGTGTTCCTATTTCTCCACATCCTCTCCAGCACCTGTTGTTTCCTGACTTTTTAATGATTGCCATTCTAACTGGTGTGAGATGGTATCTCATTGTTGTTTTGATTTGCATTTCTCTGATGGCCAGTGATGGTGAGCATTTTTTCATGTGTCTGTTGGCTGTATGAATGTCTTCTTTTGAGAAATGTCTGTTCATATCCTTTGCCCACTTTTTGATGGGGTTGTTTGTTTTTTTCTTATAAATTTGTTTGAGTTCTTTGTAGGTTCTGGATGTTAGCCCTTTCTCTGATGAG
The DNA here is from genome assembly GCF_007565055.1 of Rhinopithecus roxellana. Lineage (NCBI taxonomy): Eukaryota > Metazoa > Chordata > Mammalia > Primates > Cercopithecidae > Rhinopithecus > Rhinopithecus roxellana. The sequence continues at coordinate 119,009,895 of NC_044557.1, forward strand.
TAGATTGCAAAAATGTTCTCCCACTCTGTAGGTTACCTGTTCACTCTGATAGTAGTTTCTTTTGCTGTGCAGAAGCTCTTTAGTTTAATTAGATCCCATTTGTCAGTTTTGGCTGCTGTTGCCATTGCTTTTGGTGTTTTAGACATGAAGTCCTTGCCCATGCCTATGTCCTGAATGGTATTCCCTAGGTTTTCTTCTAGGGTTTTTATGGTATTAGGTCTAACATTTAAGTCTCTAATCCATCTTGAATTAATTTTTGTATAAGGAGTAAGGAAAGGATCCAGTTTCAGCTTTCTAATTATGGCTAGCCAATTTTCCCAGCACCATTTATTAAATAGGGAATCCTTTCCCCATTTCTTGTTTTTCTCAGGTTTACCAAAGATCAGATGTCTGTTGATGTGTGGTATTATTTCTGAGGACTCTGTTCTGTTCCATTGGTCTATATCTCTGTTTTGGTACCAGTACCATGCTGTTTTGGTTACTATAGCCTTGTAGCATAGTTTGAAGTCAGGTAGCGTGACGCCTCCAGCTTTGTCCTTTTGACTTAGGATTGTCTTGGCAATGTGGGCTCTTTTTTGGTTCCATATGAACTTTAAAGTAGATTTTTCCAATTCTGTGAAGAAAGTCATTGGTAGCTTGATGGGGATGGCATTGAATCTATAAATAACCTTGGGCAGTATGGCCATTTTCATGATATTGATTCTTCCTATCCATGAGCATGGTATGTTCTTCCATTTGTTTGTGTCCTCTTTTATTTCACTGAGCAGTGGTTTGTAGTTCTCCTTGAAGAGGTCCTTTACATCCCTTGTAAGCTGGATTCCTAGGTATTTTATTCTCTTTGAAGCAATTGTGAATGGAAGTTCATTCCTGATTTGGCTCTCTGCTTGTCTGTTACTGGTGTATAAGAATGCTTGTGATTTTTGCACATTGATTTTGTATCCTGAGACTTTGCTGAAGTTGCTTATCAGCTTAAGGAGATTTTGGGCTGAGACGATGGGGTTTTCTAAATATACAATCATGTCATCTGCAAACAGGGACAATTTGACTTCTTCTTTTCCTAACTGGATACCCTTGATTTCTTTCTCTTGCCTGATTGCCCTAGCCAGAACTTCCAACACTATGTTGAATAGGAGTGGTGAGAGAGGGCATCCCTGTCTTGTGCCAGTTTTCAAAGGGAATTTTTCCAGTTTTTGCCCATTCAGTGTGATATTGGCTGTGGGTTTGTCATAAATAGCTCTTATTATTTTGAGGTACATTCCATCAATACCGAATTTATTGAGCGTTTTTAGCATGAAGGGCTGTTGAATTTTGTCAAATGCCTTTTCTGCATCTATTGAGATAATCATGTGGTTCTTGTCTTTGGTTCTGTTTATATGCTGGATTACGTTTATTGATTTGCGAATGTTGAACCAGCCTTGCATCCCAGGGATGAAGCCCACTTGATCATGGTGGATAAGCTTTTTGATGTGCTGCTGAATCCGGTTTGCCAGTATTTTACTGAGGATTTTTGCATCAATGTTCATCAGGGATATTGGTCTAAAATTCTCTTTTTTTGTTGTGTCTCTGCCAGGCTTTGGTATCAGGATGATGTTGGCCTCATAAAAGGAGTTAGGGAGGATTCCTTCTTTTTCTATTGATTGGAATAGTTTCAGAAGGAATGGTACCAGCTCCTCCTTGTACCTCTGGTAGAATTCAGCTGTGAATCCATCTGGTCCTGGACTTTTTTTGGTTGGTAGGCTATTAATTATTGCCTCAATTTCAGAGCCTGCTATTGGTCTATTCAGGGATTCAGCTCCTTCCTGGTTTAGTCTTGGGAGAGTGTAAGTGTCCAGGAAATTATCCGTTTCTTCCAGATTTCCTAGTTTATTTGCATAGAGGTGTTTATAGTATTCTCTGATGGTAGTTTGTATTTCTGTGGGGTCGGTGGTGATATCCCCTTTATCATTTTTTATTGCGTCTATTTGATTCCTCTCTCTTTTCTTCTTTATTAGTCTTGCTAGCGGTCTGTCAATTTTGTTGATCTTTTCAAAAAACCAACTCCTGGATTCACTGATTTTTTGGAGGGTTTTTTGTGTCTCTATCTCCTTCAGTTCGGCTCTGATCTTAGTTATTTCTTGCCTTCTGCTAGCTTTTGAATGTGTTTGCTCTTGCTTCTCTAGTTCTTTTTATTGTGATATTAGAGTGTCAAATTTAGATCTTTCCAGTTTTCTCTTGTGGGCATTTAGTGCTATAAATTTCCCTCTACACAATGCTTTAAATGTGTCCCAGAGATTCTGGTATGTTGTATCTTTGTTCTCATTGGCTTCAAAGAACATCTTTATTTCTGCCTTCATTTCGTTATGTACTCAGTAGTCATTCAGGAGCAGGCTATTCAGTTTCCATGTAGTTGAGCGGTTTTGATTGAGTTTCTTAGTCCTGAGTTCTAGTTTGATTGCACTGTGGTCTGTGAGACAGTTTGTTATAATTCTGTTCTTGTACATTTGCTGAGGAGTGCTTTACTTCCAATTATGTGGTCAATTTTGGAATAAGTGTGATGTGGTGCTGAGAAGAATGTATATTCTGTTGATTTGGGGTGGAGAGTTCTGTAGATGTCTATTAGGTCCACTTGCTGCAAAGATGAGTTCAATTCCTGGATATCCTTGTTAACTTTCTGTCTCGTTGATCTGTCTAATGTTGACAGTGGGGTGTTGAAATCTCCCATTATTATTGTATGAGAGTCTAAGTCCCTTTGTAAGTCTCTAAGGACTTGCTTTATGAATCTGGGTGCTCCTGTATTGGGTGCATATATATTTAGGATAGTTACCTCTTCCTGTTGAATTGATCCCTTTACCATTATGTAATGGCCTTCTTGGTCTCTTTTGATCTTTGATGGTTTAAAGTCTGTTTTATCAGAGACTAGTATTGCAACCCCTGCTTTTTTTTGTTCTCCATTTGCTTGGTAGATCTTCCTCCATCCCTTTATTTTGAGCCTATGTGTGTCTCTGCATGTGAGATGGGTCTCCTGAATACAGCAGACTGATGGATCTTGACTCTTTATCCAATTTGCCAGTCTATGTCTTTTAATTGGAGCATTTAGTCCATTTACATTTAAGGTTAATATTGTTATGTGTGAACTTGATCCTACCATTATGATATTAACTGGTTATTTTGCTCGTTAGTTAATGCAGTTTCTTCCTAGCCTCGATGGTCTTTACATTTTGGCATGTTTTTGCAATGGCTGGTACTGGTTGTTCCTTTCCATGTTTAGTGCTTCCTTCAGGGTCTCTTGTAAGGCAGGCCTGGTGGTGTCAAAATCTCTAAGCATTTGCTTATTTTTAAAGGATTTTATTTCTCCTTCACTTATGAAACTTAGTTTGGCTGGATATGAAATTCTGGGTTGAAAATTCTTTTCTTTAAGAATGTTGAATATTGGCCCCCACTCTCTTCTGGCTTGTAGAGTTTCTGCCGAGAGATCTGCTGTTAGTCTGATGGGCTTCCCTTTGTGGGTAACCCGACCTTTGTCTCCGGCTGCCCTGAAGATTTTTTCCTTCATTTCCACTTTGGTGAATCTGGCAATTATGTGTCTTGGAGTTGCTCTTCTTGAGGAGTATCTTTGTGGCGTTTTCTGTATTTCCTGAATTTGAATGTTGGCCTGCCCTACTAGGTTGGGGAAGTTCTCCTGGATGATATCCTGAGGAGTGTTTTCCAACTTGGTTCCATTTTCTCCCTCAGTTTCAGGCACCCCAATCAGATGTAGATTTGGTCTTTTTACATTATCCCATACTTCTTGCAGGCTTTGTTCATTTCTTTTTCTTGTTTTTTTCTTTAGACTTCTCTTCTCGCTTCAGTTCATTCATTTGATCCTCAATCACTGATACTCTTTCTTCCAGTTGATCCAGTCGGTTACTGAAGCTTGTGCATTTGTCACGTATTTCTCATGTCATGGTTTTCATCTCTGTCAGTTCGTTTATGGCCTTCTCTGCATTAATTATTCTGGTTATCAATTCTTCCACTCTTTTTTCAAGATTTTTAGTTTCTTTGTGCTGGGTACGTAATTCCTCCTTTAGCTCTGAGAAGTTTGATGGTCTGAAGCCTTCTTCTCTCATCTTGTCAAAGTCATTCTCCGTCCAGCTTTGATCTGTTGCTGGCGATGAGCTGCGTTCCTTTGGAGGGGGAGATGCACTCTTATTCTTTGAATTTCCAGCTTTTCTGCCCTGCTTTTTTCCTTGTCTTTGTGGTTTTATCTGCCTCTGGTCTTTGATGATGGTGACGTACTGATGGGGTTTTGGTGTGAGTGTCCTTCCTGTTTGTTAGTTTTCCTTCTAACAGTCAGGACCCTCAGCTGTAGGTCTGTTGGAGATTGCTTGAGGTCCACTCCAGACCCTGTTTGCCTGGGTGTCAGCAGCAGAGGCTGCAGAAGATAGAATATTGCTGAACAGTGAGTATACCTGTCTGATTCTTGCTTTGGAAGCTTCCTCTCAGGGGTGTACTCCACCGTGTGAGGTGTAGGGTGTCGGTCTGCCCCTAGTGGAGGATGTCTCCCAGTTAGGCTATTCAGGGGTCAGGGACCCACTTGAGCAGGCAGTCTGTCCCTTCTCAGATCTCAACCTCCGTGTTGGGAGATCCACTGCTCTCTTCAAAGCTGTCAGACAGAGTCATTTGCATCTGCAGAGGTTTCTGCTGCTTTTTTTGTTGTTGTTGTTGTTTAGCTGTGCCCTGTCCCCAGAGGTGGAGTCTACAGAGACTGGCAGGCCTCCTTGAGCTGCTGTGAGCTCCACCCAGTTGGATCTTCCCAGGGCTTTGTTTACCTACTTAAGCCTCAGCAATGGTGCGTGCCCCTCCCCCAGCCTTGCTGCTGCCTTGCAGTTAGATCCCAGACTGCTGTGCTAGCAATGAGGAAGGCTCCGTGGGCGTGGGACCCTCCCGGCCAGGTGTGGGATATAATTTCCTGGTGTGCCTATTTGCTTAAAGCACAGTATTGGGGTGGGAGTTACCCGATTTTCCAGGTGTTGTGTGTCTCAGTTCCCCTGGCTAGGAAAAGGGATTCCCTTCCACCTTGTGCTTCCCAGGTGAGGCGATGCCTCGCCCTGCTTCAGCTCTCGCTGGTCGGCCTGCAACAGCTGACCAGCACCGATTGTCCGGCACTCCCTAGTAGATAAACCCAGTTCCTCAGTTGAAAATGCAGAAATCACCTGTCTTCTGTGTCTCTCACACTGGGAGCTGGAGACTGGAGTTGTTCCTATTCGGCCATTTTGCTCCGCTGGTATCCTAAATTTTAGTTTTAAATCAGTATGCTCTGAAAAAAGTTTGGAATAATATTTGGTATTTGTAAAATTTGTTTTGTGGGCTAATCTTAATTTGTGTAATTATCCAAGTAACTAGAAAACCATATGTATTCTTTAAGTAGTGTGTTCAGAATTCTCTCTCTGTTTCTTTATATCTATCTATCTATCTATCTATCTATCTATCTATCTATCTATCTATCTAATGATGCAGGATTTTTGCTCCTTAGTTCAACTAAAATCCAGGTTCTTGTCACATGACCAGAAAAAATTAGGCACATGGACACATTGAAAGATGAGGAGAGCGGAATTTATTAAAAGAAAGCTCTTAGGGAATAAAAGAGGTCCTGCCAACAGGCCCCCATCTCACAGATTGAATAACAGGCCAGGACACAGGAGCAGAGAGGCCAGGCTCCTCCTCCCTGCATAAGGCATGAATTCCCGGTGGCTCCACCTCACTCTACCAATACTGCAGGCAGGCCCCCAGTCTGTTGCATGCCCAGACACCCTGGACAGATTTCCTCATCTGCATAAAGGTATCTGATGTAAACACTTGCAGGGCAGGTTGGAGATTCTCCGGGTAGCTTCCTTTATCTGCCTCCTGCATCTATTACATACACATACATAGGTATGTATTCCTACATCCATGCACAAGCACATACATTCAACTTTAACCCCAATTTATTATTCAACTCTGTCATTTGTTTTACTTCTAGTTCTTTTAATCTTGTTTTTTTACAATTTATAGGCAACACGTTAAATGTATATAGATTGATAATTAGTTATATCTTTATGGTAATTTTTTTACTTTACTATTATGTGGCAATCCATGATCCCAACATGCTTTGACCCTTAAGGTACATTCAGTCTGGTGGTAATGTTGCTCAACAGTTACTCCTTTCTTTTTACCTCTCTCAGTGTGTGTGTGTATTAAACTTTTTTTTTTTTTTTGCGTAAATTATGCTTTTTGTGTATTTCCCCCAATGTGGGAATTGCCGTTGTTTAAGAGAGGTATGTATATATATATAGAGAGAGAGAGAGAGAGAAAGAGAGAGAGAGAGTTATAGTTATTATGACATTGACTATATTTTAATTATTTTATTAGTTACTCTTATATTTTAATTTTCATCCTACATTTACTAAATTATAAATTATAAATATTGCTACCACCACCATGAACAATACAAAGTCACATAACATCTGAAGTCCAAATAACTTCCCAATGGTTCATTTCATTTTATTGTTATCTAGTACTTTATATCTACTTTGATTTTCACTTCTGCTAAAAAAAATTCCTGTTTTTGTAGCTAGTATTTATTTAGAATTTCCAAATAGCCTTTCTATAGACTTCAATTTCCTTCTTAACAAATATTTAAGAATATTAACATTTCTTTCAAGACATGAAAGTTATGTATTGGTTCTGTTTGAAAATGTCTTTATTTTCTCATTTTTCTATGATAACTATGTGACTGGATATTGAATTCGAGGTTGAGAGTTTTTCCCCCAGCATTTGAAATATTAATTTGTCTTTTGACATCTTTTAGTTTATAAGAATTATGCTTTCATCTAAATTTTAATGAGCCCTAGGCATAAAATTGGGCTTTTTTTTTTCTGGTTGTATTTATCTTTGGTGTTACTGTAATATACCTGAAGGTGTATTTATTTATATTTATTTCCCTTAGAATTATATCACTTCAAAGATATACATCACCAATTCAAAATTAGCTTATTTTCTATATGTTTATGTATTTTCATTTTTGCATTGCCTATTACATACTTTTTTTAAAGATAGAATTTCTTCTTAAAAGTGGTTGCTCTAAGAACTAGATACACGTCCTCCACTTTCAACAGGCAACGTAGTGTTAAACTTGTACCACTTCATGTACATTGCAATAACTTTACAACTGTATAGGTAAATTTGCATTCCCTGACTGTCCCTGCCCCTGCAGCAATTGTTTCTGTTGTAGCAGTTACAGGAAAGGAGTCCCGATCCAGACCTCAAGAGAGAGTTCTTGAATTTCATGCAATAAAGAATTCAGTGTGACTCCACAGTGCAAAGTGAAAGCAAGTTTATTAAGAAAGTAAAGAAATAAAAGAATGACTACTCCATAGACAGAGACTCCCTGAGGGCTGCTGGTTGCCCACTTTCATGGTTATTTCTTGATGATATGCTAAAAAAGGGGTGGATTATACTTCCTGACATTGCCATGACATTTGCAAACTGTCATGATTCTGGTGGGAGTGTAGTAGTGAGGATGACCAGAGGTCACTCCTGTTGCCATTTTGGTTTTGCCGGCCCCTTTACAGTAACCTGTACATTGTGTTGACCTCCTATCTCATCCTGTGGCTTCGAATGCCTTAACCATCTGGGAATGCAGCCCAGTAGGCTTCAGCCTACTTGGGTTTCTAATAGAAAACGGAAGAACCAACAAGCTGAGTCATTTTTGAAGAGGATGGCAAGGAACCCCAAATAAACCCAACAAAACTGGGAATCCAAGGAATGGTGCTTGTAGGGAAAGAGAGGTCAGTCGTGGTTCTTAAACCTCTTGGCACCTGGTGTGGGTTATAAAACAAGGAGCTGGAGTAAAATTGCCCTTACCCCTAATCCAAATGCTCTTCAGGATTTAGGAGCTACCCAATATGGTATTGGTTTCTATTTTTAGTTAGTTTGCTCGTTTCCAAAACAACCTTGCTTGGTACTGCATGGAAAGTCAAGCTTTTCTTCTTGCCCACTCAGGACCACCTGTCTGGGCTGGCCTCTTCCCCTTGTCTTCACAGCATTCCTAAGGAAGATTTTTGCAGTGCTCTCTGGAGCTGAGGGAAGTGGAATTTGGTCCAGAGAAGGTGGAAGGAAGTAGTTTTCCTGTTTCCTTTTCTCAAGGTGGATGATCTCAGGCTTCCTTCATACCTCCTTCCCATGGGTGCGGCTGGCAGTACAGTCAGGTTGTGGAGGAGGGCTGAGAAGAAAGGGGCACTGGTCCAGCCCCAGGTTTTTTCCAAGACAGGCACACACTAGATACCATCCCACCTTCCTCTCTTAAGAACAGGCCAGCCACACATACAACCCTTTCCCTACTTTACTGTGTCCTTTATGTGGTACCAGAAATGGGAGACAGGCAGACTTACCCCCGCAATCTAGAGAGAATGTAGTTACTATCCGTAAAACTTGACCACCCCTATATCCTACTCCTTTTTGTAAAAACAAATGCTTAAACCTATGAGCCTGCCGTTCCTTTCTATGTGTTGATCAGTTTCCTTCCACTCGAGCTGTGTGGGAGGGAAGGGCATTGAAATTGTAGGTTGTAATCTTGTGCCAACCAACAAAAACCAGTATTTCTCTCACAAACACACACACACACAAACACACAGCCTATATGAAAACTAATTATTTTTGCTGCACTTTATACAAATAATCAGGCCAAGTGTAATAAAGCAAATCAGTTTTACCATAAATTTTTTAAGTGAAAATGGGAAACTGGAGAGAGAAATATATGTTACAAGAACTATGGGACACTTGTTATTAAATTATTGTCTCATTAGTTGTTTTTAAGGTTGTTTCTGCAACTTAGGCTAACCCTGCTTATTCCTGTGAAGCAACCAGTAAACTCTGACTGCTACTCAGAAGAAATAAGAGGGTTGGGTAATGTAAAAATCTGGATCAATATGCCAATCCTGGGCATGTATTGGAATCATCTAGCAACCCCATATCAGTTTGGTTCCAACAAATTCACAGTTCATGGAAAGCTTTCTAATTTAGTTTACTTGGGACAACTGTATTTGTTTTGCTTTACTCTTGTGGAATATATTGCTGTTATAATCTTTGTGTAGGATTTCAGGGCAAGCTTGCTGACTGTTATGTTAAACACTTATTAATCTTCCAGATATCACCCTTTGTCAAAACTCAAGAGTTATAAATGGACCTTACTATACTGATGGTTTCTGACTGAGGTTCTCTCTATCCTGAATGCAAGGGATACTCATAGTTAGGCAGGAATATCACTGCCCTTATTCAGCTTGAAGAAGTTACAGAAGATGAATCTTTGCCCCTCTGCAACCCTTAGGATTAAGGGTTCTCTTGTGAAAGGGAGGGGGAAATGTCAGAGGTGTATGTACCAAAGCAATTCCATCTTAAATAGGAGCCTCCCCTTTTTAGAACATATAAGGTAACTTCTTGACATTGTCATGGCATTTGTAAACTGTCATGGCACTGGTGGGAGTGTAGCAGTGAGGACTACCACTCTCATTGCCATTTTGGTTTTGGTAGGTTTAGGCCAGCTCCTTTACTGCAAACTGTTTTATCAGCAAGGTCTTTATCATCAGTATTTTGTGCTGACCTCCTATCTCATCCTGTGACTTAGAGTGCCTTAACCATCTGGGAATGCAGCCCAGTAGGTTTCAGCCTCATTTTACCCAGTTCTTACATAAGATGGAGTTGCTGTGGTTCACACGCCTCTGACATAGCTGCCTTATGTATTACATCCCCATATGTTATAAACCCAAGAAGACGATGCTATAATTTTTGTTCTAAATAATCATTGGGATACTTTTCATTTATTCCAGAAGATTCAAGGTTTTTTTCAGCCTAAAAAACTACCTTTTATAATACAGGTTTGCTGGAGATAGATTCTCTTAGTTTTTTTATTCTTTATTTTTTTTTTGAAAGGGTTTTTTTCATATTATTAGTTGTGAATATTTTATTTTATGTTAAATTCTCTCTTGAATTTTTTTATTTTATTACTACTTTTTGTCCCATTATCTGTCTTCTCTTTTGGAAAGTCTAATTTTATTGATCTCTACCTACATATCATCTGTCCATGTATCTATTTATGTATGTATGTATGTCTCTATCTGTCTCTATTGTGAAAGAAAAATATCTTGGGCCCCTTCAAGCTGGGAACCACTCAGGGCAAATCTGCCTCCTCTTCTATTTGGGTCATCTCTTTGCTTGCAGAGATAGATGCATATTCTGATTGCCTCCTTTGGAAGGACCAATCAGAAACTCAAAAGAGTGCAAGCATCTGTCTGTCACCTAAGAATGACCTGGAAGCCCCCAGTGGTGGCACCTTGTTTTTAGCTGTCTCCACCTTTCTAGACAAAACTAATGTACTTCTTACATGTTGATTGATGTCTCATGTCTTCCTAAAATGCATAAAATCAAGCTGTGCCTGACCACCTTGGGTACACGTGGTCAGGACTTCTTGAGGCTGTGCCATGGGTGCGTCCTCAACCTTGACAAAATAAACTTTCTAAATTAACTGAGACCTGTCTCAAATTTTGGGAGTTCACACTATCTATCTATCGGATGTTTTGATATTGTCCCACAGTCCCCGAGGCTCTGTTCTTTTTAATTTTCCCTTCCTTATTCTTCAGTTTAGATTATTTCTTGTGATTTGTCTTCAAATATACTAAACTGTGCTCTATCATCTCGACTTTGCTATTAAGCCCATATAGTTAATTTAAAAAATGTTTTGTATTGTGTTTTGCAGTTTAAAATTTTCCATTTTATTCTCGTATTAATTTCCTAGGGCTACTGTGGCACAAACTGTCTGACTCCAAACAACAGAAAGTTATTATTTCGTAGTTTTAGAGGCTAGAAGTATGCTATCATAGATTGGTAGGGCCATGCTCCTTCCAAAGGCTCTAGGGAAGAACGCCGCTTTGCCTCTTGTAGCTTCTGGTGATTGCAGGTGCTCTTTGGCTGTGGCATCAGAACAACAATCTCTACCTCCATCTTCCATGACATTCTTCTTTCTGTCTTTTCTATATCTCTGAGTCTCTTCTTATGAGGACACCAGTGACTGCAGTTAGAGTCCACCCTAATCCAGTCTGACTTTGTGAATGAATCATGGTTTCCTAGTTCTTGGCATATTGAGAAACTTTGGATTGAACTTTCTGGATTTTGAACATTAGGCTGTGGAGTCCCTGGATTCTGCTGTTTTCTTTTGAAGCATGTGATACTTTTGTTCTAGCACATAATTAACATGATTAGATTCAAACTGAAAACCCTTTTCTACCTGCTGTGGGGGCAATTCAGATCTAAGTTTATTTTGAGGTGTTTTTCATTCACTGGATTATTTATAGACAGCTTCTTGCATGATAGGTTCAGTGGTAAACTAGGACTTGGACAGTGTTTGTATATAGAATGGGATATCCTCTTTCATCAATCTCTTTTGTCCAAGATTTTCTCTCACTTTCTGGCTTCTCTGTCTGACTTGCCTTGTTTCTTTTTTTTATCTTTTTGTATCCCTCACCCTCTCACACCCTTACTCCCAAGTCCCAAAGTCCATTGTATCATTCTTATGCCTTTGCATCTTCATAGCTTAGCTCCCACATATCAGTGAGAATATACAGCGTTTCATTTTCCATTCCTGAGTTACTTTACTTAGAATAATAGTCTCCAATCTCATCCAAGTCCCTGCAAATGCCATTAATTCAATTCTTTTAATGGCTGAATAGTATTCCATCATATATCTATGATATATACATATCAATCACATATATATGTGATATATATCAAACATATATGTGTATATATATCTACACATATCACAGTTTGTTTATCCACTTGTTGATTGATTAGTATTTGGATTGGTTCCACGATTTTGCAATTGCCAATTATGCTTCTATAAATATGTGTGTGTAGTATCTTTTTCATATAACGATGTATTTTCCTCTGGGTAGATACCCACTAGTGGGATTGCTGAATCAAATGGTAGTTCTATTTTTCATTATTTAAGGAATCTCCACACTGTTTTCCATAGCGGTGATACTGGTTTATATTTCTACCAGCAGTGTAGAAGTGTTCCCTGATCACTTAATCTATGCCAATGTCTACCGTTTTTTGATTTTTTGATTATGGCCATTCTTTTCATTATTATTATTATTATTGTTGTTATTATTATTATTATACTTCAAGTTCTAGGGTACATGTGCACAATGTGCAAGTTTGTTACATATATATACATGTGCCATGTTGGTGTGCTGCACCCATTAACTCCTCATTTATATTAGGTATATCTCCTAATGCTATCCCTCCCCCCACCCCACGACAGGCCCCAATGTGTGATGTTTCCCACCCTTTGTCCAAGCATTCTCATTGTTCAGTTCCCACCTATGAGTGACAACATGCAGTGTTTGGTTTTCTGTCCTTGTGATAGTTTGCTCAGAATGATGGTTTCCAGCTTCATCCATGACCCTACAAAGGACATGAACTCATCCTTTTTTATGGCTGCATCCATGGTGTATATGTGCCACATTTTCTTAATCCAGTCTATCATTGATAAACATTTGGGTTGGTTCCAAGTCTTTGCTATTGTGAATAGTGCTGCAGTAAACATACATGTGCATGTGTCTTTATAGTAGCATGATTTATAATCCTTTGGGTATATACCCAGTAATGGGATGGCTGGTCAAATGGTATTTCTAGTTCTAGATCCTTGAGGAATTGCCACACTGTCTTCCACAATGGTTGAACTAATTTACAGTCCCACCAACAGTGTAAAAGTGTTCCTATTTCTCCACATCCTCTCCAGCACCTGTTGTTTCCTGACTTTTTAATGATTGCCATTCTAACTGGTGTGAGATGGTATCTCATTGTTGTTTTGATTTGCATTTCTCTGAGGACCAGTGATGATAAGCATTTTTTCATATGTCTGTTGGCTGCATAAGTATGTTCTTTTGAGTAGTGTCTGTTCATATCCTTTGCCCACTTCTTGATGGGGTTGTTTGATTTTTTCTTATAAATTTGTTTAAGTTCTTTGTAGATCCTGGATATTAGTCCTTTGTTAGGTGGGTAGATTGTAAAAATTTTCTCCCATTCTGTAGGTTGCGTGTTCACTCTGATGGTAGTTTCTTTTGCTGTGCAGAAGCTCTTTAGTTTAATTAGATCCCATTTGTCAATTTTGGCTTTTGTTGCCATTGCTTTTGGTGTTTTACTGATGACGTCCTTCCCCATGCCTATGTCCTGAATGGTATTGCCCAGGTTTTCTTCTAGGGTTTTTATGGTTTTAGGTGTGACATTTAAGTCTTTAATCCATCTTGACTTAATTTTTGTATAAGGTGTAAGGAAGGGATCCAGTTTCAGCTTTCTACATTTGGCTAGCCAGTTTTCCCAGCACCATTTGTTAAATATGGAATCCTTCCCCATTTCTTGTTTTTGTCAGGTTTGTCAAAGGTCAGATGGTTGTAGATATGTGCTATTATTTCTGAGGGCTCTGTTCTGTTCCATTGGTCTATATCTCTGTTTTGGTACCAGTACCATGCTGTTTTGGTTACTGTAGCCTTGCAGTATAGTTTGAAGTCAGGTAGCATGATGCCTCCAGCTTTGTTCTTTTAGCTTAGGATTGTCTTGGCAATGTGGGCTCTTTTTTTGTTCCATATGAACTTTAAAGTAGTTTTATCCAATTCTGTGAAGAAAGTCATTGGTAGCTTAATGGGGATGGCACTGAATTTATGAATTACCTTGGGCAATATGGCCATTTTTACAATATTGATTCTTCCTATCCATGAGCATGGAATGTTCTTCCATTTGTTTGTGTCCTCTTGTATTTCATTGAGCAGTGGTTTGTAGTTCTCCTTGAAGAGGTCCTTCACATCCTTTGTAAGTTGGATTCCTAGGTATTTTATTCTCTTTGAAGCAGTTGTGAATGGGAGTTCACTCATGATTTGGCTCTCTGTTTGTCTGTTACTGGTGTATAAGAATGCTTGTGATTTTTGCACATTGATTTTGTATCCTGAGACTTTGCTGAAGTGGCTTATCAGCCTAAGGAGATTTTGGGCTGAGATGATGGGGTTTTCTAAATATACAATCATGTCATCTGCAAAGAGGGACAATTTGACTTCCTCTTTTCCTAATTGAATATCCTTTATTTCTTTCTTCTGCCTGATTGCCCTGGCCAGAACTTCCAACACTATGTTGAATAGGAGTGGTGAGAGAGGGCATCCTTGTCTTATGCCAGTTTTCAAAGGGAATGCTTCCAGTTTTTGCCCATTCAGTATGATACTGGCTGTGGGTCTGTCATAAATAGCTCTTATTATTTTGAGATATGTCCCATCAGTACCTAGTTTATTGAGAGTTTTTAGCATGAACAGCTGTTGAATTTTGTCAAAGGCCTTTTCTGCATCTATTGAGATAATCATGTGGTTTTTGTCTTTGGTTCTGTTTATATGAGGGATTACGTTTATTGATTTGTGAATGTTGATCCAGCATTGCATCTCAGGGATGAAGCCAACCTGATCATGGTGGATAAGCTTTTTGATATGCTGCTGGATTCGGTTTACCAGTATTTTATTGAGGATTTTTGCATTGGTGTTCATCAGGGATATTGGTCTAAAATTCGCTTTTTTTTTGTTGTGTCTCTGCAATGCTTTGCTTTGGTGTCAGGATGATACTGGCCTCCTAAAATGAGTTAGGGAGGATTCCATCTTTTTCTATTGATTGGAATAGTTTCAGAAGGAATGGTACCATTTCCTCTTTGTACCTCTGGTAGAATTTGACTGTGAATCCTTCTGGTCCTGAACTTTTCTTTGGTTGTTATGCTATTAATTATCACCTCAATTTCAGAACCTGCTATTGGTCTATTCAGGGGTTCAACCTCTTCCTGGTGTAGTCTTGGGTGGGTGTATGTGTCCAGGAATTTGTGCATTTCTTCTAGATTTTCTAGTTTATTTGCGTAGTGGTGTTTATAGTATTCTTTGATGGTAGTTTGTATTTCTATGGGATCAGTGGTGATATCCCCTTATCATTTTTTATTGCATCTATTTGATTCTTCTCTTTTCTTCTTTGTTAGTCTTGCTAGTGGTCTATCAATTTTGTTGATCTTTTCAAAAAATCAGCTCCTGTATTCGCTGATGTTTTGAAGGGGTTTTATGTCTCTATCTCCTTCAGTTCTGCTCTGACCTTAGTTATTTCTTGCCTTCTACTAGCTTTTGAATGTGTTTCCTCTTGCTTCTCTAGTTCTTTTAATTGTGATGTTAGGTTGTCAATTTTAGATCTTTTCTGTTTTCTCTTGTGGGCATTTAGTGCTGTAAATTTCCCTCTACACACTGCTTTAAATGTGTCCCAGAGATTCTGGTATGTTTGTTTTTGTTCTTACTGGTTTCAAAGAATATCTTCATGTCTGCCTTCATTTCATTATGTACCCCATAGTCATTCAGGAGCAGGTTGTTCAGTTTCCATGTAGTTGAGCAGTTTTGAGTTTCTTAATCCTGAGTTCTAGTTTGATTGCACTGTGGTCTGAGAGACAATTTATTATAATTTCTCTTCTTTTACATTTGCTGAGGAGTGCTTTACTTCCAACTATGTGGTCAATTTTGGAATAAGTGCAATGTGGTGCCAAGAAGAATATATATTGTGTGGATTTGGGGTGGGGAGTTCTGTACATGTCTATTAGGTTCAGTTGGTGTAGAGCTGAGTCCAATTCCTGAATATCCTTTTTAACTTTCTGTCTCATTGCTCTGTCTAAAGTTGACAGTGGGGTGTTAAAGTCTCCCATTATGATTGTGCAGAAGTCTAAGTCTCTTTGTAGGTCTCTAAGCACTTGCTCTATGAATCTGGGTGCTCCTGTATTGGGTGCATATGTATTTAGGATAGTTAGCTCTTCTTGTTGAATTGATCCCTTTACCATTATGTAATGGCCTTCTTTGTCTCTTTTGATCTTTGTTGGTTTAAAGTTTGTTTTATCAGAGACTAGGATTGCAACCCCTGCTTTTTTGTTGTTGTTTTTCCATTTGCTTGGTAGATCTTCCTCCATCTCTTTATTTTGAGCCTATGTGTGTCTTTGCATGTGAGATGGGTCTCCTGCATACAGCACACTGATGGGTCTTGACTCTTTATTCAATTTGCCAGTCTGTATCTTTTAATTGGAACATTTAACCCATTTACATTTAAGGTTAATATTGTTATGTGTGAGTATGATCCTATCATTATGAAGTTAGTTGGTTATTTTGCTCATTAGTTGATGCAATTTCTTCCTAGCATTAATGGTCTTTACAATTTGGCATGTTTTTGCAGTGACTGGTACCAGTTGATCCTTTCCATGTTTAGTGTTTCCTTCAGGAGCTCTTGTAAGGCAGGCCTGGTGGTGACAAAACCTCTCAGCCTTTGTTTTTCTGTAAAGGATTTTATTTCTCCTTCACTTATGAAGCTTAGTTTGGGTGGATATGAAATTCTGGGTTGAAAATTCTTTTCTTAAGAATGTTGAGGCCAGGCGCGGTGGCTCAACCTTGTAATCCCAGCACTTTGGGAGGCCGAGACAGGCGGATCACGAGGTCAGGAGATGGAGACCATCCTGGCTAACATGGTGAAACCTTGTCTCTACTTAAAAAAAAAAAAAAAAAAAAGTAGCCGGGCGAGGTGGCGGGCGACTGTAGTCCCAGCTACTCGGGAGGCTGAGGCAGGAGAATGGCGTAAACCCGGGAGGCGGAGCTTGCAGTGAGCTGAGATCCGGCCACTGCACTCCAGCCTGGGCGACAGAGTGAGACTCCGTCTCAAAAAAAAAAAAAAAAAAAAAAAAGAATGTTGAATGTTGGCCCTCACTCTCTTCTGGCTTGTAGAATTTCTTCCTAGAGATCCACTGTTAGTCTGATGGACTTCCCTTTGTGGGTAACCCGACCTTTCTCTCTGGCTGCCCTTAACATTTCTTCCTTCATTTCAACTTTGGTGAATCTGACAACTATGTGTCTTGAAGTTGCTCTTCTTGAGGAGTGTCTCTGTGGCATTCTCTGTGTTTCCTGAACTTGAATGTTGGCCTGCCTTGCTAGGTTGGGGAAGTTCTCCTGGATAATATCCAGAAGAGTGTTTTCCAACTTGGTTCCATTCTCCCCATCACTTTCAGGTACACCAATCAAACATAGATTTGGTCTTTCACGTAGTCCCATATTTCTTAGATGCTTTGTTCATTTCTTTTTACTCTTTTTTTTTTTCTCTAAACTTCTCACTTCATTTCATTCATTTGATCTTCAATCACTCATAACCTTTCTTCCACTTGATCGAATTGGCTACTGAAGCTTGTGCATACATCACGTAGTTCTTGTGCCATGGTTTTCAGCTCCATCAGGTCATTTAAGATCTTCTCTATGTTGTTTATTCTAGTTAGCCATTCATCTAATCTTTTTTCAAGGTTTTTAACTTCTTTGTAATGGGTTCGAACATCATCCTTTAGCTTGGAGAAGTTTGTTTTTACTGATATCATCTGAATCCTTCTCTCAACTCATCAAATTCATTCTCCATCTAGCTTTGTTCTGTTGCTGGGTAGGAGTTGCATTCCTTTGGAGGAGAAGAGGTGCTCTGATTTTTAGAATTTTTGGTTTTTCTGCTCTGGCTTCTCCCCATCTTTGTGTTTTTATCTACCTTTGGTCTTTGATGATGGTAATGTACAGATGGAGTTTTGGTGTGGATGTCCTTTCTGTTTGTTAGTTTTCCTTCTAACCATCAGGACCCTCAGCTGTAGGTCTGTTGGAGTTTGCTGGATGTCCACTTCAGACCCTATTTGCCTGGATATCACCAGCGGAGGCTGCAGAACAGCAAATATTGCACAACAGAAAATGTTACTGCCTGATCCTTCCTCTGGAAGCTTTGTCGCAGAGGGGCATCCTCTGGTGTCCTTTGGCCCCTACTGGGAGGTGTCTCCCAATTAGGCTACTCGGAGATCAGGGACCCACTTGAGTAGGCAGTCTGTCCATTCTTAGATCTCAAACTCTGTGCTGGGACAACCACCACTCTCTTCAAAACTGTCAGAGACATTTATGTCTGCAGAAGTTTCTGCTGCCTTTTGTTCAGCTATGCCCTGCCTCCAGAGGTGGAGTCTACAGAGACGGGCAGGCCTCCTTGAGGTGCGGTGGGCTCCACCCAGTTCGAGCTTCCTGGCCCCTTTGTTTGCCTACTCAAACCTCAGCAATGGCAGATGCCCCTCCCCCAGTCTCACTACCACCTTGCAGTTCAATCTCAGACTGCTGTGCTAGTAGTGAGTGAGGCTCCGTGGGTGTGGGACCCTCCGAGTCAGTCACAGGATATAATCTCCTGGTGTGCCATTTGCTAAGATCATTGGAAAAGCCCAGTATTAGTGTGGGAGTGTCTGATTTTCCAGATACTGTTTGCTATGGCTTTCCTTGGCTAGGAAAGGGAGCTCCCCAACCCCTTGTGCTTCCTGGGTAAGGTGATGTTCTGCCTTGCTTCAGCTCACACTCCCTGGGTTGCACCCACTGTCCAACAAGCCCCAGTGAGATGAACCCGGTACCTCAGTTGGAAATGCAGAAATCACCCATCTTCTGTGTCACTCATGCTGGGATCTGTAGACTGGAGCTTTTCCTATTCAGCCATCTTGGAGACTCCGATTATGGCTATTCTTGCGGGAGTAAGGTGATATAGTGTTGTGGTTTTGATTTACATTTCCCTGATCATTAGTGAAGTTGAGCATTTTTTGTATTTTTTTTTTGTCATTTGTATATCTTCTTTTGACAATTGTCTATTCATATCCTTAGCCCATTTTTTTCATGGGATTGTTAGTCTTTTTCTTGTTGATTTTTTAGAGTTTGTGGTAGATTCAGGATGTTAGTCCTTTGTTAGATGCATAGATTGTGAAGATATTCTCCCACTCTGTGGGTTTTCTGTTTATGCTGCTGACTGTTCCTTTTGTTGTGCAAAAGCTCTTTAGTTTAATTAAATTCCAACTGTTTATTTTTGTTTTGATTGCATTTGCTTTTGAGTTCCTGGTCATGAAATCCTTTCCTAAGCCAAAGTCTACAGGGTTTTTTCCAATGTTATCTTCTAGAATTTTTACAGTTTCAGGTCTTAGATTTAATTCCTTAATCCATCTTGAGTTAATTGTTGTATAAGGTGAGAGAGGAAGATTCAGTTTCGTTCTGCTACATGTCACTAGCCAATTGTCCCTGCACCATTTGTTGAAAAGGGTGTTCTTTCCCCACTTCATGTTTTTGGTTGCTTTGTTGAAGATCAATTTGCTGTAAGTATTTGGGTTTATTTCTGGGTACTCTATTCTATTCCATTGGTCTACGTGCCTATTTTTATGCCAGTACCATGCTGTTTTGGTGCCCATGGCCTTATAGCATAATTTGAAATTGGATAATTTGATGCCTTCAGATTTATTCTTTTTGCTTAGTCTTGCTTTGGCTATGCAGGCTCTTTTTTGGTTCCATATGAATTTTGGAATTCTTTTCTAATTCTGTGAAGAATGATGATGGGATCTTGATTGGAATTGCATTGAATTTTTTGATAGCTTTTGGAAGTATGGTCATTTTCACAATGTTAATTCTACTCATCCAAAAAAATGGGAGTGTTTCTGTTTGTTTGTGTCATCTACGATTTTCTTCAGCAGTATTTTGTAGTTTTACTCGTAGAGAGGTCTTCTAACTCCTTGGTTAGGTATATTCTTAAATATTTGTTATTTTTATTTTTGTAGCTGTTGTAAAAGGGGTTGAGTTCTCCATTTGGTTCTCTACGTGGTCACTGTTGGTGTATAGAAGAGCTGCTTATTTGTGTACATTAATCTTGTATCCAGAAAATTTCCTGAATTCTTTTATCAGATCTAGGAGCTGTCTGAAGGAGTCCTTAGGGTTTTCAAAGTAAATTATCATATCATTAACAAACAGTGACAGTTTTACTTTCTCTTTACCAATTTGAATGCCCTTTATTTCTTTCTCTTGTCTAATTGTTCTGGGTAGGATTCTCAGTACTATGTTGAAGAGGAGTGGTGAGAGTGAGCATCCTTGTCTTGTTCCAGTTCTCAGAGGGAATGCTTTCAATTTTTCCCAGTTCAGTATTATGTTGGCTGTGGGTTTGTCGTAGATGACTTTTATTACATTGAAGTATGTTCCTTGTATGTTGATTTTACTGAGAGTTTTAATCATGTAGGGATGCCGGATTTGGTTGAATGCTTTTTCTGCATCTATTGACATGATCATGTGATTTTTATTTTAAATTCTGTTTATGTGGTGTATCACATTTATTGACTTGCATATGTCAAACCATCCCTGTATCCCTGGTATGAAACCCACTTGATCATGTTGGATTATCTTTTCGATATGTTGTTGGATTCAGTTAGGTAGTATTTTGTTAAGGATTTTAGCATCTATGTTCATCAGGAATATCAGGCTGTAGTTTTCTTTTTTGGTTTTGTCTTTTCCTGTTTTTGGTATTAGGGTGATGCTGGCTTCATAAAAAGATATACGGAGGGTTCCCTCTTTCTCTATCTTGTGGAATGTTGTCAATAGGATTGGTACCATTTCTACTTTGAATGTCTGGTAGAATTCTGCTGTGAATCCATCTGGTCCTGGACTTTTTTGGTGTCTCACTGCTTGTTATTGGTCTGTTCATGGTATCTGATTCTTCCTGATTTAAGTTAGGAGGATTGTATCTTTCCAGGTATTTACCTATCTCTTCTAGGTTTTCTAGTTTATGCATGTAAAGGGGTTTATAGTAGCCTTGAATGATCTTTTGTATTTCTGTGGTGTCAGTTGTAATGTCTCCTGTTTCATTTCTCACTGAACTTGCTTGGATTTTCTCTATTCTTTTCTTGATTAATCTTGCTAATGGTCTATCAATTTTATTTACCTTTTCAACGAACCAGCTTTGTGTTTCCTTTGCTTTTGTAATTTTTTTTTTTGTTTAATTTTCATTTAGTTCCACTCTGATTCTGGTTATTTCCTTTCTTCTGCTGGGTTTGGGTTTGTTTTTTTCTTGTTTCTCTAGTCCTTTGAGGTTTGACCTTAGATTGTCTGTTTGTGCACTTTCAGTCTTGTTGATGTAGGTGTTTAGGGCTATGAACTTTCCTCTTAGCACTGCCTTTGCTGTATCCCAGAGGTTTCAATAGGTTGTGTCACTATTGTTGTTCAGTTCAAATAATTTTTTAGTTTCCATCTTGATTTCATTTTTGACCCAATAATCATTCAGGAGCAGGTTATTTAATTTCCATGTATTTGTATGGCTTTGAAGGTTACTTTCAGAGTTAGTTTTCAGTTTTACTTCACTGTGGTCTGAGAGAGTGTTTGATATAATTTCAATTTTCTTAAATTTATTGAGACTCATTTTGTGGTCTATCATATGGTCTGTCCTGGAGAAAGTTCCATGCACTGTTGAATAGAATGTGTGCTCTGCAGTTGTTGGATAGACTGTTCTATACATAGCTGTTAAGTCCATTTATTCCAAGGTACAGTTTATATCCATTGTTTCTTTGTTGACTTTCTGTCTTGTTGACCTTTCTAGTGCTGTCAGTGGAGTATTGAAGTCCCCCAATATTATTGTGTTGCTATCTATCTTATTTCTTAGGTCTATGAGTAACCGTTTTGTAAATTTGGGAGCTCCAGTGTTAGGTGCATATATGTTTATGATTGTAATATTTTCCTGTTACACAAAGCCTTTTGCCATTATATAACATTCCTCTTTGTCTTTTTAAACTGCTGTTGCCTTAAACTTCGTTTTGTCTGATATAAGAATAGCTACTCCTGCTCCCTTTTGGTGTCCATTTGCATGAAATGCCTTTTTCCACCCCTTTAATTTTATGTGGGTCCTTATGTGTTGGGTGAGTCTCTTGAAGGCAGCAGATAGTGGATTGGTGAATTCTTACCCATTCTGCAGTTACATATCTTTTTTTTTCTTTTTTCTTTTCTTTCTTTTCTTTTTTTTTTTTTTTTGAGATGGGGTCTTCCTCTGTCACCCAGACTAGAGGGCAGTGGCACAATCTCGGCTCACTGCAACCTCCTCACAGTGGGTTCAAGCATTCTCCTGCCTCAGCTTCCCAAGTAGCTGGAATTACAGGTGCCTGCCACTACACCTGGCTAATTTTTGTATTTTTAGTAGACATGGGGTTTTGTCATGTTGGCCAAGTTGGTCTCGAACTCCTGACTTCAGGTGATCCACCTTCTTTGGCCTCCCAAAATGCTGAGATTCCAGGTGTGAGTCACTGTGTCCAGCCCAGTTATATATCTTTTAAGTGGAGCATTTCAGCCATTTACATTCAATGTTAGTATTGAGATGTGAGGTACCATTCCATTCATCATACTATTTGTTGCCTGTATACCTTGGTTTTTTGGTTCTTGTTTTTGTTTTCTAAATTGTATTTTTGTTTTATAGGTTCTGTGAGATTTATACTTTAAAGAGGCTCTGTTCTAATGTGTTTCCAGGATTTGTTTCAAGATTTAAGCTCCTTTTAGCAGTTCTTGTAGTGGGGGTTTTGCAGCAGTGGGTTCTCTCAGCATTTGCTTGTCTGAAAAAGACTATATCTGTCTTTCATATATGAAGCTTAGTTTTGTTGGGTACAAAATTATTGGCTGATAATTGTTTTGTTTGAGGAGGCTACAAATTGGGCCCCAATCCCTTCTAGCTTGTAGGGTTTCCACTGTGATATTCATTGCTAATCTGATAGGTTTTCCTTTATAGGTTGCCTGGTATTTTGTCTCACAGCTGTTAAGATTCTTTCCTTTATCTTAACTTAAATAACCTGATAACAATGTGCCTAGGCAATGATCATTTTATGACAAATTTCTCAGGTGTTCTTTGTGCTTCTTGTATTTGGATGGCTAGGTCTCTAGCAAGGCTGGGGACATTTTCCTTGATTATTCCCCCAAATATGTTTTCCAAACTTTTAGATTTCTCTTCTTTTCCAGTAACAACAATTATTCTTAGGTTTGGTCATTTAATATAATTCAGGACTTCTTGAAGTCTTTGTTCATATTTTCTTATTCTTTTTTCTTTGTCTTTATTGGATTAGGTTAATTCAAAGACCTTTTATTTGAGCTATGAGTTTCTTTCTTCTACTTGTTAAATTCTATTGCTGAGGCTTTCCAGAGCATTTTGCATTTCTATAAGTGTGTCCATTGTGTCCTAAAGTTTTGGTTATTTTTATTTATACTATCTCATTGAATATTTCTCCTTTCACTTCTTGTACCTCTTTATTTTTATTTTTATTTTTGTATTTCCTTGCACTGGGTTTTGCCTTTTTCTGGTGCCTCCCTGATTAGCTTAACAACTACCATCCTGAATTCTTTTTCAGGTAAATCAGGGATTTTTCTTTCTTTCTTTTTTGTTTGTTTGTTTGTTTGGATCCATTGCTGGTCAGTCACTGTGATTTTTTAGGGGTGTTAAAGAGCCTTGTTTTATCATATTACCAGGGTAGACTTTCTGGTTCCTTTTCATCTGGGTAGACTGTGTCAGAGGAAAGAGCTAGAGCTGAAGGCTGTTTTTCAGATTCTTTTGTCCCTCAGGGTGTTTCCTTGATGTAGTACTCTTCCCATTTTCCTATGGATGTGGCTTCCTGAGAGCTGAGCTGTAGTGATTGTTACCTCTTTTCTGAGTTTAGCCACCCAGCAAGTCTACCAGGCTCCAGGCAGGTACTGGGAGCTGTCTTCAGAGAGTCCTGTGATGTGAGCCATCTATGGGTCTCTCAGTCATGGATACCAGCACAGTATTTGGGGTGTCTTCAGGGTTCTGCAGGAACAATTCACTTCCTTTGGATGGTCTGTGGGTCCTCTCAGGTTTCCTGATTTATTCCTGCGGTCATTTGGAGCTAAAATTTATGATGCAGGCCTCCACACACTGCTCTGTCTGTTGGAGTCAGAGCTGTAATCTAGTCCTGCCTCCGATCCACCATGATGGAATTCAGCCTGCCTTCTTTCTTTCTTATGCCAGAATGATAGAAGGTTTTCTATAGGAGCTTGAGTCACTCTGTCCCATGTTACAATGCCAGACTGCCCTCAGGCCACAGCTACAAAGACAGGGGATTCACCGTTGGACAGTTTATATTTCCAATTTTCTGCTCCCATCTAAAATAGATGACTTTTGTGCATACTTCAAACTTCTACGGTAGTTGTTTTATGGTATTTTTGTGCAGAGTTTATAACAATAAATAGGTGCAGGAAGTTCAACCCAATGAAATCTTATTCCACTATATCAAAAGTGAAACTTTAGAATATCTATTAGGCATATCTGGTACTTTTGCATTCTAGCTTTGATATCTTAAAGTCTTCTTCATATTTCTTAAGTTTATATCTCTTTGTAGTGCATTCTGGGCAAAGTTATTGAGTCTATCTTCTAGTTTTTTAACTGTCCATTCACTTTGCAAGTTAATTTGAGGTTTCTGCAATGTGGTAGGCTGAACTAACTTAAGCAACATTCACCTTCCAAACACAGAGATATTCTGGATTATATACCTTAATTTTTAAGAAAGCATATGGCTCAGCATTGTAAAGTTCATTTTGAGTGATTTGGGATAATTTGTGAAGACAATTGTAGAAAATCAAACTCAATTTTATTTTAAAAATAATTTCATTTCTTTTTATCTAAATTCAATTGTGTTTTATAAATTAATTTTTGCCTTTTATTATTTGATTAATCACTTGTTAGTATTTATTTTTAGAGATAAATTATTTTTCACTTTCCATTTATGTTAACTAGTGGAAAATACATGATGAATTGATGAACAATAATAACTAAGGAAATTAATGAAGAGGTAATATCTCTTTTAAGTACAGTAATAATGAGTTTATCTATATTTTGCTTTATTTCATTAACTGTAAACCTTTGGGAAATATTCTTTTTTGTTTGTTTTCTAAGTGGATTTCTTTCATTTTTTGTGTACTCTATTCTTGACTTTCTATATCCATACCCATATCCAAAATGGTATAGGATAGCATAATTTATCTTTGTAAATTGCTTTCAAAAATCATTATCATCTTACTAATTATACTGTCTGAAAAATTTGCATTGACTCTACTCACATTTACACAGTAACATTTACCACAGATATAATAACTCCATTTCCTGTATCCCTGGCCAAACACCAGTTTCAGCCAAAGTCGTCTGCATCTGCTCATATAAATCATTTCATAAATTAGAGTCAGCATTCCTCACAGAACATGAATTTATTTTCGAATCCAGACAAAATAAATCATAAGGAGCCATGAGGTTGGAACTGCAGCCTAATTTTTAATAAGTCCCTTCAATTAATGCAGTTTAAAGTTTCACATTCATAATAAAAATACTGTAAAATTATGTCCATCTTAATTGTTTTTTTCTCTTCTCATATTATGCAAATACACTACTTATCCAGAAGGTCTCCCTCTTTTTCTTCTCAAGATCTTTGTGCTTTTATGTGCTGCTTAATTTTATTTATGACTTTCAGGTTTCTTTAGAAGGCCTTATGGCACGTTAACAAGTGTTTTTGATATTTTGATGTTAAAGAAGATGGACTCTGGATTTAGTAACAACATGTCAACCATCACATTTATTCATTCTTTTAATATTTATTAATTCATTAAATATTCATAGAGTGCCTACCATGAGTCAAGTATGTGATAGCGACAAATGTTACATTTTCTGCTCTTAATTGCACAGTCAAATGAGTGAGACAAATATTGATATATTTGAGATAAGTGCTGAAAATGGGGTATGTGCATGGAAATTACATCTTCACTGGCTATTGCCAGCTAACAGTCTAGTGGAAACCTATATCAGATGAAGGGCTGCCATCAATCCCTGTTCATATTAGTAAAGTTATCACTTTTGTAGCTGCTCAAATTCTTGTTTTTTTTTTTTTTTTTTTTATTGGCTAGAAATTATGTAAATTGTTTCCTCCATATGTCTGAAATGTAAGGATGACTGTTTTTAATATAAATTTTTAAACTTGTCCAAGCAGTGTAAACAGCATAAAAGGTGAAAAGTGGGAATGTCACGTGTCACACTGTATCAGGGTAATGAGATGTCTAACACAGAACCATAGACACACAACCTGAAAAGCACTTCTTCATATTCATGTTCTTGATAATTTCACATTTATAACATAGCATAAGCAAGGAAAAGTATTTCTTTCAATAGAATCGTGGGTCAACTCAAGGTAAGCCATTATTCTATAAAAACATGGTTCAGAAATAACCTAATTAGGGCTTATAACCACATTTCTAAGGGCTACTGTTCTGTTATTATGTGTAAAATATAGGAACACTTCCCAATAATGTGAAAATAAGGAAAACTGATATGAAATCTACAGGAGTAAGCTAACAATTTTCCAGACAACAGAATTATATATTTTGCATTATTGTTCTGAAGAACTACAGGCTCTGATTACTTGGAACAGCTTTTTTTTTTTTTTTCCTTGCCTTTCCTAGCAGAGCTGCAGATTTAATTTTATCGGTATGAGAAATATGAAGCTAGGGAATTTAATAATTGTTTCACTAGGTAAGGGATGAAGTAAATTCCATTGCCTTTCGTTTGATTACAATCTTCCCTGCTGGTTTAATTAAAAACATTCATGTGAGGAATAAGAAACATGGTACAGGATCTAATTGTTTTATTGTATTGAATGTAGAGTAGGAACAATGAAACCGAAAGGTTTATCGTTGTAAAACTTAAATGTTTCATGTAAATCTAAATTGCAGACACAGGTCAGCTATAGACAAATGTCAGTAGACTAGATTCAAAATGCACTGCAGGCAGAAAAGATGACATTTATCAGTCATCCATACATCAGTAACTAAAACAATTTTAGGGTTGTCTAGACAGGCATTTATTATTTCTGAAATTTAAATCTTTAGTAGAAGGACAACAGGAGGCATAGTATCTATATTTAGTTTCATAAGAAATGAGGAAAAGGCCTAGAAAAAAATCCAAAACCATTTGCAGGAATATACGTGTAGAAAAAGAATATCATTGCTGTTACTCTATACTGGAAGTAACTATATGATTAAATTAGCTTTCTCAGTTACTGTGACACAGGCCTGAAAAATTACAATAAATACTGGTAAACATGATTTAATTTTATGAATTTTGGATAATTTGCCAATAACGATATTTTTAAAATCTGCTAATATTTTTACAAGTTTTCATTCTTTTAAAAATTGCTATAAAATTAGAAAATTGTGTTTAAATGTAACTTTTGAAAATCATAGAATTAGGCAGCAGAAAATTAAATATGCCAACATTATGAAAATGTCATTCAACATCTTTTCCAAATTCAAGGACAGCAAAATATTGTGAGAAATAATAAAAAATATATGAGAAGATTATAAATTAACTTTCAATCTTCCAAGATAAAACAAAATTGGGTAGAAAATTTTATTTCCACTATATTTGAAATTATCAGTATAAATTGTAGTGGAGACAGGCTTATCTATGAAACAACAATAGATCACATAATTTCTAAATAAAAAGAATGGCAAAATATCATATTTTAGAAGTCTGAGGAACTAAAAACAAACAAACAAACAAAAAAAACAGAAATAAAAACAAACCATAAAAGTACAAGCAAAATAAATCTCAGCATATCAGTTGCTGGACCATTTTAAAATTGTGTTTCTTTTATTTTTCTGCTGTCATTTTATTTTATTGTTTAAATGCAACTACAGTTTTTAGTGGAATGATTTTCTTATTGAATATTTTTTGCTAGAATTAATATACCTTTTTTGATATGTAGATATCTAGTTAATAAATTATAAATCTTCAATCCTATTTGTCATAGGGAATCTATCAATTCTATTACTTTTTACTATACTCATTTAAAAAATTCTTTCTTTTCTTTTTTCTTTGTTTCTAATTTATGATTTTAAAGTTATCCTTAGTTATGGGCTCAATAATTTTTAAAAACCTTTCATGCAATAATTCAAAGTACTTTTTTGTGTTGAGAAATCATGGTATTTTAATGCAGTCTATTCTTTTGCTCTCCAGGAAGTGCATTTTTCACCCTTGCAAGTGCATTTTTCACCTTTGCCCAACACACCCCATATATACATCTTTGTGATGAACATTATTGTGCTAAACATATTACATAGTGCAGATTACTTCAGTCCACTGCTTCTAGATCTTATAGCTGTAAATCACAGCTGTTAAATATTTATAACATTCCCTTGAACACTTAAGAGAGAAAGCCAAAATAAAATTTTTCATTTGCTCCTAGTGTTAAAATGCTTGTAGTGGTTAAAAAATTCTATAGTTTTCTTCAAGATATTAAATTATACTCAATAATCTGTACCTAACTATTGGTATTGAAGGAGTGTGCCTAAGTGTCCAGATTTTCCCTCAGAAGCATCCAAATAATTGTTAAGAGGAAGGTCCTTAATGCAATCCAAGGATCTCTTTTTCTCTTCTTTCTATTTCTGTTGTATCTGGAATTCTCTTTGGCCCCGGAGATAACTGTGAATCTCCCTAATTTTATTTAAAATTCATATTTTTCCATCAAAGATCAACTGCAATACACAATCCAAATGTGTAGATATAAAGTTGGCATTTACTACTACTCAGTGAAAACGTCTTGCCAACAAAGGGGCACTGATCATTTTTGTTGCAAAGAATAAGCTGGTCTTAGATAAAACATTGGAACTGGGGGTACCCTAGCATTTCTTAGAATCCCTTCAGACATCATAAGCCTATTTGGGGTTCATTTCCAATATTTTGGTGTCAAGCCTGATTTGCTGCTTTTTATTATATGGTGGGAATTTGTTAGCTTTTACTTCTTAACACCTGCTTTGTCATCAGTATCCACTAGGTGGAGATATAATTTTATTTTTTCTTTGGTTTAGGACAACTTGAACATTTATGATGCTATGAAAGGAATATTCATCTTCACAATTTGAACATATACCTTTTAATTGGTGTTTAATAAATATTATGATGTAAAGCTATATTTTTTCTGAATATTACCTGTTTCTGTCTACATATCCTTTTTTGTTTGTTTGTTTTTGTGTTTTAATATAGATTCTAAAGTACAGACCATTGATTGACTTGGTTTCATTTTTATATTTCCTTCCAAGTGTTGGAATATACAAATGAGTGAGTATTCTCAATTCCAGAGTGTAGTGAAATGCAATCCCCAGCATTATGTAACGATGCTTTGAGACTAACTACAGGTTGTTGGCAGGGATTAAATAGGAGAGGTTAGAAAAGAGGTAAGAGATTTTCCTTTTTTCTCTAAGCCAGGTGAGAATGCCCCCTTAGTCCTATAGCTGCCAGGAAGAAAAGGATATGAAAGCAAATGAAGTGGTTTCCAGATTCTGAAAGATACTCTCTTCACAAAATCTCTCTTCTCTCTTCTTTTCTTCTCTTTTTTCTCTATCTCCTTTCCTTCTCTTCTCTTTTAGAAATATGCCTTGTTCTCTGTCTCTGTCTCTTGCTCATTTCTCTCTATAACTATCTATTTATCTGAGATCTACATATATACATACATTTACATTAGATTTTAAAATGTAATGCAATATATACATATACATGTTGTATGAACATGCACAGTTTGGGACTCTGTAAAAAAGCAAGAACTGAAGTCTCCACTTTTAAGAGGACTCCTTATTTTTTCTGTCTTTCATGTGGGTACTTGTTTTATAAAAAAGTATTTGTTAGTTACATATTTCTAGAAATCTAAGCATCATATTTCTCCTTTCCTGCTTTTTTAAAGAGGAGAAAATGTTTCCTGTGACTCTTGTTTCAAGTGTCGTCCTGGAAACCAGTGACTTTAAACTCTGCAGACAATGTAAGGCAGAGATGCTCTTCCCTACTTAAGTACAGACTGAATTTAAAACAAAGAACTTGCAGGAACTGTCTTAAATCCAGGGGTCGCAAAATTTCAAGAGCTAGTTTAGTGTGCAGTTCTGAGTTAACAAGCACAGAATCTAACACTTCGTAGACAACTTCTCTCACTCTCTTCCGAAGGAACACAATCCTAATGTTCAAGGCTAAATAAAATGGTGATATCTCTGATAATACCACTTATCATCTGCTGATACATGTACAAACAAGGTGTGTTTGTAAATTACAGTGCCTATACCAAAGACATTTCATAAAACAAGCAATAAAGCAAAGGAAAGTCTGGATCTTTTGGCTTTGGCAAACTGTCTAGGCCTCTTAATTACATTTGATCGTATGTGAATGAACTCAGGGTCTTTGAGTTTTAAGAAAACTATTCTCCTTCCATTCTCCATGGTTGTCTGTGCCTGTAGTCCTTTATTTCTATATAAACATGCTTACAGTGACATTTGCCATATTTCATGCAGCCTGCCTTTATGAAAAATAAAATAACATTTTGTATATGAAAAGTAAATGCATTATACTCAACAAAACACCTTCTTTTCTAATGTAGGTATTTAACCAATTCCTGTTGCTAAAATCCTTGATATCATTGCCTTTAGATTCTGAGAATTCAAGGCAAGTTAAAGTTTCTCAAAATTTCCAATTACTTCCCATTGATACCATTATTGCAATGATAATGTTTGATAGTTTTAGGCTTTTCATTTAGTTCCTCATTAGAATAGGGATAAATGTCACTAATTATGAAAATGTTACATTCTATAACCAAACAAAATAAATTATATAAAAGACAAATAATGCCAACCTTCATAAAGAAATACACGACAAGATAACATCATACTACTGCTGTTTTCAAGGGCAGGTGCATGTGCTTAATTATAAGCATTTCTTTACGTATTTTTTTCATCAGTTTTGGTGCAATCTTTTTAAGACATACAAATAATCAAAGAAAAAAGTAAACTAACTGGGTAATGCACTTTTCCTTATGATTTGGATGCTCAGTAACATCTTTTATGTACTAATGCTAAGTGTTCTGATACTGATTCCACTACTATTATTATTGTTACTGGCTGCAACATTCCCGTTGCCATCAGTGTTCATCTGTCTCAGAATTGATAAGATCAAAGGAATGGCCCTTTCATTTACCTTATGGGGACAAACTTCGTAATGAACTTTCACATATGTTTTACTCAACTCTTCCTTCTGCTACATGCTGACTTCCCATCTCACGGTATCTCTCCCTCTCTCTCCCTGTTTAAAAAGATGAGATTAATAAAAAGTTTCAGTATTAAATTTCCTCTTTGTAACTGTTTCAGATATCAGAGCCTGGAGTAACTATTATAATTACATTTTTTGTTGTTGTTATTCAACACCTATTATAAGCTAGGCAGTTTAAATTTGTCATCTCTGATTATGAACTGAAAATGCCAACTGAAATGATGGCTAAATTACTAACTAATGTGACTTTGAACAAATTATTTAAACTTTTTCTCAATTCAAGTCACCTGTAAAATTAACAAGATATATACCTGATTTCAGTATTAATTGAGTCAATGTATATAGTCTTTACAAAAATATCTGAAAGTCAAATGTAAAATGTTACCTATTGCTATTACAGATATTAGAAATACATGAAGTTTAGTTATGTTTAAGCATTTCTTCTTATTATTTATTGGTATTTATTTAAAAATATTTCTGAATAGTATTTGGCACTTTTATATTGGCATTTATTCCTTTCAGTAAGGAACACATTTTTTTTGTTTGTTTCCTGGAGATCGTGAAAGCTATGCCTAAAAGAGATAATGTCACCTTCCCAAAGTTTTAATCTTTATGCATAAAATAGAGCTTAGATTATGGAAACCAATGTGTTGCACACCAGGGTTCTTCACCACATATTCTACCTAAAAATCACTGTGCAATGAGAATGATAATTGTCTCTATTAACATATTTTTTTTTAAAAAATAACAATGCTATTATAATCATTACTATCTGTGTGGAATGACTCTAAATTTACACTTTTTTTTCCCTTAACTTTGTTTCATTTGAACCCACAATAACTGTGTAAAGAAGGCATCATTAGTCTCAAATAAAAAAAATACGGCAATGGAGGCTGAGAGACTTAAATAACTTGCCAAGACTCACTTAGCACGAAATAGTGGAACTATATCTAGGAGGCAGGTTTTCTATCTCCAGAGCTCTCTCTCCTAAATAGATCATTAGCACTTAAATGGACCTTCAAATTTTCTAGTCTAAATCGTTATTTATTCAATGAGAAGATGGAGGACAGGGAAGAAAAGGACCTGGACAATCTGACATAGAGACGGATTTAAGACTAAGGCTCTTTTTTGGTAATTTCTAATTCATTGATCTTTTTTCTACACCACAATACCCTGTAATCAGCATTTTAAATAGTTTTTTTCCTACAGTTTGAGAATGTCTGAGTTTTCTTTTTAAATTCCAGTATTTATAATAATTATCTCACAGTTTACCCAACCCTGGGATTCAGAGACAAGAAGATGGTTTTTATAGGCTGCCCTATTAAGAAAGACAGAGCTTTATCACACAAGATCGCCAATTCCATTATCTGTACAGTAGAGGGAGTAAACATTAATATCACCTATGATAGCAATTCTCTCAATTGTGTATCTCTCCCAGAACTAGTCAGAGGTCATGCATTCCTCTTCACATGAAGACTAGGTTTTTGTTTGTTTGTTTGTTTTTCCAAACTCCGGGGAATCTGGACTCTAAGAGAAAACAGTAGAGGGAATACAAAAAAGGCAAAACTTTCTCAAGCTGTGATGAAGAGAAGGCATTCCATGACAAGGCCTATGTTCCCAACTACTACATCTGAATTAATTGCTAGACCCTCTATATACAAGCAGAGTAGAATAACATTGTCTTAGTAACATCTTCATTTCTATGCCAAATTTATATGGGCAGCACTGAATTTGAAAGTGCTACAATTTATCTCCACTTTCTGAAGTACCATAAGATTTTATTTAAAAAAAGTTTCAAAGACAAAAAATGTCAAGTAGATACAAAGAGAAAAGTCCCACAGAATGAATACAGTCCTCTGTGACTGAATTCATATGGTCTTCCGCAAAACTTAGATTTCATTCATGCAGTCATTCATTTGTATTCATTTATCTAACACTACACTATTGCACCAAATATTTATTAAGAGTCTAATAAATGTCCAGTCTGTGCTAAGTGCAAGTATGGAGCAATCAAACAAACCGAGCAAAAGATATAGTCTATCCTCTAAGCACCTAGGAGGAATTTAAGTTTTAATACGAATAATGACATTACCAAGTTGAGACCAGTAAGGGTCATAAGAGTTTATTATAGACATGATGCGTTGGAGATGTTAAGAAACAGGTATGTCCTCATGGAATGAATAATTAAAGAATGATTCATGAAGGAGAAAGATTTTGGTTAACTGAAAAAAGGGAAACTTGAGTTTATGGAGGTGGTGGTGGCAGCAAGGGCATTTGAAAAGAAGGGCACAAAATGAACGTTAGCAGAAAGGCATGGAAATAGAGGGTAGTGTGGATTAGTGAGTCATTTATTTGGCTGGAGCATAGAGTCATTCAGTAACACACTGAAAGAAAAGATTAGAAAGAAGCTTTGTGTGTTCTGTTTTCAAACAAGCAGTTTTATGCCTAGAAATTTATCTCACATATATATGCTCAGGTGAGCAATGACATGTATAGAGAAGAACCATTAGGGTATCATTATAATATCAAATATTTGAGACACCTGAGTGCTCAAGAGGTAAATAAATTATGGCATCCCCATGCTGTGCCTACTGGGCAGCTATGAAAACAAACAAGCAAGCCAACATGTGAAAGAAACAACAAAAATAGAGCTGGGACGTCTCATATGTACTGATATTCTCCAGCCTCCAAGATATACTGTCAGGTGGAAAAATTAACACATGGAACAGTGTGCATTGTATATAATCAATTCTATAAGCAGGATGTAAACATATATGCTTAAATATGCTTAGGCTGTCTGGAAGAACATACAGTAATAAAAACGATTGCATCTGGGAAAGGGAGCTGGACTTCTGATGGAAGCCAGGAAGGAAGAGGTACTTTTCGCTGAGTACCATTTAATGCACTTCAAATTTTATATATAATCAAGTACATAGAGCATACATTACTTAAAGTTTATCTAAAGACAGGTTGTGAAAAGTTCAACTTTAAAAAATATAATGGGAGGAAAAATAAAATACATACTATTGGAAGCTGCAGTGTTGAATTTTTTGATATTTTTTTCTTTTAATAGTAAATGTTCTGGCTATGCTCGAAGGCAGGAATGAGGAGAT
Source organism: Rhinopithecus roxellana (assembly GCF_007565055.1). NCBI lineage: Eukaryota > Metazoa > Chordata > Mammalia > Primates > Cercopithecidae > Rhinopithecus > Rhinopithecus roxellana. The sequence continues at coordinate 119,044,004 of NC_044557.1, forward strand.
GGATGAATGGAGAGGAAATGAAATAGAAGGTAAGTGAAAATTATAGGATTTAGGGCAGAAGTGGAAAGGCTGGTATCTTAGAAGACAAATGTCCTTTCTGTGAGGTGTCTAAACAAAGCCACTGAATCACGTATTTTGGACAAAAGCTGATGGGTTATTCTTCTGTTTGTGTTTGTATCAATAAGAACTATTGAGAGACATGTAATATGAGCTGAGTAATTTAACAGTTACACAAGTCAGGGCACAGCTCTCACCACAGGGGTCCTGAGCAATGCAGGTTGCTTTAAGGTAATGGTTGAATGGTTGAGATTTATAATTTAACAACTGTTTCCCTAGCTACTACTTCCTTATTGTAAGACTTGTCCATGGCCAACTAGGAGACGGGACATGTAACCAAGGTGGGAAAGACTGGGATGAAGATTTAGAAATAAGCATGTGTGTCATTCTTTAGGGCTGCAAGCTTCTTCTCATAACTCATTGATGAATTGGGTGCAAAGACAAAATCTTCCCAGTTGATCTGTTTGTTGTAAAGATAGAGTTAGCTAACATATAAATAATATTTTGGAAAAAATAGTATAAAATGTTCTGCAAAGACAAAAACACAGATGAAATTTGCTTAACTATTTTAGGCTCTTTGTTGAAATAAATTATACAGATGGCCAAGTTTGAAGTTGGGCTGTGGCCTATCGAGTCAATACAAGATAAATATTTATATATGTAGTATAAATGCTAATGTCTTACTGCATTCACTCCAAAGATAGACAGATAAAAAACAATATTCAATTTTGTTCTACCCCGAGATTCATTTTGCTTTTATCTAGGTTAATCTTAGCAGAATGTTCAATGCATATTCGTTGAATAAAAGAATAACTCTGCTAACGTTCAGAGGCATTCAGAAGGGTTGTTTGAAACTTCACCCTGTCCTCTCCTAAATTTTGTAACCAGTCTAAGTATAACTGACAAACTATTCAAAAACCATTAAATAATAAAATTCCAGTATAGTGTCATGAAAGGTCAGTTTTAGTCATGATTTCTGAAATTTGGGGGCCAGGAAATAAGAATCTTGGATTAAAAAACTAAGGAAAAGGTAAAAAGAATGCCTCTTTGAGGAAGTGCTTACCCTCAGATTTGTTATGCTCTTAATTTCAAATTTACAGTAGTCTACAGAAGCTGACTTACTGTAGAAGAGCATAGAAGATGCATTTTGAAAGTGGGAATATTGAAGATGAAACACCAAAGCAGTACTGAAGCTGAAGGTGTCACTCTGTCTCTATCTAACTCTATCTATCTATCTATCTATCTATCTATCTATCTATCTATCTATCTATCTATCTATCTATCTATCTATCTATCTATCTATTTATCATCTATGTCAGTCAGTCTGTCTGTCTTCTGCCTGCCTGCCTGCCTATACGTCTGCCTGTTTACCTACCTACCTGCCTACCTACTTACCAATCTATGTATGTGCACATATATATGAAGTATTAAATAAAAAAAGAAATAACTAGGACATTAGAACTTTCCCCAATAGAGTCAGTATTAAACTTTGAACAGTTAGTGAAATGGAGAGTCACGATTAGTTGAAATTAGTATATCAGCTCTGATAAAAGAAACTTAACAGTCCAACTGGCAGTAGCATATATTTTCAAGAAATTTATAAAAGTTTGAGATGAATAAAACAGGCCCTGGATTGTAATAAACGTTCCCCGAGACATTTTTTAAATTAAATACTTCACCCTTACCCTAGAGAAATATTTCAAAAGTTTCATTCAATCCATCAAATACCATCTTCATAATTCTTGTCATTTCTGTTGGCCATCTGTATTGCTGACTTCTTAATGTATGTATGTATATCTATATCTATATCTATATCTATATCTATATATATATATATTTATACTCTCTCTTGCTATATATATGACTTTGACACAGGGCCTTGCTCCATCACCCAGACTGGAGTAGAGTGGTGCAATCTTGACTCACTATAGCCTCCACCTCCCAGGCTTAAGTGATCCTCCCAACTCAGCCTCCTGAGTAGCTAGGACTACAGGTGCACACTACCACATCTGGCTATTTTGCTGTATGTTTATTAGAGATGGGGTTTCACCAAGTTGCCCACACTCGTGAACTCAAGTGATGCTCCTGCTTTGGCTTCCCAAAGTGCTGGGATTACAGGAGTGAGTCATCCCACCTGCCCATTCTTTATAATATTTCTATTTATATCAACTTTAATTTGAATCAGAATTCCTTAGTCTCTTTTCACACAATTTCTTTAAAACTTTGAATTTAATATTATAGTTATGTTGCTTCTCCTAGAGATAAACTAAGTTTATAACTAATTAAATAATATTCACCTATCTCATAATTTTGTGTTGAATGCCATAATGTAACTGCATCCATTTACTCTGGCATGGTGAGAAGAACTAAATAATTGCAAAAAACCAATAATATGGCAGTTACTAATCTATTTAGATAAAAAACGGTACACAGCAAATGCAAGGTAAATGGTATATGTCTATGTAACGAAATGGCACCATAATTTTTCTTAACCCAAGAAGAAAATACCTTGCATTGCCTTTAGGGGAGATAATGAAACTCTGAGGGTCCAAGCAACAAGTAATTTGCTTTTCAAAGAGGGGGAGTAAAGAGAGGAGAGATAAAGATGGGTTGAAGCATGAGAGACAGCTTGCTTCAGGGGACGGATTTAAGGTAAGACCAGGGTAGAATCTACTATAGTGGAGAGAATGTTTTATAATGCATAGAATATAGTGGCCAGATAATATTTTGACAATGGATTGACTAATGCTTTATGGTAGAAGAATGGCTGTCCTTTCTGTTACTATACAAACTACTTCTGGCTTTCCAACCTCCCCAGTTTTCAGTAAAGTCAGTTACACTTACTGCCAATTAGTATGAGTGGAAATTGTGTTTAAGTAAAAGAGGCATGCCCAGTAGCATGGTCCCAGAGACAAAGGTGACGATGAGAATTCACATTCTTCCCTGAAAATTTCAGGACGTTTGATAAGGACTTTGAAATGTTTCAGCGTGGAATCCAGAGATATAAGATGATTTGAAACTCAAGTGTCAGTCATATTAGTAGTGTCTCTTTTATATATAGTGTGGATTCAGTTTTCATCTAGTTCTTTTTTTAATATTTTCATAATGTTGCCAAAAAATAAATCTTTAAGATTTTTAGGACAAGGTGATGAAGGCAAGTGGAACTCATACAATTGCAGCTCAAAGCCTGGACTTTAAAAGTAGCTTGATCAAGACGATAGCATCCCTGAGGAAACTCCGTGTATGTGCATGACAATCCATACAGGCTTTCTCCTGTCCCCTCTAATGAGTTGCAAGTGTCTTAGGCTGGTTTCTCCCAGAAGCAGACTTTGAGAAAAAGTTTCAAGCTCAGTAGTTTGTTTGGAAAGTACAGGGATGCCACAAGGGAAGAAGGAACGGAGCTTAATTCCTCAAGGAAATTCTGAGAAAAGTCCTTATCTCAGAATTATCCTACCTAAGGGCAAGTGAACTGGGGGATTTATACCCAACTCTCAAGGGTAATTTCTTGAAGGATCCTGGGGGTGATACAGATTCCCCCAGCACTTCCAGCCTGCTGCACATGGACCAAGTGGCTAGATAAAAAGCCCCTCAGGCATACTTAGCCCATACACAGCTGGCTGGCAACTGCAAGTTGGCAGGAATACACTGAATCAGTAAGGTCTGCAGGATGCGAGCAGGGAAACTGACAGCATCTGCCACAGCAAGGTTTTATTTCTCAATCTGCCATAAGGCTAAGCAGGAAAGTGATCAGAAACCCAGTGGACTTGTTTTCTGAGGCTACCTTCTATGCTAAAGTGCTTCAAAGTTGTTGGAGTATTATTATAGCATGCAAATGCATATTGATAATGGTCTAATTAGTTGGTCTGGCTTTTAGGTTTCCTTTAATAATTATCATAATAATTTCCTGCCACACACACTAAAAGGCTACCATCTAGAGGTACTGTTCTAAACTTTTTATGTAAGCTAACTTATTTCATCTTTGCATCACTTTAGCAATGTAATGCCACTATACTCAACTTTAGATGAGAAAGCTAATGCGCAGGAATGTATAGAAATTATTTCAGGAAGCACACTAGCAGAACCTGGATGTGATGATGGATAGCAAGACCACAATTCTTTCTACTTTTAAAAGGCCACTAACTTTAAAAGACTGAAATCCATGTCCCTATGTGGGCTAAAGACAGAAGAAACTTTGGTGATTGAAGGATGTAGTATATATAAAATATAAGATAAGAATAAGTAAAGCAATGTAAGAAGCAATTTGCAAAAATATATTCTGCAGAATGTGAGTAGATATTATCTGCAGTGGGGATCAACTTTGGAAGTCAAATAAGTTAGGAAAATTTGAGATTAAGCAGTTATTTTGGTTATTACATATATTTTAACCTTTTAATTTACTTCAGGACATTTTAGAATTTTTAATATGTTAAATTATATTGTGACTATCCAAGAAAGAGATAAAGTATATATGTTTTCCCAAATTATTTGATGCGGACTTAGAGAGAATGGATCCTGTGATATTTTATACTAGACATCTTCCTCACAATTAAATATTATTCAAGTTAATATGTTAATAAATTTGGCATTTTAAAGTTCCTAAACTAAGTAGTGCTAGGTTATGCATTTGAAATATTTGTTTTCTTTTGTAGAAATTATGTCAGGTGAACACACTGCGAAAGATAACCGTAAATGTCAGAGGCAGGCTCACCTGAGGATCTAGTTAGTGATCAAGGCCCCAAACTGCCCCCTGTCATTTCTCACACTTACAATTACTTATAATTTTAGACTTGTCTTAACAAAATCAACTAAATCTCCTTTGAAAAATGGAGGAGGAAGCCTGCCTCACTCAGTTACAGTCCAGAAGAAAATCCATTTTTAAAACTCACATGACTATTTCCTTTTAGGTCCACACCTTATTATACCTTATTTATTTTTTGGTAAATCATCTTCTACTGTCCCTTATTTTTATTTCAAATTAATAAAGTTCTGGAGTGAATTCTTTTTCAGTTTCTTCAGAATTTCCTTGAATAGGATTTTTTCAAAATCACAATAAAATATTTTCTAGGCCTTTATTCTCTCTCTTAGACTTCAGTGACACTATGAAGTTTCACATAATTTCTAGTCTGCATCTCATCAAATACTGGCAAAATTTATTCAATTCAAATTAAGTAGATGTAGCACAGCGTAATCTTTCTCTATTAAATATGTCACTTTTTGCAATTGTTTCTTAATATCCCTCACAGCTTCCATCTAAGATTAGCACTTTCTTTGCTGCCAGAGTTTCACTAACCTACTGAATTATTCACTGAAGCATAACCTTCAGATATCAGGTTAGAAAGACCTTGATTATGGCAGGAAGTGAACTGTATAAACCATTTTTCTTTAAAAGAAAATTTCTCAGTATAGCAAAGTCTGAAATGAGATAAGCATTAAATGTGTATAAAAATTAAGTTCATAATTGATAGGAATTTAGCCAACTGTGACATTCCTGCGTTTTGTTTATTATAATGTATAATACCATCCTAAGTATTACAAAGCAAGGTAAAAACATGTGCATTGCTATAGCGCTTATTTGACCTAAGAAGACAGCTGCCTGGCTGCATATTTAACAAACAAAATTGTTGAATGCTAAATTATACAATGTTTTACACAAGCTTCTGAATATTCAGATTTTTAACATAATTGTACCTTCTCTTTATTTTCTACTCACTTTCGCTTCCTTTACTGTAGCTTTGTTTCAGTGTCACATAGCACTGGAGTTCATGGTAAAGTCAGCAATTCACCATGGGTCTCCCTGCAGCAAATTCTATTAGTAGCATCCATTGCTTTATCTCAATTCAGTGTTGAAAGGTCATTAGAATACCGACTGAGGAGACAACACTCTTGAAACACCTTTGCTAGTGTTGAAATCAGAAAACTCACCACTCACAAATCAGTCCTTTCATGACCAACCCACTGGATACCCAACAGCTAAAGTGCAGTCCTAATACACAGCAGGAGGTATGTCTTATTTTTCTACCAGATGAGAAGAAAATGCACAGAGACAAATGCCATCCATACTGATCCACATTTATTCCATAAACCATTGGCAGAGATTTTTAAAAACATATATTTGACCTCAGACACCATTCAAATGACTTTCCTCATACTCAAGTGGAGAATATATATTTTAAATATCAGTCCACTTACGAATGTTAGGCTTCTCCTACCTTACAATCAGTGTTGTAAAAGTCAACACAACTTAAAAATGTCAATAGTGAGAGATGATACATTATTAAAGAGTGTTCTTTGATCAGATTTTCTACATAGATTTGCTGTTCAGATGAAGGTAATAAACTCAGAAACATTTTTCACCATGAGTCAGTTGTAAGTGGTATAACCAACATTAATAATTTTCTTTAAATATTGCCCACCCCACTCGAACAAAAGTACAAATTCTCTTCTAGAATTTTAATCTGGTTGAATGATGATTTGAAAGGCTTTTTATAAGCACTTAGGGAAGTGCCAAATAAGCATGGGAAATAACAAGGGGCTCAGAACAAACAGTGCACTGGGGAAGAAAGACTCAGAAAATGTGCTGGCAAAGAGAAAACTGAAAAGATGCCTTTTCGTTAAGAAACAAAGTAAAATCTTATTAGAACAAACATCACAACAATCTGTTCAGGTGAAAAATTCAGTGATCGTATGCTCATACCAGTAAAATATTTTTATTTCAGAGGAGAGTATAAGAATTTGAGGGGGTTGGCTGGGCATGGTGGCTCACGCCTGACATTCCAGCACTTTGGGAGGTTGAGGCAGGTGGATTACTTGAGGTCAGGAGTTCGAGATCAGCCTGGCCAATATGGCAAAACCCCATCTCTACTAAAAATACAAAAACTAGCCGGGCACAGTGGCACATGCTTGTAGTCCCAGTTACTCGGGAGGCTGAGGCAGGAGAATCACTTGAATCTGGGAGGCGGAGGTTGCAGTTAGCCGAGATCGCACCAGCCTGGGTGACAGAGCTAGACTCTGTCTCAAAAAAAAAAAAAAAAAAAAAAAAAAAGAATTTGGGCGGTTTATAATGAGCTGCACATGGTTTATTAGAGTACTAGTGTGTGTATTTTTTCTTATTTCTCTTTACTCCATGAATTTTTATCCTGTAAGTACTTGGATTGTTGAGACCATGTCATCAAAAAAGAAGAAAAAATGTCCCCCTCTTATTACATGTTCGTCATATCTTGTCAATTTGGTATACTTTAATTTTCTTGTGTTTAGCACTGCCATCTTTTCTGGGTGGAGTATAAATTTAGAAGATAATAGTATCAAAATATCGATGCAACTAAAGATATATAAACTAGAAAGGCACCATTTGATCATTTGGTAATGAAGAGTGGGGTGATATGCCTCATTTTCTAAGAAAATTCCCAACAATTCCTGTTCTATTTATTCAAAAAATGTGGGATAGATTTTAATCACAAAGAATTTTCCTAGTGATAATTCTCAGTGGAGGGAGTCTATTTAAATTTTTCTCTCATGTACAATTATTAGCCTCTAAATAAATGTCAGAAATGAATAGGACAATATTTAGCTCTCAGGAAACTCACAGCCTTGTAGCGGAGTTCTCAGTCTCGCCACAGAGGATGTGCTCCAGCTGGCACAGGAATGACAAATAGGAGTGATGCCTCCCCTTCTTATTTTCAGGTCAGATATTGTCATGGGTCCTTTTGCTTTCTGATCTCAAATGTGATTTCAGAATCTTTCTCAACAAAGTATAGTTTGGCACTTGTGTTGAAACTACTACATCCCTGATTTAGTGGACAGTTCTAGGCTATGGTTTTTTTGTTTTGTTTTTTGTTTTTACTATGGCTGAGATTATACTTTGAGGATTTACATGAATGGGAACAAAGAGTGCAAGTGTTAGGCCCATCAGGGAAATGCTTAAGTAGATTGTCTTGAAGAAAAAGATTAATCATACTAATTTATCTGAAAGTCAGGAAATATCTTAGGGTGACTCAGAATTCAAGAGAGGGTCTGGGATTAGTTTTCCCAGAGGTCTTCTACACATTAAAATAGACCATGAGTGTCTGATATTTCTGAGGGTAGCTATAATAAGCTCCAGAATCATTCTGTGCACTATAACTGCCGTCAAATTGCATTGCAATTTTTTAATATAACGCCTGCCTGCACATTAAACTATGCATTGTCTGAGGGAGTAGAACATGTCTGTCTTGCTGACTACTCCATATCTAGTATATCAAAAGGGGATCCCTGATACAGCACACATGTTCAGTAAAATATTTAATAAATTAATTGAATAGTTGAGGGTGTTTTATATATGAAAATGCAGGCAGCCTGGGCAACATGGCAAAATCCCAGCTCCACAAAAAATAAAAATAAAAAAATTAGCCAGGCATGGTGGCCTGTGTTTATAGTCCCAGGTACTAAGGAGGCTGAGGTGGGAGGATTGCTTGAACCTGAGAGGACAAAGCTGCTGTGAGCCATGATCATGCCATTGCACTCCAGTCTGGGCTACAGAGCAAGACCTTATATCAAAAAAAAAAAAAAAAGAAGGAAGAAAAAGCAAAGCAAAGCAAGAAAGCAAGAAAGAGAGGAAGGAAGGAAGGAAGGAAGGAAGGAAGGAAGGAAGGAAGGAAGGAAGGAAAGAAGGGAGGGAGGGAGGAAGGAAGGAAAGAAGGAAGGAGAAGAGAAGGAAGGAAGGAAGGAAGGAAGGAGAAGGGAAGGGAAGGGAAGAGAAGGAAGGAAGGAAGGAGAAGGGAAGGGAAGAGAAGAGAAGGAAGGAAGGAGAAGAGAAGGGAAGGGAAGAGAAGGAAGGAAGGAAGGAAGGAAGGAAGGAAGGAAGGAAGGAAGGAAGGAAAGAAGGAAGGAATGGAAGGAAAGAATGGAAGGAAGGAATGGAGGAAATGAAAGAAAAGAAAGAAAAGGAAAGAAAGAGAAAGAAAGAAAAGGAAAAAGAAAAAGAAAGAAGAAAGAAAGAAAGAAAGAAAGAAAGAAAGAAAGAAAGAAAGAAAGAAAAAGAAAGAATACAGCCAAAATTTAGTAAAAGGTCAAATATATATGTGAGATAAGAGACTGGATATACCATATTTCTCAGGATAAGCCTGGGTATTACCTTGCCTTTTCAAATATCCCACATCTAATAATATACACCCGGCTGTACTTAAAATCATCCAATGTTTCACTTTACTTCATGCTAGAAAAACAAAAAGGAATAGAGATTGTCAGGGGTAGATGTTTAACTGGAAAATAAAAAAGGATATGATAGAGCTCATGGAAAGTTAATAATTAAGTAAATTAGACATGCATTTCTTTAAGTTTGGGATGAGAGAAGCTTTGAAGAAGAAGCAATGAATACCACAATTGTAAATTTCTTGTGGGTCTGAGGACTCCTGAAGTACTGGAGCTAAGGCTTCACCTAAGATAGAGATTCATTGCTTCCTTTGTACTCTTTCACTTTCTGCCTCTCTTAAGTTCCTCCTCAAGTTTATAATAGCAACACTATCTCTCACAACAGTCCATGGAAGTGGCACTCATTCTGTGGCACTAAGATAGCTCATGATGAATCAAACAATGCATGTCCATCCTATTAGCTGACTTTTGCTAACTATATCTACAAGAGTTACTAGTGATGTGTAGGACATTACCAACACAAATTGAGTGAATAATTTTTCTCCTCTTCAGACAATTGCTTCTTATTAAGATCTTTCAGGAGTTGCTAATTAAGACTGTTACAGGCATTTTATTTCACATCTTCCTCTAGTTTCTCTGAATACAGTATTTTCTGTGCTGTAGAAAGAAGCTGTGGTTGACATTCTGGAGTTGATTAGGAGTTTTTCAAGAGCTGAACATCATTATTTCATTGAGATATCTTCTGCCCCTGTCTCTGATGTCTATAAAAACCATACTTATGTTACCCGGTGAGCAATGGATGTGGTTTGCCTGTGAGTACGGGCCACAAAGACGTCGACTGGAACTTCTGCTACTGGTCATTTCAAAGCACTTGCTTCAAACACACTCAGAAAATTTGAGCGATGTCCCCAAGCCATATAACAAACTAGGTCAGATCACTCTTAGGATGTTACTCATTTCTGTGGCCCTCTTATTACTTATTTGACTAGCAATGTATTTTGCCAGTGGGCTATTCATGGAAACCCAATGAAGATTTGTGGGAGGGTGATATGGTTGGGCTTTGCGTCCCACCCAAATCTCATCTTGACTTGCAATCTGCAGGTGTTGAGTGAGTGACCTGCTGGGAGGTGACTGAATCATAAGGGTAGTTTTCCCTATGCTATTTTCATGATAGTGAGTGAGTTCTCACAAGATCCAATGGTTTTATAAGCGTCTGGCATTTCTCCTGCTTGCACTTCTCTCTCCTGCCACCATGTGAAGAAGGTACCTTGCTTCCCCTTTGCCTTCTGCCATGATTGTATGTTTTCTGAGACCTCCCAGCCATGTGAAACTGTGAGTCAATTAAATCTTTTTCCTTTATAAATTACTCACTCTTGGGTGTTTATAGCAGTGAGAAAATGGACACAGGGTAAAAATTTATTTCAAATTTATTGTATTCTCAGTACTATGCCTGTGCCAACCCATTTGATGAGGATTATCTGTGTTTGGTGACTAGTGCATAATTAGATTAGGACTGCAGATATACAGAGTAAACAACCACCTAAGCAGTGTGGTTTATGGATTTTCCAAAAGTATTCTCTTACTGATTTTGTGTCTCCCAATGGCTTACCATCATACCTCAAATTTTCACTAGAATCATTCCTTATAGGTACCCTCAAGACAAAGTTTTTAGCTGCTTAGAGCAATCTGCTTTGAGGAAGAGTGAGAGATTGAATAATTAAGAATCTGAATTGCCAGATGCTGGAAGATTGCAGAAGTGTATTCTTAGACCACTCCTCTTATCTGTTTAAGCTCTCTCTCTAAGTGACCTTACTCAATTCAATGACATTAAATAAACTTTTATAAATAGATTTCCAAATTTTATTTTTACTATAACTTTTACACTGTGATCTGGTATTTTTTTTCTAATTTCCTATTACATGATGCCACTTGGATGTCCAATCAGCATCACAAATCCCATCGAAAAGCAAATTCTTCTCCCAGTCTTCTCCATTTTACAAAAAGTACACCATACACTCAATGGCACAGGTCTGAATAGAGGAGTTATTTTTGGTTTCTTTGTTTGTTCACCTTGCACATCTAATTTATTAGTGAGTCTGGTCAGTTCTGCATTAAAAATATATCCATTCTCTGCACCATGCCCAGAATGAGCTTATGAAAATGTAAATGGGATTAAGACATTTTCCTATTTAAATTTCTCTAATATTTCCTCATAGAATTTAGAATAAAATTGCAAATCCTTATCATGGACTCGAGACGCTGCACATTGCTCTCTGGACTCATCTAGTACCAGTCTCCCCAGGTTCACTACGCTTTGATGTTCAATTACCTTGGACTTCTTTCTATTCCTTAAAGCAGTACAATATTTATAATCAAAGACCTCTCTTTGTAAAACTTAGAGTAGCTCCTTTATTTCATTCCTGTTCTAACTCCAAGGTAAGGAAGAGTTTCTTGACTAAATAGACTCCTCAGTCACCCCTCTCATGTAATAATGGCATTGCTGTTACAGCACTTACCAACTCTGAATTACTTGACTTATTTATTTGTTTACTTCTTTTTCTCTGATCCTTTCCTGGGGGTTATTATCTGACCTGTTCACCTTTCCCAGGGTGTATCTGAAACAATTATTAAAATACTGTAGCCACTCCATGCATATTATTTGAAGAAATGCAGGAGGAATAGCAGCAAAATCCTGGTCTCCTAATGTATAACCTGTGTTTTCTTTCCACTTAATTGGTACATTTATAGTTAGTACCACTGTATACATTGGTATAAAGTATATCTTAATGTATAAATCGATTATGCTATAGGAACAAATTAACCTCAGAATCTCAGTAGGTTAATACACAACTTTCGATAATTATTCGTGGGAAGTCTGTTGTCAGTCGATGAAGCTGTTATTCCACCTGGTGACTCAGGGATCCAGATTCCCTGCATGATATAATGTTGCCTTCTCCCCAGGGAGGTAGCACACTACCTGTTAAGCATTTAGCCTAAAAGTGAAACAAGTAATTTCTGATAAATTAGTATTGACTGGAACTAGTCTCACAGTCTAATATAATTGCAAGGGAGGACAGATTATTTAGGAGAACACCTGGTATATTTGGTAAGCAATATTGCTTCTAACCTACATTAATGGTATGGAATAGAAATAAGATGGGGAAGGGAATAGGAGAAAAGAGGTTAGGAGATTAAAACAGTTTTTAAAAATAGCAAAGAGAAAGGGGAAAAAACTAAACTGAAATATACTGACATTGCTCTCTGGGCTATATGTACTGCTAATGGAAGGCTAGTTATAATCTACACACTGGTGAATATATACATGTGTATGAATGTATATGTGTGTGTGTGTATGTATATAGACTCCCATTTGGTTTGCAGCTGTAGCTAACATTACTTCCAGCTCCTAGTACTATTGGAAAGTTTGCCTCTTAAAGTCATGTTCTTCTTGATCCCTTTGCTCTAAAGTAACTTCCCACCCTCAGATGACTCCACCTCAGGCTTGCCTTTATGTTCCACTTCACAGCTAATCATCTTAGATTAATACCGGGGCATTTTTGCCTAATGGAGTTTCAGCAAGAAAGAGAGAGAGAGCCGAGAAGAAAGCCCCTGCTAAGTGAATATGTCTACTCATTTTCTCCTGTGTTTTACATGTTCTCTGGTATAAAAGAAATCACGGAAGTCAATGGATTAAATATAAATGTGAAGTAAGGAAATATGTGATAAAAGAGAGACGGATAAAAATGTACTTGAGCCCAATGGGCGGACCATGTGGTGAGCTGATATAATACTTTAATTCTGGCATCCCTGTGGCTAGCCCAGGTTGACAACATTTCAAAGATGACAATTATTTGGAATAAATCCAAGATTATACTTTAAATAAAAATGTTCATAAATCATAGCTCTTCCGCTATGAATAGGACAGCCATATAAGCAATTACTTAGAGAAGCGGTATTATCTTGCAATTCAAGCTGTTTCTTAAGTTGATTTTACTTAAAGCTTATTTTTTTCCACCAAAGTGAAAAATGAAAACATTCAACTTATCTTGCTTTGTCCTGGGTATGAAGTCCAATTAAATGAATCATTTATTCTCTCCAAAGGTGATATGAATAAGAATATGAATTCAAAATCAAAGAGAGAAAGCCATTATGCCTAGAGTGAAGAGAGCTGGGGCAACTGCTGCAAAATGAGGTTGTCAGGGTGGGAAAGAGTCAGGATCCACTTCACCCAATGAGAACATTAAGCACCATAAGGAACTCTGGACTCAAAGCACCTCTTTTCTGCCCACTGGGCAGCATGTATAGTGCTTAGAATCAGCAACTCCAACATCCAGTATTGGATGTGTTAGTACCAGCTTTGTGTCCTTGGGTAAGTTTTTAAACTCATATGTGTCAGTTACATCCTTTGTACAATGAAGATTTAAACCTCATGGAATGGATTTAAATAAGATAATGCATGTAGAGCTCATAGCACTGTCCTGGTCACATCTTAAATGCTGCTGATGTGGTTTGGTGTGTCCCCACGCAAATCTCATCTTGAATTATGTCTCCCACAATTTCCAGGTGTTGTGGGAAGAAAGTGGTGGGAGGTAATTGATTCATGGGGGTGGGTCTTTCCCATGGCATCCTCCTGATGGTAAATAAGTCACATGAGAGCTGATGGTTTTAAAAGTGGGAGTTTTCCTGCACCAGCTCTCTCTCTTTGCCTGCTGCCACCCACATAAGACATGACTTGCTTCTCCTTGCCTTCTACCGTGATTGTGAGACTTCTCCAGGTATGTGGAACTGTAAGTCCATTAAACCTCTTTCTTTTGTAAATTGCCCAGTCTCCCAGTCTACATCTTTCTCCCGAGGGCTTCCTGCCCTCAAACATCAGACTCCAAGTTCTTCAGTTTTGTGACTCAGACTGCCTTCCTTGCTCCTCAGCTTGCAGATGGCCTATTGTAGGACGCTGCAAGTGAGTTAATACTACTTAATAAATTCCCTTTTACATATATATATATCTCCTATTAGTTCTGTCCCTCTGGAGAACCCTGGCTAATACAGCTGCTCTGAAGTTTTGATGTTGGCAGGAGTACTATCAAGAATGATATACTATATATGCATATATATATATATATATATATAAAACACACAGACACACACACATATATATACACACACACATACACACACACACACACACATATATTTAACTCTTAGGCAATTTATTCATGCTCATTTTACTTTATAACAGATTTTAATATCATTGTTGCTTTCCTATCACAAATTTCTATAAAAGCCAGGCAACATATAAAAACCATACTCCTTCAAATTCTTACCATGGACAAAATGTTATTCTGTATTTCTGTGTTTAGTTCAGTGATATTCCAGTTGCTTTTAAACTCTAGGAGACAAAATGTATCAGGGTAGATTATGATACTCACCCATTTGCCATGGGAAATGGCTCTCACACACATGCCAATGTGATAGGTGTTTCTTGATACAAAAGGAAGCTGTAAATTCAATTTCAGTGTTACTTTGCCAAATACTGAATAAAATTCAGAGAGATGCAGAGAAAAAAATTACAGAAGACAAATCCATATTAGTTCCAAATTAGATTTCTTTAACACATTGAAAAATACCAAAATGTCACAGGAATGGATTAAGTCTGCTGACTACTTTGGACAAAATTGCCTTTTAAAATGGAAAGTAAAGATGGTGATGCTTAATATCAAGCCAATGAAAATCCCAGTAGAAAAATCTTGGTAGGGGGACTGATTGAAACTTAAAAAAATGATTTTAGTATTATTTGGAGGCATTTATATTATAGCAATGGCTTTAAATCTTTCTGGATTGTGACCTATAGTATGAAGCATATTTAGAATTGTGATCCAGTTTATACAAATATAAAATACACATTTACAAACAAAACAAAATGAATTTGTATAAATAATGTTTACGTTTAATACATCCAATAAAGTCTACTATTTTTATTTTATTATCTTTAAAATATTTGTTAAATTTTAAGAAATTGATTCCCAGAACCTTAAAAGGGTTATGGCCTACCTACACTTAAAATATGTTGTTTTATAAAATAATTAATTACATTATTAAAAATAAGAGTGGAAGGATATTGAATCATGGGGGCAGTTTTCCCCATGCTATTCTCGTGGTAGTTAGTAAGTTCTCATGAGATCTTATGGTTTTATAAGGGGCTTCCCCCTTCACTTCGCTCTCATTCTTCTCCTTCCTGCTGCCATGTGAAGAAGGATGTGTTAGCTTCCCCTTCCACCATGATTGGAAATTTCCTGAGGCCTCTCCAGCCATGCTGAACTGAGTCAATTAAACCTCCTTCCTTTATAAATTACCCAGTCTCAGGTATGTCTTCATTAGCAGTGTGAGAACAGACTAATACAAAGGACACAGGTAAATTCTGAGGATCAAATAGAGTTGATAGTACAAATCTCTTCCACTTGTATCTCTAGATTTGCCCTCTCTCCCTTCTGTAGACTACATCAGCAGGGTTCCTACTCCATCTGATTTTATTTGAATTTATCTAGTGCAAAGCCCTAAAAAGAGATCAGAAGGAGGGATGAGAGTAAGATCAGAGTAAGTACTAATTTCTCTGGCTCACTCTCTGCAAGTTTCCCATAGACTGGCTGGGTCCCTTGACCATGCTCTTGTTTCCTAACAAGGTGACTGACTCTATACAACACTTTATCCTTCTAGGTTCCAGTGACTATGTCCCCATTCTCATTTATTTGTCCTTGGGAGTTGAAAATAGCTCACCACTCACCAGGAACAAGCTCTGTGTTATTGTACTAACTTTTGTGGTTCTTCTAAATCCAAACCTTTGTAACTTCTCCCCTTTTAATAAAAATCTTCTTAAATATCCATTAGAGTGTCTTATATATTCAATCTGGAGAAAACATATAAGAGAGGTTAAGCAAATGCCCTACAGTCCTGACTCAAAATTTAAGTACAACCTCAAAAATATTTTTAAAATATTTATCTATTTATTAGTTTTGTTCACTAAAAAGCCTTGGAGACAATGACTAACCTAGTAGCAATGAGCTTCCCTAGCATCCAGATTATGCTTCTGCAATAATAGCTGATACCATGTGTGATGGTTAATTTTACATGTCAACTTGACTGGGTCAACGGATACCTAGATCTAGCTAGTAAAGCATTATTTCTCAGTGTGTCTGTGATGGTGTTTCTGAAGGAATCTGGCGTGTGTGAGTAAGTGGACTGAGTGGCAAAGATCACCTTCAAGGTGGATGGGTAACATTCAACAAACTGGGGGCCCACATAGAACAAAAAGGCAGAGAAAGGATGAATTCCTGCTCTTTTTTCCAGAGCCAGGGTCCCCTTCTTTTCCTGGCATTTTGGTGGTAAGAACTCCAGGTTCCCTGACCTTTGAACTCCAGGACTCACACTTGGACAGTGGACTTTTGGCCTCGGACTGAAAGTACAAAATCAGCTTTCTTGGTTCTGAGGCTTCTGGACTTGAACTGGGCCACACTTCCAGCTTCACTTGTTCTCCAACTTGCAGATAGCCTATCATGGGACTTCTTAACCTTTATAAATTCTTATCCTTTATAATATACTATATAATAGTATTATATTCTGTTTCTCTGGAGAACTCTTACAAATACACCAAGTCGGGGCAGGAAATGCAAAAGATGACTCTGTCATCTTGGCATACCAGAGAGCATGGAATCTCTCTAAGACTATGGGGTTAAATGGGACAATTTCAGATTTAATAAAAGTAAATATTGAAATTGATCTACACTTATTTCATATGTTTAAACCAACAAGTTTAATATATATGTATATGTGCATGTGTGTGTGTGAGTATATATATATATATATAGATGTATAATTGGTTATCTGCTGAGGGAACAAATTCATTATCTTGAAAAGTGGCTAAATCAGAGAAAATAAATATTTGACGTGCCTTTCTATATGAATACTGCATCATAGAATACAAAACTAACAGGTTTGTGTGGGGTATCTCTGGAAATATTTCTTAATTTTGGCTGTTTGAAAAGACTCATAAGATTCCACAGAGTATACTCATTTAAGACCATTATTTAAAGTCAAAGGGGATGGTACATCAAAAGAAAGAGTTCAGACAGGCATTTGGGGATCCATGAGACTTTCAGATGCATCCTTTACATGGTTCTTATTCAAACACAGATATACATCTCTTATTCAATCATCAAGTCTGTGCAAATAATTTTGGCTTTAGAAGAGCTCAAGACAGAAGTTTCTAGAACACCTTTTATGGCCCTCTGGTCACACAGTCATCCAAGCTGTGTAACCCATTGTGTTAGTTGAAAATCATCAGTAAACAAACCAGCCCTGTAGCTTTGGGGTCACCCAAGGGAGATTTGGAGTTTCAATCGAACATCGTAACTGCCATTGTACTTATCTTCGTTAAGAGTTAAGGGCCGACGATCCAGGCTTCCCTAGAGATAAAAAGACAGTTTTCTGAGGCTAGTTGTAGGTAAATTTCTCTCTATAAAACCTATTTATAAAATTATTTCAGCTAATTAATGAAAAGAAAATGATAGAATTAGAAAATCACTATTTCACAATCATCAGTGAATGAATGGATTTAAGCATTTTGCATTCCAGCTGCGAATATCAATAAAAGAGAAAAGATATTTTATGCCTCTTAATAAAGAAAACACTTTGAAAGGGATCATTTCTGAGATTGATGAAGTCTCTGGATTCAAATTCTAATTTGTAGGAAATACAGAGGACAGAGGAACACATTAAATTGCACCATGGGTATGCTATCAGTAAATCTAGACTGACAAACTCAGGTCAAATGTTTGTAGTTTCTTTAAAAGACTATGAGTTATATATTCTTTACCTGAAAAACTATATGGAAAAGAAATAGAGCGGGGGAATCTAAAAATATTTTTTTTAAGATTTAAAAGATGTACCCAGTTAAAACTGTGGTAAGTCTATATCCTGGTGACTAGGGCTGCATGCACAGTTAGATGGTCAAAGCATAAACAAAATGCAAGGAGAGTGGGCCTCCATTGGGATGGAGCATACGGAGGGGCTTCTGATACGGTTTTACAAATCTGTGTTTTATTCTATAATAAAAAGTCTTAAAAGATTAGAGAGAGTGGAATGTTGAGTGGTAAGATAAGGAGTTGGAATTATATTTGATAATATGCAATTATGTATTGATTATCTTTAGTAGAATCAGGTTTCGGAAATTTAAGCTTGAGACTGAATCCCACAGGGTAATTTGAGAATAGCTGAATGAATAGAAACACCATTATTATGGACATCTAGCAGTACTACTTGGCTATTCTTAAGGACTCTAGATCATATTTAAATAAGAAACTGTTTTTATAGGCATCATAAACACTGTGGTGTAACATCTGTCATGGCTTCACAAAAAGAGCCAACTGGCTTAGGAAAGAGGGAGAATCTATGCATACTAGGTCTGTTGTAATTTAATGCCAATGCATCTTTTGGATTCTTGTATTTACCTAATGCAACAGCAGATAGTAGAGAATGAAATCTTTACCCCAACAGTGTGTTTAATTCTTAAAATAATTTCTGATCTTATTTCTCTTTACTGCTACTCTCATATAATAGGTAAAGCCCTTGATTTCAAGTGGGAGGTTTGCTGTCATTAAAATGGTTGAATTAGAAGGAAAGCAAAATTACTATACCCTTCAATGAGTTTTTTGAGAAAGAAACTTAGACTTGAATACTAAAGTATAAAGTTTAAAATAGGTTATCAAAGGGTTTTTTTTTTTTTTTTTTGTGGTTTTAGATGGAAAGAGTAAGCTGAGGGTAAGGAGCAACAGAGTTGAGAAGCAACCATTACTGTAAAGATTAAATTAGATTTTCTTTGAATAGTGGAGGGAGGGTAGATATTTGAGATAATATGATATATGTATACCTTAACTTTTTAGCCAGGAAAAGAAGAAAAATGTGGTATGTGGTAATATTTATTCATGTGAGAATATTGGGGAGAAAGTATGAAGGGAAGGAAAGAGGGGGGAAAATGTAGATTTTGTGTGAAGATGAAGTGTCCTTAACTTTCCAATTCTGAGTTTTTGATAATGACAATTCTTCTACTCAAAATAATCTACAGATAATTTAATCACTACCATTCTTAAAATGGGGAGTGCTCTGTACACTTAATAACTCTCATTCTGTATTTTTGATATAGCAGAATATATTGTTTATTTTTCTTGAAGTGATGTCTAATTTATAAAGTAATAAGAGAAGCAAATAAACCATAATAAGCCATATGTTGCAAAGGTCTGCAATATTTTTGCACCATAGCAGGGAAGACACACACACACACACACACACACACACACACAGAGTTCTGTGTGAGTGGTAAAATTTTAGTAACTTGCATTATTACATTTTGGTAATATCTCAGGCCGGAGTAAAGATGGTCATACTCAGCACAGATGAAAATGAAAAAAAAAAAAAAAAAAAAAAAAACCTAAATACCAGCCAAGATATGCTTGTGATATGCTAAAAATGAATTTCAACTACTGAAAGCACCACATAAGAGGGAACTATCAAAAAACTGCCAGGTTTGAGATTTAGCAATGTCACTCACTGGTGCTGTTTCCAAACAAAAAGCTTTTCTTCTTGTGGCAGGTTTTCAGAGCTTCACAGATAAGCTTGTGTTAGGTGTTTGCATGTTGCTTTTTAGAGAGGTATTTTATAAAACAAGGACGATAGCATGTCTGAGAAAAGAAGGAGTTAATGGGTTAAAAACTGTGTAAATGTTACTCCAGTAAAATTACAGCTTGTTGTTCAGATGAATACTCTCCACTTCTCATATAGCTTTAAATTATGGACAAATGCTTGCAATTGTGAACTCCCTACATTGTGGCTGCCTGTTCCCAGGCTTCATCAACCAGGGTTGTCCAATGGGATTACTGTAAGCCTTCACGGCAGTCTGCCAGCCACTGATGAGAAACTCATATCCCTGGATGTTAGATTGCTCTCTTTATTCTATCCATGTGACGGCTGTGATTGCTGTCATGGTGTTAGGTTAGAAATTAGCATTTTGTGGCCCTAATTTTGCCATCCAGAACATACTCAGAAAAAAAAAGACTCAAAGAATAGTAATTTCTTCTGTCAGAAAAGGAACACAGAGCCACCATGATACAGATGTCTACAAAACTTAGGTCAGAAAATAGTGTGTGATCCTGGTTGGTGAAGCGCATGCAGTGGGAGTTTTCCTCTGATCACAGACCTCTGCTTAGAAACTAATGCTTTTCATTTTATAAAACTAAGACTAAATGAAGAAACTAGGAATGAGTCCTTAAAAATGTTCCATTTTTTTTTTTTTTGCTAGACCAAAATCCCAATTTTTAGCATCATTTCAGTTCTTATATCTAGAAACAATGATAATATATATGTATTTTCTTGTGATAGTCTCTTTCTGATAGATAGGTCTAAGAATACTATGCAAAAATGAAAGATAAAGGTGTTGTGAAAAATAAAGTGGTAAATATCATTTTCCCTAAATCATTATGGAGAAATGGTTACAGCAGTACTATTATGACAATCAATGTTTTGTGACATCAATGATTCTGTAAATGTCCTTGCATTACTTTTTTCTCTCTATCCTATATTTGCTGATGCCTGTGTACTTACTAGACAATTATTAAATAACTACTGACTGACTTTTAAAATTTTATATGACCTACACTGTGGTTAGAACTTAAATAAATTTAATTTCTACTCTCTATGCTGGAGATTAATTACAGTAAAAAATGAAAGCGATTTAAATTTTGGTAAAAAGAATGATATAGTTTCCTTATCTTCTGATTCTTCCTAGGCTATCCACAGACATGCTAATTTTTCCTGTCATTAACAGTGAGCAAGCTAGAAGGATTCTGACATGTGAGGTGCACAGATTCTGTTTAGGAGCCTTGATTTTTATCCACCCAAGCTTATCCGTCATCTTTAATCATGCAAAAGGCAGAATTACTTAATCATTTCATTTTATTGAAAAGAAAAAGAAAGATTTACATTAAAATGATGACATGCAAGAAAAAAAATAAATTGAAAATGATTATGAGGAGAGGGTAATGTGGAGACGAAAGCTCCATTGGTTTTGTGATGCTCATTTAAAGCAATGATCTAGTGAAGCCGAAACATTAAAGCACTGATGATGTTGGCTGTTGGGGTATATCTTATCTTTGCATTTTAACTCGCATTCCTAGACTGCATTCTTAGCAAATTATGTGGGGGATGTGATGTCAGGCCAAATAATTAAATATTAGACCTAATTGTGAGCCTCTCCTTACCTTTACTCCAGGTTGGATTATACCCTTATGATAATCTTATATAGTAGACCATGACCCCAAAATTTAAATTTTCAAGTCCTTGAAGATCTTTACAAAAAATATTGTTTTTAAATACCACAGTGCAAAATTAACCAACTTACTCAGACTCTAATAATTATCAAGTTCAGTTACATACACTAATGTAAGCTTATTTTTCTCAAACGAGTTCTTTTTCTTTTTGATATATATTATTAGTGTTCTTTACTTTGATTGACAATAATACCTGTTTTATATAAGCAGTGTCTTGATGCACTGCTTCATATTAGAGAGTTGGGTTAGGGTATTATAAATAGTTGTCTGGAACATTTTCAAGGCCCTTTGCCTGCACTTTCTATTTATTTTATTTGTTTCTATTTTTATTTGAAATATAATGTTACTTTCCAAAAACTGAGGCATTTTTTAAAGTTTGTGAATATATTAATTGACAATAATTTTTAACTTTTTTTGCATTATGTAAAACAAGCATTTTTGAAACTATAGTCAGGTCTTTTACGATTTTTTTTTCTTACCTCAAAATACATACTGTCTTATAAGAGTCAGTTAACATATTTCTGAAAACAATCTATACTTGAATGAAATTGTGTTTAAAATAATCAGTTGTACCATACATGAGGAAAATTAAGAAAAAATGTTTTTGATCCAAGACCAACTTTTAATCGTATTTATTCTTTTCATCTTATAAATAAATGTTTAACATGTACTATGTGCCAAGAACTGTGCTAAGTATTGTGGATATAACTGTGAACAAAATTCCTGGTCTATAAGATACTTCATTACATTTTCCCACAGCACAAATAATTTAAGGATCCAGGAATGAAAAAACAATGTATTTTCTGCCCTCCTAAATGTATAAGTGACCATATTTTCACTAAACTTGAATGTCTTCATATGTACAACTATACAAGCATTTAGTCACTCAGTGATATTAAAATACTTCCATATTGGTCAGCATACGCAGACTTTATATGGCACTCATAATGCTTATTTTGAATTTAAACAGCACAATTTGAGATGATCTTAAGATATTACTATTCTTAATATAAGCAAATACAATCAAAACAATTCAGTGTGATGTCACATAAAAATTAAAAGATATAATTGAAAGATTGAAATGACTTTTGTGTTTGTTACAATGATTTTATATAAACTATAGTAATCGTAATTTGAAAAACCATATGATCTATACAATTAGATTTTAGAAATTCATGATTTTTGATATCATCCCTAAGGACAGAGAGGCATATATTAAAAATCAACGGTTCTTTTGCTAACCTAAATTGTCTTTAAATTCCAGACTCTGAAACTGTTACTTTATACCACAATCCTTTTAAGGAGATAAAGAAAATTCTGCTTTTCTTGTACTTCATTGGAGACTTTGCTGCTGGAAAATTCAAGAACTTTGCTTTACATTTTTAGACAGCCTCATCACTTACAAAGCCATATACAGTTATTTCTACATACAATAAAGAATTGAAAATATCACAATATAAAATTAAGAACTGTAATTTTATATAACTAAATTATCCAGTAGTTTTTCAAAATTAGTTAAGTAAATTTACATATTTTATTCATATACATATTAAAAACTTGCTTACATTAAAAATTCATATAAAATATTTTATTGAAAATAGATGTTTGATATTTATATGAATATTTGCTTACAGCGAATTTGAACTCTATTATTACAAAATAGAAACAAAATATGCAACTATTGCAATTTAAAGACAGTACTGTTATGTAAAACCAAGTTAATATTATAATCAATTTTTTAAAAGAAATTCACAATTTTTATCACAGAAAAAATTTGATTTTGTTTTTCTAATAATCTATTTTTAATATATTTCAGTATCATTTGTCAAAGGTGAAATAAAACATTTTTTATGCTAGATAATAATATAAAATTTAATTAAAACTATAAATTTCCTGCATGCTTTACTGTAATGCTGGTTTTCAAAAACAAACAAAAAAGCAGTCCTAAATTATTTTATATTTATATTGCTTCTTCAAACATAGTATGTTTAAACTTTTCAATAAAATTTCTTTTTAAATGTAGTTTTTATTAATGCATTCATATATTTAAAGCACTTGAAATTATGTATTACTTTGCAATTAAAGTGAAAACTTAGAATAACAGACAGAAGGAGTCAGAAAGATAAGAATTATAGAATATTATAGGATATAACATATTGGGCTACTTTAACTTTATAGCAATAGGTGGCACTGTTACCTAAATACTCTTTGATTTGAATTGAAGAACTGGAAAAGAGTTGTCTCTGTGTATAATTTCATATATGTAAACAAATGAGAACACAGACAAAAACTTCAAAAATTCCAGGGATATTTTGTTATCATTATCATTTACTTAGTATTATATTTAGTTATACAACCAACAGTATGTCAAATAGTGGAAATGCAGATTAAAACTTATGGCAATAAATGTGATTAAATGGGAACACATTTAGTATAATTCATGAAAGTGATTTTTTAATATGAATAGAAATAATATTAATATTTTCCTGCAAAATTTCACTTTATACATTCTTACTTTTATGGATTTCAGTATTGGAAATTTTAAGGTGTTCTAAAAACCAAACAATAGTTCAGAGTGCTTAAGTTGATTAATACATTTATTTTCACTATCATATTTCTTCTAGTTTGTTTTGTGTAGTGGCACAAATAAATCAATTATGTGATATATATATATATATATACATGTTAAATATAGTGATTCTTTACAATATACAACCCATTAGGCTGATATCACAGATAGCACAGAAATGGAATTCTTTCACCACTGCCAACATGATCATTGTTAGCATCTGAAAGAGAAAAGAAGATGAATTAAATGGGGTATACATGTATTTACAGTGTTCAGATGAAAGTGAAAATAAGCAATAAGGACGAAGCCCTTGCTAGAATACACAGCACCTTCATACAAGCTAGGAAATGCTGCCTCTGTAGCAGCCAGATTGCAGTAAGACAACCCCTTCCTCTGTGCAGACACAGATTGTCACCAGGACAAGGCTTGCTAAGTTGAATGTAGGCTCAAATTTGGTCCTTACTCCTCCCTACCTCCTTTGTAATGTGGCCTGGTGCAAGCCACAGTTTGCACCAAGACTAGCAAATTGATTGTTACACTAATTAATGGCTGATGTTACTTTTTTCTCAGAATTCTCAGAAGTTATGGCTGAACATATGATTTGACGATCATTTGACTACGCTGTCTGTGCTTAGGCAATCCCTAAGAGAGAACAACAGCAATGCTAGAGTGATCTAGGTTAAGAGATTGGCTATCAACGTGCCAGCCACTGTTCTAATCAGCTTGAGATCACTACAAAGTGAGATCTAGCTCTACATATTGACTCACTATGGTAGATGCTGTGATGCATGCCCCTAGATCCTTCACATTTTTCCTTTCCTGCTGCAAATGTTGCCTGGGACAGGCTTCAGTGCCAGCCTGGCCCAAGGCCACATTTCCTTTCTGGGGAGATAGAGGTCTAATGAGTAACATGGGGGAAACTTAGCCCTCATCTAAGACAACTCAAGTTTTATCTCTGCTCCAGAACTTCACATACGATTAGTTGAGACCTCCACTGAGACTGCATCACAGCTCATATTCTCCCTCTCCCAAGGCTGCTTCCTTCCTTTCTTTCTTTCTAATTTTTTAATTTTGTGATTTCAATAGCTTTAGAGCTACAAGTGGTTTTTAGTTACATGGATGGATTGTATAGTGGTGAAGTCTGGGCTTTCACTATACCCATCACTCAAATATAGCGTATATTGCATCCAGTAGGTAAATTTTTATCTCTCTCCCTCTCCTAATCTCCCCGCTTCTGAGTTTCCAATACTTTTTAAAGATCTACAAAGAAGCTAATTTATTTATATAATCCCACAGTAGTAAAAACAAGACATGTGGGCTTCTATTGCTTCCACTTTCTTCCATGGCATCTGTCTCCCTAGAGCTAGATGGAGAGGGAGTCTAATAACAAGTCTTAGAGCAGGGCTCCAGGAAGCTACCATTAATTTCTTATGGTTGGCATTGTACCTGATGTGATTTGGCTGTGTGTCCCCAACTAAATCTCATGTCGAATTGTAACCCCTAGGAGTAAAGGGGTTACAATTATCTCCCTGGTGGGAGATAATTGGATCATTGGGGAGGATGTCCCTTCTTGCTGTTCTCATGATATTAGGTGAGTTTTCATGAAATATGATCATTCATTATACCACTCTGTATGTCTTTGCATATCCATAACTTAACTTCCACTTATAAGTGAGAATGTGCAGTATTTAGTTTTTCATTATTGAATTACTTCACTTAGGATAATGGCTTCCAGTTCCACCCAAGTCGCTGCAAAAGACATTATTTTGTTCTTTTTTACGGCTGAGTAGTATTCCATGGTGTGTGTGTTTGTGCGTGTGCGCATGCGTGTATGTATATATGTATACCACTTTTTTTTATCCATTCAAAGTTGACGGGCACTAAGGTTGATTCTAGCTCTTTGCAATTGTAAATTGTTCTGCAATAAACATGCACATGCAGGTATCTTTTTGATATAATGAATTCTTTTCCTTTGGGTAGAAACCCAGGAGTGGGAATGCTGTTTGCTTTCTCTTTCACAGAGATGAACCCTAGGGCATTTGCTGATAAACCTCTTGCTCACTAATCTCCATCTTCAAGACTGCATCTTGGGGAATCCAATCTGTACTCTGCACTAAAATAGGATGCAAATTGAGCTAGAGGCCAGATAGCCTTGTAATGTAAGATTCACTGTATTGTGTCCTACAGCCAACAACTAGATCATAACATTGGCAAGATAGTTCAGAAATGAATTTTTAACTATAAGAATGACTTTAAGAGGTAAATAACTGAATGAAGAAAACCAAATCAAAACTTTTATATGCTCATCCAACACTGCTGAATAAATGAGTATTCAATGAATGTTTGAGCTGAGTAATATACTGAATGGATACAGTATGACAGGATAATTTTGTCTATGTTTATTAAATAGCATTTATGCGTCAGGCTCCAGGAAGGGACCCAAAGTTAAGACATGGCCTCTCTTCTCAAGAAGCTACTAAGTCAGCAGCATTTCTAGTCTATCCATAACCTACATTAATTTATGCTCTGTTGTTTATGGAGAAACAGATGTCAATTTGTGAAGCAAACAATTTTCTAAGCATAAAACATTTATTTTTTATGTGATATAAACCAAGTCATATTGGATAATATGGATTTTTTAATGTGTAAAAAGAGATTGTGTTAAAAAAAATGGGATTATATTGTACTTATTCCTTTATCAGGTCAAATACATTTCAGGTGAATGCCAAATTTATTTATTAAAAAATGAGTTTCAGAAAAAGATGTACCAGAAAGTATTGTTATAAGTTACTTTAATGGGAACCATGAGATTAATACTTTTTTAAGATCTACAAAGAAACTTATTTATTTATAGAATTCAATAGTAGTAAAAACAAGACATGTGGGCTACTGCTGCTTCCACTTTCTTCCCTGGCATCCTCCTCCCTAGAGCCAGATGGAGAGGGAGTCTAATAACAAGTCTTAGAGCAGGGCTCCAGGAAGTTACCATTAATTGCTCAGGTTTGGCATTGGGCCTGATGTGGTTTGGCTCTGTTTCCCCAACCACATCTCATGTCAAATTGTAATCCCCAGGAATCAAGGGAGAGGCCTGGTGGGAGGTGATTGGATCGTGGGGGAGGATTTCCCTTCTTTCTGTTCTCATGATAGTGAGTGAGTTCTCATGAAATCTGATCATTTAAGAGTGTATGGCACCTCCCCGTTCTGTCTCTCTCACCTGCGTCACCATGGGAAGATGTGCCTTGCTTTCCCTTCGCCTTCTGCCACAATTGTAAGTTTCCTGAGGTCTGCCCAGCCATGTGGAACTGTGAGTCAATTAAACCTCTTTTCTTCATAAATTACCCAGTCTCAGATAGTTCTTTATGGCAGCGTGAAAAACAGACTAATACAGGGCCCTATTTGCTCTCCAAGTCTAGCCAAATCCAAATCACCTTGTTTTATGGTAGAAAGTGCTAAGTTGAGATTTAGAAAAATGAATTTCTTGCCAAGAAAAATAAGATATGACTGGTTATAATATTCTAGTCTTTCAGTGTAGTTCCCTCTTTATACCACTTTTTGGGAAAATATATGTGCTCCTATGCTAGAAACCACTGCATTTCCATTTTTTTAATGAAAATTAAAGCTAGTTTATAGATTGCTTTTTATTGCACCATGCTCCTAGTTTATTCTTTGAGCCAAATTGTTTGGTGCTAGAATAATTGTATTCCATATTGTACCAATCAATCACATGGAATCTACAACAAAATTCAAGACAGTATTTTTTTGAAGTTTTTATAATAGTAAGTCAATTACCAAAAGCCAGTAGCCAATTTCAAGCTATCATCAAATGATTGCATAAGGCAATATTAACATTTTTAATGACTTAAATTCAAGAATCAGTTAAAGAAAACTTAAGCATCACAGTTTTCTGGCTGAGAATGTCTTTCTTTTTTTTTGATATAAAACATATATCTATTTTTTGGGGGGAAAACGTAGTCATTTGACCTGCAATTCACCTTGCCACATTTTGCAGTTGAATATGTCTTATGGTAATGCTAATTATTGGTATCATTATGTCAAGCTCATGTTCACTTCATGGAGGTGTAATACTTGGCAAAACAAACAAATTCCTGCTCACTCCCCTCACTACAAGTGGAAATTTAAATAATCTATAAATTAAAGCAATAATATGCAATAAAATGTAAAAAAGGAAATCCAGAAGATGAACAAAAAGAAGACACAGAGCAGCAATTATATCAATACCTTAAAACACAGGCATTGCAAATAGTAATAGCAACTCACCATTGATGTTTGTAAGTTCCAGGCTTGGTTTTAAGTGTTTTATGAATATTTCTTTATGCTTAACATGCTTATGATTGTTATTATTCATGGCTGGAAGACAAGGTACTGAGGCACTGACAAGTGAAGTGACTTACCAATGAACCTAGTAACTGGGAGAGATGAGAGCCAAATCCAGGTAGTTTAACTTCCAAGTTGGGGCTCTGTGTCTTTGTACCATACCGGTCTCTTTATAGTTTCAAATAAATATTAACGATATGTACTTAATTTTTTTTATTTACATAGGGAAATTTTACATTTTCTTTTAAAAAGTAGGCTGAGGCAGGAGAATGGCGTAAACCCGGGAGGCGGAGCTTGCAGTGAGCTGAGATCTGGCCACTGCACTCCAGTCCGGGCAACAGAGGGAGACTCCGCCTCAAAAAAAAAAAAAAAAAAAAAAAAAAGTAACAATGCCATCTAAAGCAAATCCACAAAGACAATAAGGTCACTGCATCACAGCATTGCTGCCCTTAGTACCTAAAACTGTGTCCTGTGTGTGATTGATACTGATAATAAGATATGCTTGAAATGAAAAGCAGTGAATTTCGAGATATATTACATAACTTAGCCTTCAAAAATGGAAAACTTCAATTCTAAAAGTGAGATTATATTTAAAAAATTGGAAGGGGTATTGGATTTAATATTTTGAAGGCAGCAGCTGCAGAGTTTTGTGATTAGACTCCGGATCCGTATTGAGTCCCTGCAATGACATGCAGAATCCTGCATGTGTGTGCAGATGGGCTTACTTGTGGGGAGTGAATTTGAAGAATTCATGACATTCTTAAAGAGTTCAGATTGTGATATGAAACTTTCACAATGACTTTCTTAGAACATTATTTCACTTTAGTCAAAAACATATACATGTATATGTAATAGCCAAGTCTGCATATAAATATACACAAACACATACACAGATCTCTCATAAATGTTACTTTGCCCATTTAGCAGGAGTCAACAATGTTTTATGCTTTGAGTAGTTCTTTAACCTACCTTTCATCCTAAGTACTTTTATCACAAGGGAGAACAGGCTTACCTCAAGAGGTTGCATCACTGCATATAATTTTACAAGAAATGTTTTATGTTTTTATTTGCTTTCTTTTTGAGAAACAGGGTTTCACTCTGCTCACTCTGTCACCCAGCAGGCCGGAGAGCAGTGGTGTGATCTCGGCTAACTGCAACCTCCTCCTTCCGGGCTTAAGCGATTCTTGTACCTTAGCTTCCAGAGTAGCTTGGACTACAGGCACACACCACCACGCCTGGCTAATTTTGTTGTAGGGTTAGTAGAGACAGGGTTTCACCATGTTGGCCATGCTGACCTTGAACTCCTGACCTCAAGTGATCTACCCTCCTTGGTCTCTCAAAGTGATGGGATTATAGGCATGAGCCACCTTGCCGGTTCTGTTTTTATTTACTTTAATTTAAAGACTTTGTTTTAAAAGGGATTGGAAATTGTGATCACCTGTTGATTATGTAAAAGTCTACTGAGGCAAAGGCTAAGAGGCTTTTGTGTGTATGTGTGGTGTGGTTTATACTTACTGTATACGTAGGTAATAAGGACAAGCTTTGAAAAATTTGGTTCTAAATGTCAAAAACCAAAAAGAACTCTATCATGTGTGTTATTAATATGTTTCACTATCTAAAAGAATATTCCATCATGTAGTAGGAATGTCACATTACCATAATTTTCTTATATCAAATGCATGCATTTAGCAAGTACATTATGATAGTGTCTGTCCTGAAAGAAGAAAATCCGTTTTGTACTGAGCTTCATGATGCTGAGCTGTCTAATTTACTTTAAAAATAGGTCAATATTTTAGAAGCAATTTTTGTGTTCTTTGTTTAGCATTTTAATACATTTAAATAAACTGGCCTTGTTTCCACGAAGTATAAAGTAAAAGAGAATTTGGTAATTATCTTATTAATAGGCTCAATGTAGACACAATGTTAAGTGGACAAAGTTGTATTTCCTTGTTTTTCTACTTGTTAAATTGTGTAGTTTGACAAAATTGTCTGATAATTATAACATTTTCATTTTATTTTGTTCTATAATACAATAACCATTGTATGACTTTTTCACATGCTTGTGAATTAAATATAATTTATTTTGCAGAAAATTCTATTTTCTTCAGATTTAACTACCAGTTGCAAAAAGAATATCGTAAATCAAATAAAATAAAACCAGGAAGTTTCCACTGGTTTATTATAATATTTTAATTTGAGTTTTAAAATGTAGAAATCTGTAAGGATATATATTTAAATTACAGGGGGAGCCATGTAAAATTGCCAGTATTTGACTATTTAGGGTCTTCAAATTTTCACCTGATTCAACCTAACATTTCAGTAGATAACAGTGCCATTGCTATCTCATGACATGCTTATAACAGTAGAGAATTTTTGGAAATCAATATAGTATTTATTTCAATTACATATTTTACAACAATGGTTACAATATTAGGTTATCTGCCTCACATAGAAAACCATATATTATACATTCAAATTTGATAATTTTTCATGTTTTCATTAGAAGCTTCAAGTTCCATAGCTAGAATGCAATATACTACACTAACTTTGCAAAATCATGTACACTACAGTAAATCATCTGTTATCTTCCTAGGTAGCCATCTGTGTGCTAGCGGAGATCAGGAGCTTGTCAGAGTTTCTGTTGTAAACTATTTGTTCGGAGGTTTGTTTGTTCAGCATGTGGCATCATGATCATCACAAAACACATATTGAGTATTGCCTTGCACTGATTGTGACACATCTTCTCATTTCTCTATACGTCCTCTCCCTTAGAGTTTCCAACTTGTCATCTTGTAGTTTCAAATAGCACCCAGTGCTATCACTCCAAAACACCTACCTATAGACCCTGCATGGGTCCTAAACTCTGGACCTGCATTTCTAAATTTTTCACATATTACATTTCACTGTGAATATCTATATTTACTTAAGACTCTATTCACGTTTTTCCTCCAAATGGCTCTGCAAAACCAGCCCCAAAGAGCACTATCATCTTCCCAACTCAACAGTCTTAGGATCATTTGTGACTCCCATGTTTCGTCTCCTTTCAGGATGAATAAATTATACTTGATTATTCCTTGAAAATAGCTCATTTTTCTCTTTCCACGGCTGCTCTGTTGGTCCTGGAAGTTATCACTGCACCCTAGAACTCAATGCATGCAGTAGCCTCCCAGCTTGCCTCCCTGCTAGTTTTATGCTATTCTTTATACCATCACTAGATTAATAATCATAGTACTATTTCTAAGATTTTCCATAGCTCCTAATTGCCTGTAAGATGAAGGTAAGATGGCTTGTTATTTAAGGTCCTGAATAATTTGAACCTTGTATTCATTCCAGCCTCACTCCAGCTTTTTTCTTCAACATGGAATTTTTTTTTCGGTAAAGATGTTACTCACATGGTGGTCCCTCTGCTCATCTCTCTCATTCATGACTTGCAATTGTAATATTACATGTACCAGAATATTCTCTTCCCTGCCTACCTACCATCTATGCTTATCTAAACGATCAAAACAGTTATTCTCTAATTCACTGAAGCAACTACTTTGTAGAGACTTTTGATAATTTCTAGTGTTATCTTAAATACAAAAGATAAATTTATTGTTATTTACTTTAGTGTTTTCTTTCCTCAATTAGATTATGAACTTTTTTTTTTTTTCCTGAGATAGAGTTTCTCTCCATCACCCAGGCTGGAGTGCAATGGTGCAATCTCGGCTCACTGCAACCTCTGCCTCCCAGGTTCAAGTGATTCTCTTATATCAGCCTCCCAAGTAGCTGAGATTACAGGTACCCACCACCACACCTGGCTAATTTGTTTTGTATTTTCAGTAGAGGCAGGTTTTCGCCATGTTGGCCAGGCTGGTCTTGACTTCCTGACCCCAGGTAATCCACCTGCCTTAGCTTCTCAAAGTGCTGGGATTATAGGCATGAGCCACCCCGCCCGGCCAGATGATGAGCTTCTTGAAGACAGATTATGACCTAATGTTTTTCACCTTTCCATTACAATTTAGTGGTTAGCATAATTTCTAGTGCTTAATGTGTGT
The DNA here is from genome assembly GCF_007565055.1 of Rhinopithecus roxellana. Lineage (NCBI taxonomy): Eukaryota > Metazoa > Chordata > Mammalia > Primates > Cercopithecidae > Rhinopithecus > Rhinopithecus roxellana. Next base: position 119,076,499 of record NC_044557.1, read on the forward strand.
TCTAAAAACATTTTTAAAATTTTAGAGTATGGAATATTTAAAAAAAATTGCTAATTCCTATTTGTGGAAAAAATAAAAAATATTTCTGGAAATAATCAGAACTCCTGGCATGGAGTAGAGGGTAGATATGAACAAAGGCTCCACAATTCAGTGGGGTCAAGGGAAGGTAGATGCAGAGAGCAGAGCACAGATTGTGCATTAGGTGCCAATGGAGGTGAGTGACCAGGTGATGGGAGGGAGGTGATTTATGATAACAAGCATTAAAACAGCTTAAAATATAACCATATGAAAGTTCCTGAATGTCTGGTTTTACAACAATATTCTCAATTCATTTAAAGCCTGATCCTATATCAGTTATGGTATCTGATTTTTGAAGCTTTTTATTCCCTCCAAGTTTTATTTTAAGTTCAGGGAGTGATGTGCAGGTTTGTTACATGGGTAAACTGCATGTTGCTGGAGTTTGGTGTACAAATGACTTCATCACCTAGGCAGTGAGCATAGTACCTGATAAGTAGTTTTTTAATCCGTACCCTCCTCCATCTCTGTACCCTCAATTAGTCCATGTGTCTATTGTTCCCTTCTCAGTGTCCATATGTACTCTTTGTTTAGTTCCTACTTGTAAGTGAGAAATGCAATGTTTGTTTTTCTGTTTTTGCATTAATTTGCTTAGGATAATGGCCTCCAGCTCCATCCATGTTGTTGCAAAGGACATGATTTCATTCTTTTTTATGACTGCGTAGTATTCCTGGGTGTATATGCATTACATTTTCTTTATCCATTCCACTGTTGATGGGCATTTAGGTTGATTCCATGTCTTTGCTATTATGAAAAGTGCTGTGATGAACATACACAAGCACATGTCTTTATGATACAATGATTTATACTCCTTTAGGTATATACCTAGTAATGGAATTGCTAGGTCAAATGATAATTCTGTTTTAAGTTCTTTGAGAAATCACCAAACTGCTTTCCACAGTGCAATGACTGAACTAATTTTCATTCCCACCAGCAGTGTATTCAGTGTTCCCTTTTCTCTGTAACATCACCAGCATCTGTTATTTTTTGACTTTTTAGTAATAGCCATTCTGACTGGAATGAGATGATATCACTTGTGGTTTTGATTTGTATCTCTTTAATAATTAGTGACGAGCATTTTTTCATATGCTTGTTGGTCACATGTATGTCTTCTTTTGCAAAATGTCGTTTCATGGCTTTTGCTCATTTTTTAATGGGGATATTTGTTTTTTTCTTGTTGATTTAAGTTTCTTATAGATTCTGGATAATAAGACTTTTGTCAGACACATAGTTTGTGAATATTTTTTCTCATTCTATAGGTTGTTTGTTTACTCTGTTGAGTTTCTCCTGCTGTGCAGAAGAGTTTTAGTTCAATTAGGTCCAATTTGTCAATTTTTTTTTTCTGTTGCAATTGTTTTTGTAGTCTTCATCATGAAATCTTTATCAAGGCCTATGTCTAGAATGGTATTTCCTAGATTTTCTCCTGGGGTTTTTATAGTTTTAGGTTTTACATTTAAGTGCTTAATCAATCTTAAGTTGATTTTTGTATATTGTAAAAGGAAGGAGTCCAGTTTTAATATCCCATTTATGGCTAGCCATTTATCCCACCACCATTTATTGAGTAAGTCCTGTTGCCATTTCTTGTTATTATTGACTCTGTCAAAGGTCAGATGATTACAGGTTCATGGCTTTATTTCTGGGTTTGCTAACCTATTCCATTGATCTGTGTGTCTGTTTATGTACCAGCAGCTTGCTGTTTTGATTACTGTAGCTTTGTAGTATAGTTTGAAATCGGGTAGTATCATATCTCCAGCTTTGTTCTCTTTGCTTAAGATTGCCTTAGTTATTTGAGTTCTTTTTGATTCCACATAAATTATGGATTTTTTTCCACTTTTTTTGCATTTATAAATACTATTAAGTCTGATATAGTGCTTAATGTTTTCATAATTTGAACAACACAAGTTGGGAACTATGATGCAGAGGAAGCCAAAATCATGCAGAAAACGGTTCTGGGGAAATGAACCTAATCACTGAGTCTTCATCAACCAGCAATTAAGTGCACACAGCCCAATTGTTTTTGTCAAATTTCTACATAATTAGAGGGCATAACACCCTCAGGATACAGTCCTGGGCAAGGCATGAAAGAGGGATAGCTAAGCTGAAATTTGGTCCTAGTGCTAGTGATAGCAATAAAGACTAAAATGTGGAAAATAGCATGACGGTGGTGTTGACAAGAATACTGGTGATGTATTTTTGCTCTAGATGATGTTAACTTGTCAAATGTTATATAAGGAATTCAAGGTAGAATGCCAGTTTTTCAAAACTGGACTGAACAATAGGGGGTATGCACTGCTTCACTATGGGTACTGTTGGCTCAGCCTTCATGGCAATAATAAATCTTGCAACCCCAAATCAAAAATAATGTATAGAATAAATAAATCACTGGTGTGATGGCTCACACCTGTAATCTCAGCAATTTGAGAGGCCAATGTGGGTAGATTGCTTGAGTCCAAGATTTTGAGACCAGCCTGGAAAACATGGAAACATGCTATCTTTACAAAAAACACAAAAATTAGCCGTGCTTGGTGACATGTGCCTGCAGTCTCAGCTACTAGGGAGGCTGAAGTGGGAGAATCACTTGAGCCTGGGAAGGTCAAGGCCTCAGTGAGCAGAGATCGCATCTCTGCACTCTAGCCTGGGCAACAGAGCAAGACTCTGTCTCAAAATAAATAAACATATTAATTAATTAAAATGAATATAATATATAATTTCTGATCTGTGCTAGTCAATGCTGCCTCTAGACTAAAGTGTTATATACTCCAAGGTCATTATTTTGTTCTGTATAGTGCCCCTCTATTGAAGTTATGTAATATTATATCCCTGGCTGGGCCTAGTTTACCCATAGATGTAGGTATTGGTCTAGTAGAGATTTTGGTTATTAGTTTACCATCTCATTTGAGCAAGATCAAATTTTATTTGCTTTTTTAGGTTCCAGGAATTCAAACATTTGAAAATTAAAATTTATGAAAATATTTATTATTAAAAATGTGTCAAAGGCTGGCATGGTGGTTCATGCCTGTAATCCTAGCACTTTGGGGGGCCAAAGTGGATGGATCTCTTGAACCCAGGAGTTCAAGACCAGCCTGGGCAACATGGTGAAACACTGGATCTACAAAAAAAAAAAAAAAAAGAAAAATTAGCTGAGCCTTGTGTCATGCACCTGTGGTCCCACTACTATGGGGGATTGCTAGAGCCCAGGAGGTGGAGGTTGCAGTAAGTCAAAATTGTGCCACTGTACTCTAGTCTGGGCAACAGAGCAAGACTTTGTCTCAGAAAAAAAAAAAAAAAATATCAAAGATCACATGTCTGTATTTTCCCAACTAAGCATATTGAGACAAAGAATAACATCAAATAAAACCAAAAAACACAGGAAATTTGGTACTTGTCAAAAGATCAATGATTTATTTAGAGTTTTATCATACTGGCAACTTAATAATTCCAGTTGATTATATATATAAATTTGATTTGAATATGTCAGATGGCATATCTTTAAAATCATCATAATGAGGAAAAAGTTATGATGCTTTCTGGGAAATGCTATTTTTAATGAAAGAAAATATATTTATATCTGAGAGCTCATTTTTATGCTAGGCTAAAAAAAACTAGATAATTTGAAATATTTTCTCTCTTTTTTTTTTTTTTAAGTAACGAGACCTTTCACATGATCTTTTGGGTTTTCTAAAAGTTATGAAAGAAGTATCCTAGAAGCTGCAATAAACTGGACCATACTGTCAATAAGAGCACCTACAGAATAAAAAGCCTCTTGTTGCTTATATACCCATACATTCTGTGAGTTTGATATCTTACAGAAAAAAATTCTAGAGAGGTAGAGAAAACAAACAAACCATGTTTAAACGTGGATAACAGAACCAGAATTTTCTGTTAACATTTACTTAACACTGTTGAAAGATAATTTACTGACAAATGCAGACATCTTTCTCTTGCAACTATAAGTTAGTCTCTACCTGTAAGAGGTCCTCAAGTGACAAATAGTGTCTTTTTTCATTGTTGTGCCATAGAAAAATAGCACAGGGTCTAGTTCAAATTGAATGTTGATGACATGGCTAGTGAATAGATGAGTGAATGATATTACAAATGGAAACTGAAAGAGAAAATGTGAATAATATAAACCATGTAAACAATATGAGTATAGTATGTAAAACTTTTGCCCTGCATTTGGTACATAATACACACTCAGTAGGCATAACTTTTGCTCTCTTCCAAGAGTTACATCAATGTGTTTATGAGTGTAAATGATGGGGTCATTGATGGCCTGTTGTCTGTCAAGTGGTGACAAAGTTGTGCTTCCTTCTACTAATTCCATTTCTAGATCATTTTTCATCTTTCTCATTATTTTATTTATTTTCAACACCAGATGTTCAGTATTTATTTTCGTTTTTATATTCACCCCTCATAGTTAAAATTAGGAAAATTTTAAAATTCTTTGTTCAAAAATGCAACAATTTTTCATATATCTTTATGAAATAAAACTGGATGTCAGAAAAGAAAGTGGATTGGCCTAATCCACTTGAGTTGGTTGCCACTTGTTTATTTTGTACACAAATGATTTGACTTTTTTAAAACCCAAGTCTAAATAAGTGACTTTACTGTTACCAGGATTGGATGACTTAGTCAGTATTTGCTTCAAATGCAATAAAAAAATTTTTGCCATTGTTGCTTGCTTTTCTTCTGGTTTTTGTAGCACAACGAACCAAGCTGTATTTCAAAACTACTAAGTGGCAGAGTCAGTATTTGCTACCATCTGCTCTATGGTATATTAGAACTCACATTCATCAAGAAGTGGTATTGGGCCCGGCGCAGTGGCTCACCCCCGTAATCCTAGCACTTTGGGAGACTGAGGTGGGTGGATTACCTGAGCTCAGGAGTTCAAGACAAGTCTGGACAACGTGGTGAAACCCTGTCTCTATTCAAAATACAATTATCTGGGTGTAGTGGCATGTGCCTGTAATCCCAGCTACTTGGGAGCTGAGGCACTAGAATCACCAAGAATCACTTGAGCCTGGGAAGTGGAGGCTGCAGTGAGCTGAGATGGTGCTACTGCACTTCAGTCCGGGCAGCAGAGCTAGACTTAGTCTAAAAAACAAAACAAAACAAAACAGAAGTTATATCGTGCTGGTGATTCTGTCTCCCCTTCTTGGACCTCTAGGTTCTGTCTTCACTATTTCCTAGTGTGTGATGTTCCCTGGGAGTATGACACCTTTTTTTTTTTGCATCACCAGTTTTTATTACCTCCTGGACTGTGGTTGTTTTCAGCTAACGGGAGGTACCAGTAATTGATGAGAGCAGGAGAGGGTCTAGGGAGGGGCCGAGTACTTTTCCTCTGCCCCCTCCTGCCTGGGCTGCAGGTTCTGGCACTGACTGTTCCTCCAGGACTGCAGGGCTACAGTGCCTCCTAAGCAGCCCCTCCTCCATGCCTCCCATTCCTGTTGGGCTCCAGTAACTCTTTCCTCCCCTTGCTTTTTCAGGTCTAGGCTGGCTCAACAGCTCTTCTTTGTTCTCCTACACTCAACCACATCTCCGTTAATAGGTCCTCCTTTAAAGTCTCTTTGATTGTCTGATTTGCATTCTCTTTTCTACCAGGATGCTGGTAATCCCAGTGCACCAAGACCATAAATGAACCAAGAAATGAACAATAGATAAAACAATCAGTTTTAAAAATAAGTAGTCATTTTGATTCAGGTTGAAAATGTAAATTTCATTGTTTAAATCTATTTTTCATTCGTTTTTGTTAATTTTATTTTGTATTTTCCTAAATATAAATTAAACTGAAAAGCACCTTTCTCTTTACCCTTTTAAGATGGAAGGAAGGGATGTGTATTTTATAAGTTATTTTCCATGAATTCAGCAAAAACATACTTGGAATTATTATTGTTATTTCTTTGGGAACATTAAAGTATTTCCGGTACATAGTAGTTTTTGCCCTATTTATTTAAATGTCAATGAGGTTGTTGAAAAGTCTTGGGGCAATGATAAGATATTTGAATTAAATATAGATTTGGGGTTCTGAATCTGCTAAGCTGTGTGCTGAAAACATGAACGGACCGATCTCAACAAACTGGAATGATGGTCATTTCATTGAGTTGGTTGCCACTTATTTATCCTGTAGACAAGCGATTTGACTTTTTTAAAACCCAAGTCTAAATAAGTGACTTCAATGTTACCAGGATTGGATGACTTAGTATTTGCTTCAAATGCAATAAAAAAATTTTTCCATTGCTACTTGCTTTTCTTCTGAGTTTTGTAGCACAACGAAACAAGCTGTATTCTAAGTGTGTTTTTAGTGCTGGCTTCGCCAAGTACCAAACAAATGTTATTAGTTCATACAACTACTTCTAGTCTTTAAAGTTGCCCATCAAAACTTTATGGTTTGCCTGGACTGTGTGTTTAGAGACTCTAGTCTTATATACCTCAAGGACACATTGAATTTTGTCACATCTACACAACTATAAATTTTTGGCAGAATAATCTAGCCCATCTGTCTCAACAGTCTCAAATTTAAAGCACTTTTTTTCTTATAGCTCTTCTTTGTCAATCATTGATACCTCACAAAGCCATACTTTTGTCTAGCACTTCATAAAATTTAAATAGGTAAATAGTTAAAAAAAGAGATACAGTCTTGTCTATGATTCATTTATTTTACAATAGGAAATTAAGAAGTATGTCACAAAAAAAAAAAACTATGACACAAGACATGAATTTAGATAGGTAAGTACAAATAAAGTGACTTGAGAATTCAGGAGAAATTGATTATTATTACTTTTTGAAACTAATAAAGTTGTTTAATTTGTAAGGATATTATATAAAGTCTTTAACTAGACTAAAAGTTCTTTGAGGGTGGTAGAGGCTAGTTAGGTGTTTGAATCTCTTCAGATACAAAGCATGACTTCCTGGTTATATGAGATTAATAACTGCTATTGATCATTGAAATGACAGTGATATTCTGGCATGAGACACTTCAAAATGGCATGAAACTTCTTGATCAAATAATTCTCCCATCCAAAGACAGTCCTCTAACCACACGCTTGTGCCCACAGGACTTTCATCATCCATCTGTCTTGCCTTCACTTCCATGTATTTGATCCCTTCTCATGTTACGCACATTCCAGAGCACTACAACCTTCCTCACAGGCTCTCCACATGCAATCTAAATGGTCCTTGTAGATGTTTTCTCATCCACCCACACTCATTGAGGTTAGCTGTCTGCTTCGTAACCCTCCTTCAAAGTAATATTTCTCAATTAGTTTCATGCTATTGAAGTCTCCTATGACTTCGGTTTTTTACCTTAAACACTAAAACCTTCTTTACAATCACCACTGATCTAGCTATCTCTTAATTCAAGAGATAACAATTACTGTCTTATCTCTAAAGCACAATTTTATAATATAGTATTTACCCAAGTCATAAATGTGAAAAGTAACAGGGTTTTCCACACTAATATCCTGCAAACTGGCTTCCAAGAAAGGAATATAACCTTTTACAAAACTTTATGAAGGCTGGTTACATCTCAGTACTTAAGGCAGTCAAACATCATCAACCTTGAGGGTTGAATCACAGCTTCTTCATCACGCCAGGAAAGGAGCTGTTGCTGCTCCAAGTAAGATTACTGATAGGCAAATAGTGCAATTAGCTATTCACATTATTTAGCTGCAGCAGCACGACTTCGACCCCAACCCCTTCATCATGACAAGGAAGAGCTAGAGGTACACCAAACTGCAATCAATTAGCAACTATGGAATGGACTAGAATGAAAGTTCTGCTAGGTCATACTTCTATTTTTTTCCCAGGTTCTAAGTGACCAGGTGAGGCATCAGGGTGCCTCACCTCAAGTCTGACATATAGCCTCAATGGAGCTCCATGTGCTGCCCAAGAAGAAATTTTCATGTTTTCCATGGTAGGCTGCTATAGCAGGCAGGGAATATGCATTTTTTCATTATTTGCCAGTGTTTGCAGGACAATTTGTAGCCATTATCTTTTTAAAAATTCAAACAAAATGAAATTTATAAAGCAAAGAGACGAAGTTATTTTCTGTCTTCCTCCCCAATCCAGCTCAGTGCCCCAGGAATAACCACTATTAACTTATTAATCACTGAATATATATACAGTTAGACTTTTTCCATGCAAGTAGCATATATAAATATAATAAATATTTAAGGACAGGGAAATAGAGATTGAAAGGGAAATACATAACAGTATTTTTAAAAGGCAAATGTAGTCATTTACATTTTAGTTCTGCAACTAGCCCTTTTCACTAGATAATATGATTTGGGGGCTTTCCCCTGCCATTATTCACAGCTCTGCCTCATGCGATATAACAGAAACTTATTATTCTGTAATATAGGCAAACCATAACTTGATAAACTATTTCCATATTGACAGACACTTCTGTACACTCTAGTTTATTATTATTAGAAGTCATACTGCAATGGACATTCTTATAAATCCTTGTTTACGAGCACTTACAATTATTTTTTAAGGTTTATGTATTAGAATATAAGCTACTTGAAGACAGACACCTTACATGTTTTATTAACTGTATTCTCAGTACCTAAAACAGTATCTAATAACAGTTGGTGTTCAATAAACAGCTGTTAAATGAAGGACTGACTACCTATGAGTTGATTTGTGCATTTGAAATTGTGACACAAATAAGCCAATTGCTTTTCAAAAGCCTCTACTAGTTTACTTTCTACTAAACTGTTCTCACACTAATATCAACACTGACTGCTATAAATGTTCTCATATATTTTAGTTTTTGCAAATCTAATGAATAAAAACAAAACAAATAGAAAACTCTATTACTTAGTCATCATGCTAATTAATGAAGCCATTTACAGGATTTAAAATATTTATCAATTATTATATTTTCAATAAGATTTCTATTTTTTATTTTTGTTTGACTTTATTCAATTATAAAAGTGTATTATAAATTATGTAAAGTAATACTTTTTCTAATATATAACACAATTATTTGTCATAAACTTTGAATGCTACCTTTTACTGTATGAAAATTTAAAATATCACAAAATTTATCAGTATTCTTCTTTACGTTTTCTGTTTTTTAATGTGCTGCTTAAGAAGGCATCATGTACTCCTCAGACTGCATAAATATTTTCCCATTTCTCTTAGCATTTGTTAAATTCAAAACTTATTTTGTCTTCCAGATGCAATCTTTTCTGAGAGTTGAGCTAAAGTCTTCAACTATGATTTAGTAAGTATTAACTTCTCCAGTTTGCATTTTTAACATTTCTTGCTTTACAATTTTGAAGGTGTGCCTTTTTTGACTCAGGAAAGTTTTCTTCTGTCATGGTTGATTCTTCTTCCTTATTTTTGAGCTTCTAAATTTCTGAACTCGTTAGAGGATGGTCAACCTCCTGGACTGATAGTATATGTTCCTTTACATTCTGAAGTATTTTTTATCTCTGTTTCTTTTTATTTTTCTACATTCTGGGAATTTCTTTGACTTTATGTGGTAAATTATTAACTTGGTTCTTAGTCAGATAGCACTGTATCATTAAGCCCATATATTTGGGTTTTTATTTTCATAATTTTGACAGTCTTTTTTTTTTCAAAGCCTAAATTTTGTCCTCTATTTGGTCCTTTTACATAGCAGTTCATCATTATTGTTTTATAAAAAAAAACAAACAAACATTTTCTTGAATTTCTCTGAGGATATGGATTAGAATTCATCTTTGTTCCCTGAATAATCTCTGGTGTTTTCCGGAATCAAGTATTTTGTGTTTATTCAGTACTACTCTTTTATAAGACATATTTTCCTCGATTGTCTATATATATATATATGTATGTGTGTCATTCTTATCTATGGGTGTTGTATGTAGTTAGCAGGCATGAGTCTCTAACATTGGTGCAGATTATTTTCTAAAAGGTCACTGTCACCAGATAGGGGCTGATGATGAAACCTGTGTATTTATTTGCCTGTGTGTGCATTGCTTATCACTTTACCTCAGAGTATATGGACATGAAACATGCAAATAGACCCTGAATAGTACTTTGGGACATTTCCCTGGTTGGTAATGCTGTACTTCTCTCTCTTCTTTTCCAGGGTAGTTGCGCCAGCCCGGTGTTAGTGAAAATTCTGTTCTGATTCTTTTCCCAAACTTTCATTTACATTAAGGCGTATCCTTAGAACAAAGATTACTTAAAAAAATCGTGCAGTTACTTTATTTACAGCTCAAGTAGTGCTCCTGGATGTGCTCAATTATCTTGTTTTAATTCTTTACAATATAACTGAGACTATGGTATCATTTGTAACAAGGCTTTATTGAAAATATGAGGATAAGCAATAGGAATTGCAATTTCAAGCAACATGCAACCATCTGGCTGCTCTCACGGCCCACAGATTCAGGCTCATGGTCTGTGGTTTTTCCACTCCTAACCTTAACTGGCCTCTAGCCAAGAAATGCCAATTGGCTTTGAGCTCCAGGAACTCTTTTAAGCATCTGTATTCTGGAGAATGGAATGGCTAGTCTCTCTTCCTCTAGTCTTCTGGAAGTTCCATTTTCCCTCTTTACTTCTTCCTCATGACTGGCCTTTTTCTAGGATAATTGCCCATGGAAATGGATCATTTTGGTTTTAGTGCATGATTCAGGAGCATTACAGTATTATACGTAGAGATTTAATATGGAAATTCAGGTCTTACATCATCTATGGATAAACCAGGATGGTAGGAGTCAGAGTGCAACCACCAGATTAATGAATTTAAAAAGAGACGAAATCTACCAAATTTCAGAAGTTAGAAAACTGCTGCTTCTACCACTACCACTGCTGTAGAGCTGGCTCTTAACATTCACAGAACTGGTGTTCAGACACAGGAATGCTGAGCTGGGCCACCAAAACTCTCTCTAAAGAACTTTGTCTCCGCTGGGGAGTTGTTCTCATGCCTTCATTACGTTCCTTTTCAGAAGAAAAGCCAAAGGGAAGATGACGAATTCTAAGATGACCCCAGATGCTAACCCCAGGGTATACAAACTGCTTATAATTCCCTCCTCTTGACTGTGAGTGGGGCTTTTAATATGAGATATCATTCCCCTGGTTATGATACATTTAATGGTGGAGGGATTCCACACATGTAGTGAACTACCCAATAAGTTGACTATGAGTTAGCCAAGGGAGGTTATCCTGGGTGGGCCTGATCCAATAAGGTGAGTTCTTAAAAGAGATTAGAAAGGGTCGAGTGAGAAGGGGTAGCCTGCTGGCCTTGAAGGTACAAACAGCCGTGCTGTAAACTGTTATGGAGAGTGTAACACGGCAGGAAATGGTACTGACCACAGCCTTCAGTCAACAGGCAGCAAGCAAGTAAGGACATCAGACTTAACAACCACAAGAACTGAATTCTACCAATATGCAGTGAGCTTCAGTGACAGTTCTGGACTTCCAATGAGACTGTATACCTTTCCAATACCTGGATTTCAGCACGCTGAGATACTGAACAGAGAACCTAGCTAAACTGTACTCACAGAAACTATGAGATAATACATTTGTGTTGTGTTAAACTACTCAATTTGTGGTAATTTGTTATGCAGAAGTTAAAAACTAATACAATAGCTTTCGCCTTCCTGTGCCTTACAAACATTTATGTATGAAGGTATTTGGTAGAATCATAGTTTAAAGGAAGTCTTGATACAGTCCTTGGCTCTCTAGTCTTTGTGGTATTAGAAAATATATAAAAAGAAGAGAGAATAGAGTCCAAGTGACAATAGACAATTATCCACAGATAATATCTGATTATTTCAAAGAAAATATTGTTTTTTGGAGAAGTGTGTGGTCATATTCTACTGACTCAAAAGCATATAATAATCCAAAACCAGTGTACTCTATATATCTAGTTTTGTAGTTAAAATAATGTAACTTATAAGACAGCAATAGTGCTATTTGAGTTCAGTGTTATCCAACCTGGTACAGGCCTTTTTATACTCCCTCCTCCAATGTGAAGATAATAACAGGTGTGTATACCCTTGTTGAATTATTTGAGGTCTAAAGGTTTGATTAAAACACACCCACACATATATGGGATAAATATTGGTTTGTATCCACATGTAGTCAGAATTCGTATTTAGAAAGTAAATAAATCTATATGTTTTACATAATCAAGTTTTGTATTTTCCAAGGAAGAGTATTTTCAGCTCCTTAGAGTTGTGGGTCCTCAACTTATTTCGTTACTGTTTTTGATTGTGGTCTCTGGTTTTCCTTTGAAAACTAAGATTCATTTTGTGAATTCTCTGGAAAATTTGAAAATGTTATCTCAATATGTGAGAGTTAGGAATGTGGGTGCAGCTTAGCTAGTGACTCTGGCTCAGAGTCTCTCATGAGGTTGCAGTCTCTGGAGACTTGGCTGGGGCTGGGGAATCTGTTTCCAAGCTTACTCCTACAGCTGTTGGCAGGAGGCATCAGTTATTCACCATGAAGCCTCTCCGTGGTGCTGTTCACAGCAGGGATTTCTAAGAATAAATGATGAGAGAGATAGAGAGTGAGCCAAACAAAAACCAAACCGGAAGCCTTTGTGCTTTTGTTCTTACCTAATCTTAGAAGTGATATAGCATCACTTCTGCCATTCTTTATTGGCCATAAATGAGTCATGATTCCATGTCCAGTCTTCACTGAATGGGAGGAGAATACACAAGAGTGTAAATATCACAAAGCAGGGACCATTGAGGCTCATTTTGGAGCTTGCTTACCAATATATGATATTTTTCATAAACACATATCAGGAGATTAAAAGAGAGAAGAGGAAGGCTAGCCTTGTATTTCAAGGCTGATGAAGCTGGTTGCACTCTAATGAAATCTGATGTGTATTAGGTCCTTCTTTCAAGTTTATTAAATATGTGCCAGGACTGCCATTTGTCCACCCATACCTTTCGTTCTCTCCATCTTATGTAGTAATTGAACCTTGGGTTTTAGCTTTGTATATGGCTATTGAGAATGCGGACAAGATTTTCCAATCTCTCCTGGAACTAAGTGTAGCATTTGACATGGGTGAAGAGCTATGGACAATTTCTGAGTCATGCCCTTTTATTTGCAGGTTTTTACTTGACAGAGTGTCTTGCTCTCTTGCTCAGGCTGGAGTCCAGTGTCATCATCATGATTAACTGCAGTCTTGAACTTCCAGGCTCAAGCGATCCTCCTACCTCACCTGCCTGAGTAGTTGGGACCACGGGTGTGTGCCAACACACCTGGCTAATTAAATTTATTTATTTATTTATTCATTCATTCATTTTTAGAGATAGGGTTTCACTATGCTGCCCAAGCTGCCTTTTTTTTTTTTTTTTTTCTCTTTCATTTATTAAAATGTGGGACATGGAAGTAAGCCTTCTTGGATCACATGGATGAGGGGACTCATCTAGGACAACAAGGCAGGAGGAGCACAAGAACTGACCCTGTGGAGATGCCAGCCTAGTTGGTTTATATTAGGATCTCTAGAAGAGAGAGAAATCATCTAAATGATAAATTTTGTCTAAACCAAAATTAGTTTTAGAGTCTGGTGGAGTAGCCAGACTCATATTTCAACTGTGTTTTTTCAAGGTTTTTTTGACCAATACTCTCAGTTAAAAATACATTTGAAGGCCGGGCACGGTGACTCACGCTTGTAATCCAAGGACTTTGGGAGGTTGAGGTGGGCGGATTACAAGGTCAGAGATTGATACCATCCTGGCTAACATAGTGAAACCCTGTCTTTACTAAAAATACAAAAAATTAGCCGGGCGTGGTGTCAGGTGCCTGTGGTCTCAGCTTCTCGGGAGACTGAGGCAGGAGAATGGCGTGAACCGGGGAGGCGGAGCTTGAAGTGAGCCAAGATCGCGCCACAGCACTCCAGCCTGGGTGACAGAGCAAGACTCCGTCTCAAAAAAAACATGGACAAACAAACAAAAAAAAGACACATTTTAAATTGCAACACAGCAGATACACAAATATATAGTTAATTAAAAGATTTTTATAAAACGATAATTATTTTGACTACATATACTCTAATTATTGTTCTATTCGATTATGTCTTGTTCCATTTCAATCCATTTTATTAAGACAAATAATGCTGTTCACTGCTGCCTTAATCATTTTCATGACCTGCTAATCGCTCACAAACCATAGGTTGAGAAACATTGTCCAAACTATTACAATTTGGTAGAAGTGATTTGCCTGTGTGATGTATTCTATGACAGAGCATTTTCCCCCACTTCTTACATAGAATCCTGTGAATCTTAGAAGTGGCAAACTTAAAATTGTTATTACCTCTCATATGTTAAGTTTACCAGCAGCAGTTTGTCATGCCTTCAATTTAAATTCAAATTTCCTTTTTTTCATTTTATTCATTCTAGAGAATGTACTGAGTACCTTGTATTGAATAAGGTCTATGCAAGATGAATAAGAAATTAGTTCCCTCAAAAAGCTACAGTCTATCAGAACAGATAGGGATGTAAACAGATAGATTAAAATAGAATGTGATTGCCACTATTGTAACTCAAACATAGTGGTCTTGAGATGATTAAGTAGTAAAACCTTAAGTGTTTGCAGCCAAGATGTTGAGAGTAAAACACATGAGGTACCACAAAAGCAGAAGTAAAAGGATATTCACCACTACAGGTCGAGTATACCTTATCAGAAAGATTGGGACCAGAAGTTATTGAGAATTCAAATTTTTTTAGGATTTTGGATATTTGGATTATATACTTATCAGTTGAATGCCCTAACCTTAAAAATCAGAAATCTGAAATGCTCCATGGTCATTTTCTTTTAAGTGTCATTTAAGCACTCAAAAAGTTTTGGATTTTGGAGTATTTTGGATTTCAGGTCTCCAAACTTGGGATACTCAACCTATATCTGGAATTTATTTCTTTTCCACTGCATAGACTGGAACAGTACCCTTCTGGATTTGGGGACTGAAAAGGGTCATTTCAAATTCTCACCCTTTTTCAAGTCCACGGAATGTGAGTTTTATATGCAACAACAGTGTGTACATGGAAGACTAGATGATATACATTATAAAACACGTTTCAGTAGCAATTTTGCCCGTGTTTATTGGCACTTATTACAATAAGAAAACATTTATAGCTTTAATACTCAAAATTCTTTTGTCACGTTCAGTTTCTTTGACATTTTAAAGTGACTGATCTACCACATGTTTTCAAACTAAAATCTTAGAAATGTATTTACTTGTCTACTTTGAGTTAACCTGACTGTAGCCGGGGAGAATTTCCTTATCTCAAAAGTGGCAGGAATGTGCCCCTGTTACAAATATTCTAGAAGTAGGACAGTTCAGACAGTATGAAATTATTTCTTATTTGGGTGGAGAGTGTTTGATGATTTGTGAGTGATTTGATGCCAATCTAAGATCCAGAGTTGTGAATTACAGTAATAATTTGATGAGTTTAATCTAAAGAAATAAAGAGACATCAGTATGTTGTAAAGAGAAAAGGGAAAGGGGGAAGTATAAACTCTGAATTCCTTTGTGTTCTATATTAATTACAGTTCCTTTTAGTATGTATCTCCTTGGAAATGTAACCACAACGCATTTGGAATATCTTATATAGGAATGCAGAGAACAAGCTACTTAAGTAGTGGCCAAGAACAACCTGATGTTCTGAGCTACAAATTGAAAGTGAAGGTTACTTTCTTGTAGACTTTATCTTAAAGCAGTAAAACGGGTAACTGCAGCTACAACTGAAAGTATTGATTTTGTAATTTCAGCAAATTAAGAACAAGACAGAAAACCTATTAAACCTTTCCACTGATTGCCAGGGTACTTTTTGGTGATTCCGAGGGTGACATTAAAATTGCATGCACCTGTCCCTTTAAAGTAAAACATATACATTATATAGAATATGCTAAATGTACTTTTGGTAAGTATATGTGTTTTCACATTTTAAATGTGAAACTTGCAAAACCTGATACTATGAATGTCAAGCAGCATATCTAATTTTCATAAATTGGGATTAAAGTTGGATGTACGTTTATTACATTTTAAAAGTTAAATTTTTCACAGACACAGAAGATTTTGTAATAAAAATGGAGAAAGAAACTCCAATAATATAATATGTCAGAACATTTTGAGTAATGACTACCTAAAAATTTATTGCAAAGATAGCTGTTAAAATGATCAAATTATGTTCTTTGTGTACAAGAGTAAGACAAACCAATTTTATAATTTTATGGAACACATCAAACTTTTAAAAATGTAATTGAAAAATTTTTAAGTAAATATATTAAAATTTACATTAATCACAGTGTCAAAGAGGAAACTGGTGATAAAAACCGATAACAAGACTGATAGTCTACAGTCAAAATAAATTTAGGAAATTTATCTTTTCTTTTCATACTAAACCCATCCCCCAAATACCATATTTTTAGTAGATAAAACAAAATTAAGGAAAATAAAATTTGAAAAAACATTGGGACAGTATTTTTTTGTAATTGAAGAAAAACTGCAACAAAAATCTCATAAATTGTAAGAAAAATGTAATGAATTGGAATAATTTCAGGGTTAATTGACTCATTGATTCAACCATACATGGCTTTATTTATTTATTATTTATTTATTTATTTATTTTTATCTTTTAACTTTGACTATTCAATGTGTCAATTTTGTCTTAATGCTTGTGATACAATGCTAATATTTACATACAGACACAAAGATCTTCATCAGAAGGAAAGAATCATTTCTGTCTGTGCACCACTTTTTAAGAACAAGAAAACCTTTCCCAGAATCACTCTAGAGTAATTTTCTTCCTTACTCATTGAGCAAGATTTCATCAAATTCTTACAACATTACTAATCTCTGGTAAGGTGAATGGAGCAATCACGATTAACTTAGAATCCAATCGCGATTAACACAGGTTTAGGATGAGGACATTCCCTAGAGATACTGATTCTAGGAATGGAGTGTCTTCCTAAACCAAATCCAGGCTCTTCAGACTCCAGAGAGAAAAACATACTGATTTGGCGTAGTCAACCCCAGAGCCTGCCAAAATGGTCATCATACATTAAGCCTGATGCGTTTATAATAATATGCAATCCTTCAGGAAGTTATCTATAGTTGCAGTAGTGTAATCTAGACTTTATATTCATAAACTAAAAGCTGCAAGAAAATTATCTAAAGTATCTGAAGAAACGTAGATAAAATTCTACCCATCTTTCAAAGAATAAATGTAAATAATATAGTACATCAATATTTTATATAATTATTTGAATACTTTTGAAGTATAAGAAAAATGATATTCTAAAAATTTTACATAACTTATAAGAAGATCTAAATCACTTGGACATGTGTTTTGCAGTTTTTAAAAACTCAAATACTTGACTTTTATTTACTCTTCTTATTTTTAGTCTACTGTATTGACACTTTCTCAAAAGTTTGTGAACCTACTACTGGTTGCAGAATATGAGAATGTTCAGTTTTATTGCTACACAGAAAAATATAATCAAGTTTCTGTAAGTGGCAAAAGAAGTTCTTTAGCGTTGAACTATTTTTGAAAAGGGAATGGTATAATCAATGATGTTTTCCTCCCAATTAAGGTCAAATAGCACTAGACACTATATTTGCAAATAAACCCATGCATGATACCGAAACATAACATTTTTAAAACTTCCCTAACACCTATAAATCTAGTCTTTTTTTTATTTTCCAGAAGAAGAGTGAACCGGGAGGACTTAGAATTTTAGCCAGTATGTTACTTTGATCTATGACAGTCATGATTGGGATCCATTAGGATCAGCAGTTTTGATAAGACATGAGCTGTATCTCACTTTGATTTATTTCTTTGTTACTTCATGAGTAAATATTTATCTACTAGTTATTATGTGTCCAGTACTGAAATAAGCATTTTGAAAGACACAAAGATGAATTAAGTAACTTTTCCTGCCTTTATAGATATTAGTGTCTACTAAAGGAGATGAGATATAAATAAAGTAAATAGTAAGTAGTTCCCAGGAAGCGGAATGGTTAAGAAGGGTTATGGAAAGAGAGGTTTGCATCACAGTGGAGGATGAGAAATCGCCTTGTGGAAACAGGCCTGTTACTTCCATAACTGACTTCTAATCGGTGTTTCTCTGCTCCCTCATTCCCTTTAAACAAGTGTCTACAATATGAGGCAATAAACCTTAGAATGTAAGAACATGATGTGAAATAAAGCTTTTTTTTTTCATCACATGGGGGAATTTTAAAAATTTAAGTAAAATACAAATTTTACTTAAATATATAAAAGAATATCAAAGAATACATGTGCAAAAAGACAGACAAATGTCCATTCCCCAAAATATAAAGAGTGGCCTTAGCATAGTAAAAATAGTTTCCAAAAATTGTTTTACTGTGTCTCAAGGAATTATTTGTAAATGCTAGTTTCAACAATTAGGCGATTTTTATCTGAGAGATCATTTCCTTATCAAATAATGGTGCCACAATTTCCTTGTTATAAACGATATGCTAAAAGTTACTTAATCATCAAAACAAAAAAAAGAGAAAGTTTTGGTGTCAAAATGTTATCTAAATAGAATTGTTTTTAGTTATGGATTTTTGTGGAATAGTAGTGTGAACCTTTCTGGTCGGTCTTATGTAATTACCACTTGATAAATTCAACTTGAACATAACCCTTAGCTATCTGATGGGAGAAAACATTTTGTTAAGTGCCCCTGATAAGATTGTGATAAAAGGCAGATTGTTAATTCTTGTAGATTCTTATATTGAATAATATCACCTCTGATCTACTCAAGTTAAATATTAATTGGTACAAAGATACACAAAGACACACAAATTGGTACAAAGATATTCTAAATAAATGATGTAAAATATCATGTACAGACACAGAAAAAAGAAAAAAAATAAAATATGATCTCAATAAACTGTTTCTGAAACATTCATATCAAAAGACTTCTAATCTGTAGACATAAATACAACCCAGATGGCACCTGATGTCAATATATTCAGCAAGTTATTTAATTTGAAGACATATGTTTGAGGCAGTCAGATAGGAGTGAATTCATTTTGGGATTAGTAATTGCAAAATAAGTTTCCATTTTTCATGAGACAATAGGAGAAACTAGATCACTGGCTGGTAGAAAAGGTTTTGACAGCCTAAGTAACCAGCATTTCATTTATATTACTAAACATAACATTTTCAAGGCACCACAGAATGTAAATTGTGATCATTGACCCAAAAGGGAAAAAGTGCTCAATTCAAGCCCTGTGCATTGGTCTATGTCAGATCATTGCTAGTATGTGCAAGAGACTTGTGTCGTATTTTTCTAAACTTTCAGCATTGCAGTGGATGCTACTTTAACTGCATGCAGTAAAAGAAGAAAAGAGAATAAAAGAAGAAAGAAATAATCAAATTCTCAATTTTATGTCTTCAGATTATTTGATGTATTCTGGTGCATTTTAGTCTCAAAATATTTCTAATGAACAGCACAACAATAAAAAAAAATCCTCTTCTAGTTCTAGACAGAATAGCGTGTACAATAATTACTTAAGGTTTTATTACAAAATGGAAAGTTCTCCAGGTACACTCATTAAGATCAAGTTGTCAAATATGTGAATGTAGGTCAGTAGCACTCTTTCCAATGTTCTTGACAGATATCATTAAATAAATATGACAGATAAAATTAAATAAATAATCGGAGAAGAGGTATAACTAACTAATCAGAGGAACGTTTCCAGTTGAAGCCAAATATGTCTTCAGAATTGTTTTCAACACAGTACTCCAAACATTCATTACAATTCTATTAGATTATTTAAAATTTGTGATTCTAAAATTATGGCAAATATTAGTCCTGCAAATGTTTAAAATATTGTTTTAGTGAATCTGTTGCTGTTTTTTATGTTTTGAATATTTAAAAACTTCCCATGTACATTTGCAAGTTAATTTTAGTAGGCTGCTGTGAAGAGTAAGAAGAATTAAAACTTGCAAAAAAATTATAAAGCCTATTTGGAAGACAGACTATTAAAATAACTGTTAATTATATCATTATATAAATTGTACTTAAAAGTAATGTTTATTGGAGAACATTTAAAAATAAGAATGAACCAACAAAATATTAATTATTTGGTATAGTATGAGAACAGGTTAATCATTCCTTTTGGGTGTGAGGGTTGTAATGTGAAATCATGGGTCTGAATTAACAAAGCTGTCTGGTTAACTTAAAAAAGCCACTGTGATTTGCTAGACAGCATGAAGTCTTTTAGCATCTTGGCAATTTTTTTCTCACTATAGTTTAGTAGGTCTGTAGAGCCATCTTTTGATTAATTCCATAGCTCCTGAATGTACAAATGGAATAGACGTAATTGGCAACTGGCAACATCTCCACAATGGTCCCCTGACTCAGGGAATGAGGATGATTATGGGAGAAAGGACTAACCTGGAAGCTCCTTTAAATTCCACCCTTTTTCTCCCACTACCTGTTAGCTTTCCTCTCCTCCTAAACTATATAATACTAAACCAAAAGTAATTTCTTGAGAAAATCATTGAGAACAATACCACCATTAAAAACCAAAGATGCCAAACATGATGATACCTATCACATGTCCACTTGACTCTCCTTTTGGTCAATGCAAAATCTAGACGAGTATTGGCAAAGACTGCAGATTATCATTAACTATAATAAAGACAATCAGAAGAATATGGTTGGTGGGATAATAGTATATTATCATCTTTTAAAAGTATTTGTATCAACTCTGCTTTTTGTCATAATATAATTGGTAGGAACCTTGAACCTCTTGATATTCCACAAAGCTTCCTAGTGGTCACTTTCTTTTATGACAATATGCTAATTGGACTTGAGAAACAAGAACTAATAAGTATACGAGTTACTTAGAAATGCGTCAGCGTGCTGGAGAGTGGGACAGTAAGCCAGCTGAATGTGCAAGCTCCTGCCATATCCCTAAAATAGGATTCACTTTTCTGGGGCTCGTTGGAATAGATTTTCCAAAGGTAAAGGCAGTTAATGCAGTTTATGCTGCTCACCACAAAGAGTAAGACACAATGCTTGGTGAGAACTTTAACTTTGGTAGCAACATGTACTATATTTAGGTATATTGTTCTGACCCTTATTTTGAGTAACTTATGAAGCTTCCATTTTGAACTGGGACACAGAATAAAGAGAGAGCTCTTTAAATCCAGGCTGCTGTGTAGGCTCTAGGCTGTGTGAGACTTGGGGCTTAGGACCAATGATACTTCAAGTGTCTTTTACGTAGAGAGATGCTTTATAGAGACTCCGATAACTCCAGTAAGAGAAACATTGGGAAGATCCATATTTTGGAGCAAAGCCTTGTCATCCTCTGTCAATAATAATTTTCCGTTTGCACAATGGTTGTTTAAGGTTTTATCACAAAATGGAAAAGCAGCTTCTGGCTAATGTCCCTGTTAAAGAATGAACATATGACTATAGGGCAAATGAATACAAAATCTAAGTTGCCTATCACAAACTTGACTTTTTCTATTCTAATAAATTATGAAGTTGGCATGCAGCACCACTAAATCAGAATGGCATGTGAGGGATAGGGTAATAGATACATGTAAGATACATGTAAGTTACACAAGCAGTTGGTTCAGACATCCATGATACTTTCACTTATTGCTTCATTACTTCATTGTCTGACTTCTTTTTTGACATGTGGACAATTTTTATGACCAGGTAGCAAAAAAGGGACATTTGGAGGCCCGTTTACAGATGTGTCTGCATGGAACGTTGGCACTAGTCAGAATCTGATGTCTACTCTCCATGCTGTACAACAGCTTCACCCCAGGGTAACCCTGAAAGATAGTTATGAAGATAAATCTTCCTGGGGAGAGAGTTTTAAATAGTACACGTGAAGTGGGGTTTTCCTACAGGATGTGGCATATGCTTCATACCAGAAACCAATGGTGGTGCCATTTCCACCATTGCCATAGTCCACAAGGCTGGAAATTAAGGAATGGAGGCGGCAGTGGAATTGGAATTGGTAACAACAGAAGCCTTTGTTTCCAAAGGAGGAAGTTTCCATGAAGGAACACAGCCATAGTGCCATTAAATTAGTGTTTGAGGCTGTTTCCTGTCCATTTGTGGTTACTCATGCCTATAAATCAGTAGAGAACAGGGTTACTCAGTTGGCCAGAATAATCAAAAATGATTATTTGTTCATTAACATTAACATAAAATGTGGCAACTCAATAATGAATGAATGACTGAAGATCTAGATTCTTTGGAAGTAAATATTTGAGTCACTCTACCAGGTAAAAAACCACAGATGAATTAAGGTATTGGCAGAGGTTAAGGCATATGTAAGATGTAAGGAAGCTGTAATTATCAGCTCCACCCTTGACACCAGCTATTGAAGGAAACACTAGCAGCTGTGTCAAAATGTGTGTTAAAAGTAAGTTTTATGTTAAAAGATACATTATTTTTAAACTCAGAGGAATTTTAACACATTAATTAAAAAATACAGGAAGCTAAGTAATATAAAGTAATCAATTTGTGGTCATACAATCAGATGATGCCAGAACTGACATTTGCTGGCCTTTTGGGCCCTTTGTACCACATTATGCTGCTGCACTGAGAGTGACTGTTGAAGGAAGATGAAAGAAGGGCCCTTTATGGCATGGGGCCACCAGCAAGGACACTGGTTGCCTGGTCTAGAGACAGTAAAGCATTCAGACTCTTTCTCCAGTGTGAGCTGCCAAGGTTAGTTTGACCATCTCTCCTGAAGTGCTTGACTTAAGGTCAAGCCTGAGAAAGAAACATGTTGAACACATTAAGAAGCAGGACAGACTTACATCTCATCTAAAGTTCTGTATTCAAGTTAATAAGGACTTTATCATTCACCCCAAAGATAATCATTGGTTATTTGCTTACCATTTTTATAACTTGAGAGTCTATTCTAGTGATTTTTATTCTCTACAAGAGAAATGATGTCCTTAGTAGCAGTGTCTGAATGACACTTCTTTGGCTTAAAAAGTAATGTTTTCATCACCCAGTCCCCTTCCCTTTTTAATGTAGAATGGTAGAACATGCTAAGTCAGAATATAATGTTCAAACATAAGAACTTATTATCCATTTCTTTTTATGTTGTTATATTCATTTTAATGGCTGCAAAATGCTATAGAGATTTGTCATATATTAACCAATTTCTTATTAATAGATATTTAATTTATTTTTGACAATTTCACTATTATAAGATTCACAATAGGTGTGCTGAGCATGGAGGCTCACACCAGTAATCCCAGACCTTTGGGAGACTGAGGTAGGAGTTCAAGACCAACCTGGGCAGCATACCAAGACCCCCATCTTTACAAAAAGAAAAAAGTCAGTCAGGTGTGACACTGCATGCTTGTAGTTCCAGCTATATGGGACTTCAAGGTGGGGGGATCACTGACCCCCTCACCACCAAAAAAATCACAATAAACATATTTGCATTTGCATCTTTATGCAAATTAATAAGTAGCACCTAAGAATAAAAACTTCAAAGTAAATTGTTAAGTAAAGAAATAATATTTTAAATGCTTGCATTAAATATGTATTAATATTGATAAATTATATCTTTAAGATATGAAATATACCTATTCAATGATGTAACTTGTCTTTCTATTTATTCGGTTCTTCTTTTATGTCCTCTGTAATGCCCTCTAATTCTTTTTATTTTATGTAAATTCTGTATATCTCCTGTTAAGTTTATTCCTAAAAATGTCACATTTGTGTTGCTGCCCTGAATGGAGTTTCTGTTTTATTATATGTTCAAATTAGTTATTGCTGGCATAAAGAAAAGCTATTGATTTTTATATACTTATTTGAAAACAGACACCTTATTAAGCTATCTTACTATAATATTAGACTTTTATTTAAGTAAGGATATAAAGGTGTACAAGTTGTATTTTGAATCTCAGGAGCTTTTGGTATATAAATTTTTTAAGAAAATGAAATATATGAAAAATAACTCGCCAGGCCACAAAATTTTCCTCAGAATCTGGTTTAATTGGATTTGGGTCAGATATTCTTTTCAGGTCTACTCTTTAAAGACAGTTTAATTATCACATGTACTATGCAGTTTTCTAATTCGAATGGATTTCCTTTAGCGCTCCTTTGCCTTCTTGTGATAACTTTTTCTCCTGCCCTAACAATCTGATTTTTTGCTCATTGTAACTTCTGAAGTTCACTGTTAACCTCAATTCACAGCATACCCTGCTTTCAGGGAATTCTCTGGGTATGTTCTACGCGCTTAATCCTTTTTAGGAAAATGCTTTTCCTAAGTGTCAAAACAGGTAACCAGAGCATATGGAGACATAACTCTGCTTGCTTCACAGATTTGTACCTGCAGCATTAAGGTATAATATTCCAGTTTCTGTTACAGACATAGGCTGCTAGGTACCTGGGTCTTAAGACAGAAAGGAAGGTGAAAGATCATTTCCAACTTTATGACCTAATCTATTTTATGGATGTTGCATGAGGTAGAGGTTTAACAGATTTTTTTTTCCATTGAGTGAAGGAATCTCCATTTCACTCTAAGGAAGATAGAAATTTCCAACATTCCGGTACCTGGTTGTCTGACAGTGAGATTTCTTCTTTTTCAGTCTATTCCTACAGATTTTGGTGAAAAATAAAAGAAACAGTATTTAAGATTGCCCTGCAGATGTCAGTTTTAAGCTGTTGGTGGTAATGTAAATTAGTATAGCCATTATGGAGAACAGTATGGAAATTCCTCAAAAAACTGAATATAGACCTACCATATAATCTAACAATTCCATTTCTAGGTACATAGCCAATGGAATTGAAATCTGTATGTCAAAGATATATCTGCACTTCCACGTTCATTGCAGCACTCTTCCAAACAGTCAAGGCACAAATTCCACTGAAGTGTCTATGAAGGGATGCATAAATAAAGAAAACGTGGTATATGTATACAATTGAACACTAATCAGTCTTTAAAAAGAAGAGAATCCTGTTATTCTCAACAACATGAATGAACTTGGAGAGCATTATGCTAAATGAGATTAGCCAAACACAGAAAGAAAAAATGCCTTTCTTATTTAAAGTAATTCCATTTTAAGTAGTAAATATTTACAGAATTATATAATTTTGTGTTTCAAAAAAAAGATGCTGAAATGCCTTAAAATGGAATGACTGGAATAAAAATGTAAGAATTATTACAAATATGCCCTAGAAATTACAATGCAACATGTCCTGGTTTATAAGAAATTTTATCCACTTTAATAATCACTGTTTCTAAATTTTTTTTCTCAGTTCTTTAGAAACTCAGCATTTGAAACTTTTTTTCATTTACAAACTTTCTCTTCTTTCCACTTTTTTCATTTACTTATTTTCCTTCCTACCTGGTCAAATGATCTCTCTCTGTGTTCACTAGCATATAACACATAATACTTAGGCAGAAATTTGCATTTTGGTGGCTTTTCTTTTGTTTTACTTATTTGCTATATTTTACCTGTTAATCTTTCATGACGCTTCTAAACTATACACCTCCTTGGTTAGTTCTTAGATAATATAATTGGTCTTGCTGAGTCTGTCAGAGAAAACAAAAATATGCTGAAATGTGTGTGTGTGTGTGTGTGTGGGTGTGTAATTCTCAGTCTTTGACAAAAGGTTACGTTGCTATGCTACATGAAAAGCACCACACTGTTGTTTCCCCTCTTGCATCTAATATCTGGATAAATATTGGAACTAGAACTTTTAACCTGATAGCAGAACATACATTAGAATCTAAATAAAAAGGTAAATCACAAGAACAAGTTTCACAACTATATATTGATCCCTGCTCCTTAAATTTATTGTGATGAATTTGGCATATGTATGATTGGAAAATAAAAAGGATAACTAATTAAACAAATTTGAGAACTGAAAATATTTTTAAAAGTAAGTGAGAGAGGTATGCTACACTTTTCTCGGTGGAGTTCCATGACTTACTACATTCAAGCCAAATTGAGAAAAATATGTTCATTTGCCAAATTTATTTTTCATTAAATATATACATTTCTTGAATTTCCTTGCATTTTATATTTAAAAGGAGTTTGTTTGGTTTGTGATTTTTTTTTTTTTTTTTTTTTTTTTTTTTTTTTTTACCTAGTTCTACTTTTTGTTACTGCTTAAAACAAACATTCTATTTCAAAGGCAACAGTGGAAGTTCTCTAAGGATTGATGTTGCTCTATTGAGTGATCTTTGATCAGATTGTAATGGAAAAATCCCTGCAGGTGATATAAAATGTGTACATATATTTGAATACATAAAATATGTGTTTTTTCATTTCTCCCATTTTTGACACTTCTGAATATGGACATTTAGTATGCTGGCCTCAAAATGATAGGATCATCTTGGAGGTAGATTTCAAAGCAGTGACAATTTTAGAACTCAATGATGAAAGTGATTGGATTTATAAACTCTTTAGTAACCAGGAAGTAAATCTCAACAACAACACTAAAACCTGCTAGAATATAGAGTATAGAGAAATGTAGAAGAATTTAGAAACCTAATCCAAAAGATATACAATATCCATTTTTATTTAATGTGTTTTTAATATTTTTTTCTTTTTTTTATTATACTTTAAGTTCTAGGGTACATGTGCATAACGTGCAGGTTTGTTATATATGTATACTTGTGCCATGTTGGTGTGCTGCACCCATCAACTCGTCAGCACCCATCAATTCGTCATTTATATCAGGTATAACTCCCAGTGCAATCCCTCCCCCCTCCCCCCTTCCCATGATAGGCCCCGATGTGTGATGTTCCCCTTCCCGAGTCCAAGTGATGTCATTGTTCAGTTCCCACCTATGAGTGAGAACATGCGGTGTTTGGTTTTCTGTTCTTGTGATAGTTTGCTAAGAATGATGGTTTCCAGCTGCATCCATGTCCCTACAAAGGACGCAAGCTCATCCTTTTTTGTGGCTGCATAATAATCCTTGGTGTATATGTGCCACATTTTCTTAATCCAGTCTGTCACTGATGGACATTTGGGTTGATTCCAAGTCTTTGCTATTGTGAATAGTGCCGTAATGATCATACGTGTGCATGTGTCTTTATAGCAGCATGATTTATAATCCTTTGGGTATATACCCAGTAGTGGGATGGCTGGGTCATATGGTACATCTAGTTCTAGATCCTTGAGGAATCGCCATACTGTTTTCCATAATGGTTGAACTAGTTTACAATCCCACCAACAGTGTAAAAGTGTTCCTATTTCTCCACATCCTCTCCAGCACCTGTTGTTTCCTGACTTTTGAATGATTGCCATTCTAACTGGCGTGAGATGGTATCTCATTGTGGTTTTGATTTGCATTTCTCTGATGGCGAGTGATGATGAGCATTTTTTCATGTGTCTGTTGGCTGTATGAATGTCTTCTTTTGAGAAAAGTCCGTTCATATCCTTTGCCCACTTTTTGATGGGGTTGTTTGTTTTTTTCTTGTAAATTTGTCTGAGTTCTTTGTAGATTCTGGATATTAGCCCTTTGTCAGATGAGTAGATTGCAAAAATGTTCTCCCATTCTGTAGGTTGCCTGTTCACTCTGATAGGTAGTTTCTTTTGCTGTGCAGAAGCTGTTTAGTTTAATTAGATCCCATTTGTCAATTTTGGCTTTTGCTGCCGTTGCTTTTGGTGTTTTAGACATGAAGTCCTTGCGCATGCCTATGTCCTGAATGGTACTACCTAGGTTTTCTTCTAGGGTTTTTATGGTATTAGGTCTAACATTTAAGTCTCTAATCCATCTTGAATTAATTTTCGTAAAAGGAGTAAGGAAAGGATCCAGTTTCAGCTTTCTAATTATGGCTAGCCAATTTTCCCAGCACCATTTATTAAATAGGGAATCCTTTCCCCATTTCTTGTTTCTCTCAGGTTTGTCAAAGATCAGATGGCTGTAGATGTGTGGTATTATTTCTGAGGACTCTGTTCTGTTCCATTGGTCTATATCTCTGTTTTGGTACCAGTACCATGCTGTTTGGGTTACTGTAGCCTTGTAGTATACTTTGAAGTCAGGTAGCGTGATGCCTCCAGCTTTGTTCTTTTGACTTAGGATTGTCTTGGCAATGCGGGCTCTTTTTTGGTTCCATATGAACTTTAAAGCAGTTTTTTCCAATTCTGTGAAGAAAGTCATTGGTAGCTTGATGGGGATGGCATTGAATCTATAAATAACCTTGGGCAGTATGGCCATTTTCACGATATTGATTCTTCCTATCCATGAGCATCGTATGTTTTTCCATTTGTTAGTGTCCTCTTTGATTTCACTGAGCAGTGGTTTGTAGTTCTCCTTGAAGAGGTCCTTTACATCCCTTGTAAGTTGGATTCCTAGGTATTTTATTCTCTTTGAAGCAATTGTGAATGGAAGTTCATTCATGATTTGGCTCTCTGTTTGTCTGTTATTGGTGTATAAGAATGCCTGTGGTTTTTTCACATTAATTTTGTATCCTGAGACTTTGTTGAAGTTGCTTATCAGCTTAAGGAGATTTGGGGCTGAGACAATGGGGTTTTCTAATTTTACAATCATGTCATCTGCAAAGAGGGACAATTTGACTTCTTCTTTTCCTAACTGGATACCCTTTATTTCTTTCTCTTGCCTGATTGCCCTGGCCAGAACTTCCAACACTATGTTGAATAGGAGTGGTGAGAGAGGGCATCCCTGTCTTGTGCCAGTTTTCAAAGGGAATTTTTCCAGTTTTTGCCCATTCAGTATGATATTGGCTGTGGGTTTGTCATAAATAGCTCTTATTATTTTGAGGTACATTCCATCAATACCGAATTTATTGAGCGTTTTTAGCATGAAGGGCTGTTGAATTTTGTCAAAGGCCTTTTCTGCATCTATTGAGATAATCATGTGGTTCTTGTCTTTGGTTCTGTTTATATGCTGGATTACGTTTATTGATTTGCGAATGTTGAACCAGTCTTGCATCCCAGGGATGAAGCCCACTTGATCATGGTGGATAAGCTTTTTGATGTGCTGCTGAATCCGGTTTGCCAGTATTTTACTGCGGATTTTTGCATCAATGTTCATCAGGGATATTGGTCTAAAATTCTCTTTTTTTGTTGTGTCTCTGTCAGGCTTTGGTATCAGGATGATGTTGGCCTCATAAAATGAGTTAGGGAGGATTTCCTCTTTTTCTATTGATTGAAATCGTTTCAGAAGGAATGGTACCAGCTCCTGCTTCTACCTCTGGTAGAATTCAGCTGTGAATCCATCTGGTCCTGGACTTTTTTTGGTTGGTAGACTACTAATTATTGCCTCAATTTCAGAGCCTGCTATTGGTCTATTCAGGGATTCAACTTCTTCCTGATTTAGTCTTGGGAGAGTGTAAGTGTCCAGGAAATTATCCATTTCTTCTAGATTTTCTAGTTTATTTGTGTAGAGGTGTTTATATTATTCTCTGATGGTAGTTTGTGTTTCTGTGGGGTCGGTGGTGATATCCCCTTTATCATTTTTTATTGCATCTATTTGATTCTTCTCTCTTTTCTTCTTTATTAGTGTTGCTAGCGGTCTGTCAATTTTGTTGATTTTTTCAAAAAACCAACTCCTGGATTCACTGATTTTTTGGAGGGTTTTTTTGTGTCTCTATCTCCTTCAGTTCTGCTCTGATCTTAGTTATTTCTTGTCTTCTGCTAGCTTTTGAATGTGTTTGCTCTTGCTTCTCCAGTTTTTTTAATTGTGATGTTACAGTGTCAATTTTAGATCTTTCCAGCTTTCTCTTGTGGGCATTTAGTGCTATAAATTTCCCTCTACACACTGCTATAAATGTGTCCCAGAGATTCTGGTATGTTGTATCATTGTTCTCATTGGTTTCAAAGAACATCTTTATTTCTGCCTTCATTTCATTATGTACCCAGTAGTCATTCAGGAGCAGGTTGTTCAGTTTCCATGTAGTTGAGCGGTTTTGATTGAGTTTCTTAGTCCTGAGTTCTAGTTTGATTGCACTGTGGTCTGAGAGACAGTTTGTTATAATTTCTGTTCTTTTACATTTGCTGAGGAGTGCTTTCCTTCCAATTATGTGGTCAATTTTGGAATAAGTGCGATGTGGTGCTGAGAAGAATGTATATTCTGTTGATTTGGGGTGGAGAGTTCTATAGATGTCTATTATGTCCACTTGGTGCAGCGATGAGTTCAATTCCTGGATATCCTTGTTAACTTTCTGTCTCGTTGATCTGTCTAATGTTGACAGTGGGGTGTTGAAGTCTCCCATTATTATTGTATGGGAGTCTAAGTCTCTTTGTAAGTCTCTAAGGACTTGCTTTATGAATCTGGGTGCTCCTGTATTGGGTGCATACATATTTAGGATAGTTAGCTCTTCCTGTTGAATTCATCCCTTTACCATTATGTAATGGCCTTCTTTGTCTCTTTTGATCTTTGATGGTTTAAAGTCTATTTTATCAGAGACTAGGATTGCAACCCCTGCTTTTTTTTGTTCTCCATTTGCTTGGTAGATCTTTCTCCATCCCTTTATTTTGAGCCTATGTATGTCTCTGCATGTGAGATGGGTCTCCTGAATACAGCAGACTGATGGGTCTTGACTCTTTATCTAGTTTGCCAGTCTGTGTCTTTTAGTTGGAGCATTTAGTCCATTTACATTTAAGGTTAATATTGTTATGTGTGAACTTGATCCTGCCATTATGATATTAACTGGCTATTTTGCTCGTTAGTTGATGCAGCTTTTTCCTAGCCTCGATGGTCTTTACATTTTGGCATGTTTTTGCAATGGCTGGTACCGGTTGTTCCTTTCCATGTTTAGGGCTTCCTTCAGGGTCTCGTGTAAGGCAGGCCTGGTGGTGACAAAATCTCTAAGCATTTGCTTATTTTTAAAGGATTTTATTTCTCCTTCACTGATGAAACTTAGTTTGGCTGGATATGAAATTCTGGGTTTAAAATTATTTTCTTTAAGAATGTTGAATATTGGCCCCCACTCTCTTCTGGCTTGTAGAGTTTCTGCCGAGAGGTCTGCTGTTAGTCTGATGGGCTTCCCTTTGTGGGTAACCCGACCTTTCTCTCTGGCTGCCCTTAAGATTTTTTCCTTCATTTCAACTTTGGTGAATCTGGCAATTATGTGTCTTGGAGTGCTCTTCTAGAGGAGTATCTTTGTGGTGTTCTCTGTATTTCCTGAATTTGAATGTTGGCCTGCCCTACTAGGTTGGGGAAGTTCTCCTGGATGATATCCTGAAGAGTGTTTTCCAACTTGGTTCCATTTTCCCCCTCACTTTCAGGCACCCCAATCAGACGTAGATTTGGTCTTTTTACATAATCCCATACTTCTTGCAGGCTTTGTTCTTTTTCTTCTTTTTTCTTTTGGTTTCTCTTCTCACTTCATTTCATTCATTTGATCCTCAATCGCTGATACTCTTTCTTCCAGTTGATCGATTCGGTTACTGAAGCTTGTGCATTTGTCACATATTTCTCGTGTCATGGTTTTCATCTCTGTCATTTCATTTATGACCTTCTCTGCATTAATTATTCTAGCTATCAATTCTTCCACTCTTTTTTCAAGATTTTTGTTTCTTTGTGCTGGGTACGTAATTCCTCCTTTAGCTCTGAGAAGTTTGATGGACTGAAGCCTTCTTCTCTCATCTCGTCAAAGTCATTCTCTGACCAGCTTTGATCCATTGCTGGCGATGAGCTGCGCTCCTTTCCAAGGAGAGATGTGCTCTTATTTTTTGAATTTCCAGCTTTTCTGCCCTGCTTCTTCCCCATCTTTGTGGTTTTATCTGCCTCTGGTCTTTGATGATGGTGACGTACTGATGGGGTTTTGGTATGGGTGTTCTTCCTGTTTGATAGTTTTCCTTCTAATTGTCATGACCCTCAGCTGTAGGTCTGTTGGAGATTGCTTGAGGTCCACTCCAGACCCTGTTTGCCTGGGTATCAGCAGCAGAGGTTGCAGAAGATAGAATATTGCTGAACAGTGAGTGTACCTGTCTGATTCTTACTTTGGAAGCTTCCTCTCAGGGGTGTACTCCACCCTGTGAGGTGTGGGGTGTCAGACTGCCCCTAGTGGGGGATGTCTCCCAGTTAGGCTACTCAGGGGTCAGGGTCCCACTTGAGCAGGCAGTCTGTCCGTTCTCAGATCTCAACCTCCGTGTTGGGGGATCCACTGGTCTCTTCAAAGCTGTCAGACAGAGTCGACAGCGTCGTTCGCGTCTGCACAGGCCTCTGCTGCTTCCCCTGTTGTTGTTTAGCTGTGTCCTGTCCCCAGAGGTGGAGTCTACAGAGACAGGCAGGTTTCCTTGAGCTGCTGTGAGCTCCACCCAGTTCGAGCTTCCCAGCAGCTTTGTTTACCTACTTAAGCCTCAGCAATGGCGGGCGCCCCTCCCCCAGCCTCGCTGCTGCCTTGCGGTTAGATCGCAGACTG
Source organism: Rhinopithecus roxellana (assembly GCF_007565055.1). Classification (NCBI taxonomy): domain Eukaryota; kingdom Metazoa; phylum Chordata; class Mammalia; order Primates; family Cercopithecidae; genus Rhinopithecus; species Rhinopithecus roxellana. The sequence goes on from NC_044557.1 coordinate 119,108,888, forward strand.
CTGTGCTAGCAATGAGGGAGCTCCGTGGTCGTGGGACCCTCCCGGCCAGGTGTAGGTATAATCTCCTGTTGTGCCCGTTTCCTTAAAGCTCAGTATTGGGGTGGGAATTACCTGATTTTCCAGGTGTTGTGTGTCTCAGTTCCCCTGGCTAGGAAAAGGGATTCCCTTCCCCCTTGCACTTCCCAGGTGAGGCAATGCCTCGCCCTGCTTCAGCTCTCGCTGATCAGGCTGCAGCAGCTGACCAGCACCGATTGTCCGGCACTCCCCAGTGAGATGACCCCAGTACCTCAGTTGAAAATGCAGAAATCACCAGTCTTCTGTGTCGCTCGCGCTGGGAGTTGGAGACTGGAGCTGTTCCTATTCGGCCATCTTGCTCCGCCCCCCCGGCGAGTTTGCCTTTTTCATATTCTGTGTATGAGTGAGCCTAGTAATGTTTATTTAGGAAACAGATGATTTGTATGTAAAATAAATATGTAATATTACCTTTATTGACATTTATAAGTTCAAAGATCCTGGATTTTATGTATATATTACATAAAATTAGGTTTTAGACTCACATTAGGTTTTCAAAGAAAAACAAGGAAACTAAAAATTAGGGTTGTCTATTTAAATATCACTAATTAAACTATCTTTTTATTTTTCTAAAGCTACATTTACCCTTAGATTGCATTACATTGTTAGACAGGAAGTGTTAAGAAACCATCTCTAGTATTTGAAACAATTGCACATAGTCATACTGCAGCAAACGATTGGAAACAATGAACTGCTTCAGAGTAATTTCCCTCTATTTATTTGTGAAGACAGAAGTTAAGAGTTTAGAACACCCTCTTTCACTTATTTTACGTTAATAAATATATAAAATATAGTTTGAATTATATCCTAGACTCTCAATATTTATTGGGCATTGTGTAAGAGATTGAGTGGATACGAAGGTATGTAAGGACTTGATCTGACCCTTAAAGTTATTATTAAAATAAATACACAATAAAAAAGGAGTGCCAAATATTATACCTCACATCACATGTATGTCCAATTTTCTACTTTGGGAGAAATTTTCTACTTTGGGAGAAATTGGCTAGAAAGTCATGGATATTTGACCAATTTATCTCTCTTTAGTTAGAAATCTACCATATTCATTACAAACACTTGAGACATGATGCTATTTTTAATATATTTTGAAACAGATAACTTAAATGTTTTTCAACTTTTTCCTTACATTTTCCTAGAAACTGCTGCTATCTTTGACTCACTAATAGAATATATCTCTTTGCCCCATCTTCTAAATCTACTTTATCACTATTCTCTTAAGTCTGAAAAATGCCCAAAGACATTTATCAAATTTTCTTGTCTGCTTTGAATATGTTTTAATATTTTATGACTTATAACAGATGAGAGCATAGTTTTAGAATATTGGTAATAAATCTTGTTATTAATATGTAACATCAAATAAAATATTTTTAAATTAAAAGAGAAACATTAAAATGAGGGTATAAAAATCTCTTTTCCTATTAGCAGAGATACTAACTTCCTTATGAAATTATTATTGTTTAATGTAAATGGTATTTTACAATAAATGCATATAAATTACACATTTCAAATTTTATTATCAAGGAAACTGATTTCAGTTTACTTCTTTATGCTATTTTTATTTTTCTAATTGTGAGATTATGCTAAGAAAATGGTTTTGGTAGTGTTGTTTTTATGTGCATTTATCCATAGCATTACATTTGTTAATCCTCACCTTTTTTTTTTTTTATTTTTTTGAGACGAAGTCTCATTCTGTTGCCCAGGCTGGAGTGCAGTGGTGCGCTCTCGGCTCACTGCAGCCTCCACCTCCCAGGTTCAAGCAATTCTCCTACCTCAGCCTCCAAGTAGCTGAGAGTACAGGCACCCACAACCATGCCTGGCTAATTTTTGTATTTTTAGTAGAGACGGGGTTTCACCATATTGGTCAGGCTGGTCTGGAACTACTGACCTTGTGATCCTCCTGCCTCGGCCTCCCAAAGTGCTTGGATTACAGGCGTGAGCTACCACGCCTGGCCTAATCCTCACTTTTAATGCCTAAATTACATGAATATATCATCATTTACATAACTATTGCAACAGTCTAGAACATAGGATTCCAACATTTTACTGTTAAAAATACATTTGACATGAAAATTCATATGTGTAAATCTTATCTGATTATTTCTTTTGATTGGGTTACAAGAGCTAAAATTTCTGTGTCACTGATGTGAATGTTATTAAAACCTTGATGCATACTGCCAACATACTTTTCATAAAATTTTAGTAACTTATAACTTCACCAAAAGCTCAGAATATGCTCTTTTTAGTGTCATCTTTATCAATACAACTATTACCCTTTTATTAATTCTTTGTCAATTGTGTAAAAATACATGCCTTTGGTTTAGCATGCACTTTTGTTATTATTTAGACATGAGAACACTTTCACATACCTATCAATCACTTTATTTTTCTTCCATGTTCTTCTTTTTTCCGCTTACTGTCATGATAATGTTAGGAAGCACACTAGAAAGGGAATTTGGGGAATGTGGTTTATCCCAGTCAAGTTGGCACACAACAAAGCCATCAAAGTCAGTAACACAGCGTTCATACAGAATTTTCCTAATACAGTTGGATATATGGGAGAACACTTCTCCTCTCATTTATCTCCCTTTTCCCAAATTTCATAATTGTTTTGACTTTTTTTCAAGAGATCTTTATGAAATTTACTCCCTCAAAAAATCTCATTACAATTTTTATTAAGATTGATATAATATGTAACTTGTTGAAGTAAGATATGTTATTTTCACAGTATTCACTAACTTATTTCCAAAATGTAGTGTTGATAACAACGGGAAGCAGACAAATCCTATGCAGACAGGAGTGAGTCCTCGGCGAAACCCCATCTTCAAGCTAAAAACAGCTTGAAACCCGCGGCCCAGAATGAGAAATCCTACTCCTGTTTGCCCAGTCTTTCCTGATTGGCTCTTTCTGAATAATGCTTTTTAACCAATCACATGTTTTTTCCAATACTGCCTACTGCCTGTCCCTCCCCATTCTGTGCCCGTAAATGCCCCAGATCCAGCCATACTGGGAGAAAAAGCACCTGAATTTGGGTGGTTGACCACCTGCATGTCTCCTCTCCACTGAGAGCTAGTTCATTGATCCTTCCTCACTCTTCGAATGTCAGCATATCCTCATTCTTCTTGGATATGGGACAAGAGCTTGGGACACACTGAATGTGGGTACAGAGAAGGCTGTAATGTCGTGGCCCTCTGCCCTCTGCTGGCAGAGGGCAGCTGCCTCATGTGACAGCAGCAGCAGGGGGGCCAAGCTAGCCCCAGAGCCCTGTGCTGGAGCAGGACAAGGGTCTGAAAGAGCTGTTAACATGCCCCCATTCATTGGGCTGCAGAGGGAGGACAAAGAAGGCTAATTAGCATGCTGTTACATCCCCTCTGGAGCTCAAGGTGGCAAGCACCCCTGCCTGGGCATCACCACATCCCTCTCATCTGGACACCAGAGTCTGCCACGGGAGTGACATGTGACATGCCTATTCCAACCACAAGCACTGCATGGAGACTGCTTCTGTGCTGACACTTGGAACTGCGGGCCAGGCACCACACTTACTTGCTAACATGCCCCCTCCAGCCAGGGGCTGAGAACGCAGTCACAGTGGCTGCAGGATCTGTGCCGGATTGCCACTGGGCACAGCCTGGTGGACCGACTAGACAGGACATCTCCTCTGGCAAACCCAGGCCCAAGTAAAGCCTGGGAAAGAACATTGCCAGTCAGGGGTCACCAGCTGGCAAGTGACTGAGAAAAACCCTGTATTAGTGTTTTTTTCTCATTTATTATTTTCTCAGCTCCACCTGAAATTCTGTGATGAAACTGTTGTGCCGGTGGCTGTGATCCACTCAAGAGGCCTCAGGAGCACTGATATTAAATGGCATGATTAGGCAGAAAAGGAGTATATTTTGCATCCACTAACCTCCACTCAATACTTTTGTGTGGCATGGATAATCCAATTAAAAGCCAATAAATTTGACTCAGGGATCACTGAGGTAGACAGAAATGTCCCACCACAGAGACTGAATTAGCCACTTTGTTCACAAAGCTGATTAGCATGTGTTAGAGACTCAAGAGACCTCCACAGCATTCAAAAGCTCAGTAGAGCTGTTTTTAGAAAGTAGGTGCTGCCAAGCCTTCCTCAAGCTAAGGAAGAAGATAACTCAAAGGAAAATAATGAAAGACTCCATTGGCGGATACCAACAGAATGCAAGAAATGAAATGCAGTTGGCACTTATCTATCTAACTTGTAAGTATCTGAGATAAGTGAGGATTTTGTGAAGAAACCAGGTGAATCAGAGTACCCCTTCATTGAACTGCTGTGAAGTTTGCTAAGCTACTTCTAGCATAAGCCCAGATGTAATTTTGAATAGGATAAGGAAAAGGAGTACTTGTAGTTAAAGCAATTACCTACTTGATAACTAAAGGGGTAACTTGATTTATCTGTGTTAAGCTCAGTACTATTAACCAGAATTGACAATATTATATTAGAGTGACTATAGCTTGGACTTTGAAATCATACCATCTAGGATTAAAATCTGGCTCTGTCACTGACTAATTGGTGACATTGAACGATACACTCGATATTAGGAGCTCATAATTTTCATCTTTGAAGATGAAAACAATAATACACATCTCATAGTGTTTTGTGAGACGTAAAGTAGGGTAGTACATATAAACATTTTAGAATAGTATATAGTACAGAATAAATTATCTTTTATCATTGTTATCACCACCAAGTTAATGGGGGTTCATTAAAAAAGTCAGAATACTTAAAAACAAAATTTTAAAGTTGTTCAATTTTCCTTACACATCTGAGTGTTAGAGTGAGTAAATTTGGACTACACTGCCTTATAATCCAACTTTATTTATGTGACATGATGACATCCCTTTCTTATTTTCAAATCAAGACATTGGCAACTGTGGTTGACATTTAAGAAGCATGATCCAATCAAGTAGTGTATTCGTCTGTTCTCACACTGCTAATAAAGACATACTTGAGACTGTGTAATTTATAAATTTAAAATTTTAATTAACTCACAGCTTTACATGGCTGGAGAGGCCTCAAAATCATGGCAAAAGGTGAAAGAGGAGCAAAGTCATGTCTTACATGGCAGCAGGCAAGAGAATGTGTGCAGGGGAACTACCCTTTATAAAACCATCAGATCTTGTGAGACTTATTCACTATCACAAGAACAGCATGGAAAAGACCCACCCCGATGATTCAATTACCTCCCACTGGGTCCCTCCCATGACATATGGGGATTATGGGAGCTATAATTCAAAATGAGGTTTGGGTGGGGACACAGCAAAACCATATCAAGTAGGTTTTAAGTAAGATGTACATAGGACATGTGTTACTTTTTCATGCCTCATAACTAATCAAGTCACACCAAAAATAGGCAAATAAAAAACCACCAACAACAATACAATGTGAATAAAAATACTTGAAATTACACTTCAGAACTTGGACCTATGGTAATCCGAAAAATGAGGAAGCAGTGTTACTCCATAAATGACACAGTCCGTTGGGAATTCCTGAACACCTTTAGGTTCAGTGATTCACTAGATAGATTCGCATAACTAAGAAAAGCTGTTGTACTCGTGGTTAAGGTTTATTACCATGAAATTATACTAATCAAGTTAGCAAAAGAAAGAGTTACAGAGCAGACACAGGCTTCCAAATTGTCTTCTCCCAATATAGTCACATGGATCACACTAGTACTCCAAGCAGCAATGCATGACAACACATGTGAAGTATTGCCAACCAGGGAAATACACACAAGCCGTGGTGTCCAAAATTTTTACTGGGGGCAGACATGGAGTAACCATGGCTGATCTTGATTACTGAGTCTCCAGCTGCTCCAGAGGACAAACTGATTTTGTGTGGCCCAAGGCCCTCACCATAAATTACATTATTAACAGTAAACTCTATGGTGTGTCCCAAGGCCCTAGGTAAACAAAGATGTTGTTATCAATTAGGATATTCCAAGGGCTTAAAGGTTATCTCCTAGGAATAGGTCAAGGGCCAAATCTTTCTTTGGAATGTGTATGACTAGAATATCCAGAACTGCTAGTCAACTCTTTAATGCACAGTGTATAGAATTGTTTAAAAAAGGAATAGTTTTAAGGTCTATAAGATATTTTCTCATATTTATTTCAATCCATGTTCACACGCTCTATATCCAACACTGCTTGGTATACAAACCTAGAAAATGTGATACTTGACCAGAAACAATTTTCCTAAAGAAAAGGACACATATTTACTGATTGCTACAATGGTACAGACACACTGCAGCATCATTTATATGTCATTTTATGCAACCTTCAGAACAACCCTGTAATATATGTGTTGATGTTTTGTTTCTTACAAATGAGAAAACCAAGGCTCAAAGTGATAAACTCATTTTCCCTGGGTTGTTTATTCATTCACCCTTTCAATATCAAATATTTGCCATGTCCCAGTTAGTAGATGATACTAGGAACATAGTAAAATCAAAATAGACATGCTCTAGATTGGAACAGTGCTCATAGTCTAGGAGGAAAAAGAGAAGTAAACAAACAACCACCACCGGTTTGAAGTATGCAAAGTTTATGCCTGGCTCCTCTTTCCATTATATACTCTCTTCTGTAAATGATCTTATTCATATTCAGAGTTTCATGGATATTTTTGACTCGGACATTTCCTCAGTGTTCCAGACACATATGCTGAGTTGTCACCTTTTCTTAGCTTTCTCAAGGACACATCAAACTTAGTTGAAACCTAAACACATAATCTTCTCCTGAAAACAGCCTCCCCGACACATATAACTGGTCTACTTTTGCATTTCAGACATTGGCACTTTCTATTCTGTTGTGAAATCTGAACATCACTCCTGACACTTGTGTTTCCTTCACCACATCAAGCCCCACTGGTGACTTCTGTTAGGATGCTTTCAAATCTATTTGCTTCTTCATCTCTCTACCCTATCTCCATAGCACAAGATACCACCAACTCACCTGTAATATTGAGATCACCTCCTTACTGATCTATCTGCATCTACATTGATTTTCTGCCAGCCATTTCCCACAATGCAGTCAGGGTGTTATATTGAAATGGCAAGTCTGATTATGTTACTGCCTCTGCTTAACACCCTTCCATTATTTTCTATTGCTATTAGAATAAAGAAAAAAATACTCCACACATTCACACATTCCTGAATGGCCTGGCTCTAAAACTTGGTTCTCCTACTCCCTCTTACCCACTTTCTCCATATGCTCCACTACCTTCAGCTTTTCATAGATATGTACTGTGCACTTTCCCCCACAAGACAATAGAGCAGTTTCTGAACATGGGGGTAATGCCTACTCATCCTTCAGATTTTACCCCAGTTGCCACAACCCTAGAGAAGCCTTCCTTGACCATTTTTGAGTTAGATTTCTGCTATTTATACACCTTTACTTGTATGCAGATGGTCCTAACTTACTATGGTTCAAATTATGCTCTTTTGACTTTACAGTGGTACAAAAGTGATACACATTCAGTAGAAACAGTACTGCAATTGCCTATACACCCACTCTGTTTTTCTCTCTCGAGTATTTAATCAGTTACATGAAATATTTAACATTTGATTATAAAACAGGCTGTGTGCTAGATGATTTTGTCCAACTGAAGGAGAAGTGTTCTGAGCACACAGGGTAGGCAAGTCTAAGCTATGATGTTCAGTAGGTTAGGTGTATTAACGATACGGACAAAAGCTAGGGAAACCCTGGGTAGATGAGTGTGATCCCCAGTGAGGGCCATGCCTTCAGGCCTGGACCTGTGGCCGAAAGTGAGAACATGCATTCCTGTTTTCCCACTCAAATGCTGCCTTTTCAAAATCTACCCTGGCCTGCTCTGCCCCCCATTTTTTAGCCATAAAAACCCCAGGCCCCACTGGTGGAGCAGCAGAGCAGCAGAGAAAGAGAGAAGAGAAGTAGCCAGATGTTGGAGAGAAGCAGCTTGACTTCAGAGGGATGGTTTGACGGTGAGACCTCACAGAAGAGGTCGGCCGGGGACAGCCAAACTCGAGGGAAGACCACTTTCCCACTCCATGACCTTTCCAGCTCCCCATCCCGCTGAGAGCCACCTTCACTGGCAATAACATCCTCTACGTGTACCGTCTTCCATTCATTCATGCGGACTGATTCCTCCCAGACGCCAGACAAAGACCCAGGTGCGGGTGCAAGAGGCTGTCACACTTACTCTCCACTGAGCTGTCTAACACTTAAGCCATACATGGATGACAAAACTAAAAGAGCACACTATAATACACTCCCTCTGGGGTGCTGGAGGGCATGGACAACCCCTAGACCCAGCTGTGGACCCACAAGGAGTTCTGCTCCTGCCAGTTGCACAGAAGCACTCATCCTGGCCTCTGTGCCCACTCACCGGCACTCCCCCTCCCGTGAGGGATTGGGAGGTGTGGGCTGAGTACATGAGCCAACTCTTCGTGAGTCTCACAAAGGGGTCAAGGGAACTATCCCGCTTCATTAAGGTAATGTTGAATTTACAATATTTTTAGTTTATAATGGGTTTATCTAGATATAACCTCATCGTAAGTCGAGGAGCATCTGTACTCATTTTTTAAGGAACTTGTGAGAATTGCGCTTCCGCATTAGTTTTGGGAGTTACATGATTAATATGACTCCCTCGGGAAAGCTAAGCTCCAGGTTTGTAGGACTTCTTGCTTTTCTTATCCCCAGCATTGCATGATAGTTATGTACCACACATTTGTTGAGTGAGTAAATAAATAAAAGAAAGAATGAACGGCAGGGTCAGTATTTGAAGCCAGGGAATATGATTCTTTCCACTATGCAACTGCCAAATTTTAAAGTCTACAGATTCAAATGTTAGTCATTTAATTACACTCAATATACAATAGATATGTATTGAATGCCTGTTTTTCCGATATGTGCTGTTCTAGATGCAGAAGACAGTAGGAAAAAAGGTAGATGAGATCCTTTTTTACTAATGGTATTTATGTTATATGGAGGAAGGCACTAAATAAATAAGTAAATAAATAAACAAGATGATTTCAGATTTTTAAATGAAATTAAAATAAACAAAAATATATAATGAAACTTGTAGGGACTTTGGCCAGAAAAATGTTTAGCCTGGTCATATTAGATAAGCTCTCTTAAAAAGGTGATATTTGAGTTGAGATATATAAATCAATTACTCTACCTTGATATAAAAATAAGAGGAAACACTGAAAGACAATGCTTTCACTGTGACATACACTTATTAAAAGTACTGTTAAGTGTTTTAGAAAAAAAAACATAGAAGCTTAAAGGAGTGAAGCTAGACTTTGTGGAACCTGTGAGTATTGAGAATGTGCTGGATTTGAATTGAGAATGTGTTGGATTTAAATAGAAACAGAGGAAAGTGGGATAACAAAATTAAAGCATAGATGTAGACATGTCTGTGGATATACAACGAAACTATTTTGTAAAATCAGAAACAAAAACTACAAAATCAAAATTAAAGAACTGCTGTACATCATTGGCAATCCCTAGAAATTTTTTGTGTGAGTGGGTTTGTTAAAGAAAGTTCAACAAAAGGATATGGTGTTTTATTCTTCATTCAAAATGTTCAAGCCATTGAATGCTGCCCACTTACATTTAAGAAAAAGAAAAAGAAAGCTTATATACAGAGCATTAGGGAGTGGTGAAAATAGAAATAGATAATCGAGATTTAAAACCAGGTTAGAGGATACCTTCAAAGTCTGTAATGAGGATTTCTTGGACATTTATTCTTATGCAGCACTAAAGAGGTATTTTTGGTGGTCTTTCTGTTACCACTTAGCAGTTAATGGTGGTAAAGAATGAATGGGTCAGAGAGGCAGGAGGCTAACTCCCAAAATTCTTTATAAAATGTGTTAATTATTGCTAAATATGACATTAATGACTAAAATAATGACATTACTAACAGTGTGGCAGCATAATGTGGTATAAAGGGCATAGGCCTGACAGGTCAGTAAATCTCTGTCTGCCATTAACTGGTTGTATAACCACAGATAGGTCACTTTATGTCACTTAGCTTCAGTTTTTTTATTTTTAAATTAACCTTTTAAAGTCTCCCTGAGATTAAAAATTCTAAAATTTTATGATGGGTGCCCATATAACAAGATTTTGTCATAATCTGTGTTAAATGTTGGCCAAAGAAAGATGGTCTGGCAGTGAAAGGATTTGCATGTGAAAATATTCAGGATTGTATTCTCTGAGTCTTTTACAATTATCTGTACCCTCATATATTTTTCATTAGTAATCATTGTGAACAGACACTGGAATGGGGAATTTGCTTCTGCTCTTGATCATTCCATAGTTTTAGTTCTGTCTCCTCTCCACCTTTAAAAGTGGTAACATTGAACTCGCGCTTTTGTATGTACCTCAAACAGATTTTAAGACACCATTGAATAACGTGAAATGTTTATTTGTGATCTTACTTTCTTGAAATTAATATTAAACATACTATTTAGAGTGGCGTGCGCTTCATGAATGAATAAAATGAGTCATAGATTCGCCAATCTCATGGTTGAATCTTTTAAAGGAAGAAGAATCCAATTGTGGAACTGCAGAATTGCCTATGGGTGTCGAGTTGGAGTTTAGCTGTTGCTGTATTATTTATCTTTTCCTTTAATTAAAATAGTTCCTAATTTTAATAAGGGATATACTTCAAGGAGCAAAATCTTTGTGGGTGTACATAGCAACAATAAAGGCAAAAGCAGATTATTAGCAAATTCACTAAGAATCCCAAAGAAATAGATGGTTACACACCATACACATGTCTTATTTTTACTTTTTGGAGAGTAGCAAAATGTTTCAGAAGTTTGTGTGTACCATCCCTTATTTAGGTGAAAACAATAGTTTTACCTGTTAATATAGAGGTGACCCTTGAATAACATGGGTTTGAACCATGTGGGCTCACTTATACATAAATTTTCTTCTCCTCTGCCACCCGTGAGGAAACAAAACCGGTGCCTCCTCTTCTGCTTCCTCCCCAGCCTACTCAACGTGAAGACAGTAAGGATGAAGACCTTTGTGATGATCCATTTCTACCTAATTAACAATAAATATATTTTGTCTTCCTTATGGTTTTCTTAATAACGTTTTATTTACTCTAGCTTACTTTATTGTAAATTTACAGTATATAATACATATAACATACAACATATGTGTGAATCGACAGTTTATGTTATTGATAAGCCTTCTGGTTACCTGTAGGCCATGAGTAGTTATGTTTTAGGGGAGCCAAAAGTGATTTTCATGGTTTTTTTTTTTTTTTTTTTTTTTTGAGGCACAGTCTCACTCTGTTGGAGTGCAGTGGTGTGATCTCGGCTCACTGAAACCTCTGCCTCTCGGGTTCAAGCAAGTCTCTGCCTCAGCCTCCCAAGTAGCTGGGATTACAGGTGCCTACCAACATTCCTGGCTAATTTTTGTATTTTTAGTAGAGATGGGGGTTTCACCATCTTGGCCAGGCTGGTCTTGAGCTCCTGACCTCGTGATCCACCCGCTTTGGCCTCCCAAAGTGCTGGGATTACAGGCATGAGCCATCACGCCTGTCCCAGATTTTTGACTGCCCATGAGTTTGGCATCCCTAGCCCCAATGTTCAAGTGCCAACTATATAGCTTTCTGGAAACACAATTTTTAATCTTCATTTCAAGTGGTGATAATCAACTACAATGTGTACATATTTAACATAAAATGTATCAAAACATTTATGTATTTGACACCAAGAATAATATGGGGTCGACAGAAGATAGTATATTATTGACTCAAATATTCTGTATCTTTTAACATGTAAAATACAGATAACTAACTCCTGCTTTAAGGAAGCTCCTCCACTCAAATGATTTCGATTGTGTATATATATGTACATAGTCAACTTCCACATGAGTATGGATATGCCGCATCTACTGAAATCCAGAAATATGATTTCAAATTCTCCATGCTCTAGTGCACGTGCACACATCCTAAGTTGTAAATAGCTGTTATCACTTGTTAGGATAACTTAATTAAACTTGCTTATTAAAAACCTTTAATTCGTTAGTGTTAAAATCTTGATTAGTACATTTTCCTGCTAGGTGACCTCCTAATTTAATAGAAGATGAATTTTTAAATGGGGAAAAATGCCTGTGGCAGAGATTTTGTGCGAGTGAATAGAGTTTGCAATACACATAGGGATATATTCTAGTCTAATTAGTAAGGGTGCAAATGAATTTTTATTCCATATACCAGAAGTGTCATTGATGAACCACGGTGAGGAGTTTGAAATGCATTCAGATTGGCAGTGTGGGACTGAAATCTGTGGGAAAATCACAAGCTAATTCATTGATTGCCCCTTGGAAATTACTGCTGTTAATTGTTAGGTAATTAACATGGAGCTACAATTATATTGGCCTAAGGGGGTGATTAATGTTTCAACATGTCACATTAGCAGCGGCTGGATTTTCAAAGCTTTTCTTTTCACATGGTTTAGGAGACAGATGGTATATTGTCTATGGATTTTTTTTTTTTTTTTTTTTTTTTTTTTTTTTACTAAAGTTTATGCTGAGAACAAGTGTGTGAATTTTCTGTTCTCGGGCATCCTTTTAATAGATACAAATTTTAACTAAGAATTTGATAACTTTTATGAAATAATGTAGTATTTGCTAATAATATTCTTTCACCTAAAATATATATTGCTAAACAGGAAAGTTACTTTAATTTTATGTATTGGTGTAAAATCAAAGCTGTCTTAAATTTGAGGAGTTCGCATTTTTCTTTATGACAGGTCTTATTTAATGATAGTAAGAGGAAAAATTAGTATGATATTATATTTGTAATGATCAATATAATTTAAGCAGAAACCAATAAACCACGTTGAATAAATGCATTTAGTAACAGTTATATAGAGTACATTTATGTTTGTATTTTTTCCCATCTCATTGTCTCTCTTACCCTTTCTTTTTCCGAAAGCTGTGTACACCCCAATCTATCAAATCCTAATTTAGCCCAGTTCATTGTGGCATGGATTTTTCAGAACTCTCCTCTCCTCTGAAGAAGCCATGTTGATCTCTAAATATCAAGGCTAAAAATAGAGACAGAATGCATCAAATCAACTGTTTGTTTACTTAGGGGGGACACTTGCAGAAGTCAACATTACTCATTACCAGATTAGCCTGAGATGTTACGTTATATGTTTAAGATTTTCCTATTTCCATTTCATCTAAATTTCAGAGTTTGTTAAGCTGTTTCCAAAATTTGGGGCACATCTATCTTATAATAAAATAATTACAAATAATTACAAAATTATTACAAAAAATTATTATTACAAAAATTATTACAAAAAATTACAAAAAATAAAAATAATTACAAAAATTATATCCAAACTATAGTTACTTTAATAATTTAAAGAAATCATTATTGTAAATTAATTTTATTTACAGATAAATCAACCCTCTACTGATCCCATATATTCAGTCACAGATTTCTAGAGAAATAGTTTTAATATATAGCCCATCTGTTTTTATTTGAAACCCATTTTGGTTGAAATGGTTTTTAAAAATTTAAGTATTTTTATTTTTAATAGAAGTCAACGTGGTACATTTCTTCTTGTAAAAAGATACATTCAATACTAAAACCTAAGTGAGTTCCAAAAAATTCTTAAGGTCTCCAAAGGTGGATTTTTTTAAGTCCAATTAAGGCACATTATCTAAAAAAGCAGAATAGATTTCTAACAGTTCAAAGAGCAGCTTCTTTTATAATTTTTTTCATGAAAATTTGAGATGTCATTTTTCTTGGTAGCCCCATACTGAGGTCTTTGTTGTGACTGCAGTCTGTAGCTTTTATATTGATTTGTACTACTTCAACAAATGACAGAAATCTTTATTATCTACAGTAAAGCCAGCTATTAACTTTTACTGTCCATTAAAACTGGAAAATTGTGAAAGGAAGTCAGTACTTCTAAGCCTTTAAAATAGAGAATTACTGAAATCGTGATTTTAGGCAATTCTGTTTTCAGATCTTTTTGCATTTCTTTTACATTGAAAACCAATTGCAATTGTTCAAATGTCTATTTTACTGTCAAGCTGACATTTCACCTCAGTTCCTCTTTTCTTTGCTTATTATAATTTTACCAAAAAAATATTCTTGTCGTGCTGGAAATAGCAGAATATGCAGTAAGACCAAATTAGGTACATGCATTTTTATTGGAGAACTTTCATCAAATGTCTTTTTTAATCCAATTTTAATAATGAGTTTAAAGTGAAGCAAGGGATTCTGACTTTGATTATGGATTTTAAACAGTAAGTTAAAATTTGCATTTGAAAGTTCCCCAGGGAATGTGAAAGCTATATCTGCTTATCAACTTGGACAGTAGGGGTCACTATGATTCTTTTAAGATAAACTGATAGGAAGATTATTAGCCACAGCTAAGATTATTCTTAAAGATACTTTAGGGGCTCGGAGAAGGCCTCTTCTAAAATAGAAAGATTAATTAGTGCAGCTAAAAATTTGATATACATACTCCCCCCCCCACCCCACACACACATACACACACACCTATATATACAGTCAAATACTATTTAAAATGAGTAGGGTTGTCTTGCTTTGGGCTTTGTTGACATTTTAAGACTACTGTGGCCGGGCGCGGTGGTTCAAGCCTGTAATCCCAGCACTTTGGGAGGCCGAGACGGGCGGATCACGAGGTCAGGAGTTTGAGACCATCCTGGCTAACACGGTGAAACCCCGTCTCTACTAAAAACTACAAAAAGCTAGCCGGGCAAGGTGGCTGGCTTCTGTAGTCCCAGCTACTCGGGGGGCTGAGTCGGGAGAATGGCGTAAACCCGGGAGGCGGAGCTTGCAGTGAGCTGAGATCCGGCCACTGCACTCCAGCCTGGGCCACAGAGCGAGACTCTGTCTCAAAAAGAAAAAAAGACTACTGTGGTTTTAATTCCTGAGTTGTGGTTTGCCATATATCAAAGGCTTCAAGAAATTCCATGACTAACTCACTTCATAAATGTTATTTGCATGTTGCTATTGGTTTTTTCTATTTCATCCTAATTATAGCAATCTTCATGCCTTTTTAAAATCATGGGTAAATAGTAGTGAGAAAAAAATTGTTTAAGTTAATGTTAGACACACAAAAAACGGAAATTTTATTATGAATATCAGTGTTGGTTTCTTAGTGATCACTTTAGTTGAAAATGTAGATGAAATGCAGCAGTCATCAAGGTTGGCATGTTGCAGTAACTGTCCTTTTCAAGTCCATTATTTTATGATTCCAGTCATGGAGGATCTCAAATTTTGGATGAGAAGGACAAACACAGAAATAACTATTACAGTGTTATAAAGTCACGGGTATACTTGAAATGAAGGCAAAGTTCTGGGGTAGAGGAGAGAAAACCCTGAGTCTGTCGGTGTCAATTACTGGCAGTTTTCTAAGCAAAGGAGGGCTGGGTGCTTCCGGAGTAGGGACATGCAAGGCACTAAGAATGAAAGGCCAATGGGGTGGTCAACGAACTGAGCAGACTGAGGGCAATTGAAGGCCACAGCTCATGATTGTGCTGTTGCTTGGTGGGAGGGATCATGACAAAGGATGGAAATAAAGGTCATCAAGGATTTTGTACCCTTGTTTCGTAACTTTTACTTAGTTCCGTAGGAATTAAAATTCTGACAGGATAAGATTAGTCTTTTTTTTTAATGTTACCAAATTATCAGTTTAGCTGTCTATTATTCAAAAATGATAAAAAAAGATCAAGGTTGTAAAAGTACTTATTGTTCCTGGAACAGCACAAATTTATTAAGTGCCTACTATACACAAGGCATGATTTTTAAAAACCTGGGTTTACAGGGATCAACAATATGGATGAGAAGACTGCGCTTACACAGTTTACCTTCTAGAGGAAGAAGATCGAGTACACGGAAGTAAACAAATGAAAAAAAGTTACTGTAAGAAGAAAGTGCTCAGAGGGGGAGAAACAGTGCTAAAGGACAGCAAGTGAGTGGGATAGGAGACCCACTGTGCAGACGTCAGATTCAAAAAGGCTATCAGAGAAGGGGACAAACGAATTGCCACTTGGATGATGAAGAGAATTGAGCTAAGTGAGGATCTGGAGGACTGGAATTCTGAAAATAGAGAACAGAAAGCACAAAAGCCTGAAAGCATTTTAACCTAAAACATTTTGAGAATTGGAATAATGGTTTATCTCCTCACCTTAGAGGCAGACAACACAGAGGAACAATTATGAGTATAGAATTTGGTGTTCATTTAATCTGGATTCAAATTCTTGCCAATCCCTTTAGGAATTTAGGCAGGTTATTTAAGTATTCTGATCCTCAGCTTTCTCTTTTCTAAAATGTAGTGATATCATAAATACCCAAAGTTCCCAAAACATAGGTGGGCAGTTAATCAACGGGGCTTATTTTACTCTCTTCTGATTCATTTTCTCTTCTGCAGTGTAGAACTGTGTTACTTACCAACTCACCATATTTTTGTTTGTAAATCTTCAAATAGAATGTGTGTTTATCTTTGCTATTAACTCTTTTTTATGTTCTTAATTCAAAATTAAATTAAAACGATTAAGAGAATAAAAGTTGGTAAATTGGAAGGAAGTATGGTGTTTGCTCTCAGTTTTTCTTAATGAATTCTGAATTATCCTTAATATTATTCTTAATTTATAAGAAAAAATCCATAATAATTCAGGTTTGTGTAAGAAATCATCATGTTTTGATATAAATAATGTTGCAGATTTGTCAATTTTTTAAAAATTCAAAATTGCCCAAATAAGCTATTTTTGTAGGCCTCCCAGCTTTGAGTGAGTCTTTTAAAATCACTTAGCTGGCCCCTGTTGTTATTGCTCTACCTCTGATTTATTTGGAGACATTGCTTCTAAATAAGACTTTCCTTATCCCATAAGTAAAACACTTCTTTTTGGCTCTAGCATTTCCAACAATCCTGTCCTTAACTTTTCTCTCCTACTTCTTTTGTTGACAATATATCTCTTACTATTGAGCTTCATTGCCAATTCCCTAAACCTCTTCTTCAGAATAAATCCTTTGACCTTCTTTTTCTAAAGCCTAATGACCAAAACAGACTCCTCACCAGTCCTCTAAGTAATCTTACCTTTTCTGTCACTGACTGTATAAATTTCCTCCTGCCACAGGCAAACTGACTTCAGTCATGTTTTGTAAATACTTACCACAGAACCTCCTTGTATAATGGCATCCAATTTACTCTTCTTTTCTATTTCCCCATAACTTTATCCTGCCTCTTTTTATGATACACTATACAGTGTATTTCTGGAGTGTTCCAAGGGCTAGAGACTAAACATTCTCATTTTATGGCCTAAGCTTCAATTTCATACATTTTTCTTGCATATAATAGAGAGATAAGTAGTTATAGAAGAAAGGAACCTTACAAAATAATGTAATCCAATATTTATGTTATATAAGAAAATTAAAATATAAGGAGTTTGGCTTATATTTACGACCCAGATATTCAGAACTTTTACTCTATGTTCTTTGTAGTTCACAAGAAATCATAACGTTGTGGTTCAGGGGCTAGTTACAACCAGCAATGTACTTTCTTTGGCCCTAATAGGTATTTTAAAATATTTTTAATTATTCCTGAACTTTAACATTTTGAGATTTTATATAAAAATCTGGATTTGCAGATTCTCTTACATTAGGTGATTTGACAATTCTGGGCATGTGAGACCACATGGCAGTACCTGGCTGAAGCTAAGTAGCAGCCTTGATGTTAGAGAAATCATGGTATCCAATTGGCCAGTTTTCATTATTATCTAATATGCTATGCTCTTCACTAATTTATGCATTCATTATGTATGTTAATATATAATTTTTGCCTGTGCCCTATGGGAATTTGACTTTTGCCATTCTTTGGCTATACTCAAAGGCTTTTCACGTGAGCTGATGAAAACCTGAACCCATAACTTCAATGAAGCACTAGGGATACAGCTCATGGGTGTATGGGTGTCCTAAAAGTTGTACAAAAACATTCCAATGACATCAGTATAATTCCACAAAAGTGTTATTGGCGTTGACTCTGTCTAAAGCATTGAACTAAGCAGTGAGATATCAATGACAAATGAACCCATCCTTGGGGGAGTTTTACCAATTATAAAATGAGACACAATATCCTTTGAGAGAAGGATACTATGTCTTATTTGCATGAAATGATAGAACAGCTAACACAAGATATATTTATTACTGTGATCAATGTAACATAATCATAAGGGTAGGGTTTTTAGATGAAAGATAGTATAAAAATAAAATAATATTATATTATTATATTTCTTATATTATACATATTATTATTGGGCCATTATTATCAATTCCAGATGAATACTCCTATTGGTCATAATTAACAGAACTGTTTTCTCATTTAAAGGCATGTAAACATTTCATATGGAAAACTTGCCATACTAAACCATTTTTTTAATAGTGATGATAGATTTTGTAGATCTATTTATCTTCTGTTGCTCACTTAACCTTTGACTAAGGTGTATGTCAGGCATCTGCATACTTTGTGATTAGAGCCAACACTTTAGGAAAAGCAAAATAATTGTTCAGGACAATTTTCCTGAACAGTTGTTTTGCTTTTATTACCACTATGAGCGAAAAAAGATAAATTGGAATTATTTTTAATGTTCATAATAATTTACCCTCTAGAGTGTATTTCATACATGATACGAGATGACAGGGTATGGAAAATACAATACTTTCTATGCACTCTTTCCAAACTCAGTGAAATCATTCAAACAAATAATAGCAATGGAATGAAATCTGGTAAATACTAAGGATGAAAAGAATGTAAAAGGTCAAGGTCTTCATTATTCCTGTTTGTTGAGTGCTGGGTGAGCCCAACACTTCATAAACCATATTGAAGGGTTTGGTCCTTGCTCTGGAGGTTCACAGATCAAATTAAACAGGCAAGGACAATTGTATTAACCAAGCAGGTGGTTAGTTCTATAATAGAGGATTTCTAAACATTATAAAAAGTTTGCTTATTTTTTTTTTTTTTCATTCTACCCCTTTGTTTCTCATACTATGGTCATTTCAAAATAACAAAAAAGAGGTTAGGCCTTGCCTGACAAGAATCATAGAAAATTGATTTTGTGAAGAGAATTTCTTTTTTAAAGTGAGTATAAAAATAGACTAAATATAGAAAAAGGAAGATGGATTGTTATAAGCATGACTAAAAAAATAGAAAGCAATGCAGTTGGGTTAAAGAGATGAAGCGTTCTATATAATGAAGGAGTCTATAGGTTAAAGGAGTGTTGAGAATTAAGGAGTCCAGAGCTGATTTAGCAACATCTACAAGGCTGGTTTACTCTAAAATGAAAACTATTGTTTGCCAAACTAAATTTACGTTATCTCAGAGTTTACCAACTTTGCTTATTCAACTATGCTTCTTTAACAAATAACAACAGTAACTTTTTGAAAAGTATTTTAAAAAATATATTTCTTGAATATTTTGACTGCCCCAGTATTTTCTGAAATTTTATTTGCATGAAAAAAGCTTGCCCTGCTAATGAGTTTATTATTATTATTAATTATGGTTTGTACAAGTTTTATATTTAATAAGAAAATGAAGAGGTTATATAGCAAAATGGAAAAGAAATCTCTGGTTGAATAATGTTTTGAAATTATAATTTTTATAGATTAGTGACTGTAAAATGCATGAGCATTTCTCTATTGTACATGACATCTTGCTTTTGCTAAAATATATATATTTTTTGCAATTTCTCTTACATTTAAAATATTTTATTTTGCGTTAGTCACTTTAGTTTTTGAAAGGTTTGTTCCTCATTTCACTTCTCAAATTATGACAAATCGGAATATGTAACAGGGATTAAACTAAATGTGCATTAGATGAGTAAAGAATTCACTGAGGCAAGACTAATCATCATTTAGATTATCAGTAGAAGATGATTAATAAACAAAGGATTGCACGACAAGTTCTGTTGATGCTGTGTTTGGGTAGCCAAATGTTTTAGCTTTTACAAATGAAAAAAATCCCTAAGCAGATTATAGCAGAAAGTAATCATTTAAATTATAAACTTAAGAATTTCAAATTACATACTTCATCAAGTTGAGTCTATTCTAACTTACTGAGTAGATTTGGTATAACAGAATGAAATAATTACTTAGAGTTTCAAGTAAATGGAATATAGTCTTCCTATGCTTATAATTTATTTTCTATACAATTGCTACAGTAGATAACCGAGGAAAATCTCTGCGAATGTAGCTTTAGTTAACATATTCAAAAATATGTTCAAGCATAAGCATTGTACAGATTTTTTTTCTTAGGAATTTCACTTGTCAAGATAAATTTTTTGAAGTACTTCTGCTTTTTAGAAATCGATTCTTTAGAAACAAATTTGAAGAGAGATTAAAGAAGATGTAAGGAAGATGGGTTCTCTGAATTGAAGATAAAAATCTCTCTCAATAGAGCTTTTCAATAAATGGTGTGTATGTATATTTGAACTAATATTCTACAATTATATCATACATATACACATATATATGTAGTATATATGCTAGTTCCCTATTAATTTCTCAAGGATATTTAAGAGTAAAAGTTCTGGGGTTGGACAATGTGGCTTCAAATCCCAGTTTGCCAGTTTAACAATGATTCTGGACAAATTATAAACGTTTCTAAGCCACAGACGTTTTGTCTGTAAAATAGTGCTAATACCTACCTCATTCTTGCTATAGTTGTAGCAATGAAGAAATGGATGTAAAACCTTTAATAATGGTGTTTAAGATCCTTAATGCAGTTAACTCAAAGCAAATATAACCTCATTATTATTATTATTATTAGAAATTTTTTTCAGTTGTTAATGTGTGGTAATTTTAAGTTCTGTTCAACAATTTTAGATCTTCAAAGGAGTGCAGACGCTGTCCTCATACATTTTTTTTTGTAATTCTGTAGAGCAAAGCTAGGGGCATCAACACTACTATGAGACCCACAAATATTTCTAAATGAATGTGTCCTAGATGTGCTTTCTCAGTTTCTACCAGGACTTTGCGAAACTATAGGGCTGAAAGTATTTTTTCATGGAGATTTGACTGAATCAGTGGGTTATGTTATTCTAAAATTTCAGTCTTAGCATCACTGTCATTATGTTCTTTCTGTGGCTCTTTGGAGACTACTGAATTTTTCCTAGTTCTTCACTGCTGTGAAATATTACTGAGATTTCTATGGTTATTGAAAGTTATTGAAAGAAATTAAGAAATAATTATCTCCCAAGTCTAGACTTTGAAATGAATGACATATTGTCAGTCATCCTTATCTTTCACAGACTCATTGTGGCTTGAATTTTACTTTTACGATAGTGTTAATAATATTGTTCCAGAACTAACCGCCTACTGGAGGATACATATTGCTAATGTGTCAGATGTAAAATCTTGCTCTCTGGGAGGAGGCATCTGGTCCCAGCATTAAAATATTAGTCCCTCAGATTGTAGTGGGCACTATATAGTAACCAGGAGCTATTACTGCTTTTAATGTTGAATCTGTGAAATTAAATGAAAGTAAACCCCTTCCAATTAAGAATGGCTGATTCTGAGCTCTGTAGCTATGTTAGACAAAATGAATTGCAGATCAACCTGGATAGTTTATTTTCTTTGAGTATTTTAAAGTTTATATCATATTATCTTCCAATACACTCTCCTCAAGTTGATTATTAAGGTCTCAAATACTTTTTTTATGGAACCAGTTTCTTTGCTTTACCTGAAAGAGAAATTACCATTCAAGCTTTTGTTTTAGTATAGGAGAGAGTGAGGACCAATTCCTACCTGTGTTCTTTTGACAGTATTCTCCCTGGCTGACAGCTCATAAAGAAATGTTGGTAGATCAGAAGAGATATCCTAGAAGAGTTTTCTGATTTGATACTGTCGTATTTTACATGAAATTTATAGCACAAAACTTTTTAATAGATACAGCTTTGTAAATATCTTCTGCTATCTGTAGCAGATATATTTTGCCACTCTGCAACTTGTGAAAACTTATTAACTAATAATTCACGAATTTTTTTGAACAAGATACTTCTATATAAACAGAGGAAAAAACAAAGTTAGAAAGAGTATTTTAAAAACCTATAAGATAATACATAGTGATATAGTTTGGCTATGTCCCTACCCAAATGTCACCTTGAATTGTAATAATGCCCACATATCAGGTTGGGACCAGGTGGAGATAACTGAATCATGGGTGCGGTTTTTCCCATGCTCTTCTCATGATAACGAGTGAATTTTCATGAGATCCGATGGTTTTATAAGGGGCTTCCCCTTCCCCCTTTGCTTGGCACTCATACTCTCTCCTGCTGCTCTGTTAAAAAGGGTCTTCTATCATGATTGTAAGTTTCCTGAGGCCTCCCTAATCATGCTAAACTGTGAGCCAATTAAACCTCTGTTCTTTATAAATTACCCAGTCTCAAGTATTTCTTCATAGCAGCATGAGAACAGACTGATACACACAGTATGAGTAGGTATGCACAGTGTAATTATTAAAATCTTGGAACTGACCTCTTTTAGAAGCTCATGACCTTCCAAACAAACATGAATTTCACATTACTATTTAACTCCTCTTTGATAATCTTTAGTATCCACCAATTCTGCAGTTCTATCAGGGAAATATTACATGCAATAGGTCCTAACACACAGACATTTCATAAATATGTTTAATAAGTATTGCTGAAGAAATTGCTTGTGGGAAATCATAATTTATTCATTTAAAATATTTATGAAATTCTAATGCTGC
Organism: Rhinopithecus roxellana; assembly: GCF_007565055.1. Classification (NCBI taxonomy): domain Eukaryota; kingdom Metazoa; phylum Chordata; class Mammalia; order Primates; family Cercopithecidae; genus Rhinopithecus; species Rhinopithecus roxellana. The sequence goes on from NC_044557.1 coordinate 119,131,747, forward strand.
TCTAGGCACTAAAATATTAAGATGAATAATAAAGAAAAGTGTTGATAATTTAAGTTACTTGACATTAATATCCCAGCTAAGTGGTTAGTTGCTACTATATGCTGAGTTACAGTACTTTTAGCAAACATGTAATTGAAAATTTTATAACATTTCATTATTTTACCCAGGCTCATGGACTGAGTACATGGTATGGTCAGAATTTGAAGCTATGGCAGTCTGTCATCAAGTCCATGCTCTTTACAATAATGCTAAACTATATCCTACATAAATGACCCACTATCTTATTTAATTTATTTAATTTTTTGACCCCCATATATGTTATTTAATTTCCTCCCAATTTTTGAGGTAGTATTAACTCTATCTTAGGTATTATGAGATAGAAGATGAGCAATGTCTAAAGATGCCAGATAAGTTTTTATTCTATTCCTCCCTTCCCCTCTACATTGATTTTCTTAAGAGTTGTGGGAATTCATGCCTCAGTCCTAAAAGGGAGGTCTGGGCAGGATCCTAGAGCATCCATTACACTATTTAACACCTACATGTCCTCCACGTTCAGCTCAATTATTTTCATATAAAAATCTTCCCTTGTCTCACTAACTAGATCAAATCCTCTTTTACATGCTCTCAGGGCACTGTGCACCTTCACTTTGTAGCCTTTATTATAGTTGCAGTTTCGTTTTATTTATGAGTTAATTTCGATCTTCTACACTAGGTCTCATGATCCACAAGAGCTTGGACAGTGACTGTTTTTTTTTTTTTTTATCCAACATTAGATCCCAGAGGCAAGCACAACACCACATACACAGTAAATGGAAAATGAGTAGAGAGGAAGTAAAAGAGCTCAACAGGGTCCAAGACAAACATTTCAGGGTGTGTTTTACTCAGGACCTCTGGTGATAACTACAAGAAGAATCAGGACTTTATCCCTGCTTTTGTGACTTGATTGAGATGGAAGAGTAACAGAATGAGGAAAACTGCAATGAGGAACTTAGGAGTGGGGTACCCAGTATCCTATTTTACCTTTGTTGGAAGTGATTTAAGAACTGGGTCCCAGTAATGGATCAAATGGTACAGGAGAACAGAGGCGGGGTCTCCTGATTGGGTTGGTTCCCTGTGTATAGGTCCAGAAGTAAAGAAACTTGTGTTGGCAATGGCTCCACATGGGGGTTACCATCAGCTCTTAGCAGTTTCTGGAGCAACGTCTCAGATTCCTTACCTCTACAAGTAAATCCCTGTCGTTAGAAAATCCCAAAGAGGCTTTTTCTTGCTCTCTTTTTTTCAGACTCAATAAATGAACTGTGGCTCTTCCCAAATTTCCTAGATATTTCTGAGGTTTGCAACTCAAGATTATTGTCAACATCAAAAGTAGAGGACAATCCTTCCAGTGATAATTCCAGACTGTGCCATTTTTTTCTGATAACATATTTGAGACTCCCTAGAGTTGTGTTACTATGTCATAGTTGTGTTATTACATTATTAATACAGTGTATCAATAGCATAGTGTCACATAACCAGCTACTCATTTGATTCACTTACATTTGTCCTCAGGTAGGGAAACATCTGTGCATACCCTACTAGTTAAGACTAAGTTACCCCATTATCGGAGGATGCTATTGCAGGAGTGTGCATTATAAAGAAGCCCTCCATTCCTGTCTCTTCAGACATCAGCTCACTCCTGTTTGAGCAAAAGGGAAATGGGTGTCTGGACTAGGATGGGCTCTGAGCATCCAAATTTTGATGAAACAAATGTAAATTACCTGGATCAGAGGAAACTGAGAAGCTTTATTAATTACAAAACTATACTTGGAAATAATGCCATTTGTTCTAGAACAGTGGTTTCAGCGTAACACATCATTTTCATAACTACTTCATAACAACTCCTATTATTTTGAAATAAAATTCATACATATTTTCACTTACCAATACACATGATTAACAAAAAATAATGTATTAACTATACAGGAGAAATGCAATAGAAAAAAATCTTTAATTAACAAATATATTTTAATTTGCAAAAGCTTGGTCATGACTACAATGGAAGATTAAGTAACCGGAGGCTAGCACCTATATGTCTAAATACCATGAATATGGCAGTTACAGATGATGACTGATACATGCATATTTATTATTATGTACAACTTTGCCTTTAATCACCTGTTATTCAAATGATAAACTGTTGTTAAAAAGCATTGACAAACTCTTGGTAATATTTAAAATAAAGCAAAATACAATCTTCCTTTTTTTTTACAAGATGATACTTTTTTTGAAACTTCAGCATATATTAAGAACTTGCCCTAAATACTTTGAATTTATATATTAAATGGACTCAATATCTCAGAATGAGATAAATTTAAACAGATCATTTACATATAAGAGTGCCTGGTAAAAAATAAAAATTGTGTGAAACTGTCTATTAATGTTCAGGGCATCTGGCATCTTAGATTCCAACTGCCTAAGTGGCATAGCACCTCTATCTTGTTCACAACCCAACCTGTGTTCACAGATTTCCAAACTGCTTCTAGAAAAAAGTGGATGAGGGACATTATTTTAGATTCTCTGAGATTCTTGTTGGTTTAATGCACACACCCAAACTGTCAAGTGAGGACCTAGAGGTGAGGAGCTCTCTTAGCTGCAAAAGACCTTTGAACCCATTGTCTTGACAAAGAGCCTTTATAAATACCAGTGTTCATGTGTGAATGTGTGTTGTACAACATGATGACCTTTTAACAGATAGCTTTCAAATGTGTATGATAGATACTGTTATGATTTATAAAGTAATGTTAAGTTCAAACTCATCTTAAAATCTGTGGCAAACATTTTGGATGACCTATTTTAACTCAAGGACAATCAAAGCTACCCATAATCCATGAGAGCTCATGCAATTTCTTGAACTAAAAAGTGGTCTTCAAAACAAAAATTGTAATTCTGATGTGCAAGTAATAATTATGAAGGAAAAGCAGATTTATTATCAGCACTATAATAAAGACAGCAACATCCAGCCAAGGGTCAGAATGAAAGGTTAGGAATCATGCTATAACTGTCTCAGTTTGTAGCAGATAAATAGAGGCCCTGCAGTAGCAGCTGACAAGTTAGTTAGGAGGTAGATCAGGTGTTGAAGTGCCCTAAAGGCTGTCAGAAATGCTATTGATTAGTCAATGATCGATTTTATCAATGTTGGTAGGGTGAAGAGGGCAAATTGCCTTCTTCTCTCTCTTTTGTAATGTCACACTGCCCTCACAGCTTATGGATATACTTAAGATTTTTATAAAATACTTTAAACAACTTTCGGTTCAAATAAAATCAGTACATTTACTACCCAGTATATGAGGCTGTTTATATGAAGCTGATGCATCCAAAAAGTTGATTAGTGGAATGTTTACTTATTAACTGTTTTTAGTTACTATATTAAACACTTACTTTGTAGCAAGTATTATTCTATATTTTGCTATATGTCACTACAAATTATTCTTTCATGGAAGCCTTAACATGCCCATTTTACAGATAAGCAAACCAGAGACTCAAAGAGCATGTGTCTTACTCGAGGTGTATTATAGGAATTATATTGATCTTCACCCTCAATCAGGTCAGCTTGATTTGGGGCAGCTTCAGACAGTGAGTGGTCATTTCAGAAGTGTCTGGTCTACAAAAGAAGGACCTCTCTTCTCTAATTGAAGCCTGTCTTACAAGCTGATCAAGTTTTTGGATTGCTGAGAACAATTAAGACTCCGTTTATTTTAAATGTTTTCTATTTCTTTCTTCCACTTTTCAGGTGCACCTCAGAAGACAGTACTGAATGCACAAAAGATGAACCACACACATCTTTCATATTAGACATTTTGTAGTGATAATTTTAAATTTATATTACATAATAAGAGGCAAAAGTAAAATAAAAATAGAACAATAGAAGTTGTCAGAGTTGATGTCAACTAACTCATGCCAAATCATATAAATGGTGAATTCTACATTACTGAATGGGTCATTTTAAAGGTGATGATCATTTCTGTAAATTGACACCAGTTGAGTCAGCATGAAAGTAAGATGATGATCAGGTTTACTTTATAGACATGCTGAATGCTGAAACCTGCTAAAGCAATTTCTTAGAATTTATTTCTGTAGAAAACAGTTGATCCAATTTTCAGTCCTCTCAGCTTCCTAAATTGACAAATGCAAGCACTTCTACAGCCAGAATCACACCAAGAAAACATTTATACTCTGTGCTGAAGTCTTTCAAAGATTTTTGGATGTTTGGTTCAGAAAACAAATAGAGATATGAGAGATTGGGTCAGAGGTGAGAAGGAAGTAATTTTTTTCCAAGGCAATTACATTTGAACTTGAGTGTACATGTCAATAGTACTGGATTTTAAATTACATCTGGATAGTTTCAAGATTTATATTATTTTTGTGAATATTAGATTGAAATGAATATCTATATCACATTTTATTCACTTCAATTTTGGAGTATTTTTTGTAAATGTTTTGAACTTTCCCCCATTTTCCCCCTCAAATAATTTTTTCTTAATCCTTCAACAAGGTTCTGTAGCTAGAAAGTTATTTAATAGTCAATATTTTAAAGTTATGGTTATTTTCATAATTTAAAGGATCATTACTTTGGTGCTGAGTAAAAATAGCAGTTAGACAGTTATTGTCAGCAATGTAACAGTATAAAAGAATGTACATTTCTCCTTGTTAAATTTGATCATCACCTCAAATTCAACAGTTTCAAATAAGGCTTCTTATTCTCCTGTCCCTACACCTAATAATCTTATTTGTATGAATGATATCACTGTATTTCCAGGTAATCATCAACTCCCCATCCAGTTGATCCTTGCCTTTTATATACTTACTTCCCTTGTCCTGCACCTTCTTCCTTCACAATGACTTTGCAGCCAGCCAGTCTCTCCTCATTGCTGATTACACCACCAGAATTCAGCCCTAGAATAGCTTCACCAATCTGCACATCATCCTCAGTTAATTTTCCTAGAACATTGTATTAGTCCGTTTTCATGCTGCTGATAAAAACATACATGAGACTGGGCAATTTACAAAAGAAAGAGGTTTAATTGGACTTACAGTTCCACATGGCTGGGGAAGCCTCACAATCATGGCAGGTGACAAGGAGGAGCAAGTCACATCTTACACGGATGGCAGCAGGCAAAGAGAGTTCATGCAGGGCAACTCCTGTTTTTAAAACCATCAGATCTCCTGAGACTCATTTGCTATCATGAAAACAGCATGGGAAAGACTCATCTCCATAATTCAATAATCTCCCACCAGGTCCCTCCCACAACACATGGGAATTATGGGAGCTACAAGTTGAGATTTGGGTGGAGACACAGAGCCAAACCATATCAAACATGATATCTTTTGCTTAAAATATAATGTCTAGCAATTTCCTACCAAATAAGTGCTAAATAATTTTAACCTGGTATGCAATTTCCATTAAAAGTTATCCTCCAATTACTTTTCAAGCCTCCTCACCACTTGTCTTTAGTTCTTGTAGTTCAGTAGTTTGTCCAGAACATCTGGAGCATTCCCAAAATCTGTGACTTAATTTATGCTCTTTGATCTAAGAAGAATATCATCTGGCTTTCCACCTCTACATCAAAGTTGGTTTATCCTTAAATCCCATCAACAATGCCAACAATTTCCTGATTATCTGAGCCAGATGTGAATTTTCTTGTTTCAAAAATTCTATGATATTTATTGTATTTTCTATATCCCTTTTGGGATACTTGCCACTGGAAACATTCAAGAAATTTCCCTAATGTTGTTTGGCTACAGTAGAATACAGAAGCTAGGTCTTCTGAGTCCTATGCTACTGCTCATGTCATTTACATTGCATTTACACCCTCAGAGTCATGATAATTTACTACTTTAATTACTTGAACACTCATTATCTAGATAAACACAGGCTTAGTTTCTTGTGCCTTTCAGAGAAGTCAAATTCATATTGCATGAGAAACAAGATCTTCACAGCTGTGGAGATCCAGCTGAGATGTCCATCACAAACTGCTGAAGCAAGCATTCAATGAAGTAAGTTCCCAGGAAGCTTGCATTCTCCTGTGAAGTCAAACTCATCAATGCTGAGATCAGATCCATCTTTAGCACTTTATGAGATCCTCAGAGGTAGAGATTTTTAACAAGATTATGTGTGATCAAATCATGCAAAATTTTAACAAATGTAAGAGCAGTTATTTTAGTGGAGGTAGATGATGTTTTGATTTCATACTCATTAATGAATCACTTAGCTGTACACTGCTTAGGATGGGGAAAATATGCTTTTTATGAGCATTCCCCATCAGGATATGGATAAGTATGAAACTCTGGCTGGGATAATTTGATGTGAGGCTTTTGGCTTCTTCAAGCTGCTAGGCAGCATGAGACAGTGATGGCTATAGCATGCTCTGTACTCCATTGCCTGTCTCTGTGTGTGTTTTCATCATTCACACAGCAGTGGGTGTATGAATGACTGCCTCAAGGACGTCCATGAGTGCTTCTACTCTGTGGAGGCAAAAAAGCTTCCTGGAAGAGAAAAATTCTTCCTTCTCATAGCAGAGTAAAATGGATTTAAATTAATGCATGTGTGTGTGTGCGTGTATATTCACACCAAAATTCTATCAGAGAAAGCTAATCAAGCTTTCTGTGATTGACTAAGTTTATATGCATAGTTGCCAGACTATTATGTTTTCAAGAATTATTTCAAACTGTAGGTACGAAAATAAGTGAGTCTAGAAATCTTGGCTCTTTTTCAGTTCCTTGAAGTCTATGAAGCTTTACAAGGCACCTGATAAAAGTCTTATTTATTGATGCTACTTTCTGAAATCTAGATTGAATTTTAATTTTTTCTGTAGTTTTCCAGAAATAAAACAGTTTAATAACTTAATCATTGCCCTAGCTTGGTATTTATTTCATCCTCTTTCCCTGAGATATGCAAATAAATGTCTCTTTGCTAATATCTTTTCTCTATTCTCTAGTCTGAAAGCTGATGCAAAGAAGTCATTAAAATTGATAGCAGTATCCCCCAGTTCAGTGAATAAATTACACTTTCCATTTCATGGAGGTCCCATTATCTCTGGCCCTGACCCCTTCTTACTTTTCTACTTGAAAGGATCCTGATTTATCTCAAACTCTTGTGCAATCTTTCTTTCATTTTCTACCCTTAATTTTCTTATCATATTTTTTACACTTTCAACTTCATTCAGTCATCTCAGTGCTTCTCTCTACTTCATGTTTTATACTGTACATTTTCTTCTTTCTTTGCTTTGATTAGTTTTTCAATTCTTCTCATTCTCTACATTGACTTTTTATTCTAACTAAAATCATATTTATTTCTGGATGGTATGCACAGCCCTTGAACATACTTTAATTTACCCTTCAGCCTATTTCATTTACTCTTTCCTTTTGCTTTTCCCCCTTTATTTTTTATTTGGTTGGCTTGTATGCTTCTACTCAAAATTTGCTTTTCTTTCTGCCTATTAAAAATCATATTTTTGCCCTTTTTGTATTCCTTTGGTTGATTTGGTAGAACCAATCCCAAATCCAACTTTATTACTTTGATTTTACTATCATATTTTTTATCTGTAATAATATCTCCTGTTACTTAAACTACTTTTGGAATTACAAAGAAAGCACATTTTCTTGGCCTTTTAAAAAATGTTGTAAGAAAGTATTGTAAGCAGTAAAGTGGTAAGAGGAGGAAACACTGTGTTGGTGGAATCTTTGTTGAAACTTTCAGCTTTGAACTTCACACACAGAAAACCATTAAATGCTGGGATAATAGAACCAGTTTCATTGTATCCCCTTTGTTTGGCTATCTCTATGGTTTATCAGTCCCCATAGAATAGAGGACTGGAGGGGGTCTTGAGAGGTCATTTAATCTATTGCTCTATGGCCTGAAGGTTCTAAGGGCTCATATGCTCTACAAGATACCTTTTCACTTTAGTTCTTATCAGTTTAAATGGTGTTTGGAATTCTTGGTAAATATTTGGGAAGGTTGCAAATGTCACAGGGAAAAAAGAACTTGTATACACAAAAATCATAGAAAAGTCACCTATTAAAAAAATCTGAACAAGAAATTGTCAGAACAATGAAAGCGTTTATCAATTGGAAAGTATAAGTCTCTGGCTTATTGCAAAAATTTTTATACAGAAAGTATAAAAGATTTTAATGTTTTGGCCTAACGTTTCATGAGGATGAATATTCACAGAAATAACAATAATACGGGCTTTTATGTCATATAGGCAGTAATGAGTCAAATATACTGAGAATAATGTGCCTATTTTCTGCACAGCACTGTGATCCATCAGTGATGACCTATTCTCTCCAAGAGATTAATATTCTTAGAAGAAACAGGAATGATATTGGAAGTCATTGCAAGAATATAAATACTGGGTTATTATAGATTGAACTAAACAATGATAATTTAAAATGAGTCATTTTTATACTACATTTTATACTAACAATACTTCTGACTCAGTCTCTGACTCATATTATTAAAATCCCATGGGTTTCCAAGACCAATTTTTCTTTTTTTTCTTTTATATTACTTTTATTTTTATTTATTTTTATTTTTTATTATACTTTAAGTTCTAGGGTACATGTGCATAATGTGCTGGTTTGTTACATATGTATACTTGTGCCATGTTGGTGTGCTGTACCCGTCAACTCGTCAGCACCCATCAACTCATCATTTACATCAGGTATAACTCCCAATGCAATCCCTCCCCCCGCCCCCCTCCCTGTGATAGGCCCCGGTGTGTGATGTTCCCCTTCCCGAGTCCAAGTGATCTCATTGTTCAGTTCCCACCTATGAGTGAGAACATGCGGTGTCTGGTTTTCTGTTCTTGCGATAGTTTGCTGAGAATGATGGCTTCCAGCTGCATCCATGTCCCTACAAAGGACACAAACTCATCCTTTATTATGGCTGCATAGTATTCCATGGTGTATATGTGCCACATTTTCTTAATCCAGTCTGTCACTGATGGACATTTGGGTTGATTCCAAGTCTTTGCTATTGTGAATAGTGCCGCAATGAACATACATGTGCATGTGTCTTTATAGCAGCATGATTTATAATCCTTTGGGTATATATGCAGTAATGGGATGGCTGGGTAGTATGGTACTTCTAGTTCTAGATCCTTGAGGAATCACCATACTGTTTTCCATGATGGTTGAACAAGACCAATTTTTCAACTGATATTTAGAGAGGTAAGATGGGGTAGATTGAGTAGCATCTAGTTGTTTTTTATGGATGAAAAACTGTCAAATTCAGATCTCTCTATATTAGATAGTTCTAATTTTGGGGTGACTTAGCCCTTAGTGACTACATAAGGCTACAAACTCATTGACAAAATAACAATACATAAACAAAAATTAGACCAAACAATGACTATTGATTTCAACCAAAATATCTAACTAATCTTCATACTCTTCACTTAATTTACTTAGAACATTTAAACTTCACAGAGTTTTTTTAAAGTAATTATCACTTCAAGAGTTACTAAGAATTTCAAAGATGATATGAAAATAATTTGCAATGAATAAATGCACATCAGTACACATGTCAAACCGATAACTTACTGTGACAGGTTGTTCACTTAGAAGAGATAAAATTATTGAAATTCAAGAAAAGAAGCATTAATGTCCTATAGTTGAAACTGATTAACAAACAGAAGCTAACAAAAACTGAAGAAAATAGTAAGCACTGATGTGGAGGTAGTATCAAATCATTTCAATATAAAATCAAAATTCAGGAATTCAGTGCGTGTTTGATATCCATGTTAACCCTTTTTTTGCTTTATGGAGTATTCAAATATAGTCTGAAGGCATTACTATATAAAAACATGTTGGTAACAAAATATATTTATTGCAGGAGAGTTGCAAGTTAAATAATAACTCAACCTAACAAGAGAAGAAGGGGGAAAAGTTCATGGCAATTTGGAACAGATCCTATGTTCCATGAAATAACAAAACTATCAACAAAAAAATTGTTTTTCAGCATTAACATCCAGAGACATTAAGGATAAAAACATAGATAATTGATATCTGGCATGGTAACATATGCCAACTTTGGTAGCAAGTGTCGTATTCAACTTTGGAACTTCCAGTATACTTATATTGAGTGCCTTTCATTACTAGTAGTTTAGATCCAGCTCTGTCACTTTTCTCAGCATGTAACTGTTGAAATCTCACTTCAATTTTCCAACTCTCAGTTGGTCTGTATGTCAGATAATGATGTTTACCTTAAAAAATCTTCATGAGAATCAGCTGGGATAATGTTTATATATAAATTATGCAGAATAGTAGCTGGTGCATATTAGATGAACAATAAATTACAGGTCTTTGCCACATTGTTGTATCATTTTTCCCCTAAACTAGTGCAATTTCCTCCTTGCTAGATAGCTTTTTTCAGTCTTCTCCAGTCTTCTCAAGACCATTCTACATGTAATTTTCAGATTACTGTTTTCCAAACAACATGCCAATTGCAACATATGCCTGGTCAAAATTGTCTTCTCAATAAATTAAATTTTAGTTAACTTAGCCCAGTCCCTGTATTTCCCAGTGTTGTCTAATTTCTCTACTTTTCCAGCCTAATTTTCCAAATGATTTATATGCAACAGCTAAATTGTACTGCTTGTTATTCCAGAATATATTTCTTACTTTCTCACCTGTATGTCTTTGCTTATACTGCCCACTGTAGAGTGCTTATGTAGCCTCCTGGAATCTGTGCTGGAATTTGACTGTTTACTCTCAAATCAATTTCCTGTTCTTCTCTTTTGCACTGAGTCATGGCAAGTACATTTCCCAGATTTTCTTTAGCAATTGATTTCTGAGTAAAATTAACCAATGTGAGGCACTGACAGAAAACTAGAAGGTAGAAAAGTAAGAGTATTTCTACTGTTCTTTTTCCTTCTTTACCTCAGGCAGAGTCTGTAGCAACCCCTGAAAGTCCTCCATGTTCTCCGGTTCAGCCAGCTACCCTTTCCTCTATGGTTTCAGCTTCCACTGGGGATTCTGTATCTTGGGGTCTGGTCAAGCTGTCTACTCTTATTTTCCTGCAGCCTTGAGGTGGAGTGAGCCTTCAGAGATAGATATCTTCAGAAACAGCTATTTCTGAGTTGCCTGTGTGGCTGCTGAGCATTTCCATCCCTTGTGTATCAGTTTCCCTGTATTCAGTTTCCTTAGGTTGAAGAATGTACAGTGGTTTCTGCTTCCTTGTTAGACTAGACTGCCTACTACAGAGTGACATAGTTTTGGATTTAAATACTGGCTCTGATATGTCAGCAAAGCTACTTAGCTGAGTTTCAGTTTATTCACCAATATCTGAATAATGTTCTGTAAGGTTTAAATAAAAAGCATGTATGAAAACACATATATAATATCTGGAATACATTAGTTAATTAATACTTGGGTTTTCACTTCTCATTTTCTATGCTACAAGCCTTTTAAATAAATATGAGCTGAAATTAATTGATTATTTGAATGTAAGGGAATAAATAAAAATCTTAGGTAATGTTTACCTTTTAGATGCATCTAATCATTTATATCATTAATACTCTAAAAGTGTGTCTTATTATTAATTTGAATCTTAAGGGGTTTTAGTTGTAAGCATATGTTAGATAGACTTAGTAGATTACTAAGCAACTATTTTATATCAAACATCATTTTCTAAGTATACGTGGAAGGTCCTATTTTAAGAAAATATTATGTGGCTCAGGGAATGTGTGCCAGGTGAATATGGATGAACTGAGGGTAGAGCAATCCCAAAAGTCCTGAGGGAGAAAAGTAACAGGAAGAGTGAGGGATTTGTTGGATAAACATTAAGGTCAGGGGATTAGACTTAGGAATCAGAAGGAACTTTCCAATTACAGGGGATTTTCTCTTTTTGCCTTCAGTATGAACAAGAAATGAAAACAATCTAGGACTGTTTCCCATCTATGGAGGCCAATAAGTTGGTGACCTGAAACACACTTTCTTCTCCTATGATAGCTCATGAAGGTGGGGCCCTTCTATTTTGATTATTCATGACTTTTCTGGAAGCACCTCTTCAGACCTCAAAGCATTTTTCTATTGTTTCTGCCAGAACCATGACTACAGTGGTTTAGTGATGCCTGTAGCCAGGCATTCATATTTTGTCCTGGGAAAAGCACTAGCCAATATACTGTTTGTCTTCTGCATTTCAGGTATAAGAGGCTTGCTGTGCTCTTTCTGTACAAAGTATCCAACTCCTGGACTGAAGTCTGCAGCAGAGAACAAAGGTTAATTTCTTGTCTCCCCAAATCCCAAATAAACAGATTTCTACTTTAAGAACTTGGGCATCTAGAGAACTTCATCTAAGTTGCAAAGGATTAAAATAAGCTCTATTTAAGCTGGAGGCATATTACCTGACTTCAAATTATACTCCAAGACTCTAGTAACCAAAACAGCATAGTACTGCTATAAAATAGGCACAAAAATAAATGGAACAGAATAGAGAACCCAGAAATAAATCTGTAAATCTACAGAAAGTTAACAAAGTTAGCAAAAATATAAACTTGGGAAAAGCCACCATTTTCAATAAATAGTACTGGGAAAATTGGATCACCATATGCAAGAAAATATAATTGGGCATCCATTATTCACTATATTTTAAAAATCAACCCATGATGAACTAAAGGCTTAAATGTAAGAACTGAAACTATGAAAATACTAGAAGAAAACCTAGCAAAAACTCTTCTGGACATTGATCTAGGAAAAGATATCATGGCTAGTAACTCAAAAGCACAAGCAACAGAAACAAAAATAGACAAATGGGAATTAATTAAACTAAAAGGCTTCTGCACAGCAAAAGAAATAATCAATACAGTGCACAAGTGGCCTATAGAGTGAAAAAACATATTTGCAAACTATGCAACCAACAGAGGACTATATCCAGAATTTAAAAGGAGCTCAAACAATTCAACAAAAACAACAACAAAAAAATAACCTAATTAAAAAGTGAAAAATGACTTGAATAAACAGTTTTTTAAAGAAGACATACAAATGACCAAGAAGCATATGAAAAACTCCTCAGCATCACTGAGCATCAGAGAAATGCAACTTAAAACCACAATAGGATACCATCTTACACAAGTCAGAATGTGGTTATTATTGAAAATAAAAAAAATCACAGATGTTGACAAGGTTGCAGAGAAAAGGAAACGCTTATACACTGTTGATGGAAATGTAAATTAGTATAACCTTTACAGAAAACAGTATGGAAATTATGCAAAGAACTAAAAATATAACTCCCATTCAATCTAGCAATCCCATTACTGGATATTTACCCAAAGGAAAAGAAATAATATCAAAAAGATACTGCCTCTAACATATTTATCACAGTAGCATTCACAATAGCAAAGATATGGAATGGATCTGTGTCTGTCAACAGATAATTGGATTAAAAAATGTGGTAGACATACACAATGGAATACTATTCAGCCGCACAAAATGAAATAATATCTTGTGCAAAAGGATGGATGGAACTAGAGGTCATTATGTTAAGCCAACTCAGAAACAGAAAGTCAAATACCACATGCTCTCATTTACAAATGGAAGCTAAATAATATGCAGACATAGAGTGTGGATTGATAAACTACGGAGGCTTAGAAAGGTGGGAGAGTGGGAGGGGTTGATGGATAAGAAATTACTTAATGGGTACAATGTCCATTATTTGGGTGATGGCGACACTAAAAGCCAACTTTACTACTAAGTAATATATCCATGTGACAAAACTATATGGTAAATATATATTTATGATATATAATATATATTATATTAAATTTATATATAATTTATATATGAAGAAAATATATATTAAAACAATGACACGTGGACTCTACTACAGACCATTGTCTGCATCTGGGATAAATTCTAGTTAGATACGTTAAGAGAGAAAAGAATCCAGCCAGTGTTAAAGATTGTGGCTATAGGAGTAATCCAATTTCCCCAGAGACTTTTTCATCTGTGAATTAGCGGTAGTGGCCAATATGGGATGACATCTGGAATAAGCAAAAGCTCCTCTCAATTTTTTGTGTTTCATTAGCTCTATCCCTCAAGAAAAACTTAATTCCTTAGAGTCAAGAACTCATTGGCCCAATCACCTTCAACTTTTAACTACAAAATCCATGGAACATTCTGAAATATTGAACGACGCTATATCAAATTTTGATTGCAACAACATAAGTTCTTATGAGAGATAGTCTTAAATTATCTCTATCAAACATGCTTACTAACCTAAATACAGAGGTAGCTAAGCCATTTTAAAAATGCTCATTGGTCCTTCAAAATACATAGGATTTTGAGGGTTTTTTCCCCCCAATTGTAGTTGTTACCCTGGTAATACAGGTTAATTTAGATTCTTGATATGAGATTGAATCAGGTTACCTTAAACCATGGAAATAGTTTTTTTGAATACCTCTACTCTTTCTGTTGTGTTCTTACTGGGAATAATGAAAGATAAGGGCATTATCCATAAGGACTGACATGCATAATCAGCTAAGCATAATATAATGCAGAATAAAGTGTGTGCTAGAAGAGAGATGATATGAGAGTAGAATAGAAGGAACATTTACTTCTGATTAAAGCATTGGAGAAGATTTAATTACAATTGCATGTAAGCCAAGATTAAAACATGGGTAATATTTAGCTTAGTTGGAAATCATAGAAAGAGTATACATGGTTCAAAAAAACATAAGCAAAGTTACGGAAGAACTCAAGAGTGCATGGACAGGAGGTTTGGAGAACCACAAGCACTTGGACTGGAGTTTATAATTCCGGTTAGAATAAATTGAGAGGTGTGTGAGGGAAGATAATTTAAGTCATAAATTATAGATTTTTTATCTGGAGGCCTCAGAACTTTCCATTTTGGTAAAGACACCCCATCTCAGGATACTGAACAGGGATACTATGTGATTCAGCCTCCATTTTGAAAAAGTAAACCTTAAGGATGTTGTGAGGTACATTAGACAACAGAGAGGCTAGAAATAGGCCAGTTTAGGAGTCTATGGAATAGACCAGACAAGGGATTCTGAGTGCTTGGATTTGGTCATTGGCTATGAGAATGAAAAGTCTGGATGAACATGAAAAACATTCTTGAAGGTGAATTAAGACCCTAGTAACTAATTAAAATTGTAAGGTGGACAGGTGAATATAGAAAAAAATTGTTTCAAAAATTCATAACTGAAAAAATAACAGCCACATTAACAGACATACAGAGCACAATGACTCAAATCAGCTTTGGCAGAAGGGCAGGTAGTTTAAGACAATGAATTAGTAACATATGTGGGTACTCGTATGTATAATGGTTCTGTGAGTAAGCAGTTCAGAAGATAAACTGAAATTGTGACTGAGTCTTGCAAATATGCAATTGTTAAATTTTTTTCCAATCCTTTTATCTGACACAATCTGCCAAAGGTACTTCCATTTCCACCTACAGCATTGACTCCCCAATATGTATCTGCTGAGTTTCAGCCCCACATTTTAAATTACCTCTTTATTGCCACACTCAGATATTTTAAAAACATGCCAAACTCAACATTTTCAAAACTAGTGTCATCATTTCTAATCCTCCAATCAAACCTGCTCTGAAGCCTGAAGAAATTACGGTGCTGGTGAATGCCATTACTATTATCAACCTGGATACTAACAACTTACCCCACAGCAACACAAAACAAAACATATATACAAGCTTGTGAGTCATCCTAACTCCTCTCCATTTTGATATCACTTTTCTAGATCCTAATCCTTTTTTTTTTAAATATTACTGAAATAAGTTTCTACCAGATTTTCTTTTCTGTGGACTGTCAAATCCACTACCTGTACAGCTACCTGAGTGCCACATAAAGTGGCGATATCATTATTTCACCTTTAATCCCATTATACTGTTTTTGTTCATGTGGCTTACTTTGTTCCTAAAGGAAAGAACAACCTACTTTGTTGTTTTATTTTAATGATTACTTTCTGGAATAGCGATCCTCAAAAGTTTCTGAATAAACAAAAATATTTATGTTTAAAATAACTAATATAAAATGGTAGTTGAAGATGTGGCAGTGGGGAATGACCAAATGTAAAGAAAAAAGAAGAGAAGCAAATTACAACTTTCAAAGAAGGAGATCAAAAGATAAAGCTGTGGAGGATTTTAAGAAATGGATCATTATAAAAGAACCAAAGGGAAATAACATTTAAGAGAAGAACATTTCAAGAAGGAAGACTTATTTACTTACCTAATCTGTAAGCAGTAAACTATTACGACTCTCGAAACTCTTCGCTGCTTTCTCCTTTTGTCAGCTTGATGTTTTCTCTTCCACTTTTTCTACCAGCCACATGCATACAGCTGTTGTCCACAGTTCCATCCTTCGCCTGCTTCTCCTTCCACTGTGTACCATCTCCCTGGGAAATCATTTCCATTTCTGAAAATAAACTATCACTGAGGCACGATGACTTCTAAATCCGTATTCCCAGCCCTCTTTGTTTCTACTGACAATTTCTACAAGATTGCATGTGTCCACATTTCCACAATGAAGTCAACTTCTTTCCCAAATATGCTCATCTAATACCACCTATATTCTATAAATCTTGCTTACTGTAAGCATTTCTTTTATTTCACAAGCATAAAATGTGCTCTATTCTTGATTATGTTCTTTCTTATACTCCAATCCATATCAGTCACCAAATTTCATCAATTCTGTCTTCTAAAGGTGTCTTACATCTTCTTCCCTACCATCTCCTCTTTTACTATGTTCATTCAGTTCTTCAGCATGATTTGTGTAGAATATTACAGAGGCTCAAAACAGGTACGTTCACCACAATCTCTCCCAATCCAAAGTATCCTTCATATGGTTGTCAGAGATAATTTTCTAAAGTGGAATGTGAAATACTCTCATCTGTTTAAAAAAAAAAAAAAAAAACAAATAAACAAATGGAACCATCTTAGCTCTATAATGATCAGAGAAAAATTTCCAATATTAATATCTTATGAAGGGACTTCTAAAATATGACTGCAACTATAATTTTTGGAAACATCTCTAAATGCTTTGTCTACCTCACAAAACAAATAGAAAAGTTCTCAAATTGTCATACGCAACATGTTTTGTTACATTTTCATGCCTTTGTAGAATATGTATACTTATCTGGGAATTCTTCCCCTGTCCATTAATAATATGTAGCTTCTTTTTAGAAAATATCTGCTTATTCGTGATGAATTGTTTTAAATGCTATCCTTTTTGTAAAAAATGTTTAGATTTAATGTGTTTGTTTGTTTGTTTGTTTTGAGATGGAGTCTCACTCTGTCACCCAGGCTAGAGGGCAGTGGCATGATCTCAGCTCACTGAAACCTCGCACCCCAAGGTTCAATCTATTTTCCTGCCTCAACCTCCCAAAGTAGCTGGGAATACAGGTGCCCACCACCACGCCCAGCTAATTTTTGTATTTTTAGAAAGAGACGGGGTTTCGCCATGTTAGCCAGGCTGGTCTCGAACTTCTGACCTCAGGTGTTCTGCCCACCTTGGGCTCCCAAAGTGCTGGGATTACAGGTGTAAACCATCACGCCTGGCTAGAATTAATGTCCTTAATCCAACTTTTCAAAGAGAAAAGCCTCTAGTTTGTAGTTAGAAGCTATGTCTTCTTACAAATTTATATCTGTGATAACCATTTAAATTGTGATCATAATAAAAGGTATCTGTTCAAAAGAAAATTACCTCTACTTTTTCTACCCTCTGAATTATCTCACTGGTATAGCGTGAACCTCTAATTTCATGTGCTTTTCAGTGAATGTTTGCTTTTGTTTCGCTGCTAAGATGAAATGAAAGCCCATAGTTTTCTACCTAATACATATTTTTGTACCAAAATGCATTGTTCAGAGCTAATTTGTATCAGATGTTCAGCCATTAGATAAACTAGCATTTCTTCACTGCAGTGAAAACTATGAAACTGTAGCCAAGAAACTGATCCCGTTTTTTTTTTTTTACTTTATTTTGTCTTGCTAAAAAAATTAAAAAGAATAAGCTTTGCCTTATATTACTGTCATGCTTATACTTCTTTTACCACCTGAAATCTATGATACACGTTTAACAATAAGTAAATGGTTAAGAAACATACCATGCAGAGACAAATTCAGTCTGCAGATGACAATCACTGCCAAAATGCCATCTGAACCATGATAGTTCAAATTTTGGCCTGAGTACCCAAAAAGAAAGAAATCTGGGTAATGCAGAGGGGGAGGCCAAGTGAAACCCAATCATGCTAAGCATCACAATTGTAAAGTCAAGGTGAATAAGAAGAAATGAAAAGCTATTCATCGAAGCTGCCTCCACATGGGACAAATGATTCTTATGCTTGAAATAGATTTAAGTGTCCCCAAACAGCAATCTCACTCTCGCACAGGAAATGAAAATAAAAGCAAGCAAGCAGCCAGTCAGAAACAGTCACCACCTTCTGGGTACAGCCACTTGAGAGCTGGCAGAATGTGCAGCTCTGTCAGATCCACGCAATTATAAAAACATTTGAATAGGAATACTTGAAAATGATCTTTAACTCTAGTGGGATGCTGAAATTACTTTTTTGAACTTTTCTCATTTTTCTCAGGTTTTTTTCTGACTCTGTAAGGTAAATTATGACCTAAATGTTTCATGCTCCGCTTTCTAGTTGGATTTTGGGGCTTATCATAATTTTATTTGTATATGTTGAGAGGTTTTAATAAATTGTGTCAACTAGAAAAACAGTGGGAATCATTGTTTCAGATATGGAGTGGCAGCATACAGGCTTGAGCTGTTATTATTTGAAATTCCATTGAATTCTAATTTTTTTAAAGAGGTAGTTGTTCATACTTTATTAATGTTTACTAATTGTAGAATGTAATTCTTGACACTCAAGCATCATATAGCAGTTAAAGACACGGAAAAATGATTGTATTTGAACGCAGGCAAGCGGGCCTGTTTATTATATTATGTTTGTTTTCATGTGCGTGTGCGTGTGTGTGTGTGTGTGCACGTGTGTATCTGTCTCTGTGCGTATGTGTGTATGTTTAGTTTAATTGGATATGTCACTTAGCAGCTATGGTAACGTGTAAATCCTGAGATTCTATCTTTTTGAACTTTTAAAATAGTTATCTATTAGCAGTAAATCTTGGCCTACTCATATCACAGATTTTTTGGGGGAAAAAATCGTAACAGATCATGTGTTAGGTCAGTTTGTAAAAACTAAATTAACAGACACATGAAATGCTTTGCTATTTAGAAGGCAGCATTAGGAGTCATGTGACTTATATTCTAGTTTCTATTCTACCACTTACTTGCTTTATGGCCATCGGTGAATCAGTTAACCTTTATGTGCCCCTGTAAAAGGAAACTGATTTTTGTAGTTGATGATTACTTCAAAAAAGCATATTTATTTCCTTTTTCTCTTATAATTCTTGGGTAGTAGTTACAGTAATAACAAAAATAACTGTCACTTATTGAACACACACTTCAAGATTTTATTATCAAAAGGTTAAGATTAGAATTAATGAAGACCAACCATGATCTATTTGTGGATCAAATAATTATAAACATTTAACATCTTGATACAGAGTTCACTCTCACTCCTAGCCTTTGTTCATAGTTCCTGCAGTCTAAGATATTTTCACATATTACAGATGAATATGCTGATTTAATAATGATCCTTTTAAGCTGTATGACACCAAGGGCACACATTTGAAATTTGTGACAGAATTTAGATTTGTGATTTGGTGAGAGGACAGAGCAGTTCTAACTGATAATATTAATAGTAATAATTAATATTTAAGAGAGTACATACCATATTCCAAGTAGTCTTGTAAATAGTTTACATAAGTACATGGTTTCATCTTCACAATATGCCTAGGAGATAAATTCTATTATTTTACATTTTACAGATGAGAAAATTGAAGAACTGAGAGCATTAGTTCACATAAATAATAAGAGACACAACCTAGACATGATCTAAGGCCTCTGGGCTCCAGTTGAGCCATGGGCTCTACCATCAGCAAACTATGATCTAACTGCTTGATTTTACTTAAAAATAATTGGTAGTCTTACTAGTTTATGCCTAAAATAATAATAATAATAACTTAGCCAAACTCTCCTACAGGTGAATTTTTAATATTCCAGGGTTACTTGAAAAAGAATATTGAAGCTATTATACACATCTCTTTGATGATTTGATGGAAACATAATTTCAAATAATATATTTCAGTAGTGCATATAATCCAGGAAGGGAGGCAGAGCAAGATGGCTAAATAGAACCTTCCACAAATTGTCCTCCCCTCAGAAACAAAAATTTAACAACCATCTACACAAAAAAGTACCTTCATAAGAACCAAACCTCAGGTGAGTGATTACAGTACCTGATTTTAACTTCATATTGCGGAAAAAGACACTGAAGAGGGTAGAAATGACAGTCTTGACTTGCCAATGCCACTCCTCTCCCTAGTCTGCTAGCAATGGCTACATTGTGCAAAGAGATAATCCATGCTTTTGGGGGAGGGAGAGTGCAGTGACTATGGGACCTTGCATTGGGACTTGGTGTTGCCAAGACCGGGCAGAACTCAGGTGGTGCCCACGGAGGGAACATTTAGACCAACCCTAGTCAGAGGGAAATTGCCCATCCCAGTGGTCAGAACCTGAGTTCTGGCAACCCTTGTCACTTTGGCCTTAAAAGCTCTGGGGTTCTAAATAAACTTTAAAGGTAGTCTAGGTCACAAGGACTGCAAATCCTAGGAAAGTCCTAATGCTGTGCTGGGTGTGGAGTCAATGTCCTTAGAGGACATGTAACCCTGTGACACATCAGCTGGGGTGGATAAGGGAGTGCTTGCATTACCCCTTCCCCAACCACAGGTAGTGCAGCTCACAGCTCCAAAAGAGACCTCTTCCTTCTGCTTGAGGAGAGGAGAGGGAAGAGTAAAGAGGACTTCATTCTGCAACTTGGATACTCGTTTAGCCACAGTAGGATGGAGCATTGGGCAGAATTGTGGGGTTCACATTCCAGGCCATAGCTCCCAGATGACATTTGCAGACACATTCTGGGCCAGAAGAAAACCTGCTGCCTTGAAGGGAAGTACTCAATCCTGGCAGGATTCATCATATGCTGACTAAAGAACCCTTGGGCCCTGATCAGCAGCAGTAGCCAGGTAGTATATCCCATGGGTCTTGAGTGAGACTGTGAAATACATTGGCTTCCAGTGTGACCCAGAACATTCACAGCTGTGGTGGCCATGAGGAGAGACACCTTCTGATTGAGAAAAGCAGACAGAAGAGTAAAGGGGACTTTGTCTTGAGCTTAGGTCTCAGTTTGGCCACAGTGGGAAAAAGCACCAAGTGGGCTCTTGAGACCCCCAATTCCAGTGCATGGCTCTTAGATTGCATCTCTGGGCCTGCTCTGGGCCACAAGGGAGCTCACTGTCCTGAAGGGTGAGTCCCAGCCCTGGCAGCATTTACCATAAGGATACTGAAGGGCTCTTTGGCCTTAAGTAACATTGCTGGTACCTTGACAGTACTCCCTGTGGGCCTGTGGTGATTGTGGATACTGGGAGAGTCCTCTGCCTGAGGAAAGGGGAGGGAAGAGTGGGAAGGACTTTGGTGGTTTCAGTGCTGGATCAGCTAAAATAGAATAGAGCACCTGATAGATTTCTAAGGTTTCTGACTCCAGACCCTGGCTCCCAGACAGCATCTCTGGATTTACCTGGGGAGCTAATTACACTTAAGTGAAGGACATAAGTCTGGTTGGCTTCACCATCTGTTGACTGTAGAGCCCTAGGGCCTTAAGCAAACATAGGCAGTATCCAGGTAGTAGTTACAGTGGACTTTGGTCAAGACCCATTGCTGTGTGTGTTTAAGGTCTGACCCAGTGCAATTCCAATGGTGGTGGGCACAGTGATGCTTGTGTCACCCCTCCCCCATCTCCAAACAGCTAAGCACAGAGAGAGAGAGAGAGACTCCATTTGTTTGGGAGAATGTAAGAGAAGAGAACAAGAGTCACTTCCTTGTACTCCAGATGATTCTTTTGCATCTTATTCAAAACCACCAAGATGATGCCTCTATGGGTCTGAAAGAACCACAGCACTGCTGGGCTTCAGGTACCCCTAATGCAGATACAGCTGCAGTGACCAAAAAGTCAGATCACAATGCCTAAGTCCTTTC
Source organism: Rhinopithecus roxellana (assembly GCF_007565055.1). Lineage (NCBI taxonomy): Eukaryota > Metazoa > Chordata > Mammalia > Primates > Cercopithecidae > Rhinopithecus > Rhinopithecus roxellana. The sequence goes on from NC_044557.1 coordinate 119,153,916, forward strand.
AAATGCTTGGAAAGACTTTCCAATAAGGTCAGGTACAAACAAGCCCAAATTGTGAAGATTACAATAAAGACTCAATTCTTCAATGTTCAGACACTGACAAACATGCATAAGCATCAAGACCCATCCAGGAAAACATGACCTCATCAAATAAACTAAATAAGGCACCAGGGACCAATCCCAGAGAGACAGAGATCTGTGACCTTTCAGGCAGAAAAGTCAAAATAGTGATTTTAAGGAAACTCAAAGAAATTCAAGATAATACAGAAAAGAAATTCAAAATTCTATCAGATAAATTTAACAAAGAAATGGAAATAATTAAAATGAATCAAACAAATATTTTGGAGTTGAAAAATGTAACTGACATACTGAAGAATGCATCAGAGTCTCTTAATAGCAGAATTGATCAAGTAAAACAAAGAATTAGTGTGCTTAAAGATGGACTATTTGAAATTACCCAGCCAAAGAAGATTAAAAAAAAGAATAATGCATGACTACAAGATCTAGAAAATAGCATAAAAAGGGCAAATCTAAGAGCTATTGACCTTAAATAGTTTATATATATAATATATATATATTTATATATATATAATATATATTTTTATATATAAACTATATATATGTGTGTAGAAAGTTTATTCAAAGGGATAATAATGGAGGAATTTCCAAATCCAGAGAAATATATCAATTTTCAAGTACAAGAAGGTTATGGAATACCAACAATATTTAACCCAAAGAAGACTATCTCAAGGCATTTAATAACCAAACTCCCAAATGTCAAGGATAAAGAAATAATTCTAAAAGTAACAAGAGAAAAGAAATAACATACAGCAGAATTCCAATATATCTGGCTGCAGACTTTTCAGTGCAAACCTTACTGGCTAGGAGAGAGTGACATGACATATTTAAAGGGTTGAAGGAAGAAAATCTTTACCCTCAAACAGTATTTCTGGTGAAAATATCCTTCAAACATGAAGAAGAAATAAAGATTTGCCCAGATAAACAGAAGCTGAGGGATTTCATAAACACCAGCTCTGTTCTATAGGAAACGCTAAAGGGAGTTCTTCAATCTGAAAGAAAGGGATGTTAATAAACAATAAGAAATCATTTGAAGATACAAAATTCACTGGTAATATTAAATACACAGAAAAACGCAGAATATGATAACACCGTAATTGTGGTGTAAACTACTCATATCTTATGTAGAAAGACAAAAAGATGAACCAAATAAAAGTAATAACTACAATAACTTTTCAAGACAAGGACAGTATAATAAAATATAAATACAAAAAACAAAATGTTAAAAAGCAGGGAGACAAAGTTAAAATGTAGCATTTTTATTAGTTTTCTTTTGCTTATTTGTTTCTTGATTATGCAATCAGTGTTATCATCAGTTTAAAGTAATTGGTTATAAGATAATATTTGAAGTCTCATGGTAAACTTAAATCTCAAAGCATACAATGGAGAAACAAAAATAAAAAGCAATAACTTAAACATACCACCAGAGAAAATTATCTTCACTAAAAGAAGACAGGAGTAAAAGAAATAAGAAAGAGAAGACCACAAAATATCTGGAAAACAAATAGCGAAATGGCAGCTGTAAGTCCTTACCCTTAAGTGATAATATTGAATGTAAACAGATTAAACTTTTCCATCAAAAGACATAGAGGAGCTGAATGGATTAAAAACGTGACTCAATGATGTGTTGCTTACAAGAACCACACTTCACCTATAAAGACTAACACAGACAGAAAAAGGGGTGAAAGAAGATATTGCATGCAAATGGAAACCAAAAAAGAGCAGAAATAGCTATACTTATATTAGACAAAATAGATTTCAAGACAAAAACTATAAAAAGAGACAAGAAAGGTCATTATATAATGGCAAAGTGGTCAATTCAGCAAGAGGATATAACAATTGTAAATATTTCTGTACCCGACACTGGAGAATCCAGATATATAAAGAAAATTTTATTAGCATGAAAGAGAAAAATAGATCTCAATACAATAATAGCTGGAGACTGCAACACCCCACTTTCAGCATTGGACAGATCATCCAGACAGGAAATCAGGAAATAAACATGGAATTTAATCTGCACTACAAACCAAATGGACCTGATAGATATTTACAGAACACTTCCTCCAATCGTTGCAGAATTAACATTTTTCTTTTCAGCACATGCATTGTTCTCAAGGACAGACCATGTGTTAGACCACAAAACAAGACTTTAAATATTTAAAAAATTAAAATAATACTAGTACATATGACCTGTACAACTATAATTGTGTATATACTTAATTAAAACAAACTAAAACTATATACAATATATACTGCCTTTAAAAACTGAGTTTTGTTGCAAAGTTCCTATAGGAAAATTTTTTAGAACAGAAATATGATCATTTAAGGAGAAATTCTCTTATAGTCAATTTTCAGTGAACCCAGATAGGTTTTGGAACTAAAACTCTGCGTTCATCTTTTGGTGTGGGGTTCTAACTTTTGGGCACCTAGCTCAGCAGCACCAGAGCTATAGTCTCTTGATTTAATGGACATATCTGAAAACCTTAGAACATATGCTGATACAACTTTTACCTTTTTACTTTTACAACCAATCAACAGTTATTGTTTGTTTGTTTTTATTTCTATTTTTGGTAGGATCTGGCTTTGTTGCCCATGCTGTAGTGCAGTGCAAAACTCTGCCCCCAAGGCTCAATAATCCTCCCACCTCAGCCTCCCAAGTAGCTGGGACTACAGGTGCATGCCATGACACCTGGCTAATTTTTGTATTTTCAGTAGAGATGGGGTTTCACCACGTTACCAAGGTTGGTCTTGAACTCTTGAGCTCAAGCAATCTGCCTGCCTAGGCCTCCCAAAGTGCTGGGATTACAGGCATGTGCCACTGTACCTAGACCACTCAGCAGTTTTTAAATTAATTATCACTGACTTTTTGCCAACATTTTCCTCGTGATTTTTCCAAACTTTTTTTACTTTTCATAAGTATTTAACTTTTGGCAGAATTATTTGTCTCCTTCTTAAGACAATTGAAGTTATGTGATGCCTAATCCACTAATTTCCCTGAACTGCAAATGTAAAACTGTCATAATCTTCTCTATGTTTATTCTCTCAGTGTGCCAAGAGCATCCACTCTACAGTTTACTGGACATCTATTTAGCAAGTTTTACTTCTGCTAGGAAAAGTTTGGGCAAAACCCAGCAGGAAAGATAATTATTTTTAGATTTTAAATATGAAGAAGTTGAGATTAATAGTAGCTAAAATTTTTTTCTCAAATCATAGAGTGAGTAAAGGAGAACTAGGATTAAAACCAAGGATCTTTTCATTTTCAAGACTATCCTTCCTTTATCATTATGTCTTTTTCAGACTACTCATAACTCAGTCTTATTTCAGTTTTTCATTCTCTGGTATGCCTATTTTTACATGCTTACAGCATGGTTGAACCTTTCACACACACACACACACAGACACAGACACATGAAAATATTCTTAGACCTTTTCTTTTTAAAAAGTGCCCCCAAGATTTTGTGACTGTCTCTTGCTTGGCTTTGTATGGTATTTCCTAATAATCAGGGTAAAATTAGGCACTTTTGGCAGAAATACTATCTAAGTTAATGTGTTACTTAATAAATTATATCAGGAAGCACATGCTATTGGTTTGCCCAATATAGTGACATTAGATATGATTACATAAAGAAGTGCCCATCAGATTTCTCCACTATAAAGTTGGTAGTTTCTCTTTCTAATTAATAAGTTATCTGTGAGCATTACTTGGAGGCTATGCAAATATCATGTTCCTCATCAATCTTTTACCCAATAATTTTAGAGTATAAGAAAGACTCTTGCCTAAAGCAATGATTATTATAGTTGCTGCAAAATGGTGAAAAATACATTTAAAAAATAAATTTTAGAACATTAAGACAGGATTCTCCAATGACAGCTAAATGTTTGTCCTATTTTAAATATATTAAATAAGAATAATGTTTACATCTGTATTCAATCCTTGGCTCATTCATTAAATATTTTAAATTTTTGAGTATATTTTATAAAAATGTATACATTTAGGCAACAATATATACTGTTTTAACAAATAACTTTAGATATATTAACAGAACATTCTCAAAAACATTTTGTTCACTGGAGTCCCCAATCTTGGGAGACTTCTAGCCTAGGTCACAAGAAAAGCACATGGAAAATTCTATTACTGGTTTTATAGTGTTATTTTTCACCAGTACTGAGTGGTTTTTACAAAACTTTAATCACATTATATTCTGGCACAAAATTAAGTCACTCATTCAAATTGCGACAAATTTAAGTGATCTGAAAATGTTTAAATGCTGCATTTCCTGAATAATAAACTTGATGGCTACCTTGAATTTAAAAAAAAAAAAAAAATTCTACTCAAAGACCGACTAGTTTATCTTGCAACTTTCTAGATAGGAGAACTGCAGGTTTCTCATCCACCTCTGCTCCCTGGTTGCTATTGTCACTTAGTCTAGAAAGAAACATCATTAAGATGAATCAGGGCCATAATCCATAACCAGCATAGCTAGTCATGGTTCCTTGAATCAAATTTGAATTGATTAGTACTTTGAATACTGTACACAGGAATGACTTGTTCCTTTTATTATGACAATATTCTGTGACCAAGATAGTTTACACTAGCCCTGCCCTACACTCTACTCAGTTCCAACTCCCTTTTAAAAGAAGTATCTTGGCCAGGTGCATGGCTCACGCCTATAATCCCAGCACTTTGGGAGGCCAAGGCAGGCGGATCACGAGGTCAGGAGATGGAGACCATCCTGGCCAACATGATGAAACTCCGTTTCTACTAAAATACAAAAAATTAGCCAGGTGTAGTGGCACGTACCTATAGTCCCAGCTGCTCGGGAGGCTAAGGGAGGTTAATCGTTTGAACCTGGGAGGTAGAGGATGCAGTGAGTCAAGATCGCGCCATTGCACTCCAGTCTGCGCAACAAGAGTGAAACTCCATCTCAAAAAAAAAAAAAAAAAAAAAAAAAAAAAACCGAAGATGAAGAAGAAGGAATATCTCGAGCTTTCATAGAATGATGTACATCTATTATATAATAATTTATGATTGTCAATAAATGCATCCAAATCTACATGATGCTGGATATCCTCAACAAAATCTTCAGCCATTATTGAAAGTCTTCACCTTGTGGTTTTTGTTAATAATGCCTAGACATCTTTACCTCCCTTTCCTTTCTGCATCATAAAACAACAGTGACAGTGTTGTGAGATACGTTGAGTAGAATATTCTATCTTTATAAAAGAAAAGCAAGCTCAATACCAAATCAAAAATCTTTAAAGTATGACTACCTAGAAAATGTTATAAATGTGTAGTATGGTAGGATCTGGAAATGTAATATGAACAAAGCTTGAATAGTCTCTGCTTTAAGGCAACCTAACTTTTGGTGAAGCAGTAAGCTGGAATAAATCTAAATATTTATTGTAAAATTACTACAAAAAATAAAAATGTTTAGAGAGAATATCACAGGAATTATTCGGTATATTTATGAAAAAGAAATTTAAAAATTTTACTGAGGAATATAAGGAAATATGTCAATAAATGGGCATGTTTTTACCTGGATTTAGATATAAGTATTGGAAACTGGTCAATTTTCCCAACATAGTATATAAATTTAATGTCATTATAACAAAAACATATATACATATATGCATCCCTATTTGTTTACATATGTGTGCTTATGTGTGTATTTGTATATATCAATACACAATGAAATATAGGAAAATTGCCAAGAAAATTCTACAAAAGGAGAAAATTGAGGGGGTTGAAGGAAATAGTCCTATGACATATTTTTATTTTTAAAATTTATTGTAATTAAAATCCTCTTAAGTAACTAATATGGTTGGCTCTGTGTCCGCACCCAAATCTTATCTTGTAGCTCCCACAATTCCCATGTGTTGTGGGAAGTGCCTGGTAAGAGATGATTGAAACGGGGGGGCAGGTTTTTCCCATGCTCTTCTCATGGCAGTGAATGGGTCTCACAAGATCTGATGGTTTTAAAAACTGGAGTTTCTCTGCACAAGATCTTTTTTTTTGCCTGCCGCCATCCACGTAAGATGTGACTTGCTCCTCCTTGCCTTCTGTTATGATTGTGAGGTCTCCCCAGCCACATGGAACTGTGAGTCCAATTAAACCTCTTTCTTTTGTAAATTGCCCAGTCTGGAGTATATCTTTATCAGCAGTGTGACAAGACATTAATACAGTAAATTGGTACCAGCGGAGTGGAACGTTGCTGAAAAGATACCCGAAAATGTGGAAGCCACTTTGCAACTGGGTAACAGGAAGAAGTTGGAACAGTTTGGAGGGCCCAGAAGAAGACAGGAAAATATGGGAAATTTTGGAACTTCCTACAGACTTGTTGAATGGCTTTGACAAAAATGCTTATAGTGATATGAACAATAAGGTCCATGCTGATGTGGTCTCAGATGGAGATGAGGAACTTGTTGGGAACTGGAACAAATGTGACTCTTGTTATGTTTTAGCAAAGAGACTGGCAACATTTTGCCCCTGCCCTAGAGATTTGTGGAACTTTAAACTTGAGAGATGATTTATGGTATCTGGCAGAATAAATTTTTAAGCAGCGAAGCATTCAAAAGTTGACTAGGGTGCTGTTAAAGGCATTTGGTTTTATAAGGGAAACAGAATAAAAGTTTGGAAAATTTGCAGCCTGACAATGCAATAGAAATGAAAATCCCATTTTCTGAGGAGAAATTAAAGTTGACTGATGAAATTTGCACAAATAGCGAGGAGCCAAACGTTAATTCCCAAGACAATGGGGAAAACGTCTCCAGGACATGTCAGAAGTCTTCACAGCAGCCCCTCCTATCACAGGCCCAGAGGCCTACGAGGAAAAATGATTTTTGGGAGCCGGGTCCAGGGTCCTCATATTGTGTGCAGCCTAGGGACTTGATGCCCTGTGTCTCAGCTGCTCCAGCTGTGGCTGAAAGGGGTCAACATAGTGCTTGGGCTGTGGCTTCAGAGGTTGCAAGCCTCCAGCTTTGGCAGTTTCCATGTGGTATTGAGCCTGTGATACACAGAAGTCAAGAATTGAGGACTAGGAACCTCCACCTAGATTTCAGAAGGTGTATGGAAATGCCTGGATTTCAGCAAGCAGAAGTTTGCTGTAGGGGCAGGGTCCTCATGGAGAAACTCTGCTAGGGCAATGCAGAAGAAAAATGTGGAGTGGGATCCCTCACACAGAGTTCCTGCTGGGGCACTGCCTAGTGGAGTTGTGAGAAGAGGGTCACCATCCTATAGACCCCCAGAATGGTAGATCCACCAATAGCTTGCACCATGTGGCTGGAAAAGCTGCAGGTATTCAACCCCAGTCCATGAAGGCAGGCAGGAAGGAGGCTGTACCCTCCAAAGCCACAGGGGTGGAGCTGCCCAAGACTACAGGAACCCACCTCTTGCATTAGCATGACCTGGATGTGAGATATGGAGTCAAAGGAGATCATTTTGGAGCTTCAAGATTTGACTGCCCCACTGGATTCTGCACTTGCATGGGGCCTGTAGCCCCTTTTTTGGGCCAACTTCTTCCATTTGGAATGGCTGTGTTTATTCAATGCCTGTACCCCCATTGTATGTAGGATGTAACTAACTTGCCTTTGATTTTACAGACTCATGAGCAGAAGGGACTTGCCTCATCTTGGATGAGACTTTGGACTGTGGACTTTTGAATTAATGCTGAAATGATTTGAGACTTTGGGGGACTGTTGGGAAGGCATAGTTGGTTTTGAAATGTGATGAAATGAGTCTTGAGAGGGGCCAGGGTGGAATGATATGGTCTGGCTCTGTGTTGCCACCCAAATCTCATCTTATAGCTCTCATAATTGCCATGTGTTGTGGGAGGGACTTGGTGAGAGACAACTGAATCATGGAGGCAAGTCTTTCCCATGCTGTTGTTGTAAAAGCGAATGGGTCTCACGAGATCTGATGGTTTTAAAAAAGGGAATTTCTCCACACAAGCTCTTTTTTTTTTTTTTGCCTGCTGTCATCCACATAAGATATGACTTACTCTTCCTTGCCTTCTGCTATGACTGTGAGGCCTCCCCAGCCACGTGGAACTGTGAGCCCAATTAAATCTCTTTTATAAGTTGCTCAGTCTCATATACATCTTTATCAACAGTATGAAAATGAACTAATACAGTAACTTTTTTTATTTAAAAAAATAGAACATATAGTCAAAGGTTTTAATATAAAAAGACTATTACCAGTTCTATGAGAAAACTTTGTAATGTGTTCCTTGACATAAAATCATCAATTTTTCATATTTGTATGTCTAAATATGCACAAACTATATGAACAAAATTAAAACATTGAGTTGTTTAAAATTTTAAATACATTACATTTATTTAAATAAAATAATACTTATTTAATATTAAGAAATAGGCAAAATTGCAAGGAGAGAGTATTCTTTGTTTCTCACTGTTTTGGCCAGTCTGGTCTCAAACTCCTGTCCTGAAGCAATCCTCCCACCTCAGGCTCCCAAAGTGCTCAGATTACAGGTGTGAGCCACCGCACCTGGCCTAGGGAGGGAGTATTCTTTATCCCTTTAACAAAATTTACTCATAGTATATTATTTCTTAATATATAAAACAAAAAATATGCTTGAATTATTCCTACACAACATTTTGTTCACAAAGTAAAAGCATAAAACAGCAATGTTCACAGTAATTGACAAGCTGACTCCAAAGTTTGGTGAAAATATAAGATAACTACAATAGTGAAAGTGACTGAGAAAGAGCAAAAAGATATGACCTCACAACTGGATATCAAGGTTTACTATAAATCTCCAGTAATAAACATGGTAGTGACACAGGTATAAGGGTAGACATACAGACCAGTGGGAAAGAATAAAGTCCAGAAATTGACCCACACTTAGTCAAATAATTTTCCACAAATATGCCAAAGTAATTGAATGAAGTCTAGTCTTTTCAACAAACTGGGTATCTATATGTAAAAAAAAAAAAAAAAAAAAAAAAAAAGATTTTCTAAACTTACTTCACAAAGCGTTAATTATAAGTAGATCTTAAGCTTACATATAAGATCCAAAGAGAAAATTGCAATGGAAATTAGAAAACATTATAATTGCATAGTAATAAAAACACAATATGTTAAAATTCAATTACAGCAGAAAAAAATTTATAATTTCAGATACATTTTTACATTATGAAATCAGGAACAAAGGAGAAAATTAAACCCAAGGTAATTAGAAAAAGAAAATAATACAAATAGTGGAAATAAACAATAAATGAATAGAAAACAATAGTGAAAATCAACAAATTCCAAATCAGTCTATTGAAGAGATTAATACAAAAGACAAAATAGATTAAAATAAAATAAAAATTAGGGATTTCTGGACAAGATGGCCAAATAGGAACAGCTCTGGTGTGCAGCTCCCCACGAGACCAATGCAGAAGATGGTGATTTCTGCATTTTCTTTCTTTCTTTCTTTTTTTTTTTTTTTTTGAGACAGAGTCTTGCTCCCTCGCCCAGGCTGGAGTGCAGTGGCGGGATCTCAGCTCACTGCAAGCTCCGCCTCCCGGGTTTATGCCATTCTCCTGCCTCAGCCTCCTGAGTAGCTGGGACTACAGGCGCCTGCCACCTCGCCCGGCTAGTTTTTTGTATTTTTTTAGTAAAGACGGGGTTTCACCATGTTAGCCAGGATGGTCTCGATCTCCTGACCTTGTGATCTGCCCGTCTCGGCCTCCCAAAGTGCTGGGATTACAGGCTTGAGCCACCACACCCTACCGATTTCTGCATTTTCAACTGAGGTACCCAGTTAATTTCATTGGGACTGGTTAGAGAGTGGGTGCTGCCCATGGAAAGTGAGCAAAAGCAGAGTGGGGCATTGCCTCACCTGAGAAGCACAAGGGGTCAGAGAACTCCCTCCCCTAGTCAAGGGAAGCTGTGAGGCATAGTGCCCTGAGGGATGGAACTATCCAGCCCAAATACTACCCTTTTCCAATGGTCTTCCCAACCCACAGACCAGGAGATTCCTTTGGGTGGATCACAATTTCTCACCACCAAGGGAACAAGACTGGATGAGAATGAGTTTGACAAATTGACAGAAGTGAGCTTCAGAAGGTGGGTAGTAACAAACTTGTCTGAGTTAAAGGAGCATGTTCTATCCCAATGCAAGGAATCTAAGAACGATGATAAAAGGTTAGAGGAATAGCTAACCAGAATAACCAGTTTAGAGAAGAACATAAATGACCAAATGGAGCTGAAAAACAGCGTGAGAACTTCGTGAAGCATACACAAGTATCAATAGCTGAATCAGTCAAGTAGAAGAAAGGATATCAGAGACTGAAGATCAACTTAATGAAATAAAGCCTGAAGACAAAAATAAAGAAAAAAGAATGAAATGGAATGAACAATCCTACCATGAAATATGGGACAAGGTGAAAAGACTGAACGTATGTTTGATTGGTATACCTGAAAGTGACTGGGAATATGGAACCAAGGTGGAAAACACATTTCAGGACACTATCCAGGAGAACTTCCCCAACCTAGCAAGACAGGCCAACATGCAAATTCAGAAAATACAGAGAACACCACAAAGATATTCCTTGAGAAGGGGAAGCCCAAGAACATAATTGTCAGATTCACCAAGATTGAAATGAAGAAAAAAATGTTAAGGGCAGTCGGAGAGAAAGATTGGGCTACCTACAAAGGGAAGCCCATCACACTAACAGTAGATCTCTCTGTAGAAACACTACAAGCCAGAAGAGAGTGGGGGCCAATATTTAACATTCTTAAAGAAAAAAATTTCAACCCAGAATTTCATATCAAGCCAAATTAAGCTTTATAAGCAAAGGAGAAGTAAAATCCTTTACAGACAAGGAAATGCAGAGGGAATTTGTCAGCACTAGGCTTCCCTTACAAGAGCTCCTGAAGGAAGCACTAAACATAGAAAGGAAAAACTGGTACAAGCCACTACAAAAACAAATCAAAATTTAAAAACCATAAACACTATGAAGAAACTGCATCAATTAATGGGAAAAATAATCAGCTAGCATCGTAATGACAGGATCAAATTCACACATAACAGTATTAACCTTAGATATAAATGGACTAAATGCCTCTATTAAAAGACACAGACTGGCAAATTGGATAAAGAGTCAAAACCCATTGGTGCTATATTCAGGAGACCCATCTCAAAGACACACATAGGCTCAAAATAAAGGGATGGAGGGAGAATTACCAAGCACATGGAAAGAAAAAAAAAAAAAAAAAAAAACAGAGGTTGCAATCCTAGTCTCCAACAAAACAGACTTTAAACCAACAAATATCAAAAGAGACAAAGAAGGCCATTGCATAATGGTAAAAGGATCAATTCAACAAGAAGAGCTAACTATCCTAAATATATATGCACCCAATACAGGAGTACCCAGATTCAGAAAGCAAGTTCTTAGAGACCTACAAAGAGACTTAAACTCCCACACAATAATAGTGGGAGAGTTTAACAGCCCATTGTCAAAATTAGACAGATCAATGAGACAGAAAATTAACAAGGATATTTAGGACTTGAACTCAGTTCTGGACCAAGAGAACCTAATAGACGTCTCTAGAACTCTCCAAGCCAAATCAACAGTATATACATTCTTTCAGCACCATATCACACTTATTCTAAAACTGACCACACAATTGGAAGTAAAACACTCCTCAGCAAGTATAAAAGAACGGAAATTATAACAAACAGTCTTTTAGATCACAGTGCAATCAAATTAGAATGTAGGATTAAGAAACTCACTCAAAACCTCACAACTACATGGAAACTGAACAACCTGCTTCTGAATGACTACTGGGTAAGTAATGAAATGAAGGCAGAAATAAATATTTATTATTTGAAACCAATGAGAACAAAATTACAACATATCAGAATCTGTGGGACACAGCTAAAGCAGTGTTTAGGGGGAAATTTATAGCAGTAAATGACCACATCAGATAATGGGATAGATCTAAAATTGACACTCTAACATCACAATTTAAAGAACTAGAGAAGAAAGAGCAAACAAATTCAAAAGTTAGCAGAAGACAAGAAGTAACTAAGATCAGAGCAGGACTGAAGGAGATAGAGACATGAAAAACCCTTCAAAAATTAATGAATTCAGAAGTTTTGTTTTTTAAAAAAAGATTAACAAAATAGATAGACTGCTAGCCAGACTAACAAAGAAGAAAAGAGAGAAGAATCAAAGAGACACAATAAAATTGATAAAGGAGAGATCACTGATCCCACAGAAATACTAACTACCATCAGAGAATACAATAAACACCTCGACGCAAAAAAACTAGAAAATCTAGAAGAAGTGGGTAAATTCCTAGACACATACACCCTCCCAAGACTAAACCAGGAAGAAACTGAATCCCTGAATAGACCAATAACATGTTCTGAAATTGAGACAGTAATTAATAGCCTACCAACCAAAAAAAAAAAAAAAAAAAAAAAAAGACCAGGACAAGACAGATTCACAACTGAATTCTACCAGAAGTATAAAGAGGAGTTGGTGCTATTCCTTCTGAAACGATTCCGAACAATAGAAAAAGAGGGACTCCTCCCTAACTCATTTTATGAGTCCAGCATCATGCTGACACCAAAACTGGACAGAGACACAACAACAATAACAAAATTTCAGGCCAATAACCCTGATGAACATTGATGCAAAAATCCTCAACAAAATACTGACAAACCAAATCCAGCAGCACATCAAAAAGCTTATCCACCATGATCAAGTTGGCTTCATCTCTGGGATGCAAGTCTGATTCAACGTACACAGATCAATAAACATCATCCATCACATAAACAGAACCAATGACAGAAACCACGTGATTATTTCAATAGATGCAGAAAAGGCCTTAGATAAAATTCAACACCCCTTCATGCTAAAAACACTCAATAAACTAGGTATTGATGGAACAAGTCTCAATAAGAGCTATTTGAGACAAACCAACAGTCAATATCATACTGACTTGGTAAAAGCTGGAAGCATTCCCTTTGAAAACTGGCATAAGACAAGGATGCCCTCTCTCACCACTCTGATTCAACATAGTATTGGAAGTTCTGGCCAGGGCAATCAGGCAAGATCAAGAAATTTATGATATTCAAATAGGAAGACAGGAAGTCGAGTTATCCCTGTTTGCAGATGACATGATTGCATATTTAGAAAATACCATCATCTGAGACCAAAAACTCCTTAAGCTGATAAGCAACTTCAGCAAAGTCTCAGGATACAAAATCAATGGCAAAAATCACAAGCATTCCTATACACCAATAACAGACAAACAGAGAGCCAAATCATGAGTGAACTCCCATTCACAATTGCTACAAAGAGAAAACAACTTACAAGGGATGTGAAGGACCTCTTCAAGGAGAACTACAAACCACTGCTTAAGGAAATAAGAGAGGACACAAACAAATGAAAAACATTCCATGCTCATGGATAAGAAGAATCAGTATCATGAAAATGGCCATACTGCTGGAAATAATTTACAGATTCAATGCTATCCCCATCAAGCTACCACTGACTTTCTTCACAGAATTAGAAAAAACTACTTTAAATTTCATATAGAGACAGAAAAGAGCCCGTATAGCAAAGACAATCCTAAGCAAAAAGAAGAAAGCTGGATGCATCATGCTACCTAACTTGAAACTATACTACAAGGCTATAGTAATCAAAACAGCTTGGCACTGGTACCAAAACAGATATATAGATCAAGGGAACAGAACAGAGGCCTCAGAAGTAATACCACACATCTAAAACCACCTGATCTTTGGCAAACCTGAAAAAAACAAGTGGGAGAAATGATTCCCTATTTAATAAATGGTGTAAATGTATATACCCACGATTTATAATCTGTGGGTATATATCCAGTAATGGGAAAAAAACAATTGCTTTTAGTCATGAAGTCTTTGTGTATGCCTATGTTCTGAATGGTATTGCGTAAGTTTGTCTTTTAGGGTTTTTAATGTTTTAGGTCTTACATTTAAGTCTTTAATTCATCTTGAGTTAATTTTTGTATAAGGTATAAGAAAGGGGTCCAGTTTCAGTTTTCTGCATATGGCAGGTATTTCTCCCAATGCTATCCCTCCCCTTAACCCCATCCCCTGAGAGTCCCTGGTGTGTGATATATCCCTTCTCTGCGCTCATATGTTCTCATTGTTCAACTCCCACTTATGAGTGAGAACATGCAGTTCCTGTGTTAGTTTGCTGAGAATGATGTTTTCCACCTTCAGCCATGCCCCTGTAAAGCACATGAACTCATTGTTTTTATGGTGGTATAGTATTCCATGGTGTATATGGGAAACATTTTCTTTATCAAGTCTAACATCGTTGGGAATTTGGGTTGGTTCCAAGCCTTTGCTATTGTGAATAGTGCTGCAATAAACACACATGTGCATGTGTCTTTATAGTAGAATGATTTACAATTCTTTGGATATATGCCCAGTAATGGGATTGCTGGATCAAATGGTATTTCTAGTTCTAGATCCTTAAGGAATCGCCACACTGTCTTCCACAATGGTTGAACTAATTTACAGTCCCACCAACAGTGTAAAAGCATTTCTATTTCTCCACATCCTCTCCAGTATCTGTTGTTTCCTGACTTTTTAATGATTGCCATTCTAACCAGCGTGAGATGGTATCTCATTGTGGTTTTGACTTGCATTTCTCTGATGACCAGTGATGATTAGCTTTTTTCATGTGTCTGTTGTTTGCATAGATGTCTTGTTTTGAGAAGTGTCTGTTCACATCCTTTGCCCACTTTTTGATGGTTTTTTTTTTTTTTTTTTCGTGTAAATTTGTTTGAGTTCTTTGTAGATTTTGGATATTAACCCTTTGTTAAATGGGTAGATTGTAAAAATTTTCTCCCATTCTGTACATTGGCTGCTCACTCTGATGGTAGTTTCTTTTGCTGGGCAGAAGCTCTTTAGTTTAATTAGATCCCATTTGTCAGTTTTGGCTTTTGTTGCCATTGCTTTTGGTGTTTTAGTGATGAAGTCCTTGCCCATGCCTATGTCCTGAATGGTATTGCCTAGGTTTTCTTCTAGGGTTTTTATGGTTTTAGGTCTAACATTTAAGTCTTTAATTCATCTTGAGTTAATTTTTGTATTAGGTGTAAGGAAGGGATCCAGTTTCAGCTTTCTACATTTGGCTAGCCAGTTTTCCCAGCACCATTTATTAAATATGGAATCCTTCCACATTTCTTGTTTTTGTCAGGTTTGTCAAAGGTCAGATGGTTATAGATATGTGTTATTATTTCTGAGGGCTCTGCTCTGTTCCATTGTTCTATATCTCTGTTTTGGTGCCAGTACCATGCTGTTTTGGTTACTGCAGCCTTGCAGTATAGTTTGAAATCAGGTATCATGATGCCTCCAGTTTGTTCTTTTAGCTTAGGATTCTCTTGGCAATGCGGGCTCTTTTTTTGTTCCATATGAACTTTAAAGTAGTTTTTTTCCAATTCTGTGAAGAAAGTCATTGGTAGCTTAATGGGGATGGCACTGAATTTATGAATGACCTTGGGCAATATGGCCATTTTCACAACATTGATTCTTCCTATCCATGAGCATGGAATGTTCTTCCATTTGTTTGTGTCCTCTTTTATTTCATTGAACAGTGGTCTGTAGTTCTCCTTGAAGAGGTCCTTCACATCCCTTGTAAGTTGGATTCCTAGGTATTTTATTCTCTTTGAAGCAATTGTGAATGGGAGTTTACTCATGATTTGGCTCTCTGTTTGTCTGTTATTGGTGTATAGGAATGCTTGTGATTTTTGCCATTGATTTTGTATCCTGAGACTTTGCTGAAGTTGCTTATCAGCTTAAGGAGATTTTGGGCTGAGATGATCGGGTTTTCTAAATATACAATCATGTCATCTGCAAACAGGGACAATTTGACTTCCTCTTTTCCTAATTGAATACCCTTTATTTCTTTCTCCTGCCTGATTGCCCTGATCAGAACTTCCAACACTATGTTGAATCGGAGTGGTGAGAGAGGGCATCCCTGTCTTGTGCCTGTTTTCAGAGGGAATGCTTCCAGCTTTTGCTCATTCAGTATGATATTGGCTGTCTTTTAGGTCTGACATTTAAGTTTTTTATCCATCTTGAATTAATTTTTTATAAGGTGTGAGGAAGGGATCCAGTTTCAGCTTTTGACATATGGCTAGCCAGTTTTCCCAGCACCATTTATTAAATAGGGAATCCTTTCCCCATTTCTTGTTTTTGTCAGGTTTGTCAAAGATCAGATGGTTGTAGATGTGTGATGTTATTTCTGAGGTCTCTGTTCTGTTCCATTGGTCTATATAAATCTGTTTTGGTACCAGTACTATGCTATTTTGGTTACTATAGCCTTGTAGTATAGTTTGAAGTCAGGTAGTGTGATGCCTCCAGCTTTGTTCTTTTTGCTTAGGATTGTCTTGTCAATGTGAGCTCTTTTTGGTTCCATATGAACTTTAAAGTAGTTTTTTTCCAATTCTGTGAAGAAAGTCAATGGTAGCCTGATGGAGATGGCATTGAATCTATAAATTACCTTGGGCAGAACTGCCATTTTCACGATATTGATTCTTCCTATCCGTGAGCATGGGATATTCTTCCATTTGTTTGTGTCCTCTTTTATTTTGTTGAGCAGTGGTTTGTATTTCTCCTTGAAGAGTTCCTTCACATTCTTTGTAAGGTGGATTCCTAGGTATTTTATTCTCTTTGTAGCAATTGTGAATGGGAGTTTACTCATGATTTGGTTCTCTGTGTGTCTGTTAATGGTGTATAGGAATGCTTGTGATTTTTGCCATTGATTTTGTACCCTAAGACTTTGCTGAAGTTGCTTATCAGCTTAAGGAGATTTTGGGCTGAGATGATGGGGTTTTCTAAATTTACAATCATATCGTCTGCAAACAGGGACAATTTGACTTCCTAATTTCCTATTTGTTTACCCTTTATTGATTTATCTTGCCTGATTGCCCTGGACAGAACTTCCAACACTATGTTGAATAGGACTGCTGAGAGACGGCATCCTTGTCTTGTGCCAGTTTTCCAAGGAAAGCTTCTAGTTTTTTTCCCATTCAGTATGATATTGGCTGTGGGTTTGTCATAAATAGCTCTTATTATTTTGAGATACATTCCATCAAAACCTAGTTTTTTGAGAGTTTTTAGCATGAAGGGCTGTCGAATTTTGTTGAAGACCTTTTCTGTACCTATTGAGATAATCATGTGTTTTTTGTCATTGGTTCTGTTTTTGCAATGGATTACATTTGCTGATTTGTGTATGTGGAACCAGTCTTGGATTCCAGGGATGAAGCCAACTTGATCATGGTGGATAAGCTTTTTGATATGCTGCTGGATTTGGTTTGCCAGTATTTTATTGAGGATTTTCTCATCGATGTTCATCAGGGATATTGGTCTAAAATTCTCTTTTTTTGTTGTTTCTCTGCCATGCTTTGTTATCAGGATGATGCTGACCTCATAAAATGGGTTAGTGAGGAGTCCCTCTTTTTCTATTGATTGGAATAGTTTCAGAAGGAATAGTTCCAGTTCCTTTTTGTACCTCTGGTAGAATTTGGCTGTGAAGCCATCTGGTCCTGGACTTTTTTTGATTGGTAGGCTATTAGTTATTGCCTCAATTTCAGAGACTTTTATTGGTCTACTCAGAGATTCAACTTCTTCCTGGTTTAGTCTGGGGAGGGTGTATGTGTCCAGGAATTTGTCCATTTCTTCTAGATTTTCTAGTTTATTTGTGTAGAGGTCTTTATAGTATTCTCTGAGGGTATTTTTGTGGGATCAGTGGTGATATCCCCTTCATCATTATTTATTACATCCATTTGAATCTTCTGCCTTTTCTTCTTTATTAGTCTTGCTAGTAGTCTATCAATTTTGTTGATCTTTTCAAAAAAACAGCTCCCAGATTCATTGATTTTTTGAAGGGCTTCTTCTGTCTCTATTTCTTTCAGTTCTGCTCTGATCTTCATTATTTCTTGCCTTCTGCTAACTTTTGAATTTGTTTGCTCTTGCTTCTCTAGTTATTTTAATTGTGATGTTATGATATCAATTTTAGATCTTTCCATCTTTCTCTTGTGGGCATTTAGTGTTATAAATTTCCCTCTACATGCTTCTTTAAATGTGTCCCAGAGACTATGGTATGTTGTGTCTTTATTCTCTTTGGTTTCAAAAAACATCTTTATTTCTACCTTCATTTTGTTATTTACCCAGTAGTCATTCAGGAACAAGTTTTTCAGTTTCCATATAGTTGTGCAGTTTTGAGTGAGTTTCTTAATCCTGAGTTCTAATTTGATTGCACTGTGGTCTGAGAGACAGTTTGTGATTTCTGTTCTTTTACATTTACTGAGGAGTGCTTTACTAAGAATTTTCAAACCAGAATTTCACATCCAGCCAAACTAAGATTCATAAGAGAAAGAGAAATAAAATCCTTTACAGACAAGCAAATGCTGAAAGATTCTGTCACCACCACACCTGCCTTACAAGAGCTCTGGAAGGAAGCTCTAAACATGGAAAGAAACAACCGGTATCAGCCACTGCAAAAACAGGCCAAATTGTAAAGACCATCAATGCTAGGAAGAAACTGCATCAATTAACGGGCAAAATAACCATTGAACATCTTAGTGACAGGATGAAATTCACACATAACAATATTAACCTTAAATGTAAATGGACTAAATGCCCCAATTAAAAGATACAGACTGGCAAATTGGATAAAGAGTCAAGACTCAGCAGTGTGCTGTATTCAGGAGACCCATCTCACGTGCGAGGACTCACATAGTCTCAAAATAAAGGGAAAGAGGAAGATCCATCAAGTAAATGGAAAGCAAAAAAAAAAAAAAAAAAAAAAAAAAAAAAAGCAGGGGTTGCAATCCTAGTCTCTGATAAAACAGACTTTACACCAACAAAGATCAAAAGAGACAAGGCCATTATGTAATGGTAAAGGGGTCAATTCAACAAGAAGACCTAACTATCCTAAATATATATGCACCCAATACAGGAGCACTCAGATTCAGAAAGCAAGTTCTTAGAGATCAACAAAGAGACTTAGACTCCCACACAATAATAATGGGAGAATTTAACACCCCACTGTCAATATTAGACAGATCAACGAGACAGAAGGTTAACAAGGATATCCAGGACCTGAACTCAGCTGTGCAACACACAGACCTAATAGACATTTACAGAACTCTCCACCCTAAATCAACAGAATATACATTTTTCTCAGCACCGCATAGTACTTATTCTAAAATTGACCACATAATTGGTTTTAAGTTTCTTCAAAGCATGTTTCCCCTACTGTTTCTGCTTGAATTTGAATATGCCAGAATTCCTTAGAGAATTATATAGTTAGGGAAATCTATCAGTGCTCTAAACTTAAAAACAAAAGATAAAAATATAATATATGCTGGCCATATATCCACATATATGTATATATTTCACCTTAGCTGTGATTCTTATTATTTCTTTGCCTTAATAACATATATGTATAATATCAATTAATTAGAAATCTTTTCTCCCCATAGGTACTGGATATTTAATCTTTATAAGCTTAGTTTTCTCCCAAGAATAAAAATAGTGTCTATTATGTTTGGTCTTTGTGACGATTAAATCAATAATGCATCTGACAAGCTTTGTACAGTTCTTGAGTTATATTAAACATTTAATGCTCATTTCCTATAAAAAATAAAAATGAAAAAGAATATGAGACAATGAAATCTTATTGTACACTTCCTTAAGTTAAGAAAAAAAGTGGCATACGATTAAGTAAAAGACAAAAACACAAGAGTTAAGTTTTTAATTAATATTAAATGATCTTGTGTATTTTCTATCTTATATGTGATTAATTTTCTGCTTTTTTTTTTTTGTTGTTGTTGAGACAGAGCTTGGCATCCAGGTTGGAATACAATGGCATAATGTCGGCTCACCACAACCTCTGCCTCCTGAGTTGAAGCCATTCTCCTGCCTCAGCCTCCTGAGTAGCTGGGATTACAGGCATGCACCAACATGCCTGGCTAATTTTTTGTATTTTTAATAGAGACAGGGTTTCTCCATGCTGGTCAGGCTGGTCTGGAACTCCCGACCTCAGGAGTGATCCGCCCACCTCGGCCTCCCAATGTGCTGGGATTAGAGGTGTGAGCCACTACGCCCAGCACTATATATTTATTTGTACATTTATTTTATCAAACTTAAGAGAAAGTAAAAAATACAAATCTAAGCTTAAAGTTAGGTTGCTATGAAAAGCATAATATGAACCATCTTAGACCATGTTGTAGTATCATAATGGTTTGAATATTTATAAGTTAGGAAAATGTGTGATCCTCTCTTTTACACATGATCTTAGCCAAGAGGGCATGAAATGATAATTATATACTTTAAAGAGCTCTTGAAAAAAAACTTTAAGACAATTGCAAGATATTCTTTTCAAATATATCCTTGAATATTTATAAAAATCTTTAGTCTGCAAGAGCAAGCTCCAGAAAATAAGTAGAAGCTTTTGTGGGAAATGTTAACATAGCTAGAATTAGGAGACATCAAAATTGCAGGCATACTCTACTTTTAATAAATTCATCATTTTTCTTATTGCTTGAAGCTGCATTACATGCGCGTTTTAATTTCACTGTGAATGGAATCTTTGCATAGTCTTGACAACAGAGAGACAGTCTAGGCTGTCAAGAAAAAAAAAAAAAAACACAAAAGCTGTTGCTGAGTGTGCAGCAAGCTGTCATGAGTTTTACATGAAGAGGTCAGAATTTTCTCAGAGAGTCACTTTCCAAGTATGGCATGCTTACAATAATTAGTATCCTGACTACTCAGAAGATGGTTGTAGACATAGCTGTTGTTTAAGGTAGCAGGCACATCAATGACAAGGCACTAGGTATTGATTTGTGCAGTGACATCCTTCTAACTATGTCATCTGAGTGAAAGAAGCCCCAAATTAACCAATAATAAAGTGTTAGAAGTTGTAGTAGCTGCTCTCTTGGGACTTGTTCTAGAAGAGTATAGAAGCCTTTTCTTCATCTAGGTCATCAATCCTGCTAAAGGACTCACATTGACATTAAGTTGACCAATAGAACAATGTAAAGCCTAAAGTAATGCTGTATCCCATATAAGTATGTGTGTGTGCATGCCATGTTTATATTTATTTTATCTATGTACTTACATAACAGTGTATGTATATCCATGTAAAACATAGATATATACCATAATAATATGAATAATTTTTAAGTAATGGCAATAATATGTAAAACTGTAAGATATTATATAACATCTTTGATAACACTATTTGTAAAACTAATTTCAAAAGCAAAAACCAGGAATTACTATATTTTCACCAGAATTAGAAATAGATAAACTTATCAGCAAGATTTGTTTTTGCTATTGTTTTAGTTTCTGATTGGACAATATTTTCTATTTTAATATGAGCCTTAGCTCATATTACATAGTTTGTAAGGAGCTACATAGTGTGTAAGGAGATCACAAATATGCCTGGATTAGATTATGCTAATATCAGCTACCCATATTTAACGGACAGTCAACAAAAAATATTTAATTACATTTGTTTTTGTCCGAAGTATCCCTTGACCATGTTAATATTAAAAATGATTTGCAAATGTTTGCATATTGCATGTTTATATTTGATATAAACTTTCAGAAGATAATTTTTCCTGCCTTGGTCTGAATTTTTTTGACCCTTTCGAGATTCCTCATTAGATAGCATGGGTCTACTCTTTTAGCTTCTATGTAGCCAAAATTTAGGGTCACATCTTAGCGTTTGGCTCATCCCCTTATCTCACTAATATGAGGTTTTTCTATAATGGACTTGATAAAAGCAAAAGCAACTTTAAAAAACGGCTCTCACTTTTTAAAGACTAGATTCTAATGTCAACAGAAATGACATAGGTATCAGCAAACATAGGGTTCTATCTTGCAGTGGGCTTCGTGGCTTACATCAGAATCTCAACAAAAGCCTTTGATTTTCTATGGCCTGATGTATGGCCCAGTTTGCTATTCAGGAGGAGAAATCCATCAGGCATGTTGGCTCATGCTTGTAGTCCTGTCTTTGAGAGCCTCAGTTGAGAGGATCATTTGAGGCTAGGAGTTCAAGGCTAGTCTGGGCAACATAGAACTACCCTCATGTCTACAAAAAAAGATTAAAAATTAACTATGTGTAGTGGCATGCACCTATAGTCCCAGCCACTTGGGACGCTGAGACAGAAGGATCACTTGAGTCCAGGAGGTCAAGGCTACTGTGGCAACCTGGGTAACTGAAGAAGAAGAATAAGAGGAAGCAAATGCTACCACTTTCTTTGATTAAGTTATTCATAGTTTCTAGGGACATGTATAGTCATTACTGAATGCCCCTGGCTGTTGCTCAGTACAAGCAGACTTACTTTCTTCACTGAACCTTTTCAGGCAAGAGAGAATGAGGAAGTCAAGTCTTAACTGGATTACAGGCTATGGGAAACATCTGGTCACTGGTTATTAACTTTTTAGGTTTGATTACTTTCGCAGCAAACATAGTGGTTGAGATTAAATGTTGATCTAACAGTTGTCCCCATCAGTGAATCTTGTTTTTTCAGGGATGATTCTTCTTCAGTTGTCTTTTTAGATCACTAACTGCCATCCTTTCTCCTACTCTGTACTCTAAGAATCTAGCTTCTGCAAATTCCTCACTTGGGCTTTCTTGCTCTCCAGACCCTCTGAGTTTGGACAATGTAAGACAGAAACAGGAAAGTAGAAGGTAGGAGGAGAGAAAGTTCAGGGCATTGTTTCATTTTTCTCTCATTCTCTTGCTATTTCAGACAATGGCTACCCCCTGTGATAGACACAGTCCTGTCTGGAACTCCAATTTTATGGTTCTATTTTTATTTCAGTTCCATTGACATTATTCCCTCATCTACATTTTCAAACATGGTGTGGTAAATGACTGCATGTTGTAGCTCTTTCTCTTAAGACAAAAGCTTTTGGAACCTTGAGCTGCCATGCAACAAGACAGGCTACCCCCAAACATCCCATACCATGCTTGAGGGATCATGTGATGAAACCACATAAAGATGGGCACTGGCAGAGGAGCCCTAGCTATTTGTGTCTTCCCAAGCAGGTGCCAGATGTATAAATGAAGAAGCCTTTGAGAAGACCCAAGCCACAGTCATCATTAGACTACAACCTCCTGAGAGTCTCCAGCCAGAGTCACCCAGCTGAACCACTCTTGAATTCCTCACCCAGATAAATCCAGATAGGTAGTAAATGGTTGCTTTTGTTTTAAGCTACATTGCTTTTGAATAATTTGTTACACAGCCATAGTGATTGAAACATGAACCAATTACTTCAAGGGAAATGGGAGAATAATATGAGATTTCTCAGTTCTTCTACCATCCGTATTAAAACCTCCTAAAATGCTTATTAAAACACATTTCTTGATTACACCTCAGATCTAAGGAATCAGCATTCTTTTGGCCTGAAGCTTCTGAAATAAACGCTCTCTTTCAGATAATTTTTATGCACTATGTTTGACAACTTTTGCTCCCAACTCTCTTAATTTCTTAAATTATATTTATTATTGTTCAAAAACAAATCCCCTGTTTTTAATTGGGGGAGATAAGGGAATTGATTGGAAAATACAATACAGTAAGAGAAAAACTACCAAAATACATAGAGAGTCAAAACATAGACATTATATCTAGTTTTTGTTTAGAACGTACATGAAAGATTTTGTCCACCAAATATTTCAGAACCAGAACTCACACTATCCTTTATATTCTTAGAATTTGTACAGATCTTAAAAGAATATTTACTTCCATATTCTTAAAAATAAAGAAAAAGAATTCTTTAATAAACAACGCACTCAAGTTTGTGAAACGTTTTGCTCTTATGAGTAAGTTATAAAACATTTAACTTAGTACTAAAAAAATACTCATTTCAGGCCGGGTCGGTGGGTCATGTCTGTAATCCCAGCAGTTTGGGAGGCCGAGGTGGGTGGATCACCTGAGGCCAGGAGTTTGAGACCTGCCTGGCCAACATGGTGAAACCCTGTCTCTACTAAAAATACAAAAAAAGTATCCGAGCGTTTTGGCAGATGCCTGTAATCACAGCTAGAAGAAGGCTGAGGCCAGGAGAATCGCTTGAACCCGGGAAGCGGAGGTTGCGGTGAGCTGAGATCACACCACTGCACTCCATTCTGGGCAACAAGAATGAAACTCCATCTCAAAAAAAACAAGCAAACAAACCAAAAACCAAAACCAAAATCAAACTCAATTCAAATATTGCTTATTTCTCTAAGACAAAAGAATGAATGATGTATCAATAACTTCTTATTCTTACCATAGTGTTGTATAAGATGAGGGGAAAATTAGTGTAGAGTATACCTGAACGTACATGTAGTAAAATGCAGCTTGCAACTTTTATGAGCTCCCAAGAAAAGATATGTCTTTAATATGTATTTCCAGCTTTTTCTTTCATTTAGAAATTTCTTTCTTCTTCATTTTCCTTCCTTCCTCCTTTCTTTCTTTCTTCCCCTTCCTTCTTTCTTTTGGTATCTCTGTCCTCCCTCAAGAAGTTCACTTTCTTTTTAGAAAACAAATATAAATGGTTAAAATTTAACTTGATTAAACTTAAATTTTGCTATTTAAATGAAGACATGTAAAAAACACAACAGGGAAAAGGAAAGAAAAACAAACAAACAAACAAACAAAATGAAAATCTTCCGGAGAAGTTAGGGACAGAGGAATTCACTGTTGAGCTAAGATTTGGGGATGAGTTCTCCAATCGGATGTTTTGAAAGAAAGAGATCTAAACAGGCAACAGCATCAGCATGTGAAAGGGCAGACCATACGGGGAATCGCTGTTGGTTTACTAAAGCATAAGGAATCAAATTAATGTAGCAGAAATGTGAAATGATTAAAATAAAATATTACAAAATGAATATTTTCAATCAGGCATTGTAATTATTTTACAATTTATGATAAATCAATGACCTTACCTAACTACTCAATTTTTAGTTAAATTATTTGACAAAAAATGAGAATTATTCAAAGTGAGAAAATAGGAGAATGGCAATGACTAGTAAGGTATAAGTATATGTAGGGTAAAGATGAAAAGATTTCACAAAATATTTGGAGGATTAAATACAAAATAACACAAAAAAAACCTTTTCTCAAATCTTTGTTGCAATGGGGTTGTTAAAGTAACTTTGAAATTTAGTCATTTTATGACTAACAGACTCAAAAATTAAACTTTTATCAACATTGAATATAATTTTCTTCATTAATTTTTGTACTACCTTCATCAATACAAAAAAGTATACTTGCTTAATGTATGAATAAGTAGGAAAAATAAATAGCAAAAGCATATTAATGCAAAACTTAAAATAACAGAAAAATAACTATTTAAAAATGTAAAACATTAAAAAATTCTAAAATCTATAAAATGTATCTATGTGAATAATTACAGAAATATTAATTTTTGATCATTTTGCTTCCTAATGATCTGCTTGAAAGTGGGAAAAGTGTAAAATTTAGCTATTTAGAGTGAGGTAAAGCCAGTATCATTGGAAGAAAACAAATTGAAAACATAAACTAAAGAACAAAATACTAAGATGATCGAAAATCGAAAAAAGTTTCTGAATTTGCAAAATTATCAAAATACATGGAAATTTTAAATGAACAAATATGCTTAAAGCTACATGAAAAAAGGGATTAAAACCATGTGTGCCATACAAATGTTACCAATATATGGAAACATCATGCTGGACATAATTATGCTCAGTAACTTTATTGTTTGAATTAATATTCTTTCATTTCAACCGATATTACTTACACAATTTTAACAAGTTCAGGCTATTCACAGACTGTGGGCTATGCGAATAGAGCCTGAAAAGCTAAGGGTTTATGATTTTTTTCCTGTGGGCATGAGGATGTATTGAAGGTATTTGGATAAGAGGGTTCTATATTTAGATATATTTGGCAGAGCACTTGAGTGGCAGGGTGGAGATGAGACTAGAAACAGCAACTCTAGAAATAGGGAAAATGTTTGGAAAATTTTGCAATAATCCAGCAGACAGATGTGGCCTCAGCAGAGGGCTCTGCCATGGCCTCTGTTGGCAGAGCAGAGCCAGTCGAGTTAGGGAAGAAGATACTGATAAGAGAAATAGTAAAATGACAGAATTGTGTTGTACCAGGTTTGTGCTTAATAAATTCAAGTTAAATTGAATTGAAGATTTTATAGATGGCTCTGTCTCTGTCTCTAGCTATCTCTCTTCACACATACATATATACATACTCATATTATTACTTTGTTTTGGCCACAATCTGCTATGAAGTAGAATAATCAGTTTAGAAAACTGATTGAATTCAGTGTATCTTGCAGCCTGGCAAAAACTGAACTTGCAGCTGTGCAGAAAGATCATAGACTTGAAATTAGTCAAATCTAAATTCCAACCTTGACTCTATCATGAGTAGATACTATGAGTTGATATTAGGAGTGTGTAATGATGCAACTTAACTTTCTGGGTCTCAAGCTCCTTATATCAAGAGTACTATTGCTACCTACCTTGCCACAGGGTTGTGATTAAACCACAGGAATTAGCATGTTTAAAGAGCTTAACTCATTCCTCAGTTAATGGCAATTCTTTGCATTTTTAACTATGATGTTCTAAATGGTATATTACAAATGTTCAATCATGCACAACTACATGAATTTAAGATAAAATCAATGTTCTTATTTTTGTTGAATACATTAAAGACTTCAGGCCCCCGGCGCGGTGGTTCCCGCCTGTAATCCCAGCACTTCGGGAGGCTGAGGCAGGCAGATCACGAGGTGAGGAGATCAAGATCATACTGACTAACATGGTGAAACCCTGTTTCTACTAAAAATACAAAAATTGTCTAGGTGTGGTGGCACGTGCCTGTAATCCCCACTACTTAGGAGGTTGAGGCATGAGAATCGCTTGAATCCAGGAGGTGGAGGTTGCAGTGAGCAGAGATTGCGCCACTGCACTCCAGTTTAGTGACAGAGTGAGACTCCATTTCAAAAAAAAAAAAAAAAAAAAAAAGAAAAGAAAAGAAAAAGACTTCAGTCAAATTTTTTCTTTTTGTTTTAAAGGTCGTTTTTTACAAAGCTTTTACAAACCTCCATCCCTGAATTTTGCTGCCCTCATTTGCTTATTTCCATATGGCTAATATCATTTGTGATATTTTTTAAAACTTCAGATATAGTTTTAAGACATACAGAGACAAGAACAGTTACAATTTGATCCTCAGGGAAAAAAAAATACAAAATTAAAATGCAATCCTGTTCACACCTGTAATTCCAGCACTTTGGGAAGCTGAGGCATGAGGATCACTTGAGCCCAGGTGTTCAAGGTTGCAGTGAGCTATAATTGTGCCACTGTATTCCAGCCTGGGTGAAAAAATGAGTCCCTGTCTTAAAAATATATGTATAATTAAATGACATCCTCTGTTTGAAAATAAGTAATTTTTGAGGATTTTATTTATTTTTTAACTTATCATAAAAAAACATGTTTCTTATTTAAAGTTTTAAATGTGATTTTAAAAATACCATTTATAAAGATAATTTGAGCAAATCAAGATCACACACCAATGTAAATTACTTGGTAATATTAACTGTCTTTGAAAATTTCTTAGAAATATCTCCTCAACCAAAACATTCGTCTTTGAAATAACATCAAATATGTCATTAAAATATTTTGAGCAATGGAAATTACAATTAATATTAGGCAAATATTCAGTCTCAGGGTATATATGTCTGAGACACTGTCATTTACCCTGCAGTCCTGTTGCAGAATTTTACTGTATTAGTAAATTTGCCCTCAGATTCTATCTAACAAACTTTCCTGAAAGCATAAATGTTTTTTCCAGAGAACTTACTGGCAATTGACATATCTTCAGAATGAGGGTGATATTAGTTGGATCATGACATCAAAAAAATATAGGCCATCAGTCTGCAATCTGGAACACTTCTGGAAGAGTTTCCAGTAGCAGTCCCACCATGGGACAAAATACATAGCCCTTTAGGTGTGTGTACTTTTGCACAAGAACCACAGGCAATCCTTGAATGACTCCATGGATGTTATTCTGTAAGATCTAGACCTAAAAATATGGGCAGGAAGCCAGGTGGGCTCCCATGACCCTTATACTAATGTAAGACGTAGATGTGCATGGAAAGCTACTAATATTCATACATATTTATTCTTATTTCCTCATAATCAGACATTTAAATGAAAACTGTGTCTTGGATGTACTCTCATTTATCACATTAAAATTTCTTTAATGGCTTTAGGATACAACTTTTCCAGAAAGACTGTCTCTACAACATTTGACCCCATAAGTCTAGACTCCAGGGGGATAAATCCCGGAGATGTACTTAAGCAGCACTTTGAGTCCAGAGAGACTTGGCATGCTAAACTAATAACAGATGACCGTAAAACCATCTGTAAACATGAAGTGCCATATAAATGCTTATTAATAAGCATTTTTCTCCAATTTATATTTATTTTTATTCCAAGATGCTTCTTAAAAATACATTATGGTTTATTGTGTATAATGCCTTTCAAACAAATTGTATTCAAGACATTTTAGAGAGTTAAATACATGTCAGTGTGTGGCATAAATTATAGAAGGACACTTTGAATGGTAAATGAATTAGTGCATTCAGTCATAAGGCCAGAGAAAAATGGGTTGTGTAAGCGTCTGGTTTGTAATATCTAGACTCCCTGGAACCAACACTTCAGATCCCAGCAGGGCAACTCTGTCCTTCATCCTTCTGAGATAAGAGTCCATTCAGTTTACAGGCTGCTGGTTTTTTGAATGATCCCTTGGAAGAGTAGGCATGTCCGCTCTGTGTGAACATTTCACAGAGTTAAGACAAGGAAAAAAAAAAACATTCAAGAGAATTTAAGCAGAACTAAGGTATTATTTTATATGGGCAATATTGTAATGGTAATGAAAGGCTGACTTAGAACGCAGCAGGAGTGAAGGCTTGAGAAGTATATTCAAGGTTTGACAAAGACAAAAAAAGAAATTTGTATCTGATTGGTTGTTACTACTGACCCCAGAACTGATTTTAAATATGGGGAAATGGATTCCAATATAACTGTAGAGTTTATAGCAGCATAGAATTGACCTGTGCTGCATAGTTGGTACTTTGGGTTGTCTTATGATTTTTTTATTAAGCATTAACTGAATTCTTAATGAAAAGCATTTATAATCTAGGAAAAACTTTCAGGATTTTAAGTGTGAGCAAGAAAAATAGGGCCCTCTCATGGAATAAAAAGGACACGAGTCACATTGGAATGTGACTTTTCTAAACACTGGAGCATGGTGCTTTTATGGGGTAACTTTCAAGTTTTCCCAGCCTCCAAAAACCTTAGCAAGTGTCAAGCATGATTTACAAGTAAGTAGAATTCAAATAAGTTGATGCAGAGAATTCTAATCTTTCCCAGATAATAATTTTTGATGGATTTTCCCAGATTCATATTTGGGTTATGAGGATGCTTAGAGTATAAATCAAAACTCAGGGTAGAGACAGTCCCAGGTTGCTCCTCTTCCCCTAAGAGACACTCCCCAAGTCCTGACAGTAAATAAAGAGCTGGGATAATCTAGGTGTATCTTTAAATGTCACCAGTGCATTAGATCACTGACTGGTGATTGCAATAAGCTGTTTAAGAAATACTTTTTTTTCCCTTTAAAACTAGCATTTGATATTTTACTTCTATAAGACACTGCCTTAAATCCACCTCTTAAAGTTTCTACTCTTTCTGAATCTTTGCCTTTTTCAAAGGGCCATATAGACATTGTTAAGTGTGATGAGGTGTCATACAGACAAGCTGGAAGGCCTGTGAATCTGTCCTGGGAGGAGTAAATTAACAGAAATAAAAGACAAGCATGAGACCAGAGTCTGGTCTTTCATTAAATAATTCTTCACTATAATGCAGGTATATGTATGGACAATCTTGAAGCAATGGAAGTAATTCTATTTATGTAAATAAAGAAGAATCAGATTATCAAGCCAAAGCATACCCTTCTGCCCTTATTTCAAATTTCACCTACCCAGCGTTTGTATTTTTTTCAAAACTCAAGGTCCTCCTCTATCAAAAATGTTTACCTGATCCAACTGTCTGGTTTAGGTCTCTTTCTATGGCTCTAATAGCATTCATGCATCCTTATCATCATCCTTCTTATCTTACTTAGCAGTAATTATCAACCTCCCTGTCTATTTTTCTCCTCTACTTTGTATACACATTGTGCTGTGCACTAAGGGTAATATACAGAATATACAACAAAAATATAATATGCAGAATAGTTACTTATTTTAGGGTATGATTTTCCTTCTGTCCTTCTGAAATTCAAATGCATGTATAAAAATGTACACATTTTTAAAGAACTCTCAGTACAAAAAGCAGTAACACACATTCAGATTACATTTTAAGTTGAATAAACAGATCATGAATATTTATGTGGTTTGGAAAGGCTTGCATGACACACTCTGTATTGTCAAACTAGATAATTATGCAAAGATAGTTTCACTTAAAATTACAAATGCCTATTTTAGTTTGTGTTCAACAGTTTTAATGCATATTGATAATGGAAGGAAATAGCTTCTATTTAAAAACAATACACTTAAGTTGGAAAAATGCCATTACAGCATATTTTAAAATGTCAAAATGGCTGGAATTCTGTTAGAGTAAGAGCTAACAAAGGTCCAAATGATGAATGATGTTTCAGAATAAAGTGTAACTGCCTCTTTTGAAGAGACTATACCTCTAAGATTCAGTCTTATCATTCTTTATATTATGGTTTCTGCATACCTTCTGTGTAGCTTGTCCAGTTTGACCTGTACATACAACAAAAGTGCATGAGGGACTTCAAACAGAGGTTATTATGGGTTAGGAGCAGAGTAACATATCTCTAATAGGAAATCATGTGAATGACAATTTATGTTGTTTATCTTTTTTCATGATAGAACATTTAATTAATCTTTTCCTAAAAGAGTGTGTGTTCTTAATGTCTATATGGATATGCATTTGGGCATGCAGAAGGTATGTTACTAGACACACAAAGGGGATAAGGAGGGTACCTGTGAGATAGCTGATAATACAAAGCACATCTACATATTTTACTAAAATACAGGATGGTAAGTAAGATATTGTCTTCACATTCTCTCAAGGAAAGAAATCATGGGCTTAGCAATCAGGTAGATGTAGTTTCAAATCCAATGACGTGTCCTTCCATACATTTTTTAACATTTTTAGACCTCAGTTTCTGTGTAGTGTCACAGGATGCTTGGGGTGTTGCTTTGCCAGCTGGAAGCTTCTGTGACTGGTGGTGCCTTTGCCCGAGTTTTTACTTGTGGCCACTGGGCTCATGCTGCCCACTTAGCATGGCAGCCTGTGCTCAGCTCATGCTACTGGCCTAAATCTCACGCCTGCCAAGGGTGAGCCTGGCATAGAATGGAAAGGGGTGTGTGAGCGAGCGAGTGTGGGGTCTGGCCACTGCACTTAGTCAGTCATGACAGCTGGGGCAGGGTGGGCAGCACCAGGCACCCAGCATTGGCACTGACTCCCTGTGAGGCTATGGTTGTATCAGGCACACCACAAACAGCTTCCACAACTGACATCAGGGAAAGTGGAGGCACCTGGAAGCTTGAAGACACCAGGAATTACAGAGTCCCAGAGAAAGTGTCACTGCCTGGATTGGGGAGCTCCTAGGTGTGGGCTCCCTGAAGGGCTGCAGCCCTTCTCTCTTTTTTTCTTCTCCCCTTGTCACCTGCAACATGGCAAGCAAGGGGTGTGTTTCAGCACTGTTTGTGTTACAGCTCTTTTAGCCCCACCATTCAGTGAGTCTTAAGTTCTTGTCCTGCACCCAGGAAGAACAAGGTATGCAGGCAATTGGAGGGTGGTCAAGGCAAAGAGGAACTGTTTTGAGTGACAGAACAGCTCAGAGGAGACCTGCAGTGGGTAGCTCTTCTTCAAACGCAGGGCATCTTGACAAGTGTTCAGCTTTCAGCAGAGGAGAGACCCTGGAGTGGGTAGCTCTTCTCTGCAGCTGGTAGTCCAGATAAATGCCCAGCTTTCAGCAGTGGGAAGGCCCTGGAGTGAGTAGCTCCTTTCTGCAGATAGTTTTCCAGTTGTCTCCTTGAGTCTGACTCAGTCTGGGGTTTTTATGGGCTTCAGATGGGAGGAAGTGTATGCTGATTGGTTCATGGATGGCCATAGGCAGACAGGGAAAAAGCACCATAAGTTCTCACTCAGATCTGCAGAACTGGAAGCCCAGCCCTCAGGCCTCAGGCCATCCCTGGCCTGAAGGTGAGGTTCTGCTGGGGACCTGCCCCTTTCTGCCCAGTAGCCTGTCTGCCTCCTGCCACCATTAACCTGCTGGCCATGGGGCCCCCAGTGCCCAGGCTGTTCGTGCCTAGGGGTGCCTGCAGTTCCATGCTGAGCCACCCTTCATCCTCTCTCAGTCTCCTTCCCATGCTCATTGGTACCCAAAGTCCAGTGGGGGCCAAGGTGGCAGGGGGCTGGTGTGTTAGTTCTGCCCCAAGTGTGTGCACACCCAGCCACATTCCAACAACACCTGGACTTGGTCTCAACCTTGCTCCAAAATTGGAGTGGGCACTGGGAGCTGAGAGAGGCCAGGCAGCGGGAGCAGGCACTTTCAAGACTGCAGGAACAGGGGTGCTTCCCAGGCACCCAAGAGTGCAGAGTTGCCCAGATTGGCAGCCATGGCTGGGCAGCTGTGGCTGCACCTGGGAGGGCAGAGCTCCTGCCTGCTCCTGACCTCCAGGAGCACAGGGATGCCTGAGTCCGGAGCTGTGGCTGGGCAGTCGCAGCTGCGCCTGGGGAGTGCAAGGCTCCTGCCCTATCAACTCAGAAAGGGATGGGGTTTCTGCCTGTTCCTGGCTTGACCAGCTCCATGCAGCTCGCAGACCAGGCCATGCCTCACTCACTGCAGCTGGCATCATGGCAGTGACCACTCCAGGTGGGCCACTGCTGCCATGATATGTAAAGTGTTGTGCAGAAGAACATCGATGCTTGTTAGCTTCCCTGAACTCTTCTCTTTCTCTTCCTCTTATCTCAATGCCACTGTAGCCAGAGTCAATCTACCACTATACATTCAGCACCTGAAATCCATGTTCCTTTTTTATGACTATTAAAACTGCAACCTGGCCACTGTATTGGCACATGCCTATAATCCCACCACTTCAGAAGGCTGAAAAGAGAGGATCTTTTGAGGCCAGGGATTTGAGAGACCAGCCTGGCAACATGGCATGACCACTGTCTAAAAAAATTTTAAAAAGACCAGGTATGGTGGTATGCACCTGTAGTTCTAGCTACTCAGGAGGCTAAGTCAGGTGGACCACTTGAGCCCAGGAGATTGAGGCTGTAGTGAACTATGATTGCACCACTGCACTCCAGCCTGTGTGCAAGAGTGAGACTCTCTCTCTGAAAAAAAAAAAAAAAAAAAAAACCCTCAGAAAACAGAAACATGAAACAGACAAACAAACAAACAAACAAACAAACAAAAACCTCCAGCAACCAACCCATTTGAATGCTCTGCTCTTGCTGAATGTTTTTCTCTCTTCACATAAGTCTAGAGGCAATGTTATTCAAACAGTATTTTTTCAATAAATAGGTTATATATTTATGGAAATCTGACCGGATTCAAAATATTTAAATTTCCTAGAAGGAAAAAACATCTTAAATAATTGATATTAATGTCAGTGGGAAAAAAGAAGAACTTAAATAATTTTCTTTTAAGGATACTTTCCTGAAATATAAAGATAGATTTTTTTAATCTGAAATATGTAATCTTTATTCCAATTAAGGATAGGTTTTAACATTAGAAGGGCACACAGGCCAACTGGCATAGTCCTCTGCTTTCAAGCTGGTACTCTTTAATATGACAATTCACAGCTGAGGCACTTGAGGTGAAACTGAAAAAGGAAAGAGAGAGGACCTTAAAAAAAAGACTTTAATACTATTTATCAAACTGTAATATGAAGCTGCAATAGGATGTTTCACTTTGGTTTGCATTGTTTGTATTTCCAGCCTTCTCAACAAATTTCTGTAGGTTGGTGCAAAAGTAGTTGCGGTTTTTGCCATTACTTTTATGGCAAGAACTGCAATTACCTTTGCACCAAACCAGTACTGCCCTGTTCTGAACTTCAGAGTACTTATATTCTCTTATTCTGAAGATTTTTCTATCCAGCTGTGAATGAGTTATAGGTTCCATAGAGAGAATGCTAAGTCATTAGCATTTCTATGGCAGAAACCAGCTGTTTCTTCTTTCCTTGTCAGACAATTAAACTACATTTTTCAGCTTGTCTTCCATTAGCTGTCCATGTGACTGTGTTCTAACCAATAGATTGTAAACAGAGGGACTAGGTCACACATGATACTTCAGATGAATTCCTTGTAGTGGATCTTCCAGACCATTTTTCCATTCTGATAGCCTGAACTAGAGACCACTGATGGCTGATGGCATTTTTGGGGAGGCACAGGGGGATGAGGTCTCACTTTGATTGCCCAGGCTGCTCTCAAACTTCTGGCCTCAAGTAATCCTCCCACCCAGGCCTCTCAAAGTGTTGGTATTATGTGAGTCACAATGTCCAGCCTTCACTTACAGCTCTAGAAGCAACCTGGTATAGGTAAAAATATCAGATGAAAAAGACTTTTGGATGACAGCCATCCCACTGGCCAGCTCAGCATTGGACTTTTTCTTGTATTTGCAAGAACTGTTTTAACTATACAAGTGAGATATTGTGGTTTAACCAATACAGCTGTTAGATTGTAACAACCTATTCATGAAGTTTAACATGGCTAGAGTACACTAGACTAAGATAAACCAACATTGCAGATGAACATTAAGACAAATGCTATGGAGAAACACGTATCCTATATTCTCATATTTGTTTAAAATACATTTGTTTTATATATGTGCATAAGTATTAAATAATACATATGAATACAAGCATATATATATACACATTACATATGCATGCTTGTATATAAACGCTATATGTGTATATATGTTTACAATGCCTATATATAATGCCTATGTGATAGGCACATATATAATGCCTATGTGATACATATTGTACTGACAGGAATCAAAGGGAAGAGGTCAAACTACCACACCATTGATAAGGTATGAAACTCCAAGACTTACAGGTAGCACCAGAACAGAAAAGCATTCCAGACACGAACTCTGACAATCAAGGAAGAGTGTAGGTGTGAGTATGGCATGGGAACAAAAGAAGTATTTGCAATATTGGAAAGAAGGACATCTCAAACACTCAGCGTGATGCCATGAGAAGCACTGTGGTGTGTGGAAAGTGACTAATCATTGACTGGTCCTATCAAAGTTATTTGTTCAAATGAAAAAGGAGAGCATTTCAAACACAAAATGGGAAATGGGGAAAATCACTACTCACTCTCCCTAGCAGAAGCATTGGAAATTTTTTCATGTATATATTTTCTAGAATTAAGAATTTAGGAAATAGAGTGACAGAGGTCTTGAATTAAGGTTATGGATGTGGAAAAAATTAAAAAGAGAAAAAAGAGGTTTGAAATATGCTATTAAAAGCATCAGCCAAAGAGCAAGATTTTATTAGAAATCTATCTTGTGTGGTATAAAAAACTTGATAAATATTTGTTTATAAGAAAGATAGTGACATTGAAAATATTATTTGTGTTTGTTAGTGCAATAAAAACTATTCCGGTCACTGATGTGTGTTGACCTTGGCTTGTATACATAAATAACAAATTCTTATCCTTGAGGAAGTAACTGGAAACTAAGATACACAGTTGTTTGCACAGTCATTATTACAGATGAATAATCCTGGAGTATTGTAACTGTAAATCAGTGTAGCATTTTTGCACAATAGTGATCAATGTTTTTAATTCTGAGGAAAAAAGACAAGGTACCTATAAACCTATGAACAAGAAACAATGCAGTATAGTAGTTAAGATTATTTGCCTTGGAGCTAGTTATCCTTGAAGTCAATTCAATGTCTGCATTAGTGGTCATGATTTCTTGAACAATTTGCTTTATATCTCAGAGCCTCAGTCTTCTTATCTGTAAAATGTGAATGAATATCTGTTTCCTAATGTGGCTGTGGGAAAAAATTTTTGTAAACACTGGTTTTATGTAGCCAGCTACAGATTAAGCTCAACAAAATCATTTAAGGCTACATTAAGGGTAAATCTCAGACAAATCTATGTGTCTTTACATAGAGATATGTATATATGTGTACCTACATGTTTATATGTTTTTATAAAAGAGTATATGCATTTAAATGTAAATGTGTTTATATATACATATGAGTGTATACATATGGTGTCCATTTGCCTGCTTATATAAAGACAGATCAAGAGAAATTTGGAGTCTATATTTATAGGCATGTGATGAAAGGAAGCAAGCAGATAATGGCATAAGGATTTAAAAAGCTAGACAACGAAGGCAAACAATTGCTGATAACAGTATTGTGAACATTTAAGCATACTAAATTTAACATTTCTAATCCCAAGAAGTAAATGTTTTCAGATCCTGAGAATTAAAGCCTTAGAGCTAATATAAACTTAAAATATTTAGGCAGTTAAAAGGTTGATATTCTTAATTATATAGTCACATTAATATGCAAATATGTGATCAATTTTAACAAAGCCTTCTAACACAAAGTTCTAAAAACTAGAATTATAGTAGACATGTATCATTAGCTTTGATATGGTTAAACTTTACTTAACTTTTTTTCTTCAGATGTAAAACAAATTGATATGTCTGCTCACTATTTCTTCTAAGGCTGCCATAATTTATGAAATGGGCTGCTGTCTATGAAGATAAATTGAAAATTTAAATGCTGTAAAATATTTGATACTATTATCATTATTGTGAAAGATATAATAGGACACAGACTCCATAAACTTGTGTAATATTTTTGCCAAGTACCAATAGACGATCATAAACAGAGAGTAGTAGCCACAAAGGAAGAATGAGCAAGATGGTTAAATATTTCTATTTCAAAAGAATATTGGGAAAATTGAAAGGAGTTCCAAGTACAGCCGTAAAAATAATATGAAGAGATGGAAAACATGTCTCACAGAGACAGGAAAAGGAAATTGGGGTGACTTTGTCTATAAAATAGAGGAATAAAAATTGGTTTATCTTCAGGATATAAAAAGACTCTATCAAAGGTATGCCATTATTCTACATGCCTTACTAAGAGAAATTGACTTAAAGTAAGAAAAGTTTTAAATGAATATAGGTTATGCATAATGGGGTTAATATTGGAGAGTAACTATAGAAAATAATTCAAACATTTTGTGTCTTTTTCTGTCTGTCTCTCTGTATCTATAGGCTTTAGATGATCTGAAAATCAATCACTAGTCCAATTTATCTCTGAAATCCTTTTCAGTTCTATAACTTTCAGAAAAATATCTAACTTATCCTGTTTCTTTTTACTAAATCAACCAGATAAATGATAATTTATCATTACTGCTGACTACCTACAAATATTATAAATAACAAGTCTGATTTGGGATGTG
This sequence comes from Rhinopithecus roxellana, assembly GCF_007565055.1. NCBI lineage: Eukaryota > Metazoa > Chordata > Mammalia > Primates > Cercopithecidae > Rhinopithecus > Rhinopithecus roxellana. The sequence continues at coordinate 119,191,518 of NC_044557.1, forward strand.
TCTGATAAAATATTTGATGCAACATAGTGGTTTAGCATACGGATTCAGGAGTTCAGACCTTGGTCTCCCTAATTTTAAATTGTGTTGGCCTTCGTTAAACTACTTACTTTATCCAAGCTTCAGTTTTGTATGTAAAATGGGGTTAATAAGGGCCACTATTTCATAGATTTTTGTGAAGATGGCATTAGAAAATGTATATAAAGTGTTTAGCCAGAATCTGCAATGTATTTAAAGAGCATTAGCTATGATGACGGTCAAAGTGTCAATCAATAAATATTTTAAAAATTATGTTAAATCCTTAAGCATTATATTCAATTAACTATGAAGACTTCAATGTGGTAATGCAGTGTATTTTATTTTTTAACAAATGAAGCTTAGCATTCTTTGCAAATTTTAGTAAAATCACTGATAGACCTATCAAAGTATTCAAAGTATTTAATTTTTGTATAGCATTTAATATGTTATTATGACTTTGAATATATTATAGGGTGACAGTGAATCAATATAGCTGTTTGATTTGTGCTGATAGTACAAATTACATTACTATCTCTCTAAGGGAAAAACATGTGTCCAGAAAAAAAATTTCTAAAGTACTAAATTTCCCATTTGTATTCCCAATGTTATTAAAGGATTTTCGATCATATTAACACAGATTACTTAATACAAACTACATAAGTTAGGCATAGAAAATAACATCTAAATGTGCTTATAAGTTCATCTCAATAACTCATAAAACAGACACTTTTGTCATCTTTGCTTTCTGGGGTGTTGGTTTTCTGAGTTTTAGCAGCAGCATTTAGCACTCTTGGAAAAGGAGCAGGGAATTTAGAGGAGAATAGACCTTCTCTTGGGTATCTTTCCCTTCTTGCCTCATGTAAGACCCAGGATACTAAGGAACTCTCAACAGAGTTCCTGCCTGTAAGATCCCTAAGATCCTGGAGGGTGTCATAAAGCACCCTGTGGAGTGTTTTTCTCTCTAGATATCTTAAAGAAGAATGTAGCTCTTATCTTTATAGTCTTGCTCAGTCAGAGGTCAAAAATGGGGAACAAAGCTCTTCAAACTCTCAAGAAGAAACAAGGAGAAAGAAGAGTAAGTAGTGGAACAGGGCCTTTCACTTAAACATGAATTCACCATGAGTACTTGTGATTAGGCATTCAACTTTGGATATCTGTCTGGAGTAGTAGTACTTTGAAATGTATAAATATGGAAGGAAGAAGAAAGAAAGTGACTTTTTTTTTACCTTTCCTGAAAAAAAATAATTTTTATTGACTATCTCTTAAATATCTAGCAATCTGCTTGGGAAACATAGACATAAACATATATAACCTAATAATATCAATTTAAATGGTATTTGAAGACAATAGTCCCAGAGCTATAACAGGCAATGCATAGCTAATTATTAGATGGATTTAAAGATCACAAAGAAGTACAGGAAATTCACTTCTCTAGGTTAAGCCAGAAGGTTATAATAGATTACATCAATTGTAAAACCCTGATGACTGTAAACAGAAATTATTAAACCTATATCATATATGTGTTAAAATGTATAAAAGTGTTTCAGGGGATACTAAACAAAAATCCCTCCTCCACATATTCTGCGATTAAAGGGGAAACAAAGCAGTAGCTGAAAAGCAGTGAGCCAAGTCAATACATTCTCTGGTCAACACTGTACATTTCAAAGAGAACATAGCAAAGGAGAAAAAAGTTCTGTCCTCCATTATTCCCTGGGTCTGCAGCCAGGGAAAATAGACACACAACTAGGAAAATGTTGACAAGGACACACTCAGTATGAATTTTGTGCTATTGTAGACAGAGAGACTAAAAAGTATATAAATTGTACTTAGAGTTTAAAAACTCTGATATCTCAGCAGGTATTGTGAAACAAGAACAATGTAGGGCACAGGCAAAGATTAATACAAATGGGTAATAGATGGTGAAAACGAGTTGGAAATGATTCCAATGAGAGAAAATACAGATTCATCCACTTCCCTATGAGGAGAGACTGTGTCTCGGAGATGCAGAGATATGCTGTGTATTGTTTGTAGTTTATTATATTTGGAATTGGCTTAATTGATCTATAATCTCTACGTGGTTTATTCCATTCTGTATGTTTAGATATTCTCGATTTAGCATGTGGTCCCCTTTATAAAGTGATAAGCTAAGAAACGCTGCTGGATTTGTTTAGTATCTATAGTGGTCTAAAGAGTGAAACATAATGCATTTCAGATTAGTGTATTGGTGGAGCCAAGTCTGCCGTAGAGGTATTTAGGAAAGCCTATACTTCACTGACACAGGCAGAAATACAGGGTGGAAGGAACATTCTATACGCAAGTGAGGATGATAGTTAAGTTAATAACTTGGCAAATCCAAGAGCTGGGTTAACTACATCTATGAATTTTTCATTGCTACATAACAAATTAGTTGCTTAAAGCATATTCTTTTATTTTCTCACAGTTTCCATGGGTCAAGTCTAGGGATGTTTAGCTGGCTTCTACACTCAAGATCTAAATAGGATGAAATTCAGGTGCTAGCCAGGGCTGCAATTCTCATTTGAGGGTTGGGATCTTTTTCCAAGTTTACTAGTTGTTGGTAGCCCTCAGTTCTTAGTAGCTCTAGGACAATGGTCCTTAGTCCCTACTGAACAAATGTAGTTCCCTGTCACATGGTCCTCTCCACAGTTTGCTTTTTCAAGGCGAACAGGTCAGCATCTCTGTTGCTTGATATCTTTCACTCAGGCAAGGCTTAGCCTCTGTTTTAAAGGGCTGGTACGATCAGGTCAGGTGCACCAAGATAATCTCTACTTTGTTGAATGTAAAGAAAACTGGATTAAGGACCTTAATGACAGCTGTGAAACCCTTTCATCTTTGCCATTTGTATTAGTCTGTTCTCATGCTGCTAATAAAGACCTACCAGAGACTGGGTAATTTATAAAGGAAAGAGGTTTAATTGACTCACAGTTCCACATGGCTGGAGAGGCCTCACAATCATGGCAGAAGGCGAATGAGGAGCAAAGTCATGTCTCTCATGGTGGCGGGCAAGGGAACATGTGCAGGGAAACTTTCCTTTTAAAACCATCAGATCTCATGAGACTTATTCACTATCATGGGACCACCATGGGAAAAATCCATCCCCATGATTCAATTACCTTCCACCAGGTACCTCCTATCACACATGGGGCTTAGGAGAGCTACAATTCAAGATGAGATTTTGTTGGGGACACAGCCTGACCATATCACCATTATAACATAACTTAATCATGGGAGGGAAATCTCATCATATTCACAAGTTCTTCCTGTACTTAAGGACAGGAATCTTGGGGTCCATCTTAGAATTCTGCCTTACCACATTACAATATTAAAGAATATTTATGTAGACTGTGATTACTGGCAGTTATGATAACTTCTCATACCTCCTTTCCCTCATTTTCTTTTCTTTCTTTTTTTTCTTTTTGAGATGGAGTCTCACTCTGTTGCCAGGCTCGAGTGCACTGGCATGATCACGACTCACCGCAACCTCTGACTCCCTGGTTCAAGCAATTCTCCTGCCTCAGCCTCCTGAGCAGTTGGGATTATAGGCATGCACCACCACACCTAGCTAATTTTTGTATTTTTAGTAGAGATGGGGTTTCACAATGTTGGCCAGGATAGCTCTTTTCCCTCATTTTCATAGAGATGAAAATAATTTTGTTTCAGTTGATTGCAGAGATTAAACAAGGTAATAATTGTAACATATTTTCAATAGTGCTTGCACATAGTGGTACTACATAATTATTTGTTAAAAGAAAATAAAGTATTTTAGAATCATTTACCAGCACATACTAAGCATTCAAGAATGTTTGCTGATGTTATTTTTTAATTATTATTAATTACTGAATGTAATGTTTGTCAGAAATAGTAAGATTCTGCTTTAAGTCCTTTTTGTAGCTATGGTATGATGTAAAATATATTATGCATTACTTTCATGATAATACTATAATTTATGCAAATAAGGTATGTGAAATTAATACTCTCTCTATATATTTTAAAAATTGTATACTATCTCAATAACCACACAGTAATTAGGAATGGTGTGTTTGAAGAACTGATTAATTTCAAGTAATGATTTTCTAGTACACAAGAGACATGGGCAGTTTTCAGTATAATTAGACTTTGAATGCCAAGGTCATGATCAATACAAGTTAAAAGACCATTTGCAAAAGCTTTATTTATGGAATTTATACAGACAATAAAATTTGTCTTTAAAAAGTTAAACCTCATTGTTAAAAATACGTCTGATGGAATTATTTGCTAATATCTCCATTATTTTAGCTTTCATCAATGTTTTTCAGGACAAGAGGGCATATTTTTTGAGCAAAAGAAAAAAAAAATTAGTTTAATTTGACAAGTGTCAATCTAATTAATAATCAACACAATGACATTTTAAATTTGCTTTAGATGGCAGTGTAATGACATCTATTGATTTTATATTATTGGATTGAATAGTGTCATCATTATTTCTGTGTGGCATGCTTTAGGCAGAATTTGAATTATGCAGTATCACAAAAAGTTATTTTTCTGATCTTTGTGAAACATGGGTGCAAATTGTCTCAAATGATATAAAATTTCATATTGCTATAGCAAAAATATTTCTCTCGATATATATTATACATAAATGTAAACAAAACATTTCCCCAGTATAATCTGCAACTATTAAGTTAATTATTCTTCATTCATTCAGCTTCTACTGATCACCTTCTGCTAAACACTTTGCAAAACATAATATGGCTATTATATGCGGGATAGAAGAGTCTAACAGTTGTAACATTTAGTATTGTCTTAAATTCCTTTCTGAAGAATAAAGACACTGTCCTTCAGGAAATGAGATGTTTTGACATTTACACATGGCCATAAAATACTTTGAAATCAGTCTTTCTTTCTTTCTTCTTTCTTTCCTTCCTTCCTTCCTTCCTTCCTTCCTTCCTTCCTTCCTTCCTTCCTTCCTTCCTTCCTTCCTCCTTCCTTCCTTCCTTCCTTCCTTCCTTCCTTCCTTCCTTTCTTTCTTTCTTTCTTTCTTTCTTTCTTTCTTTTTCTTTCTTTCTTTCTTTCTTTCTTTCTTTCTTTCTTTCTCTTTCTTTCTCTCTCTCTTTCTTTTTCTTTTTCTCTCTCTCTTTCTTCTCTCTCTCTCTCTCTCTTGCTCTCTCTCTCACACATGCCACATGCCCTAGCAAATTGTATTAATTTTATCTTGAAGATATACCCAGAAGTTGACTCCATTTTGACACTATCACTGTCCAACCCTGTACAGATCACCATTGCCTTCTACTTGGGTTGAATGGTGTCCCAACTGGTTTCCTATTTCTGCCTCTACTCACTTCCACAAAAACCAAAGCATCCAGAGAAAACATGTCACAATATTCCTTTCCTTAATCCTCTCCAGTGGCTTCCTATCTCACAACAGGAGTAAAAGATTAAGTCATAATTGTCCATAAGGCTCTACTGATCAGGCCACTCACTGCCCATCTAACCTCAACCCCAACCAGCATTTCCTGCCACTTTTCCTGCTTTAGCCTAAAAGGGACTCCTTGTGTCCTGAAAGATATGAAGTATGCTTTCTTTCATCTTAGGGCTATTTCATTTGCTCTTGTCCCTGCATGGTATCCTTCTTGCTTCAGGCCTGTTAAATGTCACCTTATAAGAGACAGCTTCTATAAAATGGGGCCTTTTGGGCCAGTCTTTTCCTTTCTTTTCTTTAGCACAAATTGGCATAAATTTGTTTCTCTATTTATTGTTTGTTTCCCTCCCTGCCCCAAACCGTTACACTTATGGAGTATGTTTTTGTTGTTCCTTGATATGCCTCAGTACAGAAAATTGTGACTGGGTACTTAGAAGGTGACCTATTCTTATTTCATTTTATTAAAATTTAAAAAATTGTGTGGCATGTAAAATGAGAATCTGATTATATTCATATTTTTCTGTTCAACCAAATAAATTCCTTTGTCAAACTTTTTTTTTCTCAGATTGCAATAGCATTCTTGTTATTTTTACACTTGTGTGTATGTGTGTCATGATTATTGTTACTGGAACTGAGAACATAAAGAAAACTTCTGGATTAAGGTCAATTTCAATCTAAATCAAAAGAGAAATTCAAAGCAGGTTGGATTATTTTGGTTTTGTGCTTCCCATTTTTATATTATTTTCTCCTACTTCATTCCTTCTTTCTCTGTGTTGAGTTTTCTCTTTTCCATTCCCTATGTTGAAAGACTTACGGAAAATGCACACTGTTCCTGGTTAAAGTTTGAGAAGTGGAGGCATTTTCAACTTTTCGCACTACTCCTAAATAGAGAAGGAAAAGTAAAGGAGCAAATATTAGAAGAACAACAACAAAAAGACTTTATCACAATGAATAACAAAAGTGCCAGAACCAGAAACTGCAGATTAGGAAGCAAATTGTGAAGCCTTATCATGGATGCAGTAGAAGGCTATAGCCTGAAGGTGTGCCTTCTTAGACCGCCTGCAGATTATGGATTTCTCTAAACTTGAAAGACTTTCTCAAGAATGACTTAACAGAAGATAGGGTCTAGAGGGCTGTGTATCTCAGAAGCAGCAGCAAATATTCCTGCAGAGAACAAGTTTAGCTCTGAACTAAAAAAAAGGGGAGGTGAAGACAATGGAGGAAATAAGTAAAGCTTATTTCTACCTACAACCTATCTTCCAGCTAAAAGCAGTGAAATAGGATAGCAGTGATCTATGGCAAAATGGAGAGCCTTTTTCACCCTAAACCCTTGTGCAACAGACTGGAGGGAAGATACACTTGTCAGTGTAGAGGAAATTGCATGCATAATGAACGTTCTAGAGAGAAAAATAATGGTGAGAAGTTTCAAGTTGGTCCTCTCAACAATTCCTCAAAAATTAACTATATGTAAGTATTGGTTTCCCATTGCTACCATAATAAATTACCACAAACTTAGCCCCCAAATACAATAAAAATTGATTTCACAGTTTCTGTGGGTCAGAAGCCTGAGTGGGCTTCTGTGTGCTGTTAGTTGAAATGAAGGTGTTGACAGAGCTACATCCTTTAATTTATGTAACTGAAAGCACTGACTTTCAAACTCTTTTAGGTTGTTGCCTGAATTCAGTTCCTGGCAGTTGTAGGACTGGGGTCCCGTTTCCTTGTTGACTTTCTTTTCTCTTAAAGGCTTCCTGCACTTCTTTTTGTGCTTCCAGCAACAACAGATGGAATCCGTTTCACACTTCAAATCTCTCTGTCTTCTGCTGCCTCTCTCCGGCTCCAGCTCAAGAAAGTTCTCTGCTTTTAAGGAGTTACAGAATTACATTAGGTCTATCTGAAAACTTTGAAATACTATCCTTATTTTCAGCTCATTTACTTTTCATCTTTTAAGTTCCTTTTCTCATGTAAGGTAACATATTCATAGGTTTTGGGGCTAGGGCATGACCATTTTGTCTACCACAATAAGAACGAGTAACATAACAATAATGTACCTATAAATAGAATGTAAAATCAAAGGAAAAAAAAAGAAATGCAAACATAATACACAGAAGATAAGTTGAACACAAGAAGAATCACACAAGGAAGTAGGCCAAGTGTTCTGAAAACAAAAGTTCTCCATCGTGTCAAAGAAGCTCTAGTTCCAGCACTTTGGTAGGCCATGGCGGGAGGATTGCTTAAGCTCGGGAGTTCAGACCAGCTTGGGAAATACAGTGAGAATCCATCTCTGAAAAAAAAAAAAAATTACTCAGTCGTGGCAGCACATGCTTGTAGTTCTAGCTACTCAGGAGGATGAGGTGAGGAGGTCAAGGCTGCAGTGAGCTATTATCACACTACTGCACTCCAGCGTGAGGAACAGAGTGAGACACTAAAGAAAGATAAACAGAGATTTAAGAGATTTGACAGAACTTGACAAAGGAACATTTAAAGAAAATTAAAATGTCAAAAGATGAAAGTTACATGTAAAGCAAAAAAAAAAAAAAAAAAAAAAAAAAAAGCACAGCCATCGCTGAAATCATAATAAGCATCAGGAAGATGCTTAAGAAAACTTTTCAAAAATAATAATAATAAAATATAAAACTTTACATAATTTTAGAAAATACAGTACATATAAATTAAATGAAAAATTTAAATATAGAAAAATATAATTAAATGTATAGGATATCAGAAAAAAAATCTAAAATGTTCCGAAATACAATCAAAGAAAAATTTCTCGAAAGGATCAGAAGGTAGACCAAGGAAAACTAATTTCAGAAGAGATTGCAAATGTTCTAAACTTTGACAGGGTAAATATAAACTAAAGTTAAAACATATAACTTTAAATATAATGACCTTAAACTTAGTATTTTTCGTAACCATCTTCATCTTGAACTTCAAGGAATAAGAGATGTTTTAAAGTAATCTCTGTAGGGATTAGCAATCATAACATATTTTATTTGAATTTTAGCAAGTACTTTAGTGTCAGTTTAGCTTATTGTTCTTAAGTTAAATTCAGGTGAAATGTAATTTTAAAATTTTATTTGTATAAATTTCATCTACTACAGACACACCTTAGAGATACTGTAGGTTCTATTTTAGACCACCTCAACAAAGCAAATAGCCAAATAAAGGGCATCACACAAAATTTTGGGTTTCCCAGTGCGTATACAAGTCAGAATTGCAGTATACAATAGCATTATGTCTAAAAAAGCAATGTATATGCCTTATTTTAAAAATACTTTATAGCTCAAAATTGCTAAAGATTATCTGAGCCTTCCGCAAGTTGTAATGTCTTTACTGGTAGAAGATCTTGCCTCCATGTTGATGTCTGCTGACTAATCAGAGTGGTGGGTGCTCCAGATTGGGGTGTGGTAATTTCTTCAAATAAAACAACAATAAAATTTGGACATCGATTGACTCTTCCTTTCACAAGCCATCTCTCTGTAACATGCATTGCTGTATGATAGCATTTTACTCACAGTAGAACTTCTTTCGAAATTGGAGTCAATCCTCCCAAATGCTGCCACAGCCTTTATCAAATAAGTTTATGGAATAGTCTAAGTCCTATTTTGTCATTTCAATATTATTTATGGTATCTGTGCCAGGAGTAGATTCCATCTCAAGAAACCAATTTCTTTGCCCATCCATAAGAAGCAACTTCTCATCGGTTAAAATTTGATAATGGGATTGCAACAATTCAGTCAAATCTTCAGGCTCTACTTCTAACTCTAGATCTCGTGCTGTTTCCATCACATCTGCAGTTATTTTCCCCACTAAAGTCTTAAACCCTCAAAGTCATTCAGGAGAGTTGAAATCAACTTATTCCAAACTCATATTAATGTTGATATTTTGAACTTCTCTCATAAATCATAAATGTTCTTAATGGCATCTATGATGGTCAGTTTTTTTTCCAGAAGGTTTTCTATTTGCTTTGCCCAGATACATCAGAGAAACAACTATCCACATTAGTCTATTTTCACAATGCTAATAAAGACGTACCCAAGACTGGGTAATTTATAAAGGGAAGAGGTTTAAGGGATGCATAGTTCCATGTGGCTGGGGAGGCCTCACAATCATGTTGGAAGGCAAAGAAGAAGCAATGGCACATGGTGGCAGGCAAGAGAGCTGGTGCAGGGGAACTTCCATTTATAAAACCATCTGATCTCATGAGACTTATACACCACCACGAGAACAGTAGAAGAACAGTATGGGGAAAACCGACCCATGATTCGGTTATCTCCATCTGACCCCACCCTTGACATATGGGGATTATTACAATTCAAGGTGAGAATTGGGTCGGGACACAGCCAAACCATATCACTATCTATGGAAACTATAGCCTTACAAAATGTATTTCTTAAATAATAAAGTTGAAAGTCAAAATTACTTTTCAGCCCATGAGCTGCACAATGGATGCTGTGTTAGCAGGCAAGAAAACAACATTGATTTGCTTGAACATGTCCATCAGAGCTCTTTGGTGACCAGATACATTGTCAATGAGCAATAATATTTTGAAAGAATTTTTTTTTTTCTTTTCTGAGCAGTAGTTCTGAAGAGTGGGCTTAAAATTCAGTAAACCATGCTGTAAACAGATATGCTGTCATTCAGGCTTTGTTTTTCCATTTATGGAGAACAGACAGAGCAGATTTAACATAATTTTTAAGGACACTAGAATTTTCGAAATGGTAAATAAGCATTGGCTTCAACTTAAGCCAAAACTGGATTTGCCCCTGACAAGATGGTTAGCCTGTTCTTTGAAATGTTGAAGCCAGGCATTGACTTCTCTTCTCTAGCTATGAAAGTCCTAGATGCCATCTTTTTCCAATAGAAAGATGCTTGCTTTATGTTGAAAACCTGTTTAGTGTAACCTTCATCGGTGATCTTAGCTGGATCTTCTGGCTAAGTTGGTGCAGCTTCTTTGTCAGCATTTGCTACTTCATCTTGTACTTCTGTTACAGAAATGGCATATTTTCTTATACGTCATGAAACAACATCTGCTAGCTTCCATCTTTTCTTTCGCCAGCTTCCAACCTTTCTCACCTCTCTTAGACTTCACAGAACTGAAGAGATTTAGGTACTTGCTCTGGATTAGGCTGTGGCTTAAGGAAATATTATAGCTGTTTTGATCTTCTATCTAGACCACTAAACCTTTCTTCATTTAGCAATAAAGGCTGTTTCACTTTCTTCGGACTCCCATTCACTGGAGTATACTTTTATTTTTTTTTACGTATTTTTTCTTTGCTTTTACAAGTTGGCAAACTGGCACAAAAGGCCTAGTTTATTAGCCTATCTCTGTTTTTCACATGTCTTTCTCACTAAGTTTAAAGTTAAGCTCAAACTGAGAGATGTGCAACTCTTCCTCATTAAATGGCCTAATTTCGTTGTGTCTCACAGAATAGGATGTCCTGAGGATAGGCAGAGACACAGGGAATAAGTCAGTTAGTGGAGTCGTCAGAAATCCACATTTATTGACTAAATTTGCCATCTTAGGTGCGGATTGCTTCATGGTGCTTCCAAAACAATTACAATAGTAACATAAAATATCACTGATCACAGATCACCACAGAAGACATAATAAAATTAAAAAGTTTAAAATATTGAGATAATTTTCAAAATGTGACACAGTGACCCAAAGTGAGTATACACTGTTGGAAAAAATGGTGCTGATGGACTGGCTTGGCACAGGGTTTCCACAAACCTTCAATTTGTGAAAATCTCAATATCTACAAAGTACAATAAAGCAAAGCACAATAAGAAGGTATGGCTTTATTTATCTAACTATTTAGCCATCTTTAATGTATCTACCCAGCCATTCTTTTTATATAAACACGTGTATTGAAGGTCATTTGTGCACATATTTATCTTGACTATGGTTAAACCTAGTTGATGGGATTTGGGATGCATGCATAATTTTCTCCTTGTATTCGATTGCATTTGTTTGAATTAAACTGTGAGCATACACATATTTCTTTAACAAATAAAATATAATTGACATTTTATTCTTCAAGTTTCATTCAGCTTCCTACTTCGTGTCTTTCCCTTTAAAAAGGCAAACTGTATAGTCACTTCAGGGTCCAACAGCGCTCCTAAGTGTCTTCCAGGATTTTTATCTGGAAGTCTCTTAGGATTGCATTAGCACATATCTGAGACGGTGTGTCCCAATTATGCTTCTGCACTGGACTAGTTCCAGTAATGGAAACTTTCTCCGAAGTAGAGTGATTCACCGGCTGGCTCTAAGAGAGTTACATACAATCTGGATATTAGGAAGAGCAGACAGCTTATCCAGGCTTTCTTATACTTATTTTGTCCATATTGCATCAGTTATAGAATATATTGATTGAGGTTCCTAATACTCCCCTGATGTCTATGCTTAGTGAGACTAGGAGATTGACTTAGTATGGCACCTTCTTACCATACCATGTCTCTTGAGCCTTCTCTATATTCATGTGCTATCCCCCTAATGTGATCTCTATCACTTACCAACTTACTTTGGGCTTGTAATACCACCCAAAATAAATGCATGTTGCTTTGGGGCTCATAACACCACCAAATAAATAAACATTGTACTTTGGTCTTGTAATACCATCCAAAATAAATACTCATTGCTTTTATGTAATACAATTTTAGATCACCGTATTTTGGAGATATGGGAGTAAAATGCCCAACAATTAAATTGACCTTCTATCTATGTAATGATTCAGTGGGCATTACCTACAGGAACTGATTTGTAAAGAATAACAACTGTAGGCGACGTGAGATTCTGATTCATCTTTATCATGTGGAAAGATGAGTGTTGTAATGCTCATCATTATTCATACGATATAACCACTACAATTTAGTTGTGCAAACAGCTTTTCTTGAGAGGCTGAAAATAAAATTGTAGAGATATTGCAGGTCACAATATCAGTGCAATTACAATACTAATTTAATCAGTACCTACTAATCAGTTTTAAACAATATTTTATTTCTTCATGTTTCCAATTACCAGATCCCTTCCTTTATCAAATACAGATACATTATCAAATAATTTTATTCCTAATATGTCATTAACTTAGAATTTTTTATCATATGTATTTCTCAAAGTGGCATTTTGTAGTATTTCAACATTTCATTTTATAATAAACTCTAATTTAGATGGTTATATATTTTTAAAGCATATGGTAAAAAGATCTCTCAAATATATTTTCTGCGAAAGTTTAAAGCCAAGTGCCTGTTACCGTTTTTTTCCCCTTCTCATTTACAGTGACATACAACAAAGAAACTGTTCTAGGTGAACAGAATGATACAAAGTGAATCTATAATGTAAGTTGTCAAAATAAAACATAGGTCAGAGACCTGAATTATTGCCAGACCTCTGCCACTTTCAAGTCACTTCACTTCTTTTAAGACTCACCTTCTCTACCCATAAAATTGAATGGCTGAATCACTTTAGTTGAAGTCCAACATTTTTCCAGTCCTAAATTTCCATGATTTTTTTATTTAATTCATATTTTAGATTCAACTTATTTTACAGTAGAGCTTTCATATTTGCTAGGCAACGACTATGGAAAAGGATATATAAGGGAGACACAGAGTGAAAAATCTAATTTTTTGTTTCTCATAAAAATGTGAGTCTTCGGATAATTCCTTTAACCATTTTGGTTCCCAATTTCCCTATTTGTAAAATAAAACATTTATGTAGGTGATATCTGATGGTATCACCTTGGCCTTATTTATCATTATTTATCACTGTAGACACACAGCTATTCTAAAGGGTTTACATAGACTTTCCTTTTCCCTCTGCTCCTCAATATCCCAGTTCCCTGATCCTCACATTATGGTATCACCGTCATAACAATGTTCTAAGAACTGAAAACCAATGAGTATTTTGCATGTTCCTGATTGTCAATTTTATTTCAAGCATTTTGGGAGAATGAGAAAGCATTGTTTATAAATATTAGGGGAAAACATGGTATTCTGAAATACATATCAAAGAACATTAATAATTAAGGTAAAAGATAAGATGTCAAATAATTTAGTTATTGCTTTCTACAGTTACGGCTTATTAGTTTAAAGAAGTCCTCTTGCGTATTGTCTCAAATAAACTAAAACTTTTCTATCTGTAAACGTCGAATATGCCTAACTATATATTTGCCACTTTCTACATAGGGCACATTATTAATATATTTATATATCCCTACATTTCTGAAATACGGTACTTTTATTTTTCAAATAGCATTGTTTAAACTGTTTTCTGATCTCCTTTTAATCACACTAGTTTGTTTACTTTCATTTTTAATTAATTTTACATATATTTTTGGTCAATGTCTTAAAATAAAGAAATTAAAATATATTTTGCAAATATTTTGTTCAAGGATTGAGGTGAGAAACATGGCTTATTTTCTAAGATTTGCATTTTTAAGTGACTTCTGATGCAGTCAGATTTCATTCCATATATCTTTAATTACATTACTATGTAGTCTATTCAATCCAAATTGAAATTACTTAGCTAAACAATTGAAATTATACATAGATTTTTAAAAGAAAATATTGGATTGCTTCAAATGTTATTAGCTCATAAATTTTGAGCCGATCAGTGTTTGAGCATTTGCCATAGAAGATAATTTCAAATTATTGAAACACTTCACATATTTTTAAAACCACTTCAGTGGGGGAAATGATGACATTCTGAAAATGCCTGTAAGGGTGTAAAATTATCAGAGAGCTTAAGTGCTTCAGTGTGAAAGTGATCGAGGTTCTTTGCTTCTACATCACAAAGCAATTGAAAATTACTGAAGTGGTTCAAGTGGTTCATGTTTCCAGAAGAGTTTTTAGTCTTTCGTCCTCAGAGTGCTTTAAATTTTTGAATGTCAGAATAATTCCACAAGGTTACGTATGTACGTCTTGTCCTGATTATCAGTTTAGGAGTCAAGGCTAATATTGAAATTCTGAGCTGAGTCTAGGTAAATATAAAGTGATTGGAAATTGCTGATTTCAAGCAGCCCCGGCAAAAATTCCATAAAGCCGGATCTACATGTGAAAACCATAGTCCAGAATTTAGCTCATTATTCAGAAAAATGAGGTTGGAGTGATTTTGAAGGGTACAGGGACCAAAAAGGGAGGTAATATTATTTTTGGTTTCTTTAGTCTCTGGTTAATATGAATATCAATTTCAATTGAAAAATGATAGTCAAGGCTGAGTGCTGTGGTTCACACCTGTAATCTCAGCACTTTGGGAGGCTAAGGCAGCAGGATAAGTGAGGCCAGGAGTTCAAGATCAGCCTGGGCAACATAGCAAGACTCTGCCTCTATCAAAAATTAAGGAAATGAAATAAGAATTAACCAGTCATGGTGACACACTTCTGTAGTCCCAGCTATTCAGGAGGCTGAGGCAGGAGGATGACTTGAACCAGGAGTTCCAGGCTGCAGCGAGCTATGATTGCACCACTGCACTCCAGTCTGGGCAACAGAGAGAGACTGTATCTGAAACAAACAAACAAACAAAAAAATTAGAATGCAATTTTTTTATAGATACAAAAACGATCAAAATGCAGATAAATGGTGACAAATTTGTGATACTAGAGCCATAAGAATCCACATCAGATCTTCAGACTTACCAGTGATAAACACTATAATTTTAGAATTGTTTATGTAGAATCTCAGAATGTTCCATCAACTTATTTTAGCCTTGTCTTCTTCTGGATTGAGTATCTTTAATACCCAAACCACCTCATTTTAAGGTCATCTATTTCAAGCTTTAAACATATATGGTCTGATAGGTAGCCATTTAACACATATTTACTGAGTGCCTACTGTGTGCCAGACAATGTGCTGAACACTAGAGGTATCATAAAATACAGATAGAGCATTTGTCCTCATAAGCCTTAGAGTTAGAAAAAACTTTAGAAGGCTCAAAACCAAACTTTATTTTACAAATAGAAAAGCTAAAACCCGGAGAAATAATGTATTTGCTTATCGTCCCAATTTTAGTGTGAGGGGCACAACAAAAACTATCTTTCAGCAAAAGCATCTCTCCACTAAACAATCTCACTTCCTTCCCCTGATTTCATTTAAATTTCACTTTCCTGGTATTAGTAGTCTTTTTGAAGTTTGTGAGAAGATAAAGTCAATGGACAAGAGATTGGCAGAAATACAATACTCATAAGTACCAGTAATAATTTGGCTTCAGTTCCAGCCAAAAACATTATCAATAAATAATATAGACAAATCCAGTATGTCATTTGGAGTAATTGCTAATATCTGAAAATCAGCTTCAGATAATTGGGATTGAAAATCTGATATACTAACATTGTAAATGTCAGAAGAAGTATGAATGCCTTATTGAATAAATATTATTACAAGATCAAAATTTCAAAATATAATGACGAGCACAAAATTTAAGCATAAAAGTATTGAGAAAATTAAATCAAATATGCCAGTAATTGATTCATAGTATATTTCTTAATAATTTTAGTTAGAATATTACACATTTTTAAGCCAAAAGATGTTTCTTAGAATGGAAATCATAATGTAAGGAAATATATTGGAGATGTGATTATATAGTCATTCTAATCTTTATAGTGTTGTTTTTTGTGTGTTTGCATTCAAAACTACACAAAATAACTTTAGAAAGTCTTCAATTTTTCATAAGATAATTTAATTTAGAACATTATATTGACATGTAACATTTTGTTTAGTGAATTCTTCACATCTTGTGAGAATGAACAAAAAGTCAAGCGTACGAACTTCATGAGAAGGAAAAACTTTAAAATAAATTAAGCATATCTGATCTAGGTATCATACAAAATACCAAGAGAAAAAAATAAAGAAGGACATTGCAGAGAGAATTGAGTTTTTCCAGCTATCAAGTCAAGCATTTCTGATCCTGAGGCAAGGATACAAAAAGGGAGCCAAGAATCGTGTCTAAATATTTAAAAGTTATAGTTCAAGTTATCAAACTATCTTGATATTATATCTTCGTAAAAATATAATTGAAAAGTAAAGGTAAGCTTATAGTTTCTAATAATTCAAAGCCATAAAATATTCAACATAATTGAACTTACAGACGTACTCAGGTAATTACTACTTAATAAATGATTTTCACCAGAAAGTCTCTTGAAATGTTTTAATCCATTTAGGAAGACTAACTATTTTTTCAGTATAATGACTTTTCAATCTCAGTCTCACTAAATAAACAGGTGATAAGTGACAATTCAAAATTATAGAAATTAATATAATAAATTGATTCATATGAAAAAAGGAATCTGTTATTATTTGGGGTAGCTAATATGATGTAAGTGAATATCTAAACAAGGTGAGATAAGCAATAAGCCCAGAAAAACACCTTTACTGTAAAATAAAGTCTAAATACCAAAATTTTTTTAAATGTGGAAATAGTGCCTGTCCACAACAGACCAACTCAAAGAAGATGCTACCTCTTTATCATTATTGCTTAATACACATATGAAAAGCAAACCATTTTGGATTTTTCGAAACATGCCCTGCAATTCAGATTTGTTTTTTATGATTTGCTGTCTAGCAACAGTTGTGTCAAATAAATGCAATGAGTGTGATTTTACCTAAAACTGTGGGTCATAATACTATGCCATGCTGAAGCCAACATATACAGTATTAAGCAAAAATATAAAACCTGACAAATATTTCCAACAAGTACACCCAAACTGCAAACTCAGCATAAAAAAAAAAGTGTGAACAATTTTGCCTTAGTTATTTAAAACATACCCATAGAGAAGGGCTACAAGATACGTTACTTTTGTCATTAATGGAATTTGTGGGTGCTTCTGAGTTTTTAAAAGTAATTTTCTCTAATTAAATAGTATAAATAAATGCTGTCTTTAAAACGTCCTGAACATGAAATAGCCCTATAGCAAGCTACAGAAATATTGATTTATGTTGACACAAAATCATTAATTAAACTTCTCATTTTGTGTGGATGATCAACTAGCTTCAATTCTACCTAATAGTATTAAGACCTAGCTCACTACTTAATCCCAAATAAATTCTGAAGGGAAGCTTTGTAAACAGTTTTGCAATAATCAAGATATTCTACGCCTACTCCATGACGCATGTGGACCAATGTGAATTATACTAACAAATTTAGTAAATGGTACGTTGAAAAACAATTTTATTGATTCATTGAAAAATATGGAGAATGGTTCATGCCATTGGCTCATTTCACGTACTTAATTCAACCAATATTTTTGAGAACAGTTCATGGCCAGATGTGTTCCAGAGACGGGAAAGATGAAATGTAGTTCCTTTCTGAAGCTTATGGCCTTGGAAAGAGGAGAGAGGGTATGTATATATATACCCTGTGTCAAAGATGATGCTTTAATGTGATTCAAAGATGTATACACACACACACACACACACACACACATATATACATAATCAGTGTTTGCATGCAGTATATATTTGTAGGTAGTTGATATATAAAGTGTGTATATAATGTACATATACATATATACACAAATAAATGCAGACACACTATACATATGTGTATATGTATATGTGCATATATATTCTGTGCATATTTATTCATTAGACAAATAGTAAGTTCAAGGAAAAATATACTTGTATTTGCTAGGACTTATCAAATAATTCAATATGCAGTATACTTGTAACAAGGGGGCTTGAACTTTTTGAGATAAAGTTGAAATTCAAATTCTCTCTGTGTTTGTGAAGTATCTGCCTGTGCTCTCCTGGTGAGATCTGAGGCTGGAGAGGAGAACTTTGGGACAGTTGCCCCCAAATCCTCACCAAGGAAAGGGTGATTGTATTTGAAACTCAGTGCCGACACTTCTCATGAAGTAAACACTTCAGTTCACTTGGCTGAGGCCTACTTTCCTGGTCTGTACACTAAAAATTTATTTCAAGGAACAAATCAGATAATTAAATGAGATTACATAAATTAATTGGTTGGCACAGTGTCTGACATGTATTACTATAGTAAATGTTCAATTATAAACATATGTGTGCATGTTTATGTATACATATGTCTGAAAAAAATTGAAGTGCAGAAAGGTAAGTAAAATGGCTCTTGACCACACAGATTAAAAATAATAGTGACTTTGGGAATCCAAAGCTTATGTCATTTCCACAGTCGCTTGAAACTCCTAAACTTTCAAAACCAGGGTCATCATTAATCTTCCTTGATGCCAAGGAATACAAATGGTACTGTTCACCTATTGTGTGTCAGACTATGTGCCAGGCATTTTATATAGAATCTGTTAATTATTTGTAGTATTTGATCTTGACTTTGAATTGTATGTATATATTTTATCTATTATTTCTTACACGATTAAAATTTTTAAACAATTTTTGGCATAAAAATTATAATAGAGTCAAAAAATCTAGTCTTCTATACAGACTCTAAAATGAAATGTGTAGGCACTTTTTTATACTCATTCAAATGAAAACGTGTTATTTCCTAGAAATAAAATAGCAACTTATCAAATATCTGAAATTTATTTTGTACTTTATACTGCCCATGGCTAAATCACAGTCATCCCATCTTGCTAAATGAAAAGAAGTGTTACTATTTTAGTTTATAGTAACATGCCTCTCAGAAATGTCTGCAAGACAATCAATAACTAATTGAACAATCACTTTGTACAAAATACTGTGCATTACTAGATAGCCTTGATTTCACCAATGGAGCCAAATAACCAGGCTGTCACAAATGTGTTGCTTGATATTGTTTTGGCATTTTAGTTAGTATTCTATTATTTTAAGTCTGATATTTTTAAACTTATTATATGGCTACAAAATAATCTACATATCAAATCATGTAGAATAGTGTCAATAAGCTATCTATACAAAACGAAAAATCCAATAGTCATAGCTTTCACTTTCAATCTACCATCTGTAGCTGGAATGAACTTCTTCAAACACAAATGCAAACAGATTATTCACCTGCTTCAAAGCTTTCAAGAGTTCTCCATCATTTAAATCACTCTTCCTAAAAATGTGGTTCAAGAAACATCTGCAACAGAATCCCCAGCAATGTATTTTTTTAATGTGATTCAAAGATGATGCTCTGAACCTATTTTTTCAATGAACAACCAAGACAATTGTTTTGCACAGTAAAATTCCCTCTCTTCCTTCCTTCCTTCCTTCCTTCCTTCCTTCCTTCCTTCCTTCCTTCCTTCCTTCCTTCCTTCCTTCCTTCCTTCCTTCTTTCCTTCCTTCCTTCTTCCTCTTCATATTTTAATGGTTAAGTTTTTATGGTTATGTAATTTTGGGAAGCATTCTTTATTTTCATTCTGAATATAGCTCTTTAGGGCTGAATGAGCTTTTTGTTTTGTCTAAATGCATTGAGCAATACACTTTGCAGATAAGAAAGTTAACACACTATGTTGATTTCTGTAACATTGAACACTGCTGTTAGGAATTGGACCAATGCCAGGAGCCATTTCTCATTGACAATTAAACACCCATCAGCTGGTAACGATGACTCCTAGTCACTTGTGACACAGACCAGACAGAAGGGCTATGATCTGTATGGAAAAGGTATTTTATCTCATTACTCATCCATGGAGCCATTCACTGCCTCAGAATGTTGAATGACTGGAGCCCTCCCTGAAGAGAAAGCTCCAAATTATAAGGGGGTTTATGAGAAATATACACATTCTATTGTAAATAATATACATATGTTTTTATTTGATTTATGTATGTATGTTTTTGGTGAACATTAAACCTTTCCTTGGTTATTAAACTGTAGTTTTCAAAAGTTGCAAAAACTGTCACATGATATCCACACAGAAAGTTAGCATCAAAAGGGACAATTTTTGACACAGTATTTGCTTCTCAAAAGTTGATTTTAAAATATTAACATTATGTGTTAAAGAATTTAACTTTTATTCCACTCACAAAGTAAGTATTATACTTGTTTTGTTTAGAATACTTATTCTGCAAATAATGGTTTTCCGAACATAAACCTTTGGAAATCTGTACCTCACACAAAAGAAGTTTGTTTCCTTCTTTTCACTTTGTTTTTGAGGCAGTGTCTCCCAGGCTAGAGTGTAGTGGCATGATCATGGCTCACTGAAGCCTCAACCTCCCTTGTTTGACTAATTTTTTTTTGTATTTTTTGTAGAGAGTGGGTTTCGCCATGTTACCCATGCTGGTCTTGAACTCCTGAGCTCAAGTGATCTGCCCTTCTCTGCTACCAAAAGATCTGGGATTACAGGTGTGAGCCCCAGGTGTGATTTTCCACACGAGTTAAATGAGATTGATTTTAATACATTTTTAACACTCCTCTAGCAGTAATAATATGTAGCTACCCTGTTATTTTCTAAATAGAATTTATGCTTTACTGAAAGTCTTCGACTCTTCATGTTTTCACTCTTTCGCAAGGATATCAGCCAAGTTCTTAATTACAAAGAACAATTTGATAATCAATGAAATTGCTTTGTTCCCAATCATCATAGACCATCGGCAAGAATATGGTTCCAGGGTATGGGGCTGTACTCTAGATAGGCTACCTTATTTAGTCTGTTTGTAAATTATGAGAATTTTATATCGTAAAACAAAAAAAGTAACCAAAGAGTGTGCATTTCTGAAAATGTCCTCTTTGCATAATTTTCATCTTTAACTTCTTTAGCTACATACTTCCTTAAGATGCCATTATCCTAATGTACCCAACATAGTTGTTGCGTGTTTTGGAAAGTTTATAATTATAGGAATAAGAACTATTTTGCTTCTTTACATGGGTCATTAAATCCTGGGAATTAAGTTTTACCTTTAATGCCAAAATAATGACTGTTGATTTGTATTTATTTTATTTGAATTAAGGTACAAGTGTTTTATTTTCTACACATTGCAACTAAATTATCTTATTGGCAGATAAAGGAAAAAGTAATTACATATGATCCATATTTAAGTAGTACAAGGAATAGAGAAATATGAACAGACATTCAATTTATATAACAAATTTTGATGATATATTAGACTTTTGGGGAAAACGCTCAATTTTTCTCCAAATTCAAAAACTCTGAAATGCATGTAATTCAACAAATACTTATTACGTACTTATCACCATAATGACATACTTATATATTTCTATATCATTTCCTTTGAAAACTGAGTCTAATATAGTTTATTTTACATGTAAGAAAATAAGTTTCAGAGAAGCAAGGAACCATGAATTCAAACTAGTAAGATTCTGAAAGAACTTTGTGGGGGGCTGAAAAAAGTATATGAGATAATTTTTTTTTCTTTTAGGCCAGAATTTCGCTCTTGCTGCCCACACTGGAGTGCAGTGGCACAATCTTGGCTCACTGCAACCTCCACCTCCCAGGTTCAAGCAGTTCTCCTGCCTCAGCCTCCCAAGTAACTGGGGTTACAGGTGTGTACCACCACTCCCAGCTAATTTTTATTTTTATTTTCTTGTATTTTTAGTAGAGATGGAGTTTCATCATGTTGGTCAGGCTGGTCTTGAACTCCTGACCTCGAGAGATCCACCTTCCTTGGCCTGGGATTACAGGCATGAGCCACCGTGCCTCACTGAGATAGAAATTTTAAACAATAGTTCCTATAAAGGAAACTCTCTTTTGCATAGAAAAATGTGGCCTAAAATCTCTGGTTAAGGATACTTTTTAATAATATAACACTAACATTTACTTGAATGAAAATCATTAATATACCATTAAAATGGTGCCTGATTTGGTATCTGGTAAAAGTTTGCCTCTTTCTCTTAGTTCTTGGAGCACCATGGATGAAGCAGAATTACTGTAACAAGATTTTGTACTCTATACTTCAGCATAGTGGTTAAAAGCTTTGGGTCACACTGCCTGGGTCAGAATGTTTACTCTGGCACTTACCGGCTGAGCCTAGGTTGGCATGCTATTTACACTTTTTGTCCCTCAGCTTTACTATTTGTTAATAAAAATGTAAATATCACTCATTTTGATGTGTGGATTAGATGATGCATTGGCATTTATTGGTAGCTCTTAATCTTTGTTTTTTAAAAATTATTGAAATATTATGATTAATAGTCTTTACCAGATAGCTGAATTATGAATATATATGCATTTAACTGTTACAAATTCCCTTTACATAATTTTTGGTGAGTTCTATATTACTTTTCAAAAGTTTTTTTTAATATATATAACATATATGTAATATGTTTTGCTTAGAACTAAAAGGTACTTTGTTTACCTATCAATAATGCATTAAATAGATTTAATTGATTAACAAATGAATGGATGCTAATGGTTTAGATTGTCTGCCAGCATTGTTGCCTAATGCCAAGAAACAATGAATGGTGCAAAATGCAAATTTGATTGAAAAAAGGTGTTCTATTTAGGTATTTATGGGCATGACTCTAAAAACAGTCATTGCAGAAACAGTTTGTAAAGTGCATAGTGATTTGTGTTATGATCTGCTTATGATAATTTGTAAAGCACTTCAATTGCCACAACATTGAAATTGATTTTTTGGGGGGAGCATTTTGAAGAGTGTTAAAGGGCAAGGGTTATAAATATACACAAATCAGAATCATATTCCTATTTGACACATTTGCCTGACATGCCTCCATATACCATAACTTACCTTTCAAAATGTAGAAGAACTAGATTGTGAAAGACTGTGAGAGATGTCAAACTACAGTGCCTAACAGCTCTTATCTTTGGACAAGTCATGGTCCGTGATCATTAAAGTTCCCTGATCTTGCCTGCAACAGTGTGAAAATGCAAACATAGAGGTCACACTGCCAATCATTACTTAAGGTTTTGTTGCCTTTTGGAGTAGTCACCATAGCAATGGAAGTGAATTCATTAAAAGTCTATGGCTCCCTAACACAATGGAAAAAAATATGGCCTCTAGGAGGGAGGTAACCTTTAGCTCTCCAGTTAATTCCATCTAACTCTAATGATTAAATTAATTAACAAATGAATGAATGCTCATGGTTTAGATTGTCTGCCAGCATTGCTTAATGCCAAGAAAAAAATCAACTAATGGTGCAAAATGCAAATTTTATTGAAAAAAATGTATTCTATTTAGGTATTACAAGCATGACTTTATAAATTTTTTATGCCTTCTACATTATGGAAGGATATATGATACAGCCTTTTTCCTCTGAAAATATATCTTTTAAAAAATGTTTCCAAAGAAAAGTGTGAATATGTATTTACATTGATGAAGAAAGGATAAGACTGAATGTCAGGAATGAACATAAACATATTCTTTATATAAAGAGTTTGTACATCAAGAAACAAAAACAACTGTGGAATTGTTTACTTACTATAATGCCTGGCTCCTACCTCCCCAAAATATTAGTAGAGAAGTTTTATTATACATTTGCTTTACATTGATTAACATATTTATATAATTATTTCCTCCACTAGTTTCTTACTTATCTTTCTTTTCTCCCTTTACTTTGTCTATAAATGGATATCACATATCTGAAATATAAGCTATGTATAGTTTTATTGAATATAATTTCTCCCTTATTATTAGCAACCATGAGTAGGAATTATTTCTTCCCGAAAATATCAACTAAAGTTTATAACATGTAGTTAATACAGTTAATATTTTCATTGATGGTGATGATACTTTAAATGTTTGTCTGTTACTTAGACAAACAGTTGACTTAGAACATTTAACTTTTGTTTTTCTTCCTATTGGTTGGTGGCCCCAGATAGGTCAATATAAGTTTTCTTACATATGGTCTATCCCGTTTCCAATTTTGCATCTTCTAGTCTACCTAACCTCTAATCAAGTACATTAACTATTTATTATGAGTATCTGCGTGCTGGATACTTTACTTATAGCATCTGAATCTTTACAACATCTTGTAAAGTAGGCATTTATTGTCCAACATTGATGAAAACAGTAGAGTCTGGAACAGGATGTGTGACCTGCCTATAGTTGCCCAATCAGGATGTGGCAGATCCACAATTGACTCTTGTTTCCAGAGTGAAAAAAAAAGGGAACACAGGCCCCTTACTAACTGTAAACTTGAACTAGTTGCTTTACCTCTTTGATCCGAATTTCTTCTCTGTATTAACTGTAACGTCAATCCTGGCCTAATTCCCAGAAGTTGTATGTGGTGATGAACACAGCTGCTGTCCAGCAATGGACACTGAAAGGTGTACCTTTCTTTGTTGTTATTTTTTCCTCCTCTCTCTCTGTTTTGTTTTTACTATTTTCCCGCTTATCTGCCTCTCTGGTATGGAAGGGTAAAACGTATGTCCAAGTTTAATTTCTGGTTCAGTTTTGCTACAACCTACATGATACTGGGGACATTACCTTCTGAACCAGTTTTCTTATTTCATAAGCAAGGGATACAAAGACAGACTACGTATGCTGTTTGGTAAAAATCGGAGATTCAATAAATGTTGGTTCTTTCTTATTCTGTTTGCTTTGTGAAACATGAAGCTCTATGTAAATATTAGGTATTAGTATTATTATCAGGAACTAAAAAATAATGCCACCAAAATTATATTTAATTTGATACCCAGATAGACTCAGAAGAAATCAATTAACTTCTAACTTTTCAAGTGCTATTTGCCCATAGGATGCCATGATTACCTCCTGATTATTTAGGAATCAGCACTTATCTGTTCTCTAGATGGGGGAAAGAAAAAAAAAACTCTCTTTATACTCCACCCTTTCAGCTGTTGGTTATGTATTAATTTCTCGTAAACTATTTGGGTATTGATTCTTTCCAAATACTCTTCCAATGCTGAGATTTTATTATTCTAGACTTAAATCTTGATTCTTTATATATTAATTATTTTCACCTTACCTATGAAATCTAAAGATCCAATTCTCCTGTTAAATTAGCTAGTTCAGCATTCTCTTAGCTGTTTTACCTTACCTCTGCTCCAGTCCCCTTTGACGACTCCACACTGTCCTAAAAAATCACTTTACTTACTGTTTTTCCCATGTCAACTCTCCTTCAGGCCCACCATACTTTTCAGCATTTTCCTTCTTTCCTGGGCCTATTTTTCTCACTCCTTAATTTCTCCACTACTGTGTCTCTCTTATTTTCTAACTCCTGAGTCTCCTCCCTTTAGTTCCTCTAATATTCATTGTGATCTTTTGCCACTTCTTCCTGGCTATGATCCAATCTCCTCTCTTTCAAATCACAAATGGCTATTTTTTTACAGGATACAAAGAAGATAAAGGAGGTAGGTAGTATATTTGTAAAGAGCATAAATATTTATATAATGTAAAATATATGGCAAAAGGAAGACTAGGGGCTTGAAAGTGGTTTGTGTGGATAGTTGTAATTTTCTATGGTGAGTATATTTAAAATATTCAGTTTCCAGTGCTAAGGATTAGAGGTTTGAAGTATGTCCAGGAAACAAAAACATGGCTGAGGAGGAGACCTTGGAGAAATCATACCCTTCAAAGAGGTAGTGAAAAATTAATTCTGCATTTTTAGTGCTTTCAATTTTTCACATGTGATTCTATTGTTATGTTTCTCTTGTCATTTGACAACCATGCAAGGTGGCTTGCTGATGTTAACTTTCTGTGTTTTATTGTTAGCTGCATAGAATGTATTTAGTTATTCATGATGCTGTCTGTTTTCTGGTGTTCCTCTTGCCTTTTAAGTCTTTGTTTTTCCTGTTCCCTGTTCAAGATGAATTTGCAGTATTTTTCCTGGTATTTGTGAAGTTGAAACATATGCTGTTGACATCTCTTTTTGTCAAATGTCAAATTTTTGAGGATTTTTTTCTTAGATATCTTTGAAAGTAAAATTTATATTTGAATGTGCAAATCGGTAACAAATTAAAGAGACCTTAGTAAATTCCCTGCTAAATTCTCATGAAATACTTACTGGATTTCTCAATGTATGTAAATACATGCCTCTGTGAAATAATTCTAATGCCTCACATTTATACAGAATTGTAATAAAGTTTCACACATATCATCTTTTTTGTGTGCAATTTACATCAAAATTGTGCTGGGTAAAGCAGATATTTTTCCTCCCGTTTACAGATAAGGGCTTCCAGAAGTTTCATATTCTCAAGGTTATATAGCTAGAAAGAAATTGAGGCTGAAATTTTCAGGTTCACTAAGTTTATTCATAATTCATTGCTTTTCCACCAAAATGTAATGCCTCTTATCTAAATTCAGGCTACCACAACAAAAAATCACAAACTGGGTGGCTTATAAACAGAAATTTATTTTTCACAGTTCTGGAGGCTGAGAAGTCCAAGATCAAGGTGGATTTGGTGTCTAGTGAAGGTCAGTCTTCTCTGTGAAGCACCACTTGGTGCAAGGGCTAGGTAGCTGTCTTTGATTTCTTTTACGAGGGTGCTGATTCTAATCATGAATGCTCCACATTCAAGGTATAATCACCTCTCAAAGGCCTCACCTTACAATATCATCACCTTGGGGGTTCAGATTCAGGAATCTGTGTAGGGGTGAGGGGGCAACACAAACATTTAGACCATAGACCTTCTTATATACAAATACTTATAGAATGTGAAACTGCTGCAATGCCTTTAATTTAAAAGTCATTTATATTTTCTATCTTCATTATCATATCTATCATGTGCCAGCCACTCTACTTATATTATTTATTGTCTTTACTACAGATCTATAAGCCAAGTCTAATTAGATGAAGATGGCATCAGAGTATTTTAATAACATGTCCAAAGTCAAAAACGTGAAAGGACATAGTCTTGCATTTAATTTATTCTGCATATGCCTCTGCGTGTATTATGTCTACTACCATATACTGTATAATTTTTAAGAGTTTTAAACAAATTATTTAAGACCACTTTGTTTTACAGTTAGAAAACATAGTTCATGACTATTATCTAGTTAAAAGAAAAAGAGTGAAAAGAAAAAAAAGTAAGTGGTAATATAGCATCAATAGAAGTTCTAGCTCAGATCCTCTCTAAACTCATTTATCTAATATTTATTTTTGCATCAAGGAATTTGTGATCATATCAATGACTTGGATACACATGCAATGGCCTGCCTACAAGCCACCAATGAGGCCAACTGCACATTGAGAAAGATACATGTTACCGTTAGATAGCTCAGCAATGTTTCACATAAACATATGCAGGTGCACATACACACACACATTGCTCATCATCCAACCAGTCACATTTCAATTATATCAACTGTATTTGTGTTTTCCAGTGCTGTGCAATAATATATCACAAACTAAGAGGTGTAAAGCAACATGAATTTCTTTTCTCACAGTTTCCACGGATCAAGTGTTTGAGTACAACAAATCTGGGTCCTCTGCTCAGGATCTCCATATCTGCAATTGATGTGTCAAGTCCGTTGTGCTTCTTTCTGAAGCCTAAGGTTGTCTTTCAAGCTCGTGTGGTTGTTGATAAAAATTGATTTCTCTCAGTTGGAAGACTGAAATCCCTTTTTCCTTTCTGACTGTCAGCAGATGGGCACTCTCATTGACTAGAGGCCACCCTCATTTTTTTGTTGGGTGATCTTCTCACGAGTCCTCTCACAGCATGACAGCTCACTCCAAGTCTAAAAGAATGGCCCCTCCAGTCTGCTAAGACAAAGCCTTATAACACAATCATAGTAATGAATATACCATCACCTTTGCCATATTATATTGGCTAGAAGCAAGTCTCAAGATTCTACCCATACTTAAGAGGAAGAGACTGCAAAGGGCATATCTCATTGGGTGTCATCTTAGAATTTTGTCTGACATAATAACTTACAAGATGGATTTTTTTTTTTTTTTGAGATAGAGTCTTGCCCTATCACCCAGGCTGGAGTACAATGGCGCAATCTCGACTCACTGCAACCTCTGCCTCCCAGTTCAAGCGATTCTCCTGCCTCAGCCTCCCAAGTAGCTGGGATTACAGGCATTCACCACCATGCCCAGCTAATTTTTTGTATCTTTAGTAGAGACAGGGTTTCACCATGTTGGCCAGGCAGGTCTCAAACTCCTGACCTCGTGATCCACCCACCTTGGCCTCCCAAAGTGCTGGGATTACAGGCATGAGCCACCGCGCCCAGCCACAAGATGGAATTTTCTAAGAAGAGCAAACAAGTGCCAAATTCTCTTTACACTAAGGCTGACGGGAAAACGACTTAATAATAGAGAACCTGACACCAGGTACCTGTTCATAGAAAGAGAATCAAGTTTTTTTCCTTCTCCACCTATGGTAAATAGCTGATGTGCTTTCATTCACTACTTTCTGTTGAAAATTGTGTCTTGCCATTGTCTTTTGTTGTTTTTCTTCTACAAGCAACCTAACATATTTCTAGAAATGTGAGTAGATGGAAAAAAGTAATTATTAGTGCCAATTAAGTTGAATACATGTTTTTCAATATGAGAATAAAATTTCATCAACTATAATGAATTTAAAATCATGTCTATCCATATTTTGTTTCCATTTGATTGCATAAGAATACAAGTAGTTTTCAACATATTCTTAAACATTTCCTTATGTATTTATTTTCTGTTAATTGTTTTTGGCTTTAGCCAAGACTATAATAAGATGACTTCTCACAAAAATAGCATTTCTGAGAAAACAGTTTCCCAACGGGTAGTTATATTCAGTTGCAAGAGTTTCCACTCCCCGAGAATTCAAGAGTCACAGTCTAAGATTTACTAACAGTGGGTCAGTATATTATGAGGGTAGTCTTATTTGTAGTTCAGTATCCTCTATTAGCTGAGGGTATGAGTGACTATAATACCGATGATAATTTATTGCATAACAAAAGATTTTACTATTGTAGCATTTAAATTAATCATGTAACAGGGAGGGTCTTTTCTGTTCCTATTCATTCAAAGGCATTTGTTCACGTCGTATCTCTACTTTCTCATGTCATAGAAAACATTAGACATGATTAGCTGCCGGTATCTGTGCCTCATGATATCCAAGCAAAGTCCTTTTTATATTTCATCTTATAATTGTATTTTCAACTTAATGTTTGAAGTGTCAGTCTTTGTAAAATTAGCTCATCTTGTTATGATTTAGAGCTTTGATGTAAGTGAAAGGCTTCGATTGCAATGCAGAGTCACATCTGAGAGTAAACTGCATAGACAAAGAGACTTATAAGACTAGTAAATCAAATACTCTGAGCTGTCTATGTGGATTATGAGATAGTATTTGCATAACTTTGAAGTATTTATACTGATGAAATTACAATAATTAAAATCATTGCTGTGTCAATTGCTAGATGCCACAAGGCATAGCAATTACTAGCATGCAAATCAGACTTTGTGTAAGCATTTTAAGGAATAATTACCTTATTTGATTCAGATGTGCCTGAAAGGCATTAAGAATCATTTAAGCTATTTTTCCTTCAACAATTTTAAGGCTTGTAGATAATGTTGTTGTTATTATCAATTATTTACTTTTGTGTATTACTTTTCCTTATTTTGGTTGAAAGTAAATGCCATAGACAGAATAAAAACATACAACTTTGCTGTAACTAAAAACAATTTACAGTATCAGTTAAATCTACATCTCAGTTCAGCAACCACTTTTCTTTCTAATGGGCTTTACTTTGCTATGTCATCAGTTTCATGCTAAATAGCTAATGTATACCCAATGTCTACATTCCTGCAATTTAAGATCAGGGCTGTGAACTGCAAGAAAATACTAGAGTAAAAAATCAAGACATAAGAAGTTGAAGAATATCCTCACAAATATATTTGCCACATAATATGTAGAGGTGGTCACTTAGCCAGTTCAAAATTTTAGTTTGCAAATTGCAAATGTTTTACCAACGAAAATTGACATCAAACTTTATACATGAAACCAGATCTAATATCATATCAGGTAATTGAATGATATGATTGAATTGAATTGAGTAATAATTTAGAAATCATGAAATACTTTGTTCAAGACTTTGGGTAAAGTGGATGGTTAATGCAGACTTACTTACATATCATTGTTTCCTTAATAAAATATCAAGTCCTAACTGTTTTTTTTCTATTGTGTAAATAATAAAAATAAAAAGTTTTTTTTAAAATGTATCCTGTATAATAATTGAGTTGTGTGTCACTGAATCAAAGCACAGATTTTTATGAGAACTATTGCCTAACCTGCTTTCCTTCTAGGGCCCTGCTCAATTCCCTCATGACTCTTAATAAACAGTGCCTACAAATGGCTACAATTTTATTTTATTCTTTTGAAAATTCAGGCTGTTTCATGAGCAAAGCTTTGCTATTTTAATATGTGTTGCTTTGGTTGTCTTCTGAAAGATCCTGAAAATATACCAGATTTTGTATTTCAGTTAGTTGAAAAGTTAACCAAAAATTAGTTTTCTTGATTATCTGTACAAATTATCTTTGCATTTTGGATAGATATGGGAATGATTTCTGTTTTTTATTTTACAAAAGGCATAAATATCTAAAAACTATAACATTCATTTACAATATACCTTGAAAATTAATTTTAGATTATTTAAGTTAACATAATTACTTGCTTTGGAAAATATGTTCTGTGAACACAACATACGTACAGGGGAGAAATTAATAATGAACATGTGAGTTTTGTGTTTCTCTTTTTTCTAGATCTATTGCTAGTTGTACAACGGATATGCAGTCTCTAGTGAGACACAAATTAATAGACAAACAAGTGTTCCTCCTCATGAAAAGCTCCTGGAAGAAAGTTTCTAAAATTATGTGAGGAATATATGTATTTTTTTTTATTATACTTGAAGTTCTAGGGTACATGTGCATAACGTGCAGGTTTGTTACATATGTATACTTGTGCCATGTGGGTGTGCTGCACCCATTAACTCGTCAGCACCCATCAACTCGTCATTTACATCAGGTATAACTCCTAATGCAATCCCTCCCCCCTCCCCCCTCCCTGTGATAGGCCCCAGTGTGTGATGTTCCCCTTCCCGAGTCCAAGTGATCTCATTCTTCAGTTTCCACCTATGAGTGAGAACATGCGGTGTCTGGTTTTCTGTTCTTGCGACAGTTTGCTGAGAATGATGGCTTCCAGCTGCATCCATGTCCCTACAAAGGAAACAAACTCATCCTTTTTTATGGCTGCATAGTATTCCATGGTGTATATGTGCCACATTTTCTTAATCCAGTCTGTCACTGATGGACATTTGGGTTGATTCCAAGTCTTTGCTATTGTGAATAGTGCCGCAATAAACATACGTGTGCATGTGTCTTTATAGCAGCATGATTTGTAATTCTTTGGGTATATATGCAGTAAAGGGATGGCTGGGTCATATGGTACTTCTAGTTCTAGATCCTTGAGGAATTGCCATACTGTTTTCCATAATGGTTGAACTAGTTTACAATCCCACCAACAGTGTAAAAGTGTCCCTATTTCTCCACATCCTCTCCACATCTGTTGTTTCCTGACTTTTTAATGATTGCCATCCTAACTGGTGTGAGATGGTATCTCATTGTGGTTTTGATTTGCATTTCTCTGATGGCCAGTGATGATGAGCATTTTTTCATGTGTCTGTTGGCTGTATGAATGTCTTCTTTTGAGAAATGTCTGTTCATATCCTTTGCCGACTTTTTGATGGGGTTGTTTTTTTCTTGTAAATTTGTTTGAGTTCTTTGTAGGTTCTGGATATTAGCCCTTTGTCAGATGAGTAGATTGCAAAAATGTTCTCCCATTCTGTAAGTTGCCTGTTCACTCTGATGGTAGTTTCTTTTGCTGTGCAGAAGCTCTTTAGTTTAATTAGATCCCATTTGTCAATTTTGGCTTTTGCTGCCGTTGCTTTTGGTGTTTTAGACATGAAGTCCTTGCCCATGCCTATGTCCTGAATGGTACTACCTAGGTTTTCTTCTAGGGTTTTTATGGTATTAGGTCTAACATTTAAGTCTCTAATCCATCTTGAATTAATTTTTGTATAAGGAGTAAGGAAAGGATCCAGTTTCAGCTTTCTACTTATGGCTAGCCAATTTTCCCAGCACCATTTATTAAATAGGGAATCCTTTCCCCATTTCTTGTTTTTCACAGGTTTATCAAAGATCAGAGGTCTGTTGATGTGTGGCATTATTTCTGAGGACTCTGTTCTGTTCCCTTGGTCTATACTCTGTTTTGGTACCAGTACCGTGCTGTTTTGGTTACTGTAGCCTTGTAGTACAGTTTGAAGTCAGGTAGTGTGATGCCTCCAGCTTTGTTCTTTTGACTTAGGATTGTCTTGGCAATGCGGGCTCTTTTTTGGTTCCATATGAACTTTAAAGCAGTTTTTTTCCCAATTCTGTGAAGAAACCCATTGGTAGCTTAATGGGGATGGCATTGAATCTATAAATAACCTTGGGCAGTATGGCCATTTTCACGATATTGATTCTTCCTATCCATGAGCATGGTATGTTCTTCCATTTGTTTGTGTCCTCTTTGATTTCACTGAGCAGTGGTTTGTAGTACTCCTTGAAGAGGTCCTTTACATCCCTTGTAAGTTGGATTCCTAGGTATTTTATTCTCTTTGAAGCAATTGTGAATGGAAGTTCATCATGATTTGGCTCTCTGCTTGTCTGTTACTGGTGTATAAGAATGCTTGTGATTTTTGCACATTAATTTTGTATCCTGAGACTTTGCTGAAGTTGCTTATCAGCTTAAGGAGATTTTGGGCTGAGACAATGGGGTTTTCTAAATATACAATCATGTCATCTGCAAACAGGGACAATTTGACTTCTTCTTTTCCTAACTGGATACCCTTGATTTCTTTCTCTTGCCTGATTGCCCTAGCTAGAACTTCCAACACTATGTTCAACAGGAGTGGTGAGAGAGGGCATCCCTGTCTTGTGCCAGTTTTCAAAGGGAATTTTTCCAGTTTTTGCCCATTCAGTATGATATTGGCTGTGGGTTTGTCATAAATAGCTCTTATGATTTTGGGATACGTTCCATCAATACCGAAATTATTGAGAGTTTTTAGCATTAAGGGCTGCTGAATTTTGTCAAAGGCCTTTTCTGCATATATTGAGATAATCAGGTGGTTTTTATCTTTGGTTCTGTTTATATGCTGGATTACGTTTATTGATTTGCATATGTTGAACCAGCCTTGCATCCCAGGGATGAAGCCCACTTGATCGTGGTGGATAAGCTTTTTGATGTGCTGCTGGATATGGTTTGCCAGTATTTTATTGAGGATTTTTGCATCGATGTTCATCAGGGATATTGGTCTAAAATTCTCTTTTTTTGTTGTGTCTCTGCCAGGCTTTGGTATCAAGATGATGTTGGCCTCATAAAATGAGTTAGGGAGGATTCCCTCTTTTTCTATTGATTGGAATAGTTTCAGAAGGAATGGTACCAGCTCCTCCTTGTACCTCTGGTACAATTCAGCTGTGAATCCATCTGGTCCTGGACTTTTTTTGGTTGGTAGGCTATTAATTATTGCCTCAATTTCAGAGCCTGCTATTGGTCTATTCAGGGATTCAGCTTCTTCCTGGTTTAGTCTTGGGAGAGTGTAAGTGTCCAGGAAATTATCAATTTCTTCTAGATTTTCTAGTTGATTTGCATAGAGGTGTTTATAGTATTCTCTGATGGTAGTTTGTATTTCTGTGGGGTCGGTGGTGATATCCCCTATATCATTTTTTATTGCATCTATTTGATTCTTCTCTCTTTTCTTCTTTATTAGTCTTGCGAGTGGTCGATCAATTTTGTTGATCTTTTCACAAAACCAAATCCTGGATTCAATGATTTTTTGGAGGTTTTCTGTGTCTTTATCTCCTTCATTTCTGCTCTGATCTTAGTTATTTCTTGCCTTCTGCTAGCTTTTGAATGTGTTTGCTCTTGCTTCTCTAGTTCTTTTAGTTGTGATGTTAGAGTGTCGATTTTAGATCATTCCAGCTTTCTCTTGTGGGCATTTAGTGCTATAAATTTCCCTCTACACACTGCTTTAAATGTGTCCCAGAGATTCTGGTATGTTGTATCTTTGTTCTCATTGGTTTCAAAGAATATCTTTATTTCTGCCTTCATTTCGTTATGTACCCAGTAGTCACTCAGGAGCAGGTTATTCGGTTTCCATGTAGTTGAGCGGTTTTGATTGAGTTTCTTAGTCCTGAGTTCTAGTTTGATTGCACTGTGGTCTGAGAGACAGTTTGTTATAATTTCTGTTTTTGTACATTTGCTGAGGAGTGCTTTACTTCCAATTGTGTGGTCAATTTTGGAATAAGTGTGATGTGGTGCTGAGAAGAATGTATATTCTGTTGATTTGGGGTGGAGAGTTCTGTAGATGTCTATTAGGTCTGCTTGCTGCAAAGATGAGTTCAATTCCTGTATATCCTTGTTAACTTTCTGTCTCGTTGATCTGTCTAATGTTGACAGTGGGGTGTTGAAGTCTCCCATTATTATTGTATGGGAGTCTAAGTCCTTTTGTAAGTCTCTAAGGACTTGCTTTATGAATCTGGGTGCTCCTGTATTGGGTGCATATATATTTAGGATAGTTAGCTCTTCCTGTTGAATTGATCCTTTTACCATTATGTAATGGCCTTCTTTGTCTCCTTTGATCTTTGATGGTTTAAAGTCTATTTTATCAGAGACTAGGATTGCAACCCCTGCTTTTTTTTGTTCTCCATTTGCTTGGTAGATCTTCCTCCATCCCTTTATTTTGAGCCTATGTATGTCTCTGCATGTGAGATGGGTCTCCTGAATACAGCAGACTGATGGGTCTTGACTCTTTATCCAGTTTGCCAGTCTGTGTCTTTTAATTGGAGCATTAGTCCATTTACATTTAAGATTAGTATTGTTATGTGTGAACTTGATCCTGCCATTATGATTTTAACTGGTTATTTTGCTCGTTAGTTGATGCAGTTTCTTCCTAGCCTCAATGGTCTTTACATTTTGGCATGTTTTTGCAATGGCTGCTACCGGTTGTTCCTTTCCATGTTTAGGGCTTCCTTTAGGGTCTCTTGTAAGGCAGGCCTGGTGGTGACAAAATCTCTAAGCATTTGCTTATCTGTAAATGATTTTATTTCTCCTTTACTTATGAAACTTAGTTTGGCTGGATATGAAATTCTGGGTTGAAAATTCTTTTCTTTAAGAATGTTGAATATTGGCCCCTACTCTCTTCTGGCTTGTAGAGTTTCTGCTGAGAGATCTTCTGTTAGTCTGATGGGCTTCCCTTTGTGGGTAACCTGACCTTTCTCTCTGGCTGCCCTTAAGATTTTTTCCTTCATTTCAACTTTGGTGAATCTGGCAATTATGTGTCTTGGAGTTGCTCTTCTTGAGGAGTATCTTTGTGGCTTTCTCTGTATTTCCTGAATTTGAATGTTGACCTGCCCTACTAGGTTGGGGAAGTTCTCCTAGATAACATCCTGAAGAGTGTTTTCCAACTTGGTTCCATTTTCTCCCTCACTTTCAGGCACCCCAATCAGATGTAGATTTGGTCTTTTTACATAATCCCATGCTTCTTGCAGGCTTTGTTCATTTCTTTTTCTTCTTTTTTCTTTAGACTTCTCTTCTTGCTTCATTTCATTCATTTGATCCTCAATCGCTGATACTCTTTCTTCCAGTTGATCGAGTCGGTTACTGAAGCTTGTGCATTTGTCATGTATTTCTCATGTCATGGTTTTCATCTCTGTCAGTTCCTTTATGTCCTTCTCTGCATTAATTATTCTGGTTATCAATTCTTCCACTCTTTTGTCAAGATTTTTAGTATCTTTGTGCTGGGTATGTAATTCCTCCTTTAGCTCTGAGAAGTTTGATGGTCTGAAACCTTCCTCTCTCATCTCGTCAAAGTCATTCTCCATCCAGCTGTGATCTGTTGCTGGTGAGGAGCTGCATTCCTTTGGAGGGGGAGATGTGCTCTTATTCTTTGAATTTCCAGCTTTTCTGCCCTGCCTTTTCCCCATCTTTGTGGTTTTATCTGCCTCTGGTCTTTGATGATGGTGACGTACTGATGGGGTTTTGATGTGGGTGTCCTTCCTGTTTGTTAGTTTTCCTTCTAACTGTCAGGACCCTCAGCTGTAGGTCTGTTGGAGATTGCTTGAGGTCCACTCCAGACCCTGTTTGCTTGGGTGTCAGCAGCAGAGGCTGCAGAAGATAGAATAATGCTGAACAGTGAGTGTACCTGTCTGATTCTTGCTTTGGAAGCTTCCTCTCAGGGGTGTACTCCACTGTGTGAGGTGTGGGGTGTCGGTCTGCCCCTACTGGAGGGTGTCTCCCAGTTAGGCTACTCAGGGGTCAGGGACCCACTTGAGCAGGCAGTCTGTCGCTTCTCAGATCTTAACCTCCATGTTGGGAGATCCACTGCTCTCTTCAAAGCTGTCAGACAGAGTCGTTTGCGTCTGCAGAGGTTTCTGCTGCTTTTGTTGTTGTTGTTGTTGTTTAGCTGTGCCCTGTCCCCAGAGGTGGAGTCTACAGAGACAGGCAGGCCTCCTTGAGCTGCTGTGAGCTCCACCCAGTTCGATCTTCCCAGGGCTTTGTTTACCTACTTAAGCCTCAGCAGTGGTGGGCGCCCCTCCCCCAGCCTCACTGCTGCCTTGCAGTTAGATCCCAGACTGCTGTGCTAGCAATGAGGAAGGCTCCGTGGGCGTGGGACCCTCCCAGCCAGGTGTGGGATATAATTTCCTGGTGTGCCCGTTTGCTTAAAGGGCAGTATTGGGGTGGGAGTTACCCGATTTTCCAGGTTTTGTGTCTCAGTTCCCCTGGCTAGGAAAAGGGATTCCCTTCCCCCTTGTGCTTCCCAGGTGAGGCGATGCCTTGCCCTGCTTCAGCTCTCTCTGGTCGGGCTGTAACAGCTGACCAGCACCGATTGTCTGGTACTCCCTAGTGAGATAAACCCAGTACCTCAGTTGAGAATGCAGAAATCACCTGTCTTCTGTGTCGCTCGCACTGGGAGCTGGAGACTGGAGCTGTTCCTATTCGGCCATCTTGCTCCGCCCGTGAGGAATATTTTTAAGTATATTTTAGAGCACTCATTAAATATTTGTTCCTTGAGTGAGTAAAGACATATAAGAAAAATTCACATTTACTAGAATACATTTTTTGGGAAAATTCAGAAAAGTAAGTTTTTTTTTGTTTTTTTGTTTTTTTTTTTTTAGCAGCAAAACATTCCATTGCCATATATCACAAACAAAAAAGAAAGTTTGAATTTTATCATGACAATGCTATATGATATTAATAGTGGGCTACCGAATTTGGATACTTTTTGCAACAAAAAGTGTTGAAATACAGAAAAGGACTATGAGGCATAGTGGTTCTTATAAAAATAAAGCTTGTGGAAAATTCTAGTTTCTGCAACCACTGGAAATTAAAAAGGTTTATTGATTTTCCATTTCAATATATTTTTAAATCTATTCTTGTTTGTCCTGGCCTCGCTTTCCTGTTGAGTGACTGCGGGTAACCCATTTGACTCTTGCAATGTATTTGAAGCCTCATTTTTATTATTTTAAATGAAACTCTCATAGATACATTTCCTCCCATTCTTTTCTATCTTACAAATACCATAGAAAATAAAGTTCCTTTGATGACTCTTAATTAGGTTGACTTGCAACAACATTTTTGTGACTTAATTACAAGTCTGCTATAGCCCATCCTGAAGTAAAAAATATTTATTTGTTCCCTATGGCGAAATAAATTGATCATTAATATGTATACACTGGTTAGAAAGTTAGACAACATGAATACTTTTATCATCACAATGCATTTGAATAATAGTGTCATTACTGTCATTTCTCTCTTTAATAACAGATAGATGTGCTTAACCACAGTGAATCATAGCTCTCTAGAACACATTGAGTCAAGATTTTAAAAACAACTTAATTTCTTTTAATTTCCCAACATTTTCTGTAGAGGTCCTGGTTTAAAAATTAGTACTGACCAAATTATATACCACTTTTTGTCTTGATATGCTAAAAAAAAAAAAAAAAAAAAAAGGAAATGGCATAATAGACCACCTGACTCTAGATGATTTTATTTCATATTTATATTTATTTTGCATTGAAAACATATGCTTACTGCATATGCTTTAGGATGATGTACTTATATTTATGTTCATATTCTCAATGATTGCAGGATAGCATTATGCTACAGACCTGAGCATACAATGGAGAATAAACCTTTTATGATTCAGAGCAATAATTCAAAACAATTCCAATTTCAGTACTCCTTAGAGAACATTTTAAAAATGGAATCCCATTCTCTCCCCCAGAGTTGCAGAATCAGTAGCTAAGGGAAGTCAACCCTGGGACTCTGCATTACGAAGAAATTTTCTAGAGATGCTTATCCACAGCCTGGTATGGTAATCACTGTCAAGTTTCAGTCTGCATGAGGAGCCCCAGATAGTACATATGTGTCACTGAGACCACAAAGTAGGGGAGAGGTGGTAACTTAAAGCTTGGTTAACCATGTCTTTTTTCTTTTTCCTCCCTAAGGCCAATAAACTTTTACTTATTCTATATCCAGCTTCAGTGAAAAATTTCACTATGCAAAAAGATTTGTAGTCAAAAATAATTTATTGAACCGGTGCTTTTTCAAGTTGACTTTTTGTCTTTTAACAACTAGTTTCATCTTTAGTGCAGATTTTTCCCATACATATATAGAAATAAATGGATATTTTCTTAACATGAAAATGAACAAATATATATCAGAAAACAAAATTGAGCAGCATGCTTGATGAAATGACAGAATTTCTAAGAAAATCAGAAACCAGACAAACTTGCATATTATTTATGGTACATTGTAATATCATTTTGGAGGGCTACTTGAAGCAGTGAACCTAAGAATTAAACTTAAGTTTTATATGATATAAAGATAACTTAAAAAAGGATAATTTATAAGTCCAAGAAAATAGAGTAAGGAAAATTAGATAATAGCATTGTATGGCCAGTTAAAATTTAGTAGGGTCGCTAGTTAAAATTTCAAGTATCAAACGCAAAACCTTTATCTACGTAAATTCTAAAAATAAAGGTGAATCATCAGGGAAAACAGACAATTGGAAACGACAATAAACACTGAAAATATTTAAAACCTCACAATAAATACTCAGAATCTGTTTGAAGAAAAGCATGTAATGCTATGCAAGGGACAGTATAGGATGATACTTGGCTGCTTTGTGCCCCTGCCCCAGGGATCTGTGAAATTTTGAAACTTCTAGCAGCCAAGCATTCAAGATATGGCCTGGCTGCTTCTAACAGCCTATACTCATATGTATGAGCAAAGAAACTATCTAAAGCTGAAACTTACATTTAGAGAGGAAGCAGAGAAAAAAAGCTGCGAAAGTTTCCAGCCTGACTATGTGGTAGAAAAAAAAAAAAGCCCATTTTTAGGTGGGAAATCCCCTGCAGAAATTTGCATAACTAAGAAGAGGGCAAGTGCTAATAGCAAAGACAATGGGGAAAAGGCCTTGAAGACATTTCGGAAAACTTCATGACAGCCCCTCCCATCACAGTTCCAAAGGTGTAGGAAGACTGAGTGGTTTCTTTGTGGGCAAGGTCCAGGGCCTTGCTGCCTTGCACAACCTCAGGACACTGCTCCTTGCATTCCAGCCACTCCAGCTCCAGCCATGGCTCAAAGGGGCTCAGGTACAGCTCAGGCTGCTATTCTCGAGGGCAAAAGCTGTAAATCTTGGTGTCTTCCATGTGGTGTTAAGTCTGCAGTTTCACAGAATGCAAGAGCTGAGGCTTGGTAGCCTGTGCCTAGATTTCAGAGGATGTATGGAAAAGCCTGGGTGGCCAAGCAGAAGCCTACTACAGAAGCAGAGCCCTGATGGGGATCCTCTACTTGAGCAGCTTGGAAGGAAAATGTCAGTTTGGAGCCCCCAAACAGAATCCCCACTGGGGCACTGCCTAGTTGAACTGTGAAGAAGGGGGCCACCATCCTACAGATCCAGCAATGTTAGATCCACTGATAGCTTGCATTGTGTGTCTGGAAAAAACACAGACAGTCAATGCCAGCTCATGAGAGCAGCCCTGGAGGCTGAACCCTGCAAAGCCACAGGAGTGGAGCTACCCAAGGCTTTGGGACTCCACTTCTCACACCAGTGTATCCTGGATGTTGGACATGGACATGGAGTCAAGGAAGATCATTTTGGAGCCTTAAGATGCAATGACTTTCCTGTTTGGTTTTGAACTTGCATGAGGCCTGCAGTTCCTCTCTTCTGGCCTATTTCTGCCTTTTGGAATGGGAATATTTATCCAATGCCTATACGCTCCCCCCCCCCCCCCTTGTATCCTGAGTGTAACTAACTTGTTTTTTATTTTATAGGCTCATAGGTGAAAGTGACTTGCCTTATCTCAGATGAGACATTGGACTTTGGACTTTTGACTTTTGAGTTAATATTGGAGTGAATTGAGACTTTAAGGGACTATTGGTAAGGCATGATTGTATTTTGCAATGAGAGAAGGACATGAGATTAGGGGGCCACAGCAGAATGATATAGTTTAGATCTGTGTTCCCACCAATTCTTCTGTGGAATTGTAATTCCTAATGTTGGAGGTGGGACCTGGTGAAAGGTGATTGGATCTTGGGGGTGGATTTCTCATGAATGGTTTAGTACCATCCCCTTGGTGCTGTTCTCATGATTGTGAGTAAATTCTTATGAGGTCTGATTGTTTAAAAGTGTGTAACACCTCCCCCTTCATTCTCTTGCTCCTGCCCTGTAAGACATGCTGGCTCCCCCTTTGTCTTCCATGGTGATTATAAGCTTCCTGAAGCCTGCCCAGAAGCTGAGCAGATGAAAGCATCATGCTTCTTGTATAGCCTATGGAACTGAGAGCCAATGAAACTTCTTTTCTTTATAAAGTACTGAGTCTCAGGTATTTCTTTACAGCAATGCAAGAAGGCACTAATACAACCATTTAAACAAAAATAATCAAGTTTGGGATTTTCAGCATATTGAGAAGTAAAATGTATGGTAACGATAGCACATAAACTAAAAAGGGGACAATGGAAACCTATTCTTATATGACTCATCTAATATACTTCCCATGGATGTCAAGAGACTGCTTTTCCTACTCTGAACTACACTTGTCACTGAAGCTTGAAAGCATGACTACTTGTTTTCACCAATTTCCTAAATTGTACATGAAGTCTCTTTTGATAACATTTAGACATTAGTTCCCCAGCACAGACCAGGAGAACCTACATCATATAGTTGGTTGATCTCATAAGTTGCATTTTCTCTCTCAGGTTGTCCATGTTAACTGCTCCCTTTTTCTTCACTCCAACCCTCTCATGTAAATCAACCCTGAAAAATTAATCTGACCACCACTTCACCAAATCTATTATGATTATAAATGAGTTCCAGATAACATGGAGATGGATCTTCTATTAAACAAACAAACAAACAAACAAAAAACTAGTGAAGCAGCTGAATCAACAGGGAAGTTATTTTTAAGTATAAAATAAAAAGTTCTTAACCCAGATACCAAATTATCAGGTCATTAGATGTACTTCCCTTTATACTGAAATTTCAAGTAACTTACCAATATTGAAAAACATTTGTGTTAACTCTCCCTTTGTCTTCTTGGTATGTTTGTCATGACCTAAGATAAAGAATTTTTTTTTTTCAATTGAAATTAAATGTACCTCTTTTAAAAGACTGGAAGATTGAAATGGAATTACATACCATGAAGGATTTTGAAATGGCTGATATAACCTGTAAATTTGATAAGCATTGTGCAGAATAGTGTTTCCTCTATAAACTTCTTCATTTGTCTTCTGATTTCACATTTCACAGAGACTATTGATTCCTTCTGAGCAAAGTATAATGGACCTGTGAACAATCTGAGATCACTCCCTAGTTCCTTTTGGTATTACAACACTAAATCTGAAGAGCTTGTCTTCCATGCATGAATAAATGAAAAGAAAGAATATCATCAGGACTCAATGGAGAGTTTCCTTAATGCAAATTTATTCATGATATATAATACTTTAAAAATAATATCTGCTTTGATTTTAAAAATAAATAAAACAGTAAAATGGCTATATTAAGCAAGAGAGGATACTTAAAATAACAAAATAGCATGGAAAAAGAAAGTATAATTAAATAAAATAAGTAATAAAGGCAATATACAGTAGACTTTAACAATGCAACCCAGTAAATAATTTGTGGAAAAGACAAGTAACAAGTATTCATATTAGACAAGTAACAGAAAATTATGAAGAAGAGAACTAATTGAAAAGGATTACATAAATTAGGATAATCATAGAAATCTAACCTACAAATAATGAGTCTTCTCAAAGAAGGAAACAGAACTAATATAATAAATAAAATAATAAAAAGTGTATTAAATTTTTTCAAGTACTAAGACTATTTACTCAAAGGCTTATTATGATCTGGGAAAAAGTACTGAAAGAAAATCCATACTTAGATAATACTTGAAAAAATTGCTTGGCTCACAAAAATAAAGAAAAAATAACATACATATTTAGAAAGAAATATATAGTTATAAAGGAAACACATTAGAAACATTAAGAAGTTGAAAATGTAAAACCTAAGAAAAATTTTATGAGTCAAACTTTCCTCAGAAGAGCACAAATAACAAAAATTGCCTCAAATGCTTTTTGTAGCAAGATGGGTGGGTGAAAGCAAATAGATCATTAGAAAATATAGAAACAATAGAGAATGTAAAATATAAAGCATTAAGCAGAATAGAGGATCTTTTTATTTTACCCAAATATTCCATCATAGTAAGAAAAGAGGTGTCCTGCATTATTCATAAGTCACCTGCTATAACAAACCATTTCAGTGGTTTAACACAATAAACCTCTTTAATGTTGCACATCAATGCCAGGGTGCACTCTAATGTACTAGGTGTTCTTTATTCTGGGAAGCTGTTTTCTACCATTTAGTTGCTCTGCTATCTTCTAGAGTCTAGCCATCCTCTATTGAATTTTCAGGATACAGACAATGCACAGTGAAGAGAAAGTGTGAAAAATTATGAGATAAATTTTAAAGATACATCCTAAGCTGGCATAAATCATTTCCTTCCACATTTCATTGGCCAGAGCCTGGTCATCTGGCCTCACCAAAATCAAGAACAGATGGGGAATATAGCTCATCATTGGCTTAAGAAGAAAAAGAGAAAACTGATACTAGTGAGCACAGCGTTCTTTGTTACAATTACTAAATATTTATATGTCAAAAATCACTATGTTACAATTACTAAATATTTATATGTCAAAAATCACTATTAAAACTAAATATTAAATTTGAGGTAAAATTGTCAGAGAACTGAAAGTATTATAATATTTAACACATGGTTATGTTAGAAAAGAAGCTAATTTTAACAAGTTATAATCAATTAAAATTCCAGAGATAGTAGATGCAGACTTTTCTGCCTTCTGAAGTATGTATGAAATGTTTACAAAAAAATCATATGTTTTGCAGTGAAGAAAACTTCAGTGGAAGAGAGTAGATGGGTTATAAGTCGACTTCATAGTCTAATTCATTGATTTTATGCAAATTGTTTACTTTGTGACAGTGATTCATACAACTACATATGAGTATAACCACATAGATACAGACTCGAAGAAAGCCTTGGAATATTAGAAAGGGCTTTCTATAAAATGTGACATCTGGAATTGATTGAGAGCTCACAGGAATTTAATAATTCATATAATTAAGTTTATATCAGAAGTCAGTGAAAAATGAAGTGTTATTAAACAAACACATTGGTATAGTATATTAGCAATTTGAGAAAAATATATATTTCGAACAATTCTATTTAAAATAAGATCAGCTTGATTAATTTTATGTAAAACATCAAATTTCTGACTAACAATAGAGTTTTCTAAATCAAGATGAAGAGAAATATACTGCAAATTGGAAATGGAAGAAAAAATATCTAAACAAACATGTAATATACATATTATTATTATTTTGAGTGAAAAAAGTAATTTTACGACAATGCAACCTAGAAAATATGTGTGCAGAAAATAATACTACAATTATATAAAGAGTTAAGATAAAAATATATCCGTATTAAAGAACAGAGGTGGAGAAATCACAAATATAAAGAAATATTTTAAAACTGAAAATGCTTACCTGCACCAATACTTAAAGAAATCACAGGTAAGTTTTTTTGACTATTAAATTAAATCTCTGAAATAATACATTATGAATAAGATAAAATTAGAATTCCAATCCTGTATAAGAGGTTCTATAAATTGGTCCATATTTCTTCAAACCTACCAAAATATTCATACGTTTTCACATTTTTATTCTTTCTGATGTGTTTTTGTATAAACCTAAAATACTAGAAAAATAATTTCTGTAAGGAGGTGTTGATTAAAACATCACACAAACACACATAAGTATATATGTGAAAAATGAAAGTTTCCTAATTGCTTTATATAGTATCATTTAACCCATTTTGCCTATACATTTCATACTATTATGATACTAATGAAACATTTTTAGGATGCAATAATTTAGAAATTGGCCATGACATTTTCACATTCAAAGAATAAACATAATTAAAAGTCATGCATGTTGTAACTACAATTGCATTTAAAATGTAGATATGAGGTGTTTCTAAATAAAGGCAAAAAAGATTCAATCTTACAGAAAAATAAATTAAAGAAATAGACAGTTAATAGGTAAAGAAATATGAATAGATTTAAACATGAAAATTGCTAAATCCCACTCATAAAATAGAGAAACAAATTAAACTGGCATGGAAAATCCATTTC
The DNA here is from genome assembly GCF_007565055.1 of Rhinopithecus roxellana. Lineage (NCBI taxonomy): Eukaryota > Metazoa > Chordata > Mammalia > Primates > Cercopithecidae > Rhinopithecus > Rhinopithecus roxellana. The sequence continues at coordinate 119,236,497 of NC_044557.1, forward strand.
TTATTTATCATATTGAAAAAAGGGTTCTAGAACTATAATGTGTTAGTGAGGCTTTGAGAAAATGGGTACTATATTTTTATTTCTTCATTTATTTATAATATATATAGAAAATTAGCTATATTTACAACGACATATATATTTACTCTTTGACCTAGCAATTATACTTTAGGAATATATTTCAAACAAAATGGTGGTAAAATTATAAAAGATATATGCATAACCTTATTTATTGTAACATTCCTTTAAGAACAAAAGAAGGCAAGTGAAATATCAGCTAGTAAGAAACAGGTTGAATAAGAAAGTGTTTTAAAAACTACTATATACACAAAACGGAGTAGTGTGCATCTATCAGAAGCAACGAGGAATATTAGTATATACTAGTTTGTGGATTGAATACCAGGGTATATTTTTAAGTGAAAGAATGAAGGTTGAGTAAAATGTATGTAGTGAAGTGTGTATACCCTTTATTTTTTGATGACTACCATATGACAATATACACTTTACTCAACCTTGATTGTTTTACTTAAACTAAAAAGCTTCTGCACAATAAAACAAATAATCAGAAGAGTTAACAGAAAATCCACAGAGTGGGAGAAAATTTCCACAATCTATACATCTGACAAAGGACTAATATCCAGAATCGTCAAATAACTGAAACAAACGAGCAAGAGAAAAAAAAAAAAATCCCAACAAAAAGTGGGCTATGGATATGAACAGACAATTTCCAAAAGAAGATATACAAATGGCCAACAAGCAAACGGAAAAATGCTCAACATCACTAATTATCAGGGAAATTCAAATCAAAACCACTATGTAATACCATCTTACTCCTGTAAGAATGATTATAATAAAAAAAATAGATGTTGGGATGGATGTGGTGAAAAGGGAACACTTCTACACTGTTGGTGGGAATATAAACTAGTATAACTATGATAGAAAATAGTGTGGAGATTCCTTAAGAACTAAAAGTAGATCTACCATTTGATCCAGCAATCCCACTACTAGGTATCTACCCAGAGGAAAGGAAGTCATTATACGAAAAAGATACTTGCACACGCGTGTTTATAGCAGCACAACTTGCAACTGCAGAAATATGGAACTAGCCCAAATGCCCAAATCAATGACTGGATAAAGAAAATGTGGTATATATACACCAAGGAATACTACTCAGCCATAAAACAGAACAAAAGTATTAGCGACAACCTGGCTGGAATTAGAGACAAATATTCTAAGTGAAGTAACTCAGTAATGGAAAACCAAACATTGTATGTTCTCACTCATAAGTGGGAGCTAAGCTATGAGGATACAAAGGCATAAGAATAATACAATGGACTTTCGAGACTTGGAGAAAAGGATGGAAGGGGGTGAGGGATAAAAGACTACACATTGGGTACAGTGTATACCCCTTGGGTGACGGGTGTGTGAAAACTCAGAAATCACCACTGAAGAACTTATTCATGCAACTAAACACCACCTGTTCCCCCAAAACCTATTGAAATAAAAAATATTTTTTTTAAAAAGGAGGAACCAACCCTGCCAACACCTTAATTTTGGGCTGCTAGTGTCCAAAACTCTGAGACAATAAATTTCAGTTGTTTAAGCCAAAAAAGATATATAAATATGCATTTGCTTAATAAAACATGAATTGATTTTGGAAGATTATAAAACATAAACAAATAAATAAAAGGTTTACCTAAAAGTGTAGGGAGAAAACAGAGTGGAGGAGACAGATATGAAAGATAAACTTCGCATCTACAATTTTAATAAAGTTGATTTTGGACTCCTGTAAATATTTTACATTGCTATGGAAAAATTTTAAAATGTACTCAAAGCAAAACGAAAATTAAACAGATGAACCTCACTGTGTATTTAACCAGTAGAAAAAACACACAGGGAAAATTTATTTTGAGTGACTTGAAGACACGGTTACTAGAATGTATAATCCAAGTGATGGAATTTACCCTAAAACAAAAAGACCTGCTACACGAATGAATGAATACATAAACTCTTTAGTTTTAATAATTATAGTATAAATTATAATATTAATATTGCTATTCTGAATCTATAGCATGTATATTTTTGCAAAGGAGCAATGATGTTTATATTAATGAGATTCTACATTTCTGACATGGAAGAAAAAAGTCATCTAAGATTGATGTGGTTAAGTAAAACCTTGTAGTCTTTAATTTTAGTTAGTAGTAAAACTATGAATTTATGATGTATTACTCTAAAAACACTTATTTCCTAACTCTATCCTTTGAAAAAGCCTAGAGAACATAATTAAGTATCTCTAAGGACCATTTGTGCCAAAATTTTGGTTTCTACTTACTATTTTCTACTAAAAGAAAGTAGAACTCTGGAGAAATGGCTGGTTGCAGGGATGAAATGGAAGTTGTACAGCATGTTATAGCAGAGAGCAAGGACTCTATCAAAGACTGAGTCATTTCAAAAGGACTAAGGACTAAGGAGCCAGCTGGGACAGACTCCCATCTGTCAAAGATGATTTTAACTTCAACAAAAATTATAACAGTAAAGGAAATAAAACATTCTAGTAAGTGTATATATATGAGTACATAATAATACTCAAATAAAATTTAACAGAACACAATCAGTGGCCAGCATTGTTAGATAACCAACTTCATATTTCAAAAACTGGCAAACAGAGGAAACAGACAAGCACTTCTCCCATTTCTGTAAGAACTCTACCCAAAATATCCATATAGATGAGAAAGAAAAGTTTTCCTTTGACGTATTTTTCAGATAATAAATTTAAAAGAATAATTAGAGGCCAGGCATGGTGGCTTATCCTGTAATTCCAGCACATTGGGAGGCTGAGGGGGGTGGAGCACCTGAGGTCAGGGGTTCTAGACCAGCCTGACCAATATGGTGAAATTACGTCTCTACTAAAAAATAAAAAAATTAGCCGGGTGTTGTGGCATGCACCTGTAGTCCCAGCTTCTCAGGAGGCTGATAAAGGAGAATTGCTTGAACCCAGGAGGTGGAGATTGCAGTGAGCTGAGATTGTGCCACTGCACTCCAGCTGGGGCAACACAGTGAGACTCCGTTTCAAAAAATAAACATAAAAAAAAGAATAATTAGAATATCACCATTTTGTGACCCCAATTAGTTCATAAATCTAGGCAATGATTGTCACTGAAAAAAAGAAAAAAAGTGCTAGTGATTACATCTTTAGGTTTGTATTGCCTGGCTGTCTCTCTTTTGTTGCTCTTAGCAGCCACTGATGATCATTGCTTTCGATTCTTTTTGTTGCTCCTCCCATTCTCTATGTTTTATAATGGATTATTTCAAGACTGTATTTGGATATTCCCTACATAGACTTATTCCAGCTCATGGCTTTAGATGTCATTTATACAATGATGATTTTTAAATTTATATCCTCATACCAGGTATCTTCTAGTCACTGTATCTGTTTATTCAACATCCATATTTAAATGTTTATTTTCAAAATTAAAATATTCACAATTGTTAAGGGTTGAATTATGTCCCCCTAAAAAGATATGCTCATGTCCGAATGCCTCAAAAGTTTAGCTTATTTAGAAATATGTTTTTTGCTGCTGTCATTAGTTGAGATGAGCTCAGAGTAGAGTTGGGTTTGCCACTAAAATAATATGACTGATTTCCTTATAAAGATGTTCATGTGAAAACATAGACAGAGAGAATGCCATGTGGTGACAGAAGCAGAGATCAGGGTTATGTTGCCACAGACTGAGGAATGGCTGGGGCTACCAGCAGCTGAAAGAGGCAAGGCAGGATCCCATAGAGGGTGAATAGAGAGCATGGTCCAGCGACACCTTCATGTCAGCCTTTTAGCCTCTAGGGCTGTGAAACAATAAATTTCTGTTGTTTTAAGCCACTCAATGTGTGCAACTTTGGCTAGCAGCCCTAGGAAACTAACACAATAATCTATCTCCTGATTTTTCCACCTTGACCAAATCTGCTCCTCCCTCAGTCTTCTTCTAGTAAGTAAATGGCTCCATTCGTTCAGGTGTTTAGAACTAAAACTTGAACTCATCTTTGATTCTTCTGTCTCACACTCTCCGTATTTAAACCATCATCAAATCCTGTTGGTTCTACCTTTAAAATACATCCAGAATCTGACTACTTTATAGTAACTTTATTTCCACCACTCAGTTTCAAGTCACTGCCATTGCTCATCTCTATTCCTGAGATAGTTTGCTAATTAGTCTACCTCCTTCATCTTTCAACCTCTGTTGTGGATTCTAAATGTATCGCTCTGAATAATTGCTTTAGAAAACAGTCTGATCACGTTTCTTATTCTCAGTATCTCTCAATATCCTCTAGTGGCTTCCCATATTAGACAGAATTAAAACCAAAGTCTTTAACTTGGTCTAGAAGAATCTCTAAGATCTAGGTGTCTATTATTTCCCATCTTCCATCACTTTTCATAACATTTTGACCTCATCTTATACCAATAACTTTATTCCCACACCAACGATATATGTCACAAAGCCTATTTGCTTGCTGTTATCTGTGCCTAGAATGTTTTTCCTACAGGCAGCACATGATGCTCTTCATCTCCATCTCTTTAAATATGCTCGTATCAGTATAGCCATCCCTGATCTTCCTATTTAATATTTCAACAATCTCAATTTGTATCCTTCTCTCATGCTTAACTTTTCTTCAATGTATTTATAATCAACTGGCATGCTATAAAATTTACGTATTTATTTATTGCCCATGGTCTCTCACTAAAATGTATGCCCTATTAAAACAAAATTTAATTCTTTATTCACTGCTATATCTCAGATCCTAAAAAGCGGTCTAGATCATAATAGGTATTTTATACATACTTATATAAACTAAAGATTACAGGGGTTAATGTTAATCACCCTGAGAAAACAAGCTATTTTAAAAAGGCTTACTATGTTTATTGCAAGCATGTGAAATAAAGATTCCATCTATAGATGACATATTTCTTCATTATAATACAACCATCAAAGCCAGTTTTGGGAATTAAACAGCTTGATTTATGATCGAATTTAAAAAACTGCATTTTTAAAGCAATATAAGATTCAATTATTTCACTAAAGTATATCCTTATTTTACATTGTGCTGATTAGTACTGATGCCAGAGTGCTTGTCAATCTGTGACTTATAAAGTAATTAAATTTCCTTTTGCCTAAAATAATCATTAGAAATGTGTAATATATGACATCAACGATAAACTTCACTTTTTTATGCATTTTCTTTATATAAGTTGCATTGCAACATGGAAACATAAGCGACTATGAGGCATCAACTTGCAAATAATCTATTCCAGAATTTTAAATTTGATATTTCTATTCAGTGAGCTTAACACTTCTGGTCATGTATGTGTATTAAATAATAATATCTGATTACTAGCAACTTCACATTCTTATAAAATGTCTTTGAAATGTCGAGTTTTCATGCAGAGTAGATGTCTATTGTATTTTACTGCCAAAATAACATGTTTCAAATAGTAAAACGGCAGGGGAATACTGACTGAGCTATTAATAAAACACACCAGCTTTTAGCTGGCAAAGCAGCCTTCTTTCCATCAAACATGTCTCAGCCTTTAATAAAGAAACTCAAGTGGTGTAGGTGAAAAATTACTTTTCTCACCCGGTCATCTGTCTGTCATGTATTATTCAGGTCACCAATGTTTGTCCTGAACTGTATCATTCTGTAGTTGTGTCAGGTATGAGATATGTTCAGTGTAATTCCATCAGACTTTGTGAAGTTGATTAGAACAGATCACCTTTCGGCATGGGCACAAGTTATCTCAGCAGATTGAGTGAAAAAGACTTATTTATCTTTGCCTTATAATAAAGAAAGAGATGAGCAAATTTATCCATTAACTTGAAAAGAGTCATATATTTGGTGTGAAAACAAACTATAGTCAGTAATTCTATTGAAAATACTATAGTACATGAATGTTTCTTCAGGAGAAAAATAATTGAGTCTACATTTAATAGTATGAAATATTTAAGAAAAGCACACACATTTTATTACAGTCCTTAAAATGGTAATGTTTTTCCTGAAACAAAATGATAGAATGTAAGAAAAAAACGCCATATCTTTGATAGTTTCCATTGCCTTTTATTGCAGCATTCTTTTTGCAAAGTAATTTGTACTTTGATTTCTTTCTGCAGAAAATAATCTTCGACATTTAGGCAATCATTATACTATTGTGTCTTAACTAAACCATAGACTATTTTACTATAAGCATGCCAAACACTCAAAATAATCATGATGAGACTTGGACTCATAAAGAGATACGTGAGTTTGTGTAAAGAAACTTAAAATCTTGTCTGGCATTACCTGGGGTCCTTAAGTTCCTCAACTGTCAAATTAACAACTGAAACTAATGGAGAGGAAGCAAGGTGGTATACACCAATCATACAGTTGTGGTCTGTGGTCAAATTTGGATTCAACTACTTATTAAATTCATGATTTTTGATATCTTCTTAAAAATGAGAATGAAGTCAAAGGATATAGTAGCATGTCTAGCACATAGTAATGTTTAAGCATTACATCTATTGTTCAAGCACTGACACGTCCTCAGATGATTTAGCATAGCACAAAGTAGAAATCAGTGTATATTATTTAATCTCATGTCTCCAATTGTTGATTCTATGAATTCTTGAAATTATTTCTGAAAAAATATAGAAAATTAGCACTAAAGACAAACTCAGATGTTTAGTAGTTTTGCAGCAACAAAATTTGTATTATTGTATAAACAGCAAAAATGCGTATCGTGAAACTTACTGAGAAATTACTTTATTATTCTTTTTGTACATATATTTTACCTAGAGTAGCCAAAAGACTGAAAAGCAAAGTTGGGATTTTTCCTAAGTTGGTTTTCACCCCCTGCTCTCTGGAATGTGTTTTGAAATAGAAAACTTTAGCTACTGCCTTAACTCCTCCTCTACATCACCGTTGTACATTTTGCTGTAACTTGTTTTGTGTAGAAACAAGAACAGTGTCTTCCTGTCTTTCTCCCATTTTGTAAACCTGTAAGTTTCCCTTTGCTGGGTGCCATAGCTCAAAGCAACAAGTATTTATTAAACTTCAGAGCTGTGGCCAATATTGTGCTGGGCTGTGGAGAATACTTGACAGGTATAGCCTTTGTTCTCACAGAGCCAAATAAGTTTTTGAGCAGGTGAACAGAAAGGCTGACATGTGTGAAGCAAGACAAAAACAACAAAGGGCAATTCTAAATTAAGTGTATCTCAAAGAGCAAATTAAAGCCCCTAGAAAAGTTTTGAGAAGGGGAAATATCTGAATAGAAATATCAAATTTTAAATTCTGGAAGAGATTATTTGCAAGTTGATGCCTCATAGTGGCTTATGTTTCCATGTTGCAACACTTTATAGGAGAAGATTAACTTTGTGTAAAATATATACATTGAAAGACAGTAATGTAAACAGTATTTACCATTTCTATGTGCTAGATATGCTACTGTATGACACTTTTACTTTATTCTTATTTTTAAAAAGATGTCCAAAATCATGTATTTAACATGTAGCTGAGTTCGGATTTGACCACAGATCACAACTGTATGATTAGTGTATACCACTTTGCTCCTTCTCTATTAACCTCAGCTGTTAATTTGACAGATGAGGAACTTAAGGACCCCAAGTTATGTCAGACAAAGAAGCAAACTAAATTCATGCTCATCTTAGTTTACATTCTAAGATCTTGTATGTTTTAGCAAAATTGTTTGTTTGGGATTTTAAGTTCTCCATGTGAATTATTCTTTGGGATTTTTTTTTTTTTTTTTTTTTTTTTGATGGTTTCAAACCTATTGGGATTTAAACAGACATCCAAAGCATACCTCTTTTATTGTATAGATCTGAGATTACCTTTAACCCTGGCTGCAGAGGTGGGCTCTGATTGGCCCGCCCTAATGCAATCAGGACAATATAATTGAAGACCAACACATGAGTTAAATTTGTCCAATTGCAATGAAACTCAGAACCTTTGTGCCATGCTGAAGAGAAAACATATCAACTGTCCCATCATAGACCTAACCAATAAGATAGAAGCATTTAGCCTTGTGGCTGATAGCAGTCATCTTTTGGCCAAGACGGGTATCAGCTTGAGGATACAGAAGACATGGGGGAGAGGGATAAAGAGAATTTTGAAGAAATTATCTAAAACCTTGCATTAATTCTGGACTTCTCAGAAGAATCAACCTATTTCTCTTATTTTTCAATGCAGTTTAGATTAGATGTGCTGTCACATGTTGCCTTAAGTGCTTTTTGAAAATAGATTAAGCATACATATTTTTAAAAAAGAAAAAATTAAAAGTAATATAAATTGTGTTTTTAGACAACTAATTATATTATAGAAGTTAAAGTTATTTTAAATAGCAAATTTTCTTACTAAAAGGATTTGATCTAAAATACATACATTAAAAATATTAAAACATCCCAAAATGTTGAGATTAAACTTGAATACTCTCTGAAAGTAATCATACATAGGAGAATCTATATCACCATCAATAATAAAACAAAGTTACTTAAAATATAACAGAAGCACAAGTAGTCAGTGTGTGTTGGTGGTGAAGAACATGGGTTCGGGAGTCACATATAAGTGGGTTTAAATGTCAGTTCAGTAACTTACTTGCTGTGTGACTTTGGTTAGGTCATATAACATATCTAACCCTCAGCTTCCTCATCTGTAAAACGTAAAACAGAAAAGGCCACAGTTACCAGAAAAAGAGATTTAGCATCCATTCCCCTGTTCTAAGAAACATAATAAGCACTACTTACCCGTTACCAATGAAAGCTTTAGCCTTACTTTTGTCTCCTTTTGTTCTAGATAAAAATTGAGATAAGTAATCAAAGGCCAGTGTGGTGACTTGTGCTTGTAATCCTAGCACTTTGGGAGGTCAAGTGGAAGTATTGTTTGAGTCCGGGAGTTTGAGACTAGCCTGGGCAACATATCAGGACCCCATCTCTAGAAAAAATTTTAAACCTAGCTGGGTGTGATGGCACATGCCTAGAGTCCTAGCTACTTAGGAGGCTGAGGCAGGAGGGTCTCTTGAGCTCAGGAGGTTGAGGTTTCAGTGAATCATGATCATGTCACTGCACGCCAGCCTGGACAACACAGCAAAACTCTGTTTAAAAAAAAAAGTAATCATTTCATTGGCCTTGCTTTTTGGCAACATTTAATTCAGAATTGGCTCAGCTTCCTTAATTTTGCCCCAGAATCCACCAGCATTATCTCAAATCCTGTAAGCCTCATCCAGATCCCTTTACTGATATATCTCACCATTTCTTCAGAGTGTTTTTTTCTTTTGCTAAATAAATTGCCTTTTAAACTACATATATGTTCCTACTGGTCTCTGGTTAGTGAGCTTTAATAAATCATAGAATTGATTCATTCAATTAATCATTCAACTGTATTTTACAAATATTTAAATCTTAATTTGAGCTTAACTTTGTATTAATTTTTCCAAGAAACTTTATTTTGAAAAAAATCAAACCTACATAAAACTTGAAATAATAACTCAACGAACACCTATATACTCTTTACCTGAATTCAATTCTAAATATTGCACTAAATTTACAGTATTAACTAAGCACCTACTAAATCCTAATTTAGGCCGGTTGGGGTGGCTCACACCTGTAATCCCAGGACTTTGGGATGCCAAGGTGGGTGGATCACTTGAGGTCAGGAGTTCAAGACCAGCCTGGCTGACATGCTGAAATCCCTTCTCTATTAAAAATACAACAATTAGTCAGGTGTGGTGCACACCTGTAGTCCCAGCTACTCAGGAGGATGAAACATGAGACTCCCTTGAACCCAGGAAGTAGAGGTTGCAGTGAGCCGAGATCACGTTGCTGCAATCCAGGCTGGGTGAAAGAGCAAGTCTCTGTCTCAAAAAATAAAAAATAAAATCCTAATTTAACTAATTATATTTGATAAGTTAAGCAATCCTTCAATCTTTAAAATCTTCTCCTACCTTGGCCTCTTTTTCACAGAATTTATGTGGGTATTCTTCCATATCTCTTTCCACACTTTATTGTTGTCTTTGAAAGACACAACTTTCTCTACTCATCCGTTCCATGGAAGAGTTTATTAAGAATTCATCTTAACCTGTCTTTCTTTGTCTCCATAATCCTTCTCTATAAACTTATTCTTACTCGTTGTTCCAATTACCAAATATAATTAGAAAAATCCCAAATTTTTATCTATTTTCTGACCTCTAGAGTTGTACACATAACTTCTTGCCTTACTTTATCTTCTTTTGTTTGTTGGTTTGTTTTGAGCCAGGATCTCACTCTGTCACCCAGGCCGGAGTGCAGTGGTGTAATAATTGCTTACTGCAACCTAAACCTCCAAGGCTCAAGTGATCCTCCTGCCTAAGCCTCCTGAGCAGCTGGGGCTACAGATTCATGCCACCACAGCCAGATAATTTTTTTTTTTTTTTTTTTAGTAGAAGGGAGGTCTTGCTATGTTGGCCAGGCTGACTTACCTTATCTTTTAGAACTATAAATGATATCTCCAACTCAATTAGTATAAAACTGAATCCTTTATCTTCACCCATCCAATCCTGTTCCTCTGTCCCTGTTGTCTGTCACGGGGATTGGCATGATCATGTTTTGCTTATAAAAGCATGACATCTACAAATCACTTTGGCACCTTTTGTAATGGTATTTCCATATATAAGACTGGCAGATTCTCTTCAATCCCCAGATACCGCTTTACTTGTTGTCTATCAATATGCCTCTTGTCTTAGCTGCCCTCATCTCTCATGTGGAATGACAACAACAGGCTGCTCATTGGTCTACATGTTTTCTCTTCACCTCTCCAATCCATTCTCTAAAATGAAAAAGGAATAAACTTAAAGACTAAAAAAAAAAAAAAAAAAAAAAAAAAAGAAAAGAAAAGAAAGAAAGAAAGCCTGATCATTTCACAACCCTTTGCTTGGTCAGAATTCTTCAGTGTCTTCTCACACTTCGCATAATAAAGATGATACTCCTTAACAGGGTTTATAAGGTCCTAATCAACCTCAGACTGAACTATTCCCTCCTATCCTATTCTGAGCACCCTCACCTCATTAGATCTCTTTACGTCCCATGTTTCCACCTATTTCTTTGCATACTTCACCACCTTCAAAAGGCAAAATGAGTTGCCTTTTACTCATTTTTTATATTCCATGTCAACTGTCACTTCCAGACTCCCCATGTCTGTAACAAATCACCCCATTTTATTCTTTTGAGATACTATGTATTTCAGTTCTATATCACTTATGACAATTGAACTTTATATCAGTAAGGAATGCATTCACCTGCAGATACAAACCAAATAAAGCAACAAAGAGAAAAGGTATGTGTTTGTATCCTATCATGAGTCTGGAGCAGGGCCTTGCTGACCTCTCACTCTACCATCTGGAGGCTGTAGGCCTTTATTCTCTCACCGTCACTGCTAAGCCTCATGGTCCTTGCTCTTCCCCCAAGTTTCACATTTACATTCCAGACAGAGGAAGTGGAAGTAGGAAGCTTCATACCAGCAGTGTTTTTTTCTTTATATCAGAAAAGCAAAGGCTTTCCTAGAAATCCCTAGCAGACTCCCTCTTTGATTTAATTGGTCAGAACTCTGTTACAATTCTACCACTTACTGCCATGAACACTGAAGTGCACCAAAGCAAGAAGGCAGCTAAAATTGACCAAAAGAGCTGACTTACAGTACTATCTCACAGGTTTATATTATTTACGGGGTTATTTAATTTATATTTGCCTACCCCAGTAACTTAGATCTTAAGATCCCTTAGGGCAGGAACCACATTTGTTGTGCTAATAGAAGGCAATCCATAAATACAAATAGAATACATAAATAAATAAATACATTGCTATTTCTAAATAGCTTCAGTAAAAAATGCTGGCCAGGTGCAGTGGCTCACACCTGTGACCCAAGCACTTTGGGAGACCGAGGCAGGCAGATCACCCGAGGTCAAGAGTTCAAGATTAGCACGACCAACATGGTGAAACCCCATCTCTACTAAAAATACAAAAAATTAGCTGGGCGCAGTAGCGGGCGCCTGTAATCCTAGCTACTCAGGCGGCTGGGGCAGGAGAAAGGCTTGAACGCGGCAGGCAGAGGTTGCAGTGAGGCTAGATCATACCTTTGCACTACATCCTGGGGACAAGAGTGAGACTCCATCTCAAAAAAATAAAATAAAAAAATAAAAAATAACTGCCTTATGCTCATTCGAAAAGGAATGCCTAAGTAGTTTCTAGTATTTCTTCTAAAATCCCATACTTTCAGATCTCTTTTCAAAACATATAAGGGGTAAATAAAACTAGAGCTCTTTCAGCCCAAATTCTCAGTTGCATGTGTCTCTTGCATATGTGAGTGCAGCATAATAACATTTTAGTTACAACTTCACAGAAAAAAAGATTTTTAGAGGAGAAGAAGCTTTAGATTTTGATACTGGACCAATGTAAGCAAGTTATGCATTGTCAGGAAGTATATGTTTACATAAGTTCCTAAAAAGGTGAAAGTAATTTTATTTAGTGGTATGTGCATAAGAAAAAAAGAAATGGGCCGGGCGCGGTGGCTCAAGCCTGTTAATCCCAGCACTTTGGGAGGCCGAGAAGGGCGGATCACGAGGTCAGGAGATCGAGACCATCCTGGCTAACACGGTGAAACCCCGTCTCTACTAAAAATACAAAAAAACTAGCCGGGCGAGGTGGCGGGCGCCTGTAGTCCCAGCTACTCGGGAGGCTGAGGCAGGAGAATGGCGTAAACTCGGGAGGCGGAGCTTGCAGTGAGCTGAGATCCAGCCACTGCACTCCAGCCCGGGCAACAGAGCAAGACTCCGTCTCAAAAAAAAAAAAAAAAAAAAAGAAAAAAAGAAATGAGTCTTAAACCATTCTTTGGTTTTAATATTTTCTGGTAGTGACTCCAAGGGACATAATGTGAGAAATCATAATTGCTCTTTAAGACACATAGCTACATTACATAAGGACTTTCCTGAAATAAATGAACCTCAATTTGTAAATCTAACATGAAATTAAAATATATGAATATAGTGGAATGTAATGCAGGAATTAAAAATAAACACACATGCAGTAATATAAAATTATGTTTGGTATGAAATGATATAAAAATTTTAAAAGAAATTGGATAATAGTGGGTGAAAGATTATTGGCCATAATATATTTAACTAAAATATAATCACAAATATTAGGTTTTTTGTCAAAAGTGACTATTTACCAATATGATGACATCTAAATGAGGAACTCGGGAATGGTAGATTTTAAAGCTTTTTTTGTTAGTCTTGTATGTGCATTGTCATGTTGCTTCTATGTGGCTATACCTGGATGACAGCTATTTTCATTATTCATTTTAATATTTTGGTCCCATTTACATATATAATTTCAAACAAAATATACTTTTATGATTTATTTATTTGCTATGCTCTAAACTTACTTCACATGTTCACAATAAGGACATGTTTATCCATCTTTACATGTGATGCAAAGACTTTTAAAGATGTATTTACATTGGGTAGAAAAAATATAAAAATATTTATCTGTATAATGTCTTTTTCATAAAATATGAACATTTTAGAGGAAATTTTGAAATTATATAGCAAGCAATAGATTAAATATTAAGAAAAGAAAGTTTGCAGGGTGTGGTGACTCATGCCTGGAATCCCAGCATTTTGGGAAGCCGAGGTGTGTGGATCACTTGAGGTCAGGAATTCGAGACCAGCCTGGCCAACATATATGGCCTTTTCTAGCTTATTTCACTTAGCATAGTGCTTTCAGTTTATTCATATTATAGCATGTTATCAGAACTATATTCCCTTCATATGGTTCAACAATTTATTTTATAAATGTACCATATTTTATATAATGATTATTTGATGGACATTTGGGCTGGATAATCCCAACTGACCTACATTCAACTTTGATAATTTTTTATTTTGCCAGCTTGAATCTATTATTGGGCTCCTCTACTCAATTTTTGCATTTCACTTTTTTTTACTTGAAAACTCCAGAATTTCTATGTTAATCTTTATAATTTCTATCTCTATTAACAGTCTCATTTGATAAGAATAATTATCATATTTTCCCTTAATTCAGTAGACATAGTTTCTTGTAGTTCTTTGATCATATTTATAACAGCTAATATAAAGTCTTTGTCTAGTAAATCTAATGTTTGGGCTTTCTCAGGAATGGCTTATATTGCCAGCTTTTTTCCTCCAATGCAAGAGCCTAACTTCCCAGCTTATTTCAAGCCTTTATTGAGGTGCTCTGTGTGTTTCGGTGTTAGGGCTTGCCTTCAACATTGCAGAAAGCAGTTTACAACTCTGCTTGAACAGATCCTTGAACCAAGACATACGTGAAAGATCATGTAATTCTCAGATCTTTCCTGGACAAGTACATAGCCCTGTGCATGCATGCAACCATCTAGACTCCCAGGAATATTTCGGAGCTATGCTAACTAAAGAATCTTAAGTTGTTTAAAAAAAGAGCAAAAGTCATATAATATGTAATACGCAAAGACATGAATCCTAAACCAAAATGATACGCGAAAGAGAGACAGAGAGATATTTCAAGGAAAAAAGCCCAAGAAACGCCAGGCTAATAAAAGGAAACTTAGATTGACAATAAAAAAGTGAGAGAAAATGGATTTCAAGTGGAAAGGGTATTAATAGAATAGGACTACAGTGTATGATTAAAAAATATAATTTATAATTGATATCTAATATACATGAATCAAGTACCAGAAAATTAAAATGTATAAAAAATTAGAATTCAAAAAGACATTGGTAAAAAAATCTCTGTTCTATTGGCAGTCTTTTTAAAACGTATTTTTTTCTCATTTTTTGCCAAAATAGATACAAAAATATAAACATATGGGAAAATGGTGTTATTTTGCATTTTATAAGTGAATATCAAGACCAAAACAACCAAAAACACTAATGTTATGTTTTATAGAAATGAGTCCTCAAAGCATAATATCATTGTATTTTGTAGTATTTGCTCTACTAATAAAGAATAAAAAATACTGATAGAAATTATAAATAGTGTGGTTTTTTGGCTTGATTTAATAAACTTATTTTTATTCTTGTGTCATGTAAAGGAAGAATTAATATTTCCTGAGACTCTAGACCAATTTATATTATAGATCACAAAGAGGAACTCTGTTTCAAGCTCAAAAAACACCCAAATTTTTAAATTAAATTTCTGATTTTTACAAAAGAACTAACATAATAACAAATATTTATTTTAGCCTAGATTGTTTTAAAACACTGTTAAATAAATGTTTGAATCAAAGAGAAATTGAGATTTGCATTTATAAAATATGTAGGTGAAAAAATGTAGTATATCAAAGAGTATGACAATTTTTCTTTTTTGAGTGGTTGGGAAAGTCATAGTTTAAAACATTCTTAGTATTAGGAAAGAAATATAAAATCAACAACTTTGAAGTAATTCAGGAAAAAGAACAAAGACAAAAATTTGGCCCTGAGAAAAATAATAATTATAAAATTATTTAGAGAATTTAAGGGATTAATTAATAAGTAGTAAAATGGCTAAACAAATTTAAACATTGTTTAAAATGTCAACAAATTGAACAAGATCCTAGAGAATGAATGAAAAAAAATCAGATATGTTTAGGTACAAAAATATTAGCTAAAATATTACAGGATCTTTGGGGGTGACACTTCTCTGGCTGGAAACCTGTGGCCAATTGTGCCTTTGCCTGAGTTTTCCTCAGGCTCACTAGGCTCGTTCCACCAACTTGGCCTGGCAGGCTGTGCTCAGCTCACACTACCGGTCTGAATCCCATGGCTCCCATGGAGACTAGAGTCAGGGGTGAAGTGGCAAGGGTTGTGTGTGAGTAAGTGTGGAGTCCAGCCACTGTGCAGTCAGACACGTCAACTGTTGCCACCAGGCAGGCAGCCCCAGGTGGTGGTGTGGGTGCCACTTCTCTGTGAGCCTGCAACTGGCCCAGGCGCACCACAAGCAGCTTCCATGGCTGGCAGTGGGGAACACAGTGGTGCTTGGAAGCTTGGAGACCCCAGGAATCTCAGGGCCCAACGAGGGAGTCACAGTCCTGTCTTGGAGAGCTCCCAGTCTGCGCTCTCTGAAGGGCCATAGCTCTTCTCTCCTTCTCTTTGCCCCCAGTGTGGTGAGCAAGGGGAATGTTTCAGCCCTGTTTGTGTTTCAGCAGCTCTTTCAGCCTTGCCATTCAGCAGGTCCCAAATTCTTGTCCTGCGACCAGGAAGAATGAGGTGCACAGACAAGGGGGTGGTGAGCAAGACTAAGAGGAACTTTACTGAACCACAGAACAGCTCAGAGAAGATCTGCAGGGGGAAGCTCCTCTCTGTGGCCAGGGTGTCCCAATGAGAATTTAGTTCCTGGAAGAGACAGTAGCTCCTCTCTGCAGGCAGGTTGTCCCAATAAGTATTTAGTTCTCAGGAGAGAGGGTAGTTCCTCTTTGCAGCTGGTCGTCTCCTTATCTGCAGCTCTTGGAGGAGAGGAGGCCCTAGAGTGGGTAGTTCCTCTCTGCAGGCAGATCATCCTGTTGTCTGCAGCTCTTGGCAGAGGGGGCAGCTCCTCTCTGCAGCTGGTCATCCTGTCCTCTTTCTGCCCTCTGCTCTGGCTGAACCCTGCGCTTCTATGGTCCTCAGAGGGGAGGAAGCCCGATTGATCCATGGGTAGCTATGGGCTGGCCCAGAAAAGGCACCAAAAGTCCCCACTCTGGTCAGTGGGACTGGCAGCCCAGCCCCCTGCCTTCAGGTCCTTCCTGGGGACACGATCCGTTCCACTCACAAGCCTATCTGTCTCCCACTGACACTCATGGCGCCCAGGCTGTTTGTGCCAAGGGGTGCTGAAGGCCAGCACCAAGCTGTCCTCAACACCCCTTTGGCTTCCCTTTCATGCTTGTCGGAGCTCAAAGTCCAGAGGGTGCTAAGGCAGCAGGGGGCTGGCATGCCAGCCTTCCTTGAGTATGTGCACACCTGCGTAGGCCTTGACAACCCCCAGGCTCAGCCTGACTTTGCTCTGAGATCAGAGCAGGCACCAACAGCAGGGAGATATCAGGTAGTGGGAGCAGGCATTTCTGAGCCTATGAGGGCAGCAGGGGGGCCTTCCCAGGCCCCCAAGAGTGCAGAGATGACTGGGTCCCCAGCCACAGCTGCAGGGATGGCAGATGACAGGGGTCCTGCTACATGGAGCCAGAGGCCCAGGTCTACAGCCACAACATGGGTGACTGCAGCTGCACTCAGGGAGCTCCCACCACACCATCTCGGAAGAGGTAGGGCTCTCACTTGTCCCCGCGCCACAGAGTGTGCAGCTCTGGCCACACCTCCCTGCTGGAGCCAGAGTGATGGCAGTGGCTGCTCCAGACACACAGCTGCTGCCATCAATAACAGAGTATGTGTAGTCAGAAGCAGAAAAAATATTTTAAAATTAAAGTATACTGGTCGGGGGCAGTGGCTCGCGCCTGTAATCCCAGCACTTTGGAAGGCCAAGGCAGGTGGATCACCTGAGGTGAGGAGTTCAAGACCATCCTGGCCAACACAGTGAAACCCCGTCTTAAAAATACAAAAATTAGCTGGGCATGTTGGCGCAAGCCTGTAGTCCCAGCTACTCAAGAGACTGAGGCAGGAGAATTGCTAGAACTTGGGAGGTAGAGGTTGCAGTGAGCTGACATTGTGCCACTGCACTCCAACCTGGGTGACAGAGCAAGTCCCTGTCTCAAAAAATAAAAATAAAAATAAAGTATACTACTTATAACACTTTATAATGTTAAACATAGCATTGGATTTGAGCTTCACAGCAACTCACATGGTAACTACTAAGTTTTCCTGTTTTACAGATGAAAACGACTGAGGATTAAAGAAGTTTAGTTCTTTGCCCAAGGCAGACAATTAATTCCGTCAATCTGAGTGTTATGGTCTCAATTATTAAATAATAAGTCATTTAAATAACAAGTCGTTAATAATACCTAATAGTTATTGAGAACTTACTATGTATCAGGGACCATGACAGATACATTGACTACATTGCCTGGTACAATCCTCACAAACACTTCGAAAGTTTCCTAAAATTAATCTCTGCAATTAATGCATTACAAAAGAAAAAAATTAAGGAATTTTTGCATTTAATAGACTTAGACAAATATATAAAATCTTTATTTAAAATAACAAATGAGAAACCAAAACAACTTATTTTAAAATTATAGATATTAAAGTGTCTACTACTTACTATATTATAATGAAAACATTTTAAGTATATGGAGTCAAATTAATGGTGTCCAGGGAAAATAAATCCAGAAATTCCTACGAAAAATTTAATAAATTTCTAAAACTATGACAGCATGAGTGCATAATTTTTAAAAGCCTTAGGTATGATGTAATCAGCATAATTTAAAAGGCAAATAAATGCTTTAATATACAGTTTTTATAAATAAGCAAAGGAAGAAACAAAAATAGATGAGATCATTCTACTTTCCAAAAACAAAACAAAACAAAAAAAAAAAAAACCAAGCATCCACTTATATCAAGGTTTATCATTTTTTGTTTTTTTTGTAAAAGTCTTTATGGTAAATACATTAGGCTTTTCATACCATACCAACTCTGTTCCAGCTGCTTAACTATGCCATTGTAAAGCTGCCACAGACAATATGCTAGTGGATGGGTGTGTCTTTATTACAATAAAACTTTATTTACAAAACAGTCACAGTCACAGGCAAGATTCGACTCAAGTTGGAGAACCTCTGATTTATGCCAGTGAGAAACCACTGTTCTATTAGTAAATTAGTAAAATCAAGGAAACTAAAAGTGAAAAAATGTATTTGCTGTAAAGAATTTTATTTTATTTTTGCTTCTGTCTTGTATTTTATTTATTTTATTCTCTCAAAGCATTTACTTTTTTGATACTCTCAGAGGTTTTATTTATTTACTTATTTTTTATAAACAAATTTTTGTTCATTTTTTCTGTAAAAATAAACTGGTGCTGCTGGGGAGTGCATTCATTATAAAAAATAGTAAAACTTTCAAATTTGTATAATCTTTTGACTGATTCTAATTTTAATTCTCATATTTTGTCCTAAGAAAATAATTAACATCATTCTGTATCTAAATCTTATTTTCTTGTTGTTTATTATTTATTTTTGGATTCTGCATTTGGAAAAATGCAAGAGAGAAAAGAATGAAAGTAAAACATGATTTTAAAAAAATACTTTCAAAAATGTTTATGTATACCTGACAATCTTCAATCCTATTATACTAATAGGAAGAAAGGTGCTAAACATTTATCTTTTAGTTTAGGACTGTCTAGTAGAAATCAATTCAGACAACTCTGTTTTTTGGTTATTGTTTGTTGTTTCAATTAAGCAAATTCATCTTCTCTATGATTTATTCCTTTTAATTTCTTGACTTTATTGAATTGTAAAATGGTTGGCCAGTTTTTTTCTTGCTTTGTTTATATACAAAAAAAGGCCATGAACAATAAAAACAAAAATTAGGTAAAACATATGTATTTTGTAATTCATAAGATAACAATGTTTTGATGTTTGCTTTGTTAATAATAATTCCACAAAAATGCACTACATTTTTGTTATTCTAACTAGTATTCTGATGACCTGTATGTGTTAACAGTTGATACAAAATCCACATGAAAAACAAATAGAACACTAGGTGAATCAGTTTCAAATGTTTGGATTTCATCTGCTGCTTCCTAATGGGCAAGGTTGTTCAAGCACAAAAAAGCCCGTTTCTTACTTCTTCACAGGAAAATGAGAAGGACTGATCCTCTTTAGAGTTCTTCTGAATTCAGAATCATGTTGGGTTAACAGGGTTACTATTTCCAAGTCAACTGTCAGTCTCGGGCATCTGAAACTTCAGGCACCTAGGGTCAATGGTAGCTTGTTAAACCATTCTTACAGGGCTATGAGGGTAGTTGCTTTAGTTAGAGATCCTTCAAATCTTTCTGGTATTCTACTTTCATTTTTTTTCTTCATGTTTCCCTACATTCTCTCTTGATACCACTGTGTTATAACAGCATGCATTGCTGTAACTATGATTAGACATTGCCTTGTCTTTCCTGATGCCAACCAATTGACTTCCAAATAGCAAAGAGAGATCTAGAAAGTAACCCCTTTCACAGTCTTATCACTCCTAATGATGCTCTAAGTTCCATCTTAAACCAAAAATCACAATAATACATTCAAATTAGGTATCAAGCATATTAATGAAATATAGCTCATGTTCATCCAAAACTATACTACTAGAGGTAAAACAAAAAAGTCACATGATGTTTTTCTTTTTAAGTAGGGGATAAAGGAAAAGCTTAGTAAAGAAACAAAGATTTGAGATATTTTGCAGACTTATGAGCATGGTTAAACATCAAGTAATATGTCCTAAAATGCATAGCTTAACAAATATTTATCTCTAAATAACTAAGATAATTATACTGTAAATGTCAAGTTTAGCATTCCTAGAAACTAGCATATACTAGGTTTAGAATTACATTTATTTAAATTTTGGCATGGGAGTTTTTTTAAACATATAATATCTGTAGTTATAGGTATGTAGCCAGAAACATTTTTTTTTTTTCCTGATAAAAACTTGTTTCTTTATACTGACTTTCTGGGCCTGATGTGGTCACCTAGAAGACTTATTCCTTCTACTCCATGAACACATGAGTAGACTGAAGAATGACACTGTAGAGCTTTGACAACCCTCTCAAGCAGCCCCAGCTGACATGAATTATGAGGGCCATTATGTGAGAGCTCTGAGGTGAGAGTAAGAAACTTTAAGTGCTTGGTATGTGAAATGTTTAGAAGTTTTGATGCCAGTCCTTTCTTATTAAAAGTTTTTAATTTTTTCAAGATCATATTTAGGATTAAAATTTTTAATAAAAATCAGTCTACTATACATTATCTCCACTTTTGACTTTGCCCTTTTAAAGTAAATCTAAAAATGAGGATATGTTTTATGAAAAAAGATAGAGTTTTCAAATAAAATTTAGTACTCATAGATTAGGCAAACTAAAATTCAGAAAGATACCTTTGCTGTGGTAGTTCTTTATCTCATCAGTAATTTTAGGTTAAAAAAGGTTTAAGTTGATTTAATCAATAGCTTATTTACATATATATCAAATTAGTAATATAAGCAAAAATTAACACATATAAAAACCCATTGACTATACAAGTGATGTTGATAATTAAAATAGAATCTTGTAAATATTTGACTAATGGAAAACACTAGCCAGAGCAGACCAGAATTATGCAATTTTAGTTTATCAACATTACTTCCATAGTAATGTTGAAAATTGGATTCTAGTATTGTCAAACTTAAACATCTTGAATTACTTAAATATGCATCTGAGATTGGTCTACATATTTTGAATTATTATTTCCACCATTTCTATAATGTAGAAGCCACCTCCACTGCATATATTGTTTCTGAGAGTGATATTTTCCCCAAGAATTTTATATTAAAGGTCATTATAAAATATATTGTTATCCTTTAAAAAGTTAAGAGTAGCTAACTAGAGCCTCAAATGCTAGAAGCAGCTCTTTATTTAGTGTTAAGATAGGATAACAGCCTTAACTAAAAAATTAGGGGAGTGGATTCCTGAGATGTGTCTATTGGTAAACCTAAAGGACCAACTGAATGTAAGGACCTAGCAAAGTGGGTAAAGAACGTCTGAATTATCTGATTTAGGCAACCAATGAAGGATGAAGCAATGTAGTGTGGAAAGAAATTTAGGAGGATGAATGAGCCTTAGAAGAAAGATGACAAGTTTTGTTTTGGATATGGATTTGAAAGACTGAAAAATCCTCAAAGTAGCAATGTCCAGAGTATAAATGGACATTTGAAAGGAACGATCAGATGAAGGTAAAGATTGAAGTCATCCACAAATTTAGGATTCTAAAATCAGCAAACAATAAGAGAGTGCCTAGACTATGCCAGTTCCTGAAATAATCAACACAGGTCTTTGCTGAGACCACAGAAATGTAAAAATTCCCAAGAAAGATCATGAAGAGGGAAGAGAATTATTCTGAGGACAGAACCCTAATGGTGATGGAAGCTGTAGATGAAAGAGTGAGAGAAAAGACCTGAGTTGTGAAAATACTACAGGTAGAAACAGTCTAGACATAGGTTCCACCAAAGATATCCTGCTTGAGGATGGGAACAAGACATACCATATTGTACTCTGGGAATGAGGCACTTTTAAGGCATTTCAAAACATAAAGGGAGGGGTGAATTAGTGAAGCCAAAAAAAAAAAAAAAAAATCAAGAATCTTGTTATTTAAAAGTGTCTAATACTATTCAAAAGCTTAATATCTTTATACCATATAAGAGGGCATTGGAAAACAGAATAGGCAAGAGTTGCACTTGGCTGATGGAAACAGAAGATTGCAAAATTCTCTATACTGTTTGTGAACTGAAAAAAATAAAATGAAATCCAAGCTGCTTTTATCTGCTGTTAACAAAGATACACACAATGTTACAGATCTTTAGTGCACATATCTACTGATATCTACTGCTACTACTTAATTAAAATGGTGATTTTGATTTTGGGTTTAAGAGAGTATTTTATGGGCAGAAATAAGAAAGACCCTATGAATTTCTAGGCATTTTCTCCCTAACTTTTTCCCATGGCAAACTTCTAGAGCTGATGCAGGGCTGCTACCTGGACCTGTCTTGGAACCAAGCATTTCATGGAAGTAAAGCTAAATCCACTTCACCTGAATGCAATTATCTGCACTGTCTGTGTATATCAGACTGAGTGAGATATTGAGGCATGGGAGGAAGATGAATGAATATGTAGACAGAGAACTTACATCCTAGTACTAGGGCCTTTGGGCAGGAAAATTCATTTTATTTTCAATTTTCTTATTTACATAAAGAGAGGACTGGACTAGACTAAATTGTCTATAAACTTCTATATTCTGGGATTCTGTAGGGGAAAAGCAAATCATTCATTACTGCTAATGGCTTGATCTTCCTTAATCCATGGCTATGTTCATAGTACCCAGGTCTTAGAAATAAAAATGTGTGGGAAACATAATTTGCATAGAGAATATTCACATATTTATTTGAATGCTTACTTTTCTAACTCTATAAAAAGTTTAGTAACAGTGTTTAGGATTTTTTGAGAAGTCAAAGCCACTTTAAGGATTCAATACATTTTCTTGACATTTTGCGAAGATATGTAGTTACTTGTCTTAAAATGGATGAATCATCAACCATATTGACACTTCTCTATTTCTTCATCTGTCTGGTTATGGAGTGGGGAGAGGGAAAATGTGAAGAAACACCCAGGGAGATAGATAACTTCAATGGTCTTCTTTCAGTTTAATGACTTTTGCTCCTATTGTATCCACCATTTTCTCTCTACATTTTTTGTTAAATTTTTCTTACAACTTTTATCCTTTTTGACCTTTGAGATCACAGGGGTGCAATTACCCAAACAGTGCCATGATAACCTTAAAGCATAATGCCACCTCACTGAATATCTCACAGGAAATAATGTATGTTAGCATAGGAAAAATAAAAAGTTCCTTAAATGGGCTACATTGCCTTTGTGCCAATTGTCTTGGTCTTTTAAAGATTAACATTAAGGGTGAGGAAATGTTTCAAGTGAGAACACCGAACAGGTTTCATTGTAATTAGTTTCTATATTCAGATTAATTCATGGGTCCATTGTTAACTACTGAAATGCCCAGACCAGATAAGGTAATCCATCCCTTAGGGAAAAGAATTAATTCAAAGTAGTCATGGATATGAACACACAAAGCACACGGAAGAAAATATCCAGTGTGATGGGGGAAGGGTAGGAGGGAGGAGAGGATTTATCTTTGTACTATTTTATTTTAATCTTGAAATATCTTTACATTTCTTTATCTACATGCTTATGAGACTATTGTTTCTGTTGATTCTTATTTTTGAATGATCTGTTCTTTAGCCATTTTAATCAAATGTAAATCGCATGGGAGAACCTTGAAATATCTTTATATTTCTATCTATATATTTGGGAGGTCTTTTTATTCATCTGCTCTTTATCCATTTTGATCAAATACAAAATACATGGGAGGAAAACATCTGTATGATAGCAGGGTTGACAGAGAATAAGTGTTTACACTGTTTTAATCTTGAAATAGTTTTACATTTTTACACATGTGTTTGGGAGGTCATTATTTTTAATCACCCTTTTTAGCCATTTGATGAAATGTAAAACAATATTTTTATGATTTGTATTTTTATTGAGCCAGAATTAATTAAAAAGCAATTTCATTACTTGGAGATAAAGAATGTATTTTTATAGCACATCCCTGGGGCAAAATAACGTGCTACTACCAGAGACAATTTGAGAGGTGCTTAGAAAGATGTTCATCCTCACAATCTATTATTTCTTTTCAAACGACTATCTTTTCACCACACGTATCCTGACAACCTAATGAGTATGAAATTTTTGCCACTTTATTTTTTCTGTGTAATATAAAGAACCAATGACTTATTTGCCAAGACTGATATCTGATTGAGAAGTCACTGCCCACGCTCTTATTTGGATGAGGGTTGGAAAAAATTGAACTTGTTTGTTTTACCACTTCTGCATCTTCCACTCGTGTTGACTTTGAGATTTGCGGCATTTGTTCTCAGCATGGTTTCAGAATCTTTCACAGAGCCGTTCAGAGTTGTCTAGTACCACAAAGAAATCACTAGCTCTTTTGAACAAAGTATTTGAGTCTCTAAGGGTAAAAATTGAGCTCACATTTCTTGACGATAACCTTTAACTCTCTTCAGTACTGGTAGGAGCAGTTAAAATACTACTTAGAACAGAACAAAGTAACTGGAAGTATTAGAAAAACATGTTTTTTTCTCCTGGCTGATAATATATTTTACAATTTTTATTCCTAGTGTGTATTTATAACCAATATATACTCCCTTTGAGATTCACGTGTACCTGCATTTGAAAGGACTAAAATATGCTCTTCTGAACCTTCCTTTCAGTCAAGATTGCATATTTGGAATTTAATCATATTGTTTCCTTCTAAGCTTCCAAATTGAGATTGACTTCATTGGGAATATTCCATGCATGATAGCCTTTAGGTTGAAGCTTTTTCTCCAAACTAAATGAAAACATGGCTTTTGTGTTTGCAGTTCACTTAAGGTGATTCTTAATAGTGTGTCTGCATCCATCTTCAGCCCCTTTTCATCATTCTACTTTTTTTTTTAATAAACTTAACACAATGTGCTAATTTGGGTGAAATTATAGATGTTGAATCAT
This sequence comes from Rhinopithecus roxellana, assembly GCF_007565055.1. Classification (NCBI taxonomy): domain Eukaryota; kingdom Metazoa; phylum Chordata; class Mammalia; order Primates; family Cercopithecidae; genus Rhinopithecus; species Rhinopithecus roxellana. Next base: position 119,261,774 of record NC_044557.1, read on the forward strand.
GATATGAAAGTATTTAAAACACATGCTACAATTCTTTTTGTTCATATTAGACTCACCATAAGCAAAATTTATTTACATTATGCAAATACTGTGCTCTAAAATGTCTTCCCACCAAAATAGCCAAATGGCTTTTAAAATTTGCTTTTAATGTTCAGATAAATTATGTGGCATATATATATATACACACACACACATATATACGTGTATATATACATATGTATGTGTGTATATATATATATGTATATATAGTACCTTGTTCATCCTTTCAATACATTGATGCTATTAAACAATAGCCTTTTGTCAAAATTTGATTGATGATTCTATAAAGAGATTATGCTTCCTGACTATCTTCTAACTAAATAATATCCATGGGGCTCTGAATAGAACATGAAACCACAATTAAAGTTTAAAATTGGGTATCAAAAATTCTTAATTCTAGTCTTGCCATACTTATTGTTGACTTTCCCCTGCAACCTTATTTCATTTAATTTACTTAGAATTTACTTAATTACTTTGGTTTGCCTGTAGAAATAAAAGTATTTGCATACTTCACGGAGGTGCCATGTAATTAATGTACTGAAATTGTGGGTTAAATAATTGTGGAACGCTTTGAGTAACAAGTGTTAATGGTTACTTTGACCTACATGTATGTAAAACACAATCCCAGGGGATGCATCAGTACTCATTAGTGGCTGTTTAAAAGCTGTCTTTTGGTATCCAAAGAAAACCTATCTGAGGAACTAAGTATACTGGGTTGACGTCCATAGCAGTGGTGCACTGATGATGTATCAGTGGACTCTTAGCAGCTGTTCGCATTCTAAGGACGTGTCTCAACAGTATCTTGTCCATGACTTTAGTGGATTATAATAAAAAACACAGTGCTGAATGGATGTTTTACCACATATAAAATGCATACTATAAGAAAACAATGAGCTATTTTGCAATGTATTTATAATTAGATAAGTCTTAATACTATGACAGCAGTCCAAAGATAACTTGACCCTTTACTAGACTCACAATCTTAACATGACTACAATAGAAGCATTGGGAAATCAAGATTGTATCAGTTGTGGAAAACAAAAGAGGTCTCTACCTTGAGAAAAAAACCTCAGGAATGCTTTTAAGGTACACAGTTTGCTCTTTGGAAAAGAGAGAGAGAGATTAACACATTTCCTGAAAAACACAACTGCTTTCATTTAAAAATAATTAGGAAAGATAGTAAGACACAATTATCACAGTGTAATTTGACACAACTGAATAATTGCATGCACAAAATTAAATACTCTTTAGCATTGGGGAAAAAACATTGGTTTGGGAGTAAGACACTTCAATTTGAACTTCAGCTCAGGGTTATCCCTCTCTGTGACAAATATACAAGAAATTTACCTTATCTATACTATTTCCTTGCCATGAAATGAGGATAATATAATCTTAAACACAGGTCTATTGTAAGAGTTGAAGTAATGTTTGAAAAATGTTTGCATAAGCTGTAAAACACGTTTAACACATGCTAATTTTTGTTATTATTATAAATTCAAGACACATTTGAATCTTTCACTTTGACAATTTACATTCATTTTGTGGAAGTTTCATTTATTTATTGGAAATATCCCTCCAAATATTATTTTCTTGAGTTGAGAATTATGAGATGCTACAGATAAATGCAACAACTCAAGTCATTCAACATCTATCTACATTTTACAAAAGGATATTAAATACCAGAAAGGGCTAACTGCTTTTCACTGGGTCATTTTGCTATTTAGTGGCAAAGCAAGACTGGAATCCACATCTCTTAACTTCTAGGCCAAAGGTATTTTTTTGAATACTGCCATTCAAGTCAGGGTTTTTGTTATTTCTCTGAAAGACTTAGTCATTAGAACTTAATAAAGCTGGGCTGAGTTATTTGCAAAAATAATAAAATAAAATATATAAAATATGATTTTAAAAAAGCAAAAGTGGAAAGCTAATATTAGTTTTAAAAGATCAGGTAAATCAATGAAAACAAAAATTCATGAAAATGATACTTAAGTTTGTCTCTTTTATATTTGTGATTTATTCATATGTATTTTTTTTTTTTGGAGAGAAGCATTATTTTTTTCGAAATCCACACTTGGAAAGTTCTGGCACTGGTAGTAAAGTTACATCTCATAGTCTGCGAAAATTGAATTGAACCTCTTTTTCATGTTTCAAAGCTGACCTGCAGAGAATACATTTTTATTTTAAGGAGTGTGTGCTCAAGTCCTGGGGCAGGCTAAGAAACTTGCTGCGGTGCAATACTCAGTGATGTAAAGTATGAGAGATGGGCCAAGTTCAGAGCAAAATTAGCATAAAGTTTTTGAGTCCGGTGTTTGGCACAGCCATGTCAACAGTGCACAGTTGGGTAGATGAGTCAGAGGGAGGAATATTCCAATCTTATATAAATTTTGGAATTGCTTAACTAAACAAAGAAAAATACATTTCTTGGCTTCACAACTTCTCGAGAGTCTTTATAATATAGGTACACTTTACGAATCTATACAAAACGGATATTATTTAATAATTTTCTTATTTGACCATTGAATTCAGCTTGTAAGCATAATTCTATTTTCCATATGTGGACTCCAAAAAATATTTTGAAAAAGAAAGTTTCAATGATGTAAAGGAAGACACTTTTGCATTTTTATTAACTTATCTTTCACTATTTACCATTTCTGTTTCCATTCCCATTTTGCCTTGCCTATTCTGAAAGTGCCATTCTTCTTAAAAATTCTTGGTACTCCTCATAAGAACAGTGAAGACAGATACTTTTTTGATAGACTGGCTACTGTACTTCACTTTCACTTTTATGCTGGCAATGTCAATTGAATAGATAATTTTTACATGTCTTCAAAGTATTAAGGCAAGAGGCTTTATTAAAATAGAGTGAGGCACAAGCGTTAGTGAAATGAGTTTTTGAAGGGTAGCACATGTTTGGTAAGCTTCTAAAACTCAAAAGAGAGATGCAAGCAAAACAATTGACAGTAATTTCAACTTTCCACAGAGTTCAGCGTGAGATTCAAATAACTGTGGGTATGTAGTATTTTCTTTATATTTTGCATGGACTGTTTACTGTTTTTCCATTGGTAGGCAGAAATAATTTACCATTATCATATTGCATTTAAATAAATATTAGGTATTGGGAATAGGTTGTAAAGCAAAAAGGAGTTAAAATGAAAGAATAAAGTCTAAATAATATAGTAATGAGTTTTATTAAAGCATAGATTAACTATGCATTTGTATTAAAAAGATGGTATGCCTTTTAAAAAATATGATTGATTGGCTTCTTTTAATGAATACATACTTATTTTCTTTATTCTCTTCACCTATTATTAAATATGTAATTTGACAAATATCAATAAGACAAAGGCCTATGCACAGACTATTCAAAATAAACTAGAACCATAATTTAGGACTAAAGCGATATGGTTGGGCTGTGTCCCCACCCAAATCTCATCCTTGTAATTGTAATAATCCCCATGTGTCAAGGGTGGAGCCAGGTGGAGATAATTGAATCAATCACAGAGTTGGTTTCCCTCATACTGTTCTCATGGTGGTGAATAAGTCTCACGAGATCTGATGGTTTTATAAATGGGAGTTGCCCTCACAAGCTCTCTTGACTGCCATCATGTAATATGTGAGTTTGCACTTCATTCTCCTTCCACCATGATTATGAAGGCTTCCCAGCCATGTGGAACTGTGAGTCAGTTAAACCTCTTTCCTTTCTAAATTACCCCGTCTCGAGTATGTCTTTATTAGCAGCATGAGAGCAGACTAACACAGAATGCCAATAAAATTACTAAATCTTTAAGAACATAGAGTATATGTATTTAAATTCTGCTTGTATTCTCTTAAATGATTACTTATTCCCAGGATGGAACATATTTTTCAAAAGTTAAGGAGATTTTCAGTGCCTTTATGGTAAAAATCTCTACTTTTTTGTTTACTCAGTGAAATTAAACGTAGACTTTTTTTGTGATATTTATTAAATTCAAAGAGTCAGATTTTAATACTTTCAGTGAAAAGTAATGAGAATATCCACAAACTCTTTGTATGACCTCCTATTTCTTATCACTACAAAGTTGGGTAAAACTTCATTTCATATGTAACTGTAATTAAAGTAATTCCATTCCTCATCACTTGCTAATGTTATTATTTCCCAATATTTTCTTCACAGCAATTAATTAACATTATATTATTTATGTTTATTACCATATTTAATTTCTGTCTACTCATCTTAAGTGTGTGATACAGGCAAGCAGAAATTTTGACTAAATTACTTACTATGTATGTAGTAGATTCTTAATAAATGTTTAAAAATCAAGTCCACTCTCTGTTTTGGCTCATAAAGAAAGTGTATCTGTAAAGCAATGTGACAGAATTTATCCTTGATGAAAGTTAATTTATACTGATGAAAGGTAATTAAAACCAAGACTTAAATAAATCTTAATTTGTAATAAGATTGCTACACTCAGTCAGATTCTAGAATGTTTATTAAAATATTTGTCTTGTTATTTGGTATGTCTGACTTAAGCAGGTTTGAAAATAATGATTAAATAAAGTCATCAAAATGACTTTCTTAGACCATGAAAAATGTTTCTACAGGTTAAATCTTCCTATAAGGTAGTTGGCTTCATCCTGTCAAACACGCTGCCTTCACAGGCATATTTTACACCACTACGAGATGCTAGAGCAAGTGTGTAGATATGTCAGTTCAAGTATATAACTCTCATGGGAAAAATTCTAAAATTAATTTTGCATTAATATTCACTTATTTAAGTTCAGCAAAGATGAATTAAGGGTGTACTATATCCAGGTTTTGTATTTCTCACTTCGAATGTTACAGTGGCTACTACCATCTACTTTCAAGGGACGCAGAGTAGTGAAAAATGTAGATGAATGAAATAGTCTGTTAATGCCTCTGAGTATACTGAATGCAACTGAATGAATCATGGGGATAAACAGGTAAGTCAGCAATTCTAGCTGAAGAGTTTAACACATCCCTTTCAGAAATTGACAGATCAAGGCCACAAAGTCCCAAATAAGAAACAGAAGATCTGAGTAACATGATTAGAAACTCTACACTCAGCCTACAAAGACCATACGCTCGCTCTTTTTAAGTATTCACAACATTTTATCACATACTAGGACAAAGTAATCCTTAATATATTTCAAAAAATCAATGCAATATAGCATTCTTCTCAATAAAATTTGCTAATACTGGAAACTAATAACTAAAGAAGAACTATAAAAATCTTATGATTGGAAACTAGATAACATGCTATTAAGTAGCCATGTATTACAAAGAAAATCCTAAGGAAAGATATAAAATAATTACAATAGAATGATATTTAAAAGAATGTATGTCAAAAATTGTGACACACAACCAGATCAGTATTTACAGGGAAACTTATCATTTAAATATATTTGTGAAGAAATGAGAGGGATTAACAGCATATGAACTAAGTGTTCAAGAATTAAAACATCAGCAAACAAAACCAAAGAAATAGATACAAAATAAATTACAAAGGTAAGAGTATATGTCTAAACTACATACCTCTGAAATGCAGAAAAACAGCACATTGAGTGGAGAAACAGTAGGTGTTTTTCTTTAAGATTGGAACTAAACAAGAAAGTATACTGCATCTGATGGGATAAGCTACACTAAGATGTAATAATAAACACCGGATATCAGAAGTTTAAAAACAATGACGATTATTTCTCACCATTACTACATACCCATCACTAGGAGATCTCCTGCACATAATTCTTGCTCAGTGAACCAGGCTAATGAAGTGTCCATAATCTGTAAACCTCAAGCTGATGTGGCAGAAAAAAAAAAAAAAAAAAAAAAAAAAAAGGTATGTGGTAAATTGCACACTAGTTTTTTAAGATTTACTTCTAGAAGTCACAAAGGTTATTTCTGCTTATATTTCATTGGCCAAAGCAGGTCACATGCTTCTTTCTTCCTTCAAAGGAGAAGGCAGACACAATTCTTAATTTTACCATATTCCTTGAAAAAGGAAAATGGGATGGTCATGGGGTGTGGTGGGGTAGAGGGGGAGTAAGGAGGCTTAATGAATACCACTTTAGTATCTTCTTTACTGTTTACATATCACTAGAGATCATGAAAACATGGCAAAAAAAAGGTGAAGATTTTTGTAGGTATGTCAGGTAAAAATTGCATTCGGCAGCTTGTAACAGAAATGCAGTTACAATTCAAACACACAAATATTTAATCTTTCATATATAGTCAAGAGTAAATAGATTTAGGCTAGTATGGTATGTCCACACAACTATCATTTACCCAGTTTCTTCCTACTTTTCTCTTCTGCCATACTCTAGAGAAAAAAAAAATCATCTTTTTATTCTCTATTATGAGACTTTATAAAATGAGGGTGTTGCATGCAAACCTGGAATCAGGCTGACAAAACAGCAAGTTAAAAAGTAGAAATAATTAAAAATCCATTAAGTGTTTTAATATTATGTATAAAAAGAAAATTCTCATGGAACCCAACTTTTACAAAGATTTCAGATCAAGTTTTATAAAGATACGATCCATTTTGATTTCATAAGGCCACCTCTCTGCATTCTACCATTAACAAGAGCCTAGAAAGACTCAGAATAACATGACGCCACTGCTCACCTACAGCCTCCATTTACAAAACACAGATCTTCTTCAGCAGGAATCGATCAAACGTTCAGAAACATGTGCTCCTGGTAAGAGCTTCCATCTCTCCTGACCCTCATCACTGGTAGTCTTGATACAACCATCTCTAACCATCACCAGAGCAGACTTCAACATGCCCTTTATTCGCATTGGTCACCAGAAGCAGCCTATAAATCCTTGGTTGCCAATATCCCCAAATAAATCTCTGCATTATATTTTCTGTTTCTATCTGCCCTTCCTCTCCATTTCCTGAAACCTTTGCTTTGTGCCCTCTGAAACTTAAGGTAACTGTTAGCTAAATCACCTACATCCTCAACTCATTCTCTGATTGATTGATCTTTTAAATTTAAATTGCTCTCACTGGCCATTGGCTGTCCTTTACTGCTTTGGAATTTCTCTTTCCAATGGTAAAAACTTCTTCTTTCACACCCATGTGAAAATGAAGAAACAATAAGCATCTTGTTAACCCTCCAAAATGTCTTTCACCTACTCTCTTGACTGTTACCTCTTCTCTTTCTTTCTGTTTCAGTTACTCTAGGGCCCTAGTTCCAACCATCCTTTGATTATAGGGAGAACCACCACTTCATCACTGTTTTTCACTCCGTGTGTTCCCACATTTATCTTCATATCCAGCTTAAATTCCACATCGGTCATTATAGTTACTCCTTAAATCACCCTAAACTCCTTTGATCTTTTCTAGCATCACCTTCCTCCCTTGACTAAACCAGAAGCCATCTTCCTACTTGCCTAGTATCTGTACCAGTGCAGATAAACATAGGGAGAAGGAGGAAGCACACAATCATGCTGACTGTTTCATTTTAAAATCTATGACCATTAACTTCAAGACCATTCACGTTGCTTGGGAATCTTATTATGTTTCCCTCATCTGTTCACTGTCCCTCTCTCCTAGTGGACTATTCTATACATTCTTCCCTTTCTTCAGGTCTTTGACACTACTCCCTAACCCTTAAACTTACAAAAGGAATTTGAGATAATGAAAGCAACAAGAAAAGAATTTTCATAAGCACCCACCACCACCAAATGTACACAACAGTTTGCATTTGTGCTCACATACTCTCTGTTCTTCTCTAATAAGATGGAAGGACTCACAACACATTTGTCTCCGCTTGCTGTCTACATACTGTTTCCTCTCTCTTCACTCAACAGCAATGCTTCAGCCATTTTTCTCTCCCCAATGTCATCATTTTTCTTCTCTTTAATAAATCATTTCCATCAGCATAAAAAATGCAGATATTTCTTCCATATTAAAGAATCACTGCTGGACATGATGGCTCACATCTGTAATCCCAGCACTTTGGGAGGCCAAGGCAGGTGGACCACCTGATGTCAGGAGTTCAGGACCAGTCTGGCCAACATTTTGAAACCCCATCTTTACTAAAAATACAAAATATTAGCCAAATGTGGTGGCAGGCACCTGTAATTCCAGCTACTCGGGAGGCCGAGGTGGGAGAATCACTTAAACCCGGGAGGCAGAGGTTGCAGTGAGTTGAGATTCCAGCTTCACACTCCAGCCTGGGAAACAAGAGTGAAACTCAGTCTCTAAATAAATAAATAAATAAATAATAAAAAAAACTCTAGATTTTGATTTACTCTAGGTATTTTCCTATTTCTCTCTTTTTTTAAAAAAATAGCCGAAGTCCTTGAAAGAGTTGTCTTTACTCAATGACAGTAAATTCTTCCTTTCTTTTTTTCTATTGAACTGACTACAATCAGATTTTTGCTCCCCAATGCAACAAGTTGGCTATTGTCAAGTCAATGACCTTCATTGGGCTAAATCCAATGGTCAATTTTTAAATCTTTCCTTATTTAACCTACGAAGGAATATAAAATGTCATAATTATATTAGCAATTACATTTGACATTTGACACACTTGATCACTCTCCTTGGAACATTTTTTCCCCACTTAGCTTCTAAACTAATATCAGTGCCTAATTTTGTGTCTTCCTCTTTAGCAGCTTCTTCCAACTTTTCTCCACTATTTCTGCCTCCCTTCTTGGCCAGTTAACATTAGCTTTTTCTCAGACCTTTTTTTCCTTTTAAACAATGTTATTAAGATACAATTCACATACCATACAATTCACCCATTGAATGTTTATAATTTGTTTTTATTATATTCACACATAGATGCAACCACTGTCAGTCAATTTTAGAACATTTAGAACACTTAAAAAATAAGGACATCATCACTTCAAAATAAACCATGTCCTCTTTAGCTATCATTCTGCTACTCTCCCCTCCAGCCCCCAGAGCTAAGCTAAGTATGTAAACATTGCCCTGTTTTGGGCATTTCATATAAACAGACTCATATAATATGTGATATTTTGTAACTACCTTATTTCACTTAGCATAATGTTTTCAAGGTTCATCTATGTTGTATTATGTATCAGTAATTCATTCCTTTTTATCACTGAATAATATTCCATTGCATGGATATACCACATTTTGTTTATTCATTCATCTGTTGATGGACATTTGGGTTCCTATCTTTTGGCTACTATGAATGATATGTTTTCATTTACCTTGAATTATGTCTAGAATATCATTAACTGATTTTTGACAAGCATGCCAAGATCATCTAATTGGCAAACAATCATTATATCAACTAGAAATGTTGGAACAAATGAATAGTCAAATGCAAAAGAATAAAATCAGTCTCTTACCTCTTACTAGTCATAAAAATTAACTCAAAGTGAATCAAAAATCTAAATGTAAGAGCTAAAATTATAAAACTTTTGAAAGAATACATCGAGAAAATTTTCATGACCTTGGATTTGGCAAAGTATTCTTAGACAGAGTACCCAAAGTAAAACCAACAAAAGAGAAACACCAGAAAAATTAAATATTTATCAAATTAAAACTTTAATGTTTCAAAGGACACCATCAATAAAGTGAAAAAAATTACAGAATGGACCAAAATATTTGCAAATTATATCTGATAAAAAAAAGTATTGAGAATATATGAGAAACTCATACAATTCATCAATTAAAAACAAACAGCCCAATTACAAATGAAGTATTTGAGTGGATATTTCTGCAAAGAAGATATACAAATGGCCAATCAACACATGACATAATTTTCACCCTCACTAATTATCAGGCAAGTGCATATTAAAATAACAATGAGATACCACTTCACATGCCACTATGATCAAAAAGTCAAATAATAATAAGCATTGAGGAGGACAATAATAAGCATTGGGGATGATGTAGAGATTCAGAATCCTCACATTGCTAATATGAGCATTTTACACCCCTATCAGGTATGTAAAATGTAGAGCTGCTTTGGCGAAGAGTCTAGCAATTCCTCAAATGATTAAATCTTTTACTATATGACCCAGAAATGCCACTCTTTTCTTGTTTGTTTTTATCTCCTACAGCCTTCAGATGAAAGAATTCCACATTTATATATATATTTCTTTATTAAAATATCTACATTCGTTTCCTTTGTGCTCTGATCACTCATCATTTTAAACACTCTATATGCTGATGAATCCCAGATTTATGTCTTCAACCCAGACTTCTCACATGAAATTTGGATGTACATATTAATCGCCAAGTAAACACATGTGGAATACCTAATGAGACTTCTTAAACTGATTTCCTAATATATCCTCATCCTCACTCAAACCTATTTCACCTACATTCTTTCTCATCTAAGGAAAGACATTTCCATATTTCCATTTGCTTAACCTATTTGTATTTTTCACTCTCCCATGTGATGTCTCCCATGGCACTTCTCTTCATCTCATTCAATCATTCCTCAAATGCTTTTAGTTTTGCTTCCACCCTGGTCTGGATCACTATCCTCTCTCCCAAGCACTATTTCAGTAGCCACTTATCTGGCATTCCTTCTTCTACTCTTGCTTTCTTTCATTCTATTTGCCCCATATGATGAAAAGAATCTTGTTTAAATCTAAGCCAGATCACATCAGTCGTACTCAAAACTTTCAAGTGGTTTCTACTATCCTCAGAATACAATAAAAATTCAAACAATAACCTTAAACGTTTGCATAATTCCTCAGCACATCCTTCCTTTTCCAACTCCCCACTCTTACTTGTCTCCTCTCATTCTCACTACATCAGTCACACTGGCTTCCTTGCTTTTCCTCCAGCTTGTTGGACATACATGTGCTTCAGGACCTTTGCCCTTGTTTTTCTCTTCTTTTGATATTTTCTTTCTTTAGATATTCAAATGGTTTTCTCCTTCACTTACTTCAAGCCTTCACCTTAATGTTAAATTTTCAGTGAGACTTCCTCTAGCTAACTCTGAAGTTTCACAAACATATCTGACACTACCTATCTGTCCCCTCTTCTCTGCTGTATTAGTTTGTTTTCATGCTGCTGATAAAAACACACCCAAGACTTGTTAATTCACAAAAGAAAGAGATTTAATTGGACTTACAGTTCCATGTGACTGGGGAAGCCTCACAATCATGGTGGAAGGCAAAGAGGAGCAAGTCCAGTCTTACATGGATGACGGCAGAAAAAGAGAGAATGAGAAAGATGCAAAAGTGGAAACCCATGATGAAACCATCAGATCTCGTGAGACTTATTCACCACCACTAGAACAGTATGAGGGCAACAGCCCCAGCGATTCAATTATCTCTCACCTGGTCCCTCCCACAACACATGGGAATTACAGACAATTCAAGATGAAATCCATGCAAATCCCGTCTTACATGGATGACGGCAGAGAGAATGAGAAAGACGCAGAAGTGGAAACCCCTGATGAAACCATCAGATCTCGTGAGACTTGTTCACCACCACGAGAACAGTATGAGGGAAACAGCCTCACCATTCAATTATCTCTCACCTGGTCCCTCCCACAACACATGGGAATTAGGGACAGTTCAAGATGAAATTTGGGTGGGGGCACAGAGCCAAACCATATCACCTGTTTTCCTTTTCAGCATTTATTATGATCTAACATAAAATATCTTTTACTGATTTATTTGTTCACTGTCTGCTCCCCGATTAAAGTACAATCCTTATGATGGCAGAGATTTTGCTTTTTTTGTTTACTGCTGGCTTCCAGTGCTTAGAATAGTGCCCACTCCGACAGTAGTCACTCAACAATATTCGGTCAAGGAAAGACGGTAAATTTTTCAAAGACAGAGGATACTATTCAGAATGGAGCTTAATTTGCTCTGGAGGGAAATGTTTTCACTGGATAATTTATTTGGCTAGACTCCTTGGAATTGCACCACATAAGGGGCATTTGCCAAGACTCAGTCAGAAATTGGTATACATCAAAACACAGAAGATTCGGTTGAATTTGACTTATGAAGCCAGTCAATTCAGTTGAATTTGACATGTGAGCCTCCAAATTGTCAAGCTAAATCTAAGCCTACATTATGTCATTCAAAAACTTCATAACATACATAAGAAAATCCACAAATCTTCCTTCTCTATGTATAATGAAATGGTCTCATTTCACAGGGTCATATATTACTTGATTTTTTTAATTATGAAAGCTTTATATGAAAAAGGCTTTCTTTCATCATCACTGGCCATCAGAGTAAAGCAAATCAAAACCACAATGAGATACCATCTCACACCAGTTAGAATGACATCATTAAAAAGTAAGGAAACAATAGGTGCTGGAGAGGATGTGGAGAAATAGGAACACTTTTACACTGTTGGTGGAACTGTAAACTAGTTCAACCATTGTGGAAGACAGTGTGGCAATTCCTCAAGGATCTAGAACTAGAAATACCATTTGACCCAGCCATCCTATTACTGGGTATATACCCAAAGGACTGTAAATCATGCTGCTATAAAGACACATGAACACATATGTTTATTGCAGCACTATTTACAATAGCAAAGACTTGGAACCAACCCAAATATCCATCAATGACAGACTGCATTAAGAAAATGTGATGCATATACACCATGGAATACTATGCAGCCATGAAAAAAGGATGAGTTAATTTCCTTTGTAGGGACACGGATGAAGCTGGAAACCATCATTCTCAGCAAACTATCACAAGGACAGAAAACCAAACACCACATATTCTCACTCATAGGTGGGGACTGAACAATGAGAACACTTGGATACAGGAAGGGGAACATCACACACTGGGGCTTGTCATGGGGTAGGGAGAGAGGGGAGGGATAGCATTAGGAGACATACCTAATGTAAATGATGAGTTGATGGGTGCAGCACACCAACATGGCACATGTATACATATGTAACAAACCTGCAAGTTGTGCACATGTACCCTAGAACTTAAAGTAAAATTTAAAAAAAGAAAAAGAAAAAGGCTTTGTTTAATAAGACCTTGGATAGCCTGTTTGAAGTTTCATCCCAATTACTTTACTAACCACACCAAATTTGTATTATTATCTTTGTTATTTTCTTCTTTGTATATAGAAACCTTCAATATTGTATATTCTTCAAGCTGGCACTAAAAGGGCAAGACATATTTGCTAGAATGCAAAGAGGAGAAAGGTTGCTTTGATTTGTCATAGATAGTCATAGGAAAAGATTACCTTTCCCTTAATGTACTAGACAGTTTAAAGACATCTTTATATAAGGAAAGATTCCTATGGGAATTAGCATTTCCTACCTTTTTGCAACCCTCGCTTTTACTGCAAGTGGACATCACACACAAAAACAAAACAATTTTTTACTTACATTTGCTAACTATAACTCAGGTGATGAGACTTATTAGGCACTCAATAAATATTTGATACTTTTGACATTTTTAAAACCTAAATTTGTGTTGGTAAATGTTAAGGGCCTCCTCAGACTTTTGACAGTAAAAGGTTAATAGTACTAAATATCAGGAAACTTTTAGTGATATTAAACTTATGACTATCCCTATGAATATTCATATACGTACACGGCAAAGGGATGACAGGTAAAGACAAAAACATCTAGAATTTCTATTCAGGCTTATGTTTGACATCCGTGTTTTATTATTTTATGGAAATTGCGTGACTTAGGACATGAGTGCAATTGATTTTTTCAAAGTCAAATGAAGAATCATGCTAGAAAATTTTAGGTAATGCTTATCATAATAAAGAGTGAATATTACATAGACTCATAAAAACAGGCAAATTAAAACATAGATTATTAATTCTTCATGTAGTAGACAACTTGTGATGATACATTTCAATATATAGGATAAAACTGGAAACATTTTGATAAACTAAAACTTTTGCATTTCTTCTTTTTCATTTTATTTTATTTTATTTTATTTAGTTCCAGGGTACATGTGCAGGATGTGCAGGTTTGTTATATAGGTAAATGTGTGCCATAATGGTTTTCTGCACTTATCAACCCATCATCTATGTATTAAGCCCAGCATGCATTAGCTATTTTTCCTGATATTCTCCCTCTCCTCCCCCTGACAGTCCCCAGTGTTCACTGTTCCCCTCCCTGTGTCTATGTGTTCTCATTGTTCAACTCCCACTTATAAGTGAGAACATATGGTGTTTAGTTTTCTATTCCTGCATTAGTTTGCTGAGGGTAATGGTGTCCAGTTTTATACATGTCACTCCAAAGGACATGATCTCATTCCTTTTTATGGCTGCATAGTATCCCATGGTGTATATGAACCATATTTTCTTCATTCGGTTTATCATTGATGAACATTTGGGTTGATTCCATGTCTTTGTTGTTGTGAAGTGCTGCAATGAACATACACATGCATGTATCTTTATAATAGAATGACTTATATCCCTTTGGGTATATACTCAGTAATGAGATTGCTGGCTCAAATGGTATTTCTGGTTCTAAATCTTTTAGGAATCACCATACTGTCTCCCACAATGGTTGAACTAATTTAGGTTTCTACCAAGTGTGTAAAAGTGTTCCTATTTCTCCACACCTTGTCAGCATCTGTTGTTTCTTGACATTTTAATAATCACCATTCTGACTGGCGTGAGATGGTATTTCATTGTAGTTTTGATTAGCATTTCTCTAATCATCAGTGACGTTGAGCTTCCCCACACCCCCTTAAGATGTTTGCTTATATTCCTGAAGATTTTTGTAAACAAAAAAATGCTTTACCCACAAAAACTCAGAATATCTCCAGGAAAAAGCCTCATGAACCATCTCTTCCCCCAGGAACTTCCTCCCAGCCTCTAGTCATCAGGTATCTCTTCTTTTCCATCTGACCTCTTGTGATTTTTGCGCGTTGATTTTGTATCCTAAGACTTTGCTGAAGTTGCTTATCAGCTTAAGGAGATTTTGGGCTGAGATGATGGGGTTTTCTAGTTATACTATCATGTCATCTGCAAACAGGGACAATTTGACTTCCTCTTTTCCTCATTGAATACCCTTTTTTTTTTCTCTTGCCTGATTGCCCTGGCCAGGAACTTCTAACACTATGTTGAATAGGAGTGGTGAGAGGGGGCATCCCTGCCTTGTGCCAGTTCTCAAAGGGAATGCTTCCAGTTTTTGCCCATTCAGTATGGAGATACTGGCTGTGGGTTTGTCATAAATACTATTATTATTTTGAGATACGTTCCATCAACACCTAGTTTATTGAGAGTTTTTAGCATGAAGGGCTGTTGAATTTTGTCGAAGGCCTTTTCTGCATCTGTTGAGATAATCATGTGGTTTTTCTCTTTGGTTCTGTTTATATGATGGATTACGTTTATTAATTTGTGTATGTTGAACCAGCCTTGCATCCCAGGGATGAAGCCAGCTTGACCTTGGTGGATAAGCTTTTTGATGTGCTGCTGGATTTGGTTTGCCAGTATTTTATTGAGGATTTTTGCATTGATATTCATCAGGGATATTGGTCTAAAATTCTCTTTTTTTGTTGTGTCTCTACCAGGCTTTGGTATCAGGATGATGCCGGCCTCATAAAATGAGTTAGGGAGGATTTCATTTTTCTATTGATTGGAATAGTTCAGAAGGAATGTTACCAACTCCTCTTTGTACTTCTGGTAGAATTTGACTATGAATCCGTCTGGTCTGGACTTTTTTTGGTTGGTAGGCTATTGATTATTGCCTCAATTTCAGAGCCTGTTATTGGTCTATTCAGCAATTCAACTTCTTCCTGGTTTAGTCTTGGGAGGGTGTTTGTGTCCAGGAATTTATCCATTTCTTCTAGATTTTCTAGTTTATTTGCATAGAGGTGTTCATTGTATTATCTGATGATAGTTTGTATTTCTGTGGGATCAGTGGTGATATCCCCTATATCATCTTTTATTGAGTCTACTTGATTCTTCTCTTTTCTTCTTTATTAATCTTGCTAGCAGTCTATCAATTTTGTTGATCTTTTCAAAAAATCAGCTCCTGCATTCACTGATTTTTTGAGGAGGTTTTTGTGTCTCTATCTCCTTCAGTTCTGCTCTGATCTTAGTTATTTCTTGCCTTCTGCTAGCTTTTGAATATGTTTGCTCTTGCTTCTCTAGTTCTTTTAATTGTGATGTTAGAGTGTCAATTTTAGATCTTTCCTGCTTTTTCTTGTGGGCACATAGTGCTGTACGTTTCCCTCTACACACTGCTTTAAATGTGTCCCAGAGATTCTGGTATGTTGTGTCTTTGTTCTCATTGGTTTCAAAGAACATCTTTATTTCTGCCTTCATTTTGTTGTTTTACCCAGGAGCAGGTTGTTCAGCTTCCATGTAGTTGTGCAGTTCTCAGTGAGTTTATTTATCTTGAGTTCTAATTTGATTGCACTGTGGTCTGAGAGACAGTTTGTTGTGATTTCTGTTCTTTCACATTTTCTGAGGAATGCTTTACTTCCAACTATGTGGTCAATTTTGGAATAAGTGTGATGTGGTGCTGAGAAGAATGTATATTCTGTAGATTTGGAGTGGAGAGTTCTGTAGATGTCTATTAGGTCTGCTTGGTGGAGAGCTGAGTTCAAGTCCTGGATATCCTTGTTAACCTTCTGTCTCGTTGATCTGTATATTATTGTCAGTGGGTGTTAAAGTCTCCATTATTATTGTGTAGGAGTCTAAGTATCTTTTCAGGTCTCTCAGGACTTGCTTTACGAATCTGCATGCTCCTGTGTTGGTTGCATATATATGTAGGATAGTTAGTTCTTCTTGTTGAATCGATCCCTTCACCTTTATGTAATGGCCTTCTTTGTCTCCTTTGATCTTTGTTGGTTTAAAGTTTGTTTTATCAGAGACTAGGATTGCAAGTCCTGTTTTTTTTTTTTTTTTTTTTTTTTTTTTGTTTTCCATTTGGTTGGTAGATCTTCCTCCATCCCTTTATTTTGAACCTATATGTGTCTCTGCACATGAGATGGGTCTCCCAAATACAGCACACTGTTGGGTCTTGACTCTTTATCCAGTTTGCCAGTCTGTGTCTTTTAATTGGGGCATTTAGCCCTTTTACATTTAAAGTTAATATTGTTATGTGTGAATTTGATCATGTCATTATGATGTTAGCTGGTTATTTCACCCATTAGTTGATGCAGTTTCTTCTTAGCATTGATGATCTTTACAATTTGGCATGTTTTTGCAGTGGCTTGTACTGGTCGTTCCTTTCCATATTTAGTGCATCCTTCAGGAGCTCTTGTAAGGCAGGCCTGGTATTGACAAAATCTCTCAGCATTTATGAAGCTTAGTTTTGCTGGATATGAAATTCTGTGTTGAAAATTCTTTTCTTTAAGAATGTTGAATATTGGCCCCCACTGTCTTCTGGCTTGTAGGGTTCTGCCAAGATATCCTCTGTTATTCTGTTGGGCTTCCCTTTATGTATAACCTAACCTTTCTCTGAGGCTGCCCTTAGCATTTTATCCTTCATTTCAACCTTGATGAATCTGACTATTATGTGTCTTGGGGTTGCTCTTCACGAGGAGTATCTTTGTGGTGTTCTCTGTATTTCCCAAATTTTAATTTTGGCCTGCGTTGCTAGGTTGGGGAAGTTCTCCTGGATAATATCCTGAAGGGTGTTTTCCAACTTGGTTCCATTCTCCCTGTCACTTTCAGGTACACCAATCAAACGTACATTTCAGGCAGCTGGGCCTTGTTGCACTGTGGTGGACTCCACCCAGTTCCAGCTTCCCAGCCTCTTAGTTTACCTACTCAATCTTCTGCAACGATGGATGCTCCTCCCCAAGCCAGGCTTGCCACCTCGCAGTTCCATCTCAGACTATCAGTGAGCAAGGCTCCCTGGGTGTAGGGACCCGCTGAGCCAGGTGAGATATAATCTCCTGGTGTGCTGTTTGCTAAGACTGTTGGAAAAGCTCAGTGTTTAGGTGGCAGTATACTGATTTTCCCGGAAAGTCTCTCATGGCTTCCCTTGGCTAGGAAAGGGAAATTCCCTGACCCCTTGTGCTTCCTGGATGAGGCGATGCCTTGCCCTGCTTCAGCTTGCCCTCCATTGGCTGCACCCACTTTCCAACCAGTCCCAATGAGATGAACCAGGTACCTGAGTTGGAAATGCAGAAATCACCCGTCTTCTGCATCCATTACTCTGGGAGCGCAAACCAGAGCTGTTCCTATTCGGCCATCTTAGAACTCGCCAATGTTGAGCTCTTTTTCATGTTTTTTGGCCATATGTATGTCTTCTTTTGAGAAGTGTCTGTTAATGTCCTTTGCTCACTTTTTAATGGGGCTATTTTTCCTTGCAAATTTGCTTAAGTTCTTTGTAGATTCTGGATGTTAGACGTTTGTCAGATGGATGAATTGTAAAAGTTTTCTCACATTCTGAAGATTGTTCACTCTATGACAGTTTCTTCTACTGTGTGGAAGCTCTTCAGTTTGTCAATTTTTGCTTTTTTTGCAGTTGCTTTTGGTGATTTCATCATAAAATCTTTGCCCAGGCCTATGTTCTGAATGGTATCGCCTAGATTTTTTCTAGGGTTTTTATATTTTTGTGGTTTACATTTAACTCTTTAATCCATCTTGAGTTAATTTTTGTATAAAGCATAAAGTAAGAGTCCAGTTTCAATTTTCTGCATATGGCTAGCCAGTTCTCCTAGCATCATTTATTAAATAGAAAATCCTTTCCCCATTGCTTGTTTTAGTCAGGATTCTTTTTAAGATAAGATAGTTGTAGGTGTGAGGTTTTATTTCTGAGTTCTCTATTCTGTTGCATTGGCCTGTGTGACTCTTTTTGTAACAGTATTATGCTGTTTTGGTTACTACAGACTTTTAGTATAGTTTGAAGTTGGGTAGCTTGATGCCCCCAGCTTTGTTCTTTTTGCTTAGGATTGTTCTGGCTATATGACCTCTCTTTTAGTTTCATAATTCTTTTTTTTTTTTTTTTTTTTTTGAGATGAACTCTCACTCTGTCACCCAAGCTGGAGTTGGGGTGCAATGGCGCAATCTTGGCTCACTGCAACCTCCACCTCCCACATTTAAGTGATTCTTCTGCCTCAGCCTCCTGAGTAGCTGAGACTACAGGTGTGCTACCACACCCAGCTAATTTGTGTATTTTTAGTAGAGATGGGGTTTCACCATATTGGCAAGACTGTTCTCAAACCTCTGACCTTGTGATCTGCCCATCTCGGCCTCCCAAAGTGCTGGGATTACAGGTGTGAGCCATTGCTCCTGGTCTCATATGAATTTTAAAATAGTTTTTTTTTTTTTATAATTCTGTGAAGAATGTTAATGGTAGTTTAATGAGAATAGCATTGAATCAACAAATTGCTTTGAACAGTATGTCCATTTTCATGATATTGACTTCCTATCCATCAGCATGGAACTTTTTCCCATTTGTTTGTTTCCTGTCTGATTTCTTTGAGCAGTGGTTTGTAGTTCTCCTTGAAGAGGTCCTTCACTTCCCCTTGTTGCCTATATTCCCAAGTATTTTATTCTCTTTGTGACAATTGTGAATAGGAGTTCATTCACGATTTGGCTCTCTGCTTGTCTGTTGCTGGTGTATAGAAATGCTTGTGATTTCTGCCATTGATTTTGTATCCCCAAGACTTTGCTGAAGTTGCTTATCAGCTTAAGAAGCTTTTGGGCTGAGTCAATGGGGTTTACTAGATATAAGATCATGTTGTCTGCAAACAAAGAAAATTTGATTTCCTTTCTTCTTCCTTCTTCCTATTTGGACTGCATTTCTTTTAGTTATTGAGACTTCTATTAAGATAACTCAAACAGTTAACTAAAAAATACACTAAAAATGTTTTGGAGTTTGCATCTCCTACTCTGGCTGAGAAATGAAAGTTCTTTTTTTTTTTTTTTGAGACGGAGTCTCGCTGTGTCACCCAGGTTGGAGCGCAGTGGCGCTATCTCGGCTCACTGCAAGCTCCACCTCCTGGGTTCACGCCATTCTCCTGCCTCAGTATCCCGAGTAGCTGGGATTACAGGCGCCTGCCCCCACACCTGGCTAATTTTTTTCTTGTTGTTGTTTTTGTACTTTTAGTAGAAAAGAGGTTTCATCATGTCAGCCAGGACGGTCTCCATCTGCTGAGCTCGTGATCCGCCCTCCTCCGCCTCCCAAAGTGCTGGGATTATAAGCGTGAGCCACCGCGCCCAGCCAAAATGAAAGTTCTTTTGAACAAAAATGTTAATTACCTTTTGAATTGTTAAGACACCAGAATGCAAAACTATAATTTGAGTAGCTGAAATTCAGTAAAACCAATAGTATTATGGAAAAAAGGGAACGAAAGGAAATTCAAATATTCTATTATATAGTTGAAATACGTACCAGATAGAGAGCATTTGTTTCATTTTGTTTTTCTTTTTATGCAAGGCAATTCAAAAAAACACAAATGTTTTGTATTTTAAGATTATATTAATATTTACATAATGATTTAATGATTCACAATTTACTAGGCATTTTTATAAACATTTCTCCTCGGCAATCTTCACATCACCTTGCTATAAAAATTAAATCCCTTCCAGAACATGGAACACAGCTGTGAAGGTTAAACAATAGATGCTGAGTCACACATCAAGTGTTGGGTGAGCCACTAACTCCAACTATAATTCTCCCATTTTCTCAACTGGCTAAGAAAAACACTGTTAACCTCCATTATCAGCCAAATTCTGTGCCAACGTGTGTAGATACAGGGTAAAGAGACAGCCATGGTTTATATTATATTAAATTTACAGGAAAGCAGTTGCCAGATTCCCTATTTTTCCTCTACAGTACTCTTTCCTATACTGATTACTGATTTCCTGTATAGATTACACTGAATCTCTCATGCTAGAAAACCACTTCAGGGGAAAAATAGAAAGTGTTCCTCTTTAATAGGCAAAAGATATTAAATTTTCACAAAAAGGAATATACTTTATTTCGAAAATCCCATTCATCAAATTATCTGAGCTGGGCATTCAACAGGGTGCTAGAAAGAAAGAAATGAATAAAACAAGAGTCTTTCATTAGAAACTAATGAGAGTCACAGACAGAATAATTTGAGTGTTGAAAGAAAATACAAGTACTTTCTTATGGGAGAGTGGAGGACAAGGAGTTTCTCATGTTTACATCCTTAGTGAAGTACCACATAGTAATATTTTAAAGAGGATTTGTGGGATTTAATAAAGTAGCACTAACTTCTGTGTAAGGGGAGCCAGGGAAGGCCTTAAGGAAAATGTGCATCTAAACAGTCATCAAAAAGATACCACATTAAAATTCCATCTCATTTACAGTTAGTACTAGTAGAATAAAAGTCAGCTAACTGGGGATAATTGCTTTGTTTAACTTTCCAAGTAATATGTCTCAAATTTCTAAATTGCCTGTAATCTAATAAACAACTCATGACATTGGTGTTATCTCCTAAAAGCAATAAGGAAATGAGCCTAAATCTCAGAAAGTTAATTGACTTATACAGTCTGTGCCCATTATCCAGCAGATATGAAATTTTATATTTTTTTCAACTTCATCAAGTTTCCTGGTTTAAGTCAATGACCACAGATACTTTTAAAAATATTTTCTAATTTGTAAATTATCTCAGGTGACTGTCTCATAAATAGAAACAACTTTAAAATTTCTACTTTGAAACTTATTTTTAAACATAAAAACCCTGCTTATATAGATATATTTTATTTTGCTTGAGAGACCAAAGACTTTACACATTTTTAATCTCTTATATTCTCAGAATTTTTTATAGCAAACATTTTTGTACTGGTTCCCAAACAGAGGATACTTAGAAAATTTTAACGTAATAGAAAGTTGATCAGAAGTAGGCTACATACAATCCTTCAGAAGAATTTCTGAAGATGACAAAGTCAGTCAGATTGTTTGTTGGGTTCTGGCAGAATTTAACATTGAATATCATCAGGCTGAAAGTGGTTTGTAGGAAAAGGTTAGTTATTTTCCCCAAATTGTTTTTCCCATTTTTTGCTCAAAACTATTAAATGGAATGGGGTGACAAAACTATTCAATTTCAACAAAGATAATCCAGAGCAGTTTTAGTTGAAGAAACTGAGAGATAACTTGGGCAGAAATATCTATATACTTGTCATAAAATTGTGAGCATTCAGGATTTGACATTCCAAGGAGGCCTTGTTATACATGAAATAAAGAAGCTATCCAAGCACAAGCTCACTTGTCTTCAGATCAAAGTGTTAATGGCAGGCTGACTGTCATGAGTGGTTTTCAAAATCTTTATCAATAATCTTGATCAGTGACCTGAAAAATTCATTAAAAAGATGCATGCTCTCACTCATCTTTATTTTTCCCAACCATATTGTTGTTTTTATTTTGCTACCTCCACCACTGATCTATATAGCAAAGTATTTAAAATGAGAGAATTCTACAGATTGTGTAGAAGATATTTTCCAGTATTTGGTTTTGGGATTTTTAAGTTATATGATTTATCTTTTAGCTATTTACTCATGGATCGTCAAAACAAAAGATAGCCATAACCATACAAATACAAATTTATAAAGACATTTAGTATACTTTGTAGCATATTACCTCTTAAAATTCCTCCCAATACTATATTATCTGTATTTCTACTACAATAATTTTGCCCACATACTCACATCCTTAGCTCCAGTCAGCTTCCTATAGGCATGACAAACAGAAAAGACAGCATGTATAACTTCCATTGTAGGATAAAATGAGGTGCATTTTTCTATTTTCATAAAACTTGGATAGAAAGTAAAAGAAAATATATTCATATTCATGGTTAAACTATCACCTAAGCATCCTATGGGCTTTTCTACCCAATTGAACCATTCTTCTTCGGCATAGACTAGGACCTAACAATTTCTCTATTTCTAGTTTCTAGTACGCTTCCTAACATGTGCTTAATTGATGTTGGATGAAATAATATCCCAAGTTTCCTATAATTAAATTATAATGCTCATATGTATTCTCATAATGTCATCTCCAAGAATAAGGAAAGAATATATGAGAAACTGCTTAATCATCTCACCAGGAGTTTCATCCGTTACAAATTGGAACTACCAGGGTGTGAGCAATTGGTTGCTGTGTCCAAAGTCCGAACTGTAGTCTTTTCCTAATATGTGTGCCTGTTTATTGGGTTTCCAGATAACATCTCTAAAAGAAAATTCCTCCTGAGATTTGTAATGAGTGTTTGGCATATACATAAAAGTGTTTATTAAAAAAATTCCTCCTAGTCTGAAGCCCTATCTAACAGTATCAAGTTAGAAAGCTGCAGTATTGAAGATAGTTTTCGATAAATCAGCTAATAATTTGAGATTTAATTTTAATGCACAAGAAGAGAAGTTGACTAAATCCCCCTAAAAACTTAGGCTGTATAATCTGGCTATGGTAGGAAGCTGTTCTGCAGTAGAAAATCTTGAACAAAATCTATCAGTTGCTCCATAGAAGATGATCAACTAGCCTATTGACTCCCTCTTCTGCATAATTGAAACATTTTCTCAGATAACTCAGATTCAACTTCCTGGCAATATAATCATTTTTCTACCAAGTACATCTGTCTAATGTTGATTTTAGCCTGAGGTGTAGTATTAATAGACAAGAAGAGACATAAAATATATAAATATATACATTTTTTAGACAGAGTCTTGCCCTGTCGCCTGGACTGGAGTGTAGTGGCATGATCACACTTCTCTGTAGCTTAGAACTCAAGGGCTCAAACCATCCTTCTCCCTCAGCCTCCAGAGTAGCTGGGGCTACAGGTGTGCACCACCATGTCCAGCTATTAAAAGTAATGGCAAAAACTGCAGTTACTTTTGCACCAACTTAATAATGTTTTTGTGTTTTCTGTAGAGATGAAGTCTCACTATGTACCCAGTCTGGTCTCAAACTTCTGGGCTCAAGCAATTTGGTCGCTTTGACCTCCCAAAGTGCTGGGATGACAGGTATGAGTCACTGTGCCTGGCCCTCTTATTTTCATTTACCTACTTAGTATATAGTTTGAGAACTATTCTCAGAAACATTCAGTGCTGAATTTTATTTATTGAGTTAAAAAATAGCCATTGATTTAATGACAATGAAACATTAATGGAAAGACTTCAACCCTTCCACATTCAGGCTTAACTCTGTGTTCACATTCTTGTCTTTCTGAATGTATCTGCGTGGTTCTCTTAAGCTATCTTAAGGCTGGGATGAGTGTGAGGAAACCTGCATAAACAGACATTCAGGACACATACCTATCTTATCAGAGTTATTCTGCTTTTATAATAATTTTGATTTTGTAGTAAAATTTTCTGTGAAGAAAGTATTTGGTAGCTTAAAACATAATAATGATATAATGGATGTTTTGGTTGATTCCTAGGTGTGAGTTATCTAAAGCCACTACATTCATCTTTTCCAAAAATATTGAATCTTGCAGTGTTATCAGTTCTTAAGGAAAAAGAAATTGGAGAATTAGGGGCAGTAGGGGCTTTGAATCGGATAGGCCCTATATTCCTGATACCATCATTTATCATGTTGTCATGTTCTCTGTTACTGTTGGTATAAGTGAACTCCAATCTCTTGCAGGATCTGAAAATTACTCTGTGGTATTGATCAGCTTATCCTATTAATAGAGACACGAAGCTCTTATTTACACCTCTCTGGTACATCACTAGTGAGACCAATCTTCAAGGCAGCTTAGTCTAATAGAAATATAATATGAGACATATATGTCATATTAAATTATTTAATAAATGTTTTAAAAGAAAAAATGTGTAATTAATTTTCATAATCTATTTTATTTAACTCAATATAGCCAAAATATTATCTCTGCAACATTTAATCATTAACTAGGATAAGTTATCAGACTGTTCCCAATGTCTGATCTCACTCTGTATTTCAATAAAACTTTAGTGATGGGCTCTGAAATTTGATTGTCATCGAATTTTTTTGTGTCACAAAATATGATTCTTCTTTTGATTTTCTTCAACCATTTAAAAATGTCAAAAACCACCTTCAATCATGATCCATAGAAAAGTTACGTTGGTCTCTGAGCTGACGCATTAGTGGGTACATAATTCATAATACTTTAAAAAAATTATCGACTTAATTTAATACCAACCAGTGAAAACGGAGTTAGAATTAAAATTCAAGCTGCAGCCAAACTGAAGAATTTCATGAATTCTCTTTTGATTTTTATAATAATGAATAAATTCCACAAAACTTTGTTTATTCTGGAAAGTCACATTGTCCTATTTTGTAACTTTCCTAATGCTCCATTTCTGTTGTGGAATAAACTAAATGATCCTGACATTCTATATCTTTTTGCACAGTGGATTTGTAGTTTATGTTTATATTCTCTTGGGAGAATATACTATATTTAGGTGTATTCATTATAGTCATTCTTTTTGTAAAGTTGCAATTATACACTTTGTCTTTAAATATGCTTGTTTGTTGCATTAGATGAATTGATTCTAAAAACACTTAGAATCTCTGTTTATATTATTTATTTTGGGCACCTCAGTATTGCCAACATTTATTAGGTATAGAAAATATGCAAAGATATTTCTAGGAAGAGATGTCAACATTCTATGATCCAGAAAAAGTAAAAAATCACCTTTTTGTGAATTTTAAATTGAAGAAAATTGTCAATATAAAAAGCATGATGCTATAAAAATAAGTCTCCTTGTACCTACTTATTTAGATGTCTCTATTAATTCTCAGTGCAAGCAAATGCAAGAAGTTAAACATTAAATCATGCTTTAATTTTAATTTTGAACTTTTAGAGTCAGATTTCTTTTTAAAGACTAAACTGCTTTAAAATAGTCATGAAAACATAATTTTTCTTTTTACCAACTATTTCTAGGGTTTATTAGAGTCTAATAAAACCCCACAGATTAATTAGTCATGACCTGAAATCATAATTTAAAATATTTGAATATTATGTTAATGTATTATTACATCAAAAACACATTTAACTGAAGTCCAAATGAAATGAATTATTTTTTATTATTAGAACTTTGGAATAACATCTTCAAAGTCAGTGTACAATATGCCATTTTAAAATACCTTAAATACCATTTTATCTTTCTCTTGGGAAATTGGACATATAATTTATTTCTGCCTACCTTATGCTAGGCAGCAATTCACCTTTGTTTCATATTTTATTGGGAAGAAATGTTAAATCATTTTTTCTTTGATTATGCTTATTATCCTCCAAGTTTATGTTGGTCTTAGAGTTAATTTTGAATCTTTAAGCTGTACATGTTGTTGTGATAAAACATGCTTTTTAGTAACGTTTCATTTTCTCAAAACCCATTCCACACACTGCTTTACTTCTCTATGATCTTTTATGTACACAACGATGAAAAGACCTCATGCCTTGTATTCTCTTGTTTTGCCTTAACTGAAAGGTAAAAGAAGATAAATAGATCTCAACATTTGATTGTCAGATGGATTGCTCTCCGTGTAAAAAGGATTTAGATCAGGAGACAAATTATACAGATTTAGTCTTGGAAACTCTACAGCTACAAATGCATGCTTAATATTGACTCATAGAGGTTCAGAAGTTTTATAGTAGAGACACTTTGTACACTAAATGGAAGTGTTATTAGTTCTGTTGAACACAAGATTCTCCAAAGAAGACAATTAGCCTTAAGTCATTAGGCAGAAATGGTATTAACATCTATGCTAGACTCAAATAATGACATAAATAGGACTGCCTGAAACAGATTATTTTGCCAAAACCGGTTGACATAAGAACTTTATAATTGAAGGAGACAGGAAAAATTGTATGTGTTGTACAATTGAGTTAGAAACACTTTGAGATTTGAGTGTTCTTTCTTCTTTGCTTTCTCACTATTATTGAGTTATTCTAAGGTCAACACTGAAGCTATAATGAAACCAAATATTGGCTTATTTTACAAGAAAGAGCTTTAATTTTTCTTGTAAGTAGGATGAAGTAGTCTATGGAAGGCAAATCCTTTCACTAATAAAAATGAGGAAAAAAATGGTATATTACAGCCATTTTATAGTAAAGCTATCAGAGAGCCATGGAAGCAAACAGGACCAAAGGAGCACACTTCCTGAGAGCAGAGAACAGAGAAGCTCTCAAAGTGCACTAAGGGTGTGAAAATGTTCCCGGGAGAATTAGCCAATTCTAGGTGCAGGCTAGACAAAGACAAAGCTTCTGTGTTAGACCTAGAAAGGGCCACTATTGAGAAACCAATAGAGGTTTTAATGATTATATATAAGGTCTGGAGTAACAAAATCGAAGACTCAAGGATCCTTACATGCATCAATGTTTTTAAGAATTCTAAATTCTGAAGATTTGAGGGTTAGGAAGTTAAAAGACTAAGCCAAACATTTCTGAAAGCAAAGTGTATTTTCCTCTGTCTCTTTAGCCTGGGGAGGTAAGATCACTCTAGATGTTCACTGAAAGATGTGGAGGCCATGTCCTAGGAACTTAGCATACCAGGAATAGTCTGAGTTGTATCAAAACTGGAGCCCAGGTTTGAGCCAGTTCACTGCATGTTTTAATTAAATACTTTTTCTGCCTGGCAGAGGAAAGGACAAATTCTGTCTAGTAAGAGCTAAATTACCTTCAGCCACTAAAAATTTTAATACAAAATATTCATCATTAAATGTAATATTTAGAGACATTTAAAACAAACAGGATTGGAATGATAATCAAGGGCATAAAACAGATGATAAAAGGATACCATTAGATGATCCAGATGTTGAAGTTAACACCAAATGACTTTAAGTTATAAAAACATTATTGAAAAAGCTAGAAGAAGATTAAAGGATAAATAAAAATATAGATTAAAAAAGGCTAATTGCAACAGAGATTTATAATATATAAAAATAATGAATGGATATTCTTGAATTAAAAGGTAAATATCTGAAATTAAGACTAGTGGTTGGGTTTACCAGCAGATTAGACAGAAGAGAAAACAGGATTAGTCAACTAGAGGTAATATTAACAGAAAATATGTATGTTGAAGCATAAGGAAAAGATAATAACAATCAGATAAGAAACCCATGGAGTATAATTTAACCATCCAAAATACTATTTGGAATAAGAGAGAATGATTAAGAAACAGATAAATAGACAAATATTTTTAAAATTACTGAAATGCTTTAACACATTGTTTACAAACCTCAGCAAAACTCAAGCAAGATAAACATGAAGAAAGTACGATTTAGAAACAGCACAATCAAACTTTTAAAAACTAAAAATAAAGAGAAAATATTAAAGCTGCTAGAAAAAAATATATTATCTTCATCTCATCTGATTCCTCACAGAAATTATGGAAGCTGGAAGAAAGTGAAATGTTATCTTTGGAAACTTTAGTCTTCATTCTAAAATATTTGCTATGGAACAATTAGAAATTTGAGATAAATTTGACAAGAAAAAAGTAAGCAGTTCATCAAAATAGGACAGAAAAACAGTAAACAAATGCTTTTATATTGCCAAGTCTGACGTGTACAATTTCAGTAAAGTAGGTAAAATCGAAGAATTCATTATGAGTTTCCTGAATAAAGTGATTATCAATGTCCTTAAAATGTACAGTGAGAGATTTACACTTTTATTATCAAATACTTTTTTCATAAACTCTGAAAAATGAATTTAGAGATATACATGATAATTGCATACTTTACAAAATTTTTAAAGTACTCTTGTGACTAATTCAAGCAAAATTTTACATAGATTTAAGTCACAATCAAATTAACATGAGTTTGTTTCATGAGAATCTCCCTTTTAGTATATGAAGAAGTTAATCACTTTTATCTTTCAAAGTTTACTGACTTCTAACTCATCCCATTTCTCTCATCACCCTTTTTTAGTGTTCTTCATAGGTGAAATTTCCTTTGCATAGGTTGCAATGGTGGCATCCCCTAAAGGCCTGTCCTGAGCATTTTCCACTATTTTCATTACCTTTGTAGTGTTTTTCTCACACTATTTTATGAATCATCAAAATTCTAAAAAGCCAAATAAAAACATTTCTAATTCAAATTATTCCGTTATGATTCAGACTTGGATATTTAACTCCCTCATATCTCCCTTTTGTTGTCCCACAGATACCTTAAATGTGTTTAAACTGAATTCAGATTTTTATTGCTCCTGCCTCCTTGATTCCATGACTCTGCTGATCTTGGTTCTCTTAAATTTTTTGTCTTGATTACTGGCTCCACCGTCGTTGCTGTCTAACTTCTATTAATCCTTTCTTTTTCATATCTCTTCTCATTCTTCATTATATTACTACTGCCTTCTTTAAACATTGCTAGAATAAATGCCTGATTTCTGACCTTCCCTCTGAATCCCCCACCATAATCCTTACCAATGTAGGATAAACACACGTATCTAATTATGGCCCTCTACTGATTGAAACTATTTAATGACTCCTCATTACATAAAGGGAATAGGTCAAAATCCATAATAATGCAGACAAAGTCCTGCATTATCTGTTTTTTGACTGCCTTTATTATTATACTTTCTGCTATTGCCCATGACACCCTACCATCCATGCTCTAGCATTTCTGAACATCTTGCTGGTCCCCAAAGCAGCCATGCTATTAAATACATTACTTATTAATGTTGCCCTTTCTGCTCGACTACAAAGTCAAATCAACATTAAATGTCCATGAAGATTTTCTGGAACACTATTGCCAAAACTAGCCCCAGATGCTGTGCCTGTGTATGAGTTGATATTACATACCAAAAAGCTTTCTTTCACTGACAAATCTGTTTCTCTGTATTAAAATGATCTAACGTTTACAGACTGTTGCTGACTCACAGTCTACCCATCTTCAATACAATGTATAGCAGCTAGTAAATGTTTGCTGAATGTTTGAACGAATACCAAGTTTTTCTTAGGTTTTATTGATGTGATCTATTCCAAAACATATCCAAATCCTTAATATTATAATATAGTAAACACACAATTTCATCTCTGGAAAAAGAGTTAAAAGAATGAAACCAACATATTTTGAACACATTTGACCTCAACTATGATTGATTAGTATGCTGCTGCACCTTGTATTTTTTTGACTGAAAAATTTTCATTCTATAGGAACTGAAAATTTAGATATTTTAATCATTTTTTGTAATGTATACAGTCCCTTGGGAATAGAATTAATAAAATAAAAGTAGAATGAGTTAGAATATGCATTTACATACTTTTAGACAATAAGATAGCTTTTAAAATCTATAAATTTTTGCAGTGTTTATTTTTACAACCAAAATAATTTAAACTTTGCTTTCATTTACTACAATGAGGGTAGTTGTTAAAAATGCAAGCTTTTATGACCTACAGGTCACTCTTTTTTATTGGGTTGATGTTATCTAAACTTAATATTTTCATAGATTTCTATACTATAAAGTGTAAAGTAATAGTGTTTCTCACATATTATTGCATTAAACTGGACATTTTCTAAAAAGAAATATAGTGTCTGGTATGAGGCTAACATATTATTGATACCTGTCAAACTTTCTTAGTTCTCAAATTAAAACGTGGACATTTAAAAGTATACATTTAAAAACTGTACATGCTACAAAATAAGGCATTTCTTTTGGAACATGATACAATCCTTGCAATATAGTTAAATAATAGAATTTAATACTAACATTTTATTTAAAAAGAAATTACTCAACTATGGAAGTATTTTGTTTATTATAAAATTAGAAATTAAAAGAAGTGTGGAGAAGAAATTCCAACATTATCTATGAGATGATTAGTACTGATCTTGAGCAAACTTATTCCAGTCTTTCCCTTTTTTTTGCAAAATAAAATATATATTGACATGTGTTCTAGTCTTTAAAATTAGTATCAAAACAGGCATTTCATTTTATTATTAAAATGATCAATATATTTTAAAATATTTTGGCATTCTGTCTTTAGGATTTTTACATTATAAATATGCTTAAAATGTATTGCCAATTTTCTTGTAAAACTTTTTGTATATTGTCAAAATTCTGGTTTACAAAATGACTTATGAAGCTTTCTATGGTTTTATTTTTTTAAATTATCTATAAAGCATTGAAATTAATTACAATTTGAAAAGGTCTCAAGCAGAATCCTGCCATTTTTAAGATACTACATTATTAACCCACTCAGTTTTCTTCACATTATTGAGCTAAAAAATATTTCTATTGTGAAATCTCGTAAATTATACTTTTTCAGAAATGTACTCTAATTGATATTTTCAAGTATGTAAATCTATATTATTCTCCCATAAAGACAATATACATTTATATTGTCATATAAACTTTCCAGTTTATTATTTTTGAGAATGGGGAAATATACCATTTTCTATTTTTCTCCCATTTTTAAAACAACTTGGCAGCACTTGTAGTTTTTAACTTTCTAAAGTCAGATCTACAAATTATTTATAAATTGTATTTTTGCTTGTTTGTGCATGTATTTACTTCAACATTATTTTTAATTTTTCCCTTTTCTATTATTTTCTGTTTAATTAATTGTTTACTTTCAAACCACTTAAACTGTTAGTTTATTTATTTTCATATATCATTATTCTTTTTTTTGTTTTCTTTTTCTTTCTTTCTTTCTTTTTTTTTTCATTTTTTTATTATACTTTAAGTTCTAGGGTACATGTGCATAACGTGCAGGTTTGTTACATATGCATATTTGTGCCATGTTGGTGTGCTGCACCCATCAACTCGTCAGCACCCATCAATTCATCATTTATATCATGTATAACTCCCCAATGCAATCCCTCCCCCCTCCCCCCTCCCCATGATAGGCCCCAGTGTGTGATGTTCCCCTTCCCGAGTCCAAGTGGTTTCATTGTTCAGTTCCCACCTATGAGTGAGAACATGCGGTGTTTGGTTTTCTCTTCTTGTGATAGTTTGCTAAGAATGATGGTTTCCAGCTGCATCCATGTCCCTACAAAGGACGCAAACTCATCCTTTTTTATGGCTGCATAGTATTCCATGGTGTATATGTGCCACATTTTCTTAATCCAGTCTGTCACAGATGGACATTTGGGTTGATTCCAAGTCTTTGCTATTGTGAATAGTGCTGCAATAAACATACGTGTGCATGTGTCTTTATAGCAGCATGATTTATAATCCTTTGGGTATATACCCAGTAGTGGGATGGCTGGGTCATATGGTACATCTAGTTCTAGATCCTTGAGGAATTGCCATACTGTTTTCCATAATGGTTGAACTAGTTTACCATCCCACCAACAGTGTAAAAGTGTTCCTATTTCTCCACATCCTCTCCAACACGTGTTGTTTCCTGATTTTTTAATGATTGCCATTCTAACTGGTGTGAGATGGTATCTCATTGTGGTTTTGATTTGCATTTCTCTGATGGCGAGTGATGATGAGCATTTTTTCATGTGTCTGTTGGCTGTATGAATGTCTTCTTTTGAGAAATGTCTGTTCATATCCTTTGCCCACTTTTTGATGGGGTTATTGGTTTTATTCTTGTATATTTGTTTGAGTTCTTTGTAGATTCTGGATATTAGCCCTTGTCAGATGAGTAGATTGCAAAAATTTTCTCCCATTCTGTAGGTTGCCTGTTCACTCTGATGGTAGTTTGTTTTGCTGTGCAGAAGCTCTTTAGTTTAAGGAGATCCCATTTGTCAATTTTGGCTTTTGCTGCCGTTGCTTTTGGTGTTTTAGACATGAAGTCCTTGCCCATGCCTATGTCCAGAGTGGTACTACCTAGATTTTCTTCTAGGGTTTTTATGGTATTAGGTCTAACATTTAAGTCTCTAATCCATCTTGAATTAATCTTCGTATAAGGAGTAAGGAAAGGATCCAGTTTCAGCTTTCTACTTATGGCCAGCCAATTTTCCCAGCACCATTTATTAAATAGGGAATCCTTTCCCCATTTCTTGTTTCTCTCAGGTTTGTCAAAGATCAGATGGCTGTAGATGTGTGGTATTATTTCTGAGGACTCTGTTCTGTTCCATTGGTCTATATCTCTGTTTTGGTGCCAGTACCATGCTGTTTTGGTTACTGTAGCCTTGTAGTATAGTTTGAAGTCAGGTAGCGTGACGCCTCCAGCTTTGTCCTTTTGACTTAGGATTGTCTTGGCAATGTGGGCTCTTTTTTGGTTCCATATGAATTTAAAGTAGTTTTTTCCAATTCTGTGAAGAAACTCATTGGTAGCTTGATGGGGATGGCATTGAATCTATAAATAACCTTGGGCAGTATGGCCATTTTCACGATATTGATTCTTCCTATCCATGAGCATGGAATGTTCTTCCATTTGTTTGTGTCCTCTTTGATTTCACTGAGCAGTGGTTTGTAGTTCTCCTTGAAGGGGTCCTTTACATCCCTTGTAAGTTGGATTCCTAGGTATTTTATTCTCTTTGAAGCAATTGTGAATGGAAGTTCATTCCTGAACTGGCTCTCTGCTTGTCTGTTACTGGTGTATAAGAATGCTTGTGATTTTTGCACATTAATTTTGTATCCTGAGACTTTGCTGAAGTTTTTTATCAGCTTAAGGAGATTTTGGGCAGAGACAATGGGGTTTTCTAAATATACAATCATGTCATCTGCAAACAGGGACAATTTGACTTCTTCTTTTCCTAACTGAATGCCCTTGATTTCTTTCTCTTGCCTGATTGCCCTAGCCAGAACTTCCACCACTATGTTGAATAGGAGTGGTGAGAGAGGGCATCCCTGTCTTGTACCAGTTTTCAAAGGGAATTTTTCCAGTTTTTGCCCATTCAGTATGGTATTAGCTGTGGGTTTGTCATAAATAGCTCTTATTATTTTGAGGTACGTTCCATCAATACCGAATTTATTGAACATTTTTAGCATGAAGGGCTGTTGAATTTTGTCAAAAGCCTTTTCTGCATCTATTGAGATAATCATGTGGTTCTTGACTTTGGTTCTGTTTATATGCTGGATTATGTTTATTGATTTGCGAATGTTGAACCAGCCTTGCATCCCAGGGATGAAGCCCACTTGATCATGGTGGATAAGCTTTTTGATGTGCTGCTGAATCCGGTTTGCCAGTATTTTATTGAGGATTTTTGCATCAATGTTCATCAGGGATATTGGTCTCAAATTCTCTTTTTCTGTTGTGTCTCTGTCAGGCTTTGGTATCAGGATGATGTTGGCCTCATAAAATGAGTTAGGGAGGATTCCCTCTTTTTCTATTGATTGGAATAGTTTCAGAAGGAATGGTACCAGCTCCTCCTTGTACCTCTGGTAGAATTCAGCTGTGAATACATCTGATCCTGGACTTTTTCTGGTTGGTAGGCTATTAATTATTGCCTCAATTTCAGAGCCTGCTATTGGTCTATTCAGGAATTCAACTTCTTCCTGGTTTAGTCTTGGGAGAGTGTAAGTGTCCAGGAAATTATCCATTTCTTCTAGATTTTCTAGTTCATTTGTGTAGAGGTGTTTATAGTATTCTCTGATGGTAGTTTGTATTTCTGTGGGGTCGGTGGTGATATCCCCTTTATCATTTTTTATTGCATCTATTTGATTCCTCTCTCTTTTCTTCTTTATTAGTCTTGCTAGCGGTCTGTCAATTTTGTTGATCTTTTCAAAAAACCAACTCCTGGATTCATTGATTTTTTGGAGGGTTTTTGTGTCTCTATCTCCTTCAGTTCTGCTCTGATCTTAGTTATTTCTTGCCTTCTGCTAGCTTTTGAATGTGTTTGCTCTTGCCTCTCTAGTTCTTTTAATTGTGATGTTAGAGTGTCAATTTTAGATCTTTCCTGCTTTCTCTTGTGGGCATTTAGTGCTATAAATTTCCCTCTAACACTGCTTTAAATGTGTCCCAGAGATTCTGGTATGTTGTATCATTTGTTCTCATTGGTATCAAAGAACATCTTTATTTCTGCTTTCATTTCGTTATGTACCCAGTAGTCATTCAGGAACAGGTTGTTCAGTTTCCATGTAGTTGAGCGGTTTTGGTTGAGTTTCTTAGTCCTGAGTTCTAGTTTGATTGCACTGTGGTCTGAGAGACAGTTTGTTATAATTTCTGTTCTTTTACATTTGCTGAGGAGTGCTTTCCTTCCAATTATGTGGTCAATTTTGGAATAAGTGCGATGTGGTGCTGAGAAGAATGTATATTCTGTTGATTTGGGGTGGAGAGTTCTATAGATGTCTATTAGGTCCGCTTGGTGCAGAGATGAGTTCAATTCCTGGATATCCTTGTTAACTTTCTGTCTCATTGATCTGTCTAATGTTGACAGTGGAGTGTTGAAGTCTCCCATTATTATTGTATGGGAGTCTAAGTCTCTTTGTAAGTCTCTAAGGACTTGCATTATGAATCTGGGTGCTCCTTTATTGGGTGCATATATATTTAGGAGAGTTAGCTCTTCCTGTTGAATTGATCCCTTTACCATTATGTAATGGCCTTCATGGTCTCTTTTGATCTTTGATGGTTTAAAGTCTATTTTATCAGAGACTAGGATTGCAACCCCTGCTTTTTTTTGTTCTCCATTTGCTTGGTAGATCTTCCTCCATCCCTTTATTTTGAGCCTATGTATGTCTCTGCATGTGAGATGGGTCTCCTGAATACAGCAGACTGATGGGTCTTGACTCTTTATCCAGTTTGCCAGTCTGTGTCTTTTAGTTGGAGCATTTAGTCCATTTACATTTAAGGTTAATATTGTTATGTCTGAACTTGATCCTGCCATTATGATATTAACTGGTTATTTTGCTCATTAGTTGATGCAGTTTCTTCCTAGCCTCGATGGTCTTTACATTTTGGCATGTTTTTGCAATGGCTGCTACCGGTTGTTCCTTTCCATGTTTAGTGCTTCCTTCAGGGTCTCTTGTAAGGCAGGCCTGGTGGTGACAAAATCTCTAAGCATTTGCTTATCTGTAAAGGATTTTATTTCTCCCTCACTTATGAAACTTAGTTTGGCTGGATAGGAAATTCTGGGTTGAAAATTCTTTTCTTTAAGAACGTTGAATATTGGCCCCCACTCTCTTCTGGCTTGTAGAGTTTCTGCCGAGAGATCTGCTGTTAGTCTGATGGGCTTCCCTTTGTGGGTAACCCGACCTTTCTCTCTGGCTGCCCTTAAGATTTTTTCCTTCATTTCAACTTTGGTGAATCTGGCAATTATGTGTCTTGGAGTTGCTCTTCTCGAGGAGTATCTTTGTGGTGTTCTCTGTATTTCCTGAATTTGAATGTTGGCCTGCCCTACTAGGTTGGGGAAGTTCTCCTGGATGATATCCTGAAGAGTGTTTTCCAACTTGGTTCCATTTTCCCCCTCACTTTCAGGTACCCCAATCAGACGTAGATTTGGTCTTTTTACATAATCCCATACTTCTTGCAGGCTTTGTTCATTTCTTTTTCTTCTTTTTTCTTTTGGTTTCTCTTCTCGCTTCATTTCATTCATTTGATCCTCAATCGCTGATACTCTTTCTTCCAGTTGATCGAGTCGGTTACTGAAGCTTGTGCATTTGTCACGTATTTCTTGTGTCATGGTTTTCATCTCTGTCATTTCGTTTGTGACCTTCTCTGCATTAATTAGTCTAGCTGTCAATTCTTCCACTCTTTTTTCAAGATTTTTAGTTTCTTTGCGCTGGGTACGTAATTCCTCCTTTAGCTCTGAGAAGTTTGATGGACTGAAGCCTTCTTCTCTCATCTCGTCAAAGCATTCTTTGACCAGCTTCGATCCATTGCTGGCGATGGGCTGCGCTCCTTTGCAGGGGGAGATGTGCTCTTATTTTTTGATTTTCCAGCTTTTCTGCCCTGCTTTTTCCCCATCTTTGTGGTTTTATCTGTCTCCGGTCTTTGATGATGGTGATGTACTGATGGGGATTTGGTATAGGTGTCCTTCCTGTTTGATAGTTTTCCTTCTGACAGTCAGGACCCTCAGCTATAGGTCTGTTGGAGATTGCTTGAGGTCCACTCCAGACTCTGTTTGCCTGGGTATCAGCAGCAGAGGTTGCAGAAGATAGAATATTGCTGAACAGCGAGTGTACCTGTCTGATTATTACTTTGGAAGCTTCCTCTCAGGGGTTTACTCCACCCTGTGAGTTGTGGGGTGTCAGACTGCCCCTAGTGGGGGATGTCTCCCAATTAGGCTACTCAGTGGTCAGTGACCCACTTGAGCAGGCAGTCTGTCCCTTCTCAGATCTCAACCTCCGTGTTGGGAGATCCACTGCTCTCTTCAAAGGTGTCAGACTGAGTCGTTCGCGTCTGCTCAGGCCTCTGCTGTTTCCCCTGTTGTTTTTTAGCTAAGCCCTGCCCCCAGAGGTGGAGTCTATAGAGACAGGCAGGTTTCATTGAGCTGCTGTGAGCTCCACCCAGTTCGAGCTTCCCAACGGCTTTTTTTTACCTACTTAAGCCTCAGCAATGGCGGGCGCCCCTCCCCCAGCCTGGCTGCTGCCTCGCGGTTAGATCGCCGCAGACTGCAGTTAACAATGAGGGAGGCTCCGTGGGCGTGGGACCCTCCTGGCCAGGTGAGGGATATATTCTTCTGGTGTACCCGCTGCTTAAAGCGCGGTATTGGGGTGGGGGTTAGCCGATTTTCCAGGTGTTGTGTGTCTCAGTTCCCCTGGCTAGGAAAAGGGATTCCCTTCCCCCTTGCACTTCCCAGGTGAGGTGATGCCTTGCCCTGCTTCAGCTCTCGCTGGTCAGGCTGCAGCAGCTGACCAGCACCGATTGTCCGCCACTCCCTAGTGAGATGTCCCCAGTACCTCAGTTGAAAATGCAGAAATCACCGGTCTTATGTGTCACTCGGGCTGGGATTTGGAGACTGGAGCTGTTCCTATTCGGCCATCTTGCTCCACCCCCCTCATTATTCTTTAATTATTTCAAAATGAAATAAAAATGGAAAACACATTTTTAAAATAAATAAAACTACTTTAATTTTTATCTAAAAGGTTTAATGCTTTATTATTAAAGTAAGCTATTTAGGCTATTTATTTATGAGTAAAACTGTGCCTTTTGTCTCCAAGTTTTCACATACATTTTTTCTTGCCGCTGTAATTTTACTGTCCTTTTTTGCATCAATAAATATTAAGATGTTGAAAAGTGTTTTAGAGGGTGTCTATACCATGTATTAGGCAGTGTTGGAGAAAAGGGGTTATTTCCAAGTGTTCTGTAAGCATGGTTTAAACTTTAACATATACTTTCAATAACATGGTTAGAGAATGAAACTTTTT
This sequence comes from Rhinopithecus roxellana, assembly GCF_007565055.1. NCBI lineage: Eukaryota > Metazoa > Chordata > Mammalia > Primates > Cercopithecidae > Rhinopithecus > Rhinopithecus roxellana. The sequence continues at coordinate 119,299,803 of NC_044557.1, forward strand.
AGTTTCCCTGTCTTATATTTAGCAATGTTTTATTTTTAGCCTCGTGAAATATTAATTTTTTAAAAAATATTAATGAACACTTGGAAAGAAGAAGGTATCATATCATATTTGGGGAGTTCAAAAGCAAATGTGACTTCACTCAACCTTAATTTATTGTTCAAATTTTCTATACTCTTTGTAATTTGATGTAACACAGGTATATGAGATATAACAATGTTTCTCATGTTTCTGTGTTTTTCTTCTATTCTTCTATATTTAAAGGGATGGACTGCCTTCCTTTGAAACAGATTTATGACTTTTAAACTGAAAAATATTCTAGAGAAATAAAATTTATGGCCATATCATGTAGAAACAAGAGCAAGGTATATTTTCTCTTTCTCAAGTTTCTACTTTTATGTCAAGTTTTCTATATCTTTACCTCAAAGCTATAATGTCCTCATAATTTTTATCACTTTCTTAAAACATTTCTTTCAGGGAGTTTATTGGTTTGTTTTTTATATGTTACTTTATTTTCTGTACTGTATGTTCTGCTTATACTCTATGTTCTGCTTATGTATCAAATAACCCCAAAACCGAGTGGATTAAAATATCAACTATCATCACATTTGTTCATGAATCTGCAGTTTGGACAGGTCCAGGTGGGGGTAGCTTGTCTTTTTTATCATGGCTCTCTATGGAGTGCTTCAATGGACTGGGGCCTGGGATAGCTGGATGGCTAAGAAATGTTTTCTTTTTGTGAAGTCTCTGGAATGCTCCAAGCAATTTTTCTACATGGTCTATTCAGAATGGTAGTGTCAGGGCAGTGGAATATACATGGCAAGTGTTGTAGGTGTCAGGAAATGGAGGGTGCCAATCTCTCAGAAACAGACACAGCATCATTTCCACCATATTGAGTTGTTCAGGCTATCACATAGCCTGTCTAGATTCAAGAGAAGAGAAAATAAATTCCACTTATGGATAGAGGGAGTAAAAAATCATCTATTTTAGATGCATCATCACTATTAATAATGTATAAAGCCAATTTTTCATGTCTAAATAGTTCTTCCCTAACTTGGATTATTCTCTTGCTTGTTGACTTTTCTAAGAATTTTTGTCAGATTGTTGCTTCCAACACTGTTGGCTGCAGAATGCTTTCACAGCATTGTCATATCTTTGAATTACAAAAGCCTCCATGTCTAAGAACATGTTGAATGTGAGATTCTTGTCACAACAGAAGTGGGAATTAGAGGCTGAAGCCAAGGAAAAAAAATCCACATATGTTATATAAGCAGTAAAAAGACATTTGGAGCTAAACTCCTTTCTCAGGACTTAAGAATGGGTTGAACAAGCTATGCTATCCCCAACCATAACCCAACACAACACAGATTTTTGTCTATAAACATAAAGGCCCAGGGAAAAAAATAAAAGGTTAAAATTAGGAGTTCTTGGTAGGAGGAAAATAGGAGAGGAAGGGGACTTCCTACCATTACATGCCAAGCAAAATGGGGTCCCACGTGAATAACTCATGGAAAACAGGATGCCCCAAGGAAAGACTGTCATATTTTTCAACAACTGGATGTTTGGTGATTGTTTAATCTCTGCATTTACTCTAGGAATAACTTTTGCATAGTGTTATTTGTCCATCCTTGCACTGCTATAAATAAATACCTGAGACTGGGTAATTACAGAGAAAAGAGTTTCAATTGGCCCACAGTTCTGCAGGCTGTATAGGAAGTATAGTGGCTTCTCTTTCTGGGAAGTCCTCAGAAAACTTAACAATCTTGGCAGAAGGCGAAGGAGAAGCAAGCACGCTTTACATGGCTACAGCAGGAGCGAGAGAGAGAGGTGGGAGGTGTACACTAAACACTTTTAAACAACCAGATCTCACAATAACTCACTAATTCACTATCATGAGAACAGCACTGAGGGGATGGTGCTAATCCATTCATGAACACCACCCTCATGATACAATCACTTCCTACCAAGCTCCACAACCAACACTGGGAATACAATTCAACATGAGATTTGGTAGGGACACAGAACCAAACCATATCAAATAAAGAAGAGTGCTGTAAGGAGAAAAAAAAATTGTTTTATGTTGTTGCATCATCAAATTCATACAGTTTAATAAACTGCATGTATTAAAATACTTGAGTTGGCTTTTGTTGATAATAAGTATGGCTCTCCAATCAAAATTTTCACAAAGGAATTTTTATGATTGGGTGACCTCAGATGAAAGGGAGACTCCTAGTAGGGTACCAGTTGATGATTCAGTTACCCAGGAACATTGTGGGAAGAAATTAATTTTGGTAATGACTGTTTTTAAAATGTTCTTGTTTCTTGATGGTGATAGAGATCCAAATAATGTTTAATGAAGGCTGTGTAATTTTCCTTTCTAAATTAATGGGTAGCATTTGAAGGAGTCTACTTAGGGTTTTACTCTTAATACTGATTAAAAATACTATATACTTGAAAGAAAGCTGAGGAAGTGGGATCATGTAAAATGTTGCTAATTAGTGTTATAGTGATTTATCTTTTTTATTTGATTTGACTCAAAATGGTGTCTTTGACATTGTATCTAACAGAAATTCCACCAGTTTTCTAGTATATGGGTGATACTTTTCTTTAGCTATCTTTTCTGGCATGAGCATTTTCCTCTCACATTTTAATAGTTTGTAGACAATTGTAAAGGGAATTTTGAAAGCAGGATTAAGGACTTTATCATAAGCCCATGAATCTAATCTTATGCTTTTGATTTATCTTTGAGCCATATCCATTTATATTTTGGGAACAATAAATGAAAAATTAAAAATACTTGAAATCATAGTGTTTTGCTAGCCAGAAAGACTAGAAATTACGTCTTAGCTGGACGTGAGAAAAATGTATTTCTAAGCTACTTATTGTTTATGGTATAAGTTGCTTCTGTATACATTTTTTTTTCCATGTTAGGTAATGTGCTGATGTTATAACAAGGCTTGAGGAAGGTACATTTCACACAGGAGTGTGAAAACCCAATCATCATGCTTATGAACTGCAAAAGGATTCCCTATACATTTTCAACTAACTATAGATGATTGATAGATGGATAGATAGATAGAGATAAAATTGCAGTGATTTTATTTATGTGGCATAGGTTTCAGATAAAATGGAAAACACCATATGAGCAAAAGGACGAAATTATCTGAAATTATAACTAAAGGAAAAATGAAACAAAGATTTTTGAGAACATGGCATAAATTTTCTGAGGTATAGCTAAGTTCACATACTTTAGAATATAGAGGATACCCCTATAGTAACTTCTTTTTAACTATGTAAGATTTTAGAATTCTATTAATCATTTTTCTCAGCTATCTTCCATTCCTTGTCATCCCCCTGACTCTTCCCTCAATAGCTTTAAGGGAGAAAGATAGTGGTAAAGGATGAGATATAGTATTGGGGAAGATTGAAACTCAAAGCTCTGTTCAGACAGAGTAGAAACCAGAAGAAAAATGATGCTGTCTTCTGAGTCCTGGTTTTGGTTGCTTCCAATCATTTTTCCTTTCTCTAATATATCTCACTTTTGTACTTAAAAAAAAAAAAAAACTATTAATCAAATCACATTATGCCTCAACATTATTTTGTCCCTTTTGATCATCTTTAAATAATTATACAAATTGTATGTGATATTTACCCAGTCAATAAATTGAGTAGAGGTTCTAAAACATTTGCCCAATTTTTTCTAATTGAAATATATTGCTTTCTAACTTAGAAAATGATTATTCAAGTGATACTTTTTAAGAAGAGGATTATTTCAAAACATAATATTTATTTAGGGTCTACCTTTATGGGGATTTTGTTTCCTCATTATTTAACGAATTGGTTAAAAAACTTCAGGAATTATCTTTTCTTATAATACCACTGTTTTAAATTTCAGCTTCTGGAGATGAAATTTATAAAAATTTAACATTACCAAAGTACACTAATCTTTGCAATGACTTTTTTTTTGGTGACGTTTAACAAAGTCCTAGACTACAAGCCACAATTTATCTGATTTATAAGTGACCATGACAACAGTGGTTACTTACTTCCTTCAGGCACTATTTCTGTTTTTGCTTGCTCCAAAAGGAGGTATTTTCTTTAGTTCTTCTCTGTACAATGCCACAGATCTATTGGCTAGGGAGACCCATGTGTTAAGTATTTTTGAATTTTACAAATGAGTTTTTGTCATTGACTATGGGGATAAACAACTACTTCTTTCTCTTCTTGCCATCTTCTCTTCCTGCTCCTCCTCCTTTCTCTTCTTTCCTCCTCCTCTTCCTCTTCCTTCTTCTTCTTCTTTTGTTTTTGTTGTTATTAGTTTGTTTCTTACTGTGAGGATCAATGAACTCTGGGGATCAGCTTACAGAATTGAATAGTTCTACTGCAGCATTTAGAGCAAGCTGTGGTGGGGCCTGTAAGAACAGCCAATTATTGATTTGATAACCAGTTAAAGAATACATTTCCTAGCATCCCATTTAAATAGATGTACGCATATGACTAGATTTTGTCCCATAAGAAATAAGCAGTATTTATGTGAACCAATTTCACAGTCTTGCCCTAAACTGGAAGATGTGTGCCTCCCTGCCTATCATCGTCTTTCCTGTTGATAGGAATATAGATAGAATAGTGGGAAATGGAATATTTCCAGGAAATAGTTCAGGAGAGCAGAGAAAGAAACCAAAATAATTCTGGTTTTAAAAAGCCAGAATACTCAAATGTTGGCTCTTATCATCTCAAGAAGTGTAATATTGGAAAATCTCTGAAGTTCTCTGAACTTCAGTTTTCTAATTTTAAAAACATGGATAATATTATTTGAGAACCAAATGAGGTTATTTTTGTTGTAAGAATTATTGTATTTTAAGAATAAAATGAGATATGTGCAAGGTACCTAGGACAGTATACAACTACAAAACATGTTATTTCTCTTCCCTATTCTTTTCTATTTAACTCTAAGTTTATATTCTATATAACTATTTTTTCTAAAAAGTTTATTTTTAGACGTGTGAAGCATATTAATTAATTACAAAAGTGTGATCTCTTCTATCTAATGTGCTGTTGATTCTGTCCAGTGTATTTTCTTATCTTCTCCCACATCGTAGTTTTCATGACAAGAAGACTGATTGCTATATATCATATATCCCTTGTTAATATTTTGAACATGCGTAATTCAACTATAATAACTTCATTAATATCTTCTGCTAATTCTAACATCTATGTGAGTTGAACTTAATTCTATATTTTTCTCTTCATTATAGGGCATATATTCTTGCTTCTTGAGAACTTAATAATTTTTATTAAATGCCAAACATGGTAAATTTTACCTATGTGAGTTCTGGGCATTTTTGTGAACCTGTAAATATTCTTGAGTTGTGTTCATTGGGTGTGGTTAGGTAACTTAGAAGTGATTTAATTCTTTCACGTCTTGTTTTCAAGATGTGTTAGGTGGGACTGCAGCAGTTCCTATTCCAGGGATAATTATTCCCCACCACTAGGCACTTAGTATGACTAAGTCATTATGTATGCTACTTAGTGCTCCTTAAGTCATAAAGTTTTCCAGTCTGGTTGATGAAAACAGGACTATTTCTGGCCCTAGGTGACTTCTATGTCCTGTTAACTTGCAATCCTTTCAGCTGTTTTTTTCCCTGGGCATGAGGTAGCCCCTTCACATGCTTGTGTTGAACAGTACTCCGTTGAATACTAGAAAGGAGCACCCTGAGATATCCAGAATTCTCTCTCGGTGAGGTGCTCTCATCTCCAGTACTTCTATGAATACTTGATGCTTTGATCTGTCTCAGCTCCAGCTCCTCAATTCATGGACCATCAGATGCAACCTGTGTTCCCCTTCTTTCTGTCACAGCAAGGAGAGCCTCAGAGTAAGGTAGAGCCCTCCTAGCATCACTTGATTTGTCTTCTGTCTTTTGAAGATCACTGTTCTTTGCTGTTTGATGTTCAGCATCCTGAAAACTGTTGCTTCATATATATTATCTCCTTTTTTTATTGTTTTAGGTGGGAGGGGAAATGAGTTAACGGTTACATTATCTTGACAAGAAATAAAATTTAGGAGAAGGAAATTTAGTAAGCTAAAATATTTAAAGAACTTTCTATGCTATTCTATAATGGAGATCATTCTGATTAGTCTTTAAAAGTCTCTTGATTAAATATTATTCATTCCTCCATGTTACACATCAAGAGGCTGAGAATTTTTTGAGGTTAAGTTACACAGAGCAGCAGCTCAGACTGTCTGAGCAAAAGTGTATTTGCTTAACCTCATGTTATTCTACTAAAGAAATACACATGATCTTAGACCCACATATAGTCTAAAGAAAGAAGCAGGACACATAAAGTAACAGTTAAAATGTATTGGGAAAAAAAAAAAAAACTATGATGGAGGACTGTAAAAAAAACTTAGTTAGGAGAACACAGAAAAAGAAGTTAACAAGACTTTTAGTTTATTATTGAATAAATAATGAACTATTTAAAGAATAAGTTATTTGTAAATGCATGGAAACTATATTTTGTATAATAAATGTTTTTATACAATCTGAAAGGTAGTTTTCCGGTTACCTGTTGCTGCATAAGAAACTAACCCTAAATTTATTGGCTTAAAAAAAATCAGTCATCTTATTATGCTCACAGTTTGGGCATTAGAGATTTAGATAGGATTGGGCTGGGAGAGTATTCTATTTCATGAGGCATCAACGTGGATCAATCAGTGGTATTCAGCTCTTAACTAGGACTAGCCTGAGGGTCAAAAAGGGCTCCCCTCGTATACCTTGTGTTTTGGCAAAGACTATGGGAAGGCTGAGCTCATTTGGTTTTTTTTTTTCTTCTCCATGTGGTTTCAGGGACTCTCCACACGGCCATTTACAAGCAGAAATGCATGGGCGTTTCAAGTACCAGCATTTAAAGTAGCAAAGCAGATATTCCTAAGAAAAGATACTTCACATTCAATTCCTTAGCCCAAACAATGGTTGGAAAAAAGTATCCGTGATCTCTTTTATATACATTGGTGTCCCAGGAATAAATAAAGGTGGCAAAAGGTAAATTCTCAGAATCATCTATGGTTGCAAATACAGATCCCCAAAATAATAAGATCCCCTTATATATACATAAGACTACACTTTTGTAACTAAAAAAAAATGTTTTCTATTAACTATTCTAACTATGTGCTAAGGAAAGCACTAACAATTCACATTTCTGATTCATAATCCAACCACTAAAATATAACAAATTAGAAGCTATTAGTTTTACAGTACAGTATCTTTTAAGGATAAATGCGATAAACTCTCAAGTCCTTAAATCTTTTAATATGTCACAAAGCATAACACCATCACTTTATGTAAATAATACATATAATTAAAAATAGTCCTTATAAGTAATAAAATGTTAGTTCAAAACTTTTAAAATCATATTCAAATGAAACCTTCAAAGTGGAGGGCTAAAATTCTGTGAAAAAGAAACATAAAAAGAGGATGCTAAATTTTTGATTATTGTTTACAACTAGGAACAGTATAGTATGTAAAGATGTTCATGTAATCACAGTTTTATTACCTATTTTGATCCTTATCCATTTCAATATGTTTCTTTCTTTACTTGATTTTTAACATGTGTAATTGTAGATGCATTTATAGATTTGTTCCCATTGGAATAAATATTATACTCTCTTTTCTATAATAGTTCTTTGCTCATGTTAATAAAGTATTGTATTAATAGATTAGTAAATTGTATCTGAGAATGAAGTTAAAAAGGAAGAGTAAAATACACACACATGCACATACACAAACAAACACACACAGCCCTTCCCCACAATTGTGAGTAGAAGATTGTAGGAAAAAAAGAAGTAACAAATATAGTTCCCCTGAGAGCTATACTAGGGCCAATCTCATTTAGCTTCTGTATAAATGACCTTGAAATAGGAGTAAACTCTCAACCATACCTTGGTTTGAAAACAGTAGACAGACCAAAGTATGGGATAAAGCTACAGGGAAATCTTAATAGAATATAGCCGTGACCGGGAATGTTACAAATGAAATTTAATGTAGTACAGTCCTGTTTTCACATTACATGGGAAAATGCCAGAATCATGGTAGATGGAAAGCAATATAGCTTATAAAATTTAAATCTGGAAATAAAAGTATTTTTAAGTATTTATAATTTTTAATTTATAAAGGTATTTTTAAAGGTATTTATAATTTTCCAAAATGCTGCAAATCCTGTGAATGTGTGTATTTTGAAAGTTTGCATATAGATTCTAAGAAAATGAAGTAAACATATAGGTGCTAATGATTAAAATATATAACCCTGTACATTAATTAAAACCTTGGAGTCATAATAATCATGTGTGAATATTTCTGAGTATAGGCAGTTTGTTTCTGTTTCTCTCATTTTTATCTATAACACAGTAAAACTCATAGTATAGAGAGAGAATAAAAAGTGAGAAAGTGTATGAGATGCTAAAATCTTACTTATAGGTGAAATAAGATGTTGAACTGCATGATCTAAAGATCAGTGAATGAGCAATTATTTTTCTCCTTTTAGCCAGTACCTTTTAAAATTCTGCTGCCTTTGTTCCTTTAATAGTCGTGATAGCTCATTTTTGATACTGAAGAAAACACCTCATCTTTGTAGACCAATCCTTGGTAGGGAATTGTTCAAATGGTGGATGACATTACATTTCTTGCTCTTAAATTTTTATTGCCATTGTTAAGTTTTGTAAGCTTATATAAAAATAACTCACATTCACTCTACCTTCCAAACTTGAACTCATTAGTCAATAAATACCTCTTTTCTTTGTGTATATTTAAAATATTTTTGTTAATATGTGAGAAAGTAACCATATTAACAAATCAGCCTTTATCCACTTAAGGATAAAATCAGAGAAGAGGTAGAAGTGGGGTTAGAAGAGGTCAGAATACCTAGGATTATTTTCTTTACCTCAGGCTCCAAATCAGGCTAAGAAATTAAATGGATGAGAGATAGATACCATCATAGGGATGCTGGAAAAGTTTAGATATAATTGTTTTTCCTTTTGAAAACACACAGAGATACATTTTCCCCTAAGGAACTGAGTCTTAGAACTTCAGAACAAGGTCAAGTCCCTAAGCTTTGAGAATGACTTCTTGTACCAATACTTGAAGAGCTTGGGTGACTAATTCATGTTGCAACTGCACAGCTTTACAAGTACATGTATGAAAGTTGAGTAAACACAGTAATCTTAATTCTTTTCATGACTGTCTTTAGCTTATGAGCTTGGGCTCTGGAGTCAAAAGCCCTGAGAGTCGAGGTTTGACCCTGGTCCCAATGTATGACCTTGAGGAAATTATTTAACATCCCTCTTCACTGGTTTCCTTATCTTTACCACTAGCTCATAGAGTTGTTGTGATGGTTACCAAGCATAATTCATGTAAGAAAGGTATCACAGTGGCTGGAATATAGTAAGTATTCATTAAATGTTAAACATTGATAATGTCCTTGTTGATATGATAATTATGCCTTTCCATCCTTTATATGTTTATAAAACATCGGAAATGGCAGGACCTGCTAAAGATGATAAAGATGACGATGATTATGATGATGATGATGATGACAGAGATGAAAAGGAGTATTTTTTCACAAGTGATTTTGCGCTAAGGATATGGCTCATTATTACAACTTTTGTAGGAACTTTGTATTGTGCCATTTATAGGGAAACTTAGGTGATGATGATGATAATGATGATGATATTAATGTAATGGCTTCCCTAAAATACAGTATGTCTTCTTTTAATCTAAGTATGTTTATGTTTTAGAATCATGAACAGCTCTTTCAAACATAAAAATCAGGGAATCAACAACTACTCACCAAATGTTTAATATTTGCTAAACATGGTGGAAGACCAAAAGGATCTTGCAATATTTTGAAGAAAATAAGCTCCCTGTGGCTAAGAAATTTATCAAACTCACCATTCACTCAGCTCAGGGCCTGTGCTTAGCAAAGCAGTACTTATATGTTTCAGATTAAATTGATAGTATATAAAAATAATAATTACAAACAGTACAGCTGGAGAATTAGCTGTACCATAAATTATCACTTAAATGACTATATTCCCTCCAGAAAAGATGAGGATTTTAAAACGGTACCCAGATATTTAAAGCATAATCTCTTAGATAGTTCACAGTCCTGTAACTGACTAACACAGACACCTATTCCTAATGTATTTTAACTTTATACGTGCCATGGATCCTTCCCCTAGAAAAACTACTAAACTGAAAATTCCATATTATGAAGCAAAACAGCAGAGAAAAAATAATTTTTATGGGAAAAAGATGTGTTGTGATCAAATAAATTTGAGGAACACTAGGATAAACAAAAATTACATGCATTTCACTTCTGCAAGACTTTTCAGGTTATCAAATATAATAATGTGAATTGTCAGCTTTTAAAAATGTATTCTAATGTGGTATCCTTAACCTGAAGCATCTCAGTAGACAGATGGCATAAGAACCTCAGTTCTATGTGGAAAACACTTAACTAGGCAAAGTGTGTGTGTACCACAAATTCAAGTATACCAGGATAGTTCTCAGTTCATATGGTTCTGCCTTGCAGGGGCATTTTGGAAATTTTAGAGGGTATTTTTAATGCCCTCAATGTTTAACATATTTTAATGTATGCTATTTTATTTTATATCACGAATTGTTTTCTTTGTTTTTTTCTTTATGCTTGAATTAAGACATTACATTGCTTATTTTTAAATGTTATTTTTAAAATATGTTACTTTATGAATTTCATTTCATTACACATAAAAAAATATTTGGACATTAAATCTTAAAGTTTTAACCACTATTCTGAAATTATTATTTCAACTTAAAAAAGTAACATTTATTTTAGATTTTTACTACTAATAATAGTTTTCTCCTGTATCATTAAAAGCTCCGTGGACTAGAAGAAGGAAGAGATAAAGTGAAGACAGAAAATGTGCTGTGGCTTTCTGGAATAATCATTAAGGTATTTTTTTTTTTCCTTGTTTGATTGAAGTACATTAAATTTACCTAAATCATCCAGGGGCAACTCCCCCTGAGCAAATGACCACCACTGGGCAGGAGAATTCCAAGGTATACCTTTATTTAAGCTTAGATTCTAACTGGAAGCTCAGAACCTATCGTTTAGAAAGCTTTCATCTCCTAGCAAACAATCTACCTATTTACTTAGCAATTTTGAGCTGTGAGTGTTTCAATTATGTCCCTGGCCATTGTTTTTAAATTATAGAACTGTCAGCCTAAGCAAGGAAAAGTACACTTTTACTTAATTGATAAAAAGGTTAGTTTAATCCTTACTCTGAACTGTAACTTTATGGACCTTAAGCCAGTGACAGAGTTCTCACAGCAGCCATTAAAATATGTTGTTTTTCAGAATTTTTATTTTACTTCATGATGTCAGCCCTCTTTATATGTATTTCTAATTCAGGCTGGGGCATCTGGATCTCACAGTGACCTGAAAGATGTTTTTGATGATTTTGAATTGGTTCTCAAAATTTAAATGTCTAAAGATTTCCTATTAATATATGAATATATAATTTATCTTGAAAAGTCAGGCTATCTGGCCGCAGTGGTTACACATTTTCTTTTTTTTTTTTTTTTTGAGATGGAGTCTCGCTGTCACCCAGTCTGGAGTGCAGTGGCCGGATCTCAGCTCACTGCAAGCTCCGCCTCCCAGGTTCACGCCATTCTCCTGCCTCAGCCTCCCGAGTAGCTGGGACTACAGGCGCCCGCCACCATGCCCGGCTAGTTTTTTGTATTTTTTAGTAGAGACGGGGTTTCACCGTGTTAGCCAGGATGGTCTCGATCTCCTGACCTCGTGATCTGCCCGTCTCAGCCTCCCAAAGTGCTGGGATTACAGGCTTGAGCCACCGCGCCCGGCGGTTATACATTTTCATATGGGAATAATCAGGTGGAACTAAAGAGTAGCTAGCCCTTTCAAGAAGATGTATTTTATCTATTCACCATAGTCACTGCTATTCCCTCATGTCTGCTTTACTTACTGTCTGTGTTACACAATTTTTCTCTTGCTCCTGAAGAGAAAAATAAAGAGATTGCATATTTCATGAAATATAACCCAATGTATTTACTATTCAAGGAGTATCTCTACCTAAAGAAAATTACTGAGATCCTGTGTTAGAGCAAAACTTGTTTATATCACCTGCCTGACTTGAAAGTTATCTGAGTTACAACAGTTGACCTAGGGGACTAGATTCAGCAATCAAGATGCAATGAATCCCCCTCCTTCTGCCACCTTCGTAAAATTCTATCGGTCCTTTTTATCTTTGGCTAAGCACTAATTTAAGGTTTGCTTAAGGTTGACTGCCTACTTACTACCTAATAATTTAGATTTGCTTTTGCCAAGAAAAAAAGTTGGCCTTTGAAGTATGTTAATAAGGGAAGTGTAAAATTGAAGCTATTCTTCAGTAAGATTGTTTTGTAAATAGAATATCAGCTTGAAAGAGAATGCCTTTCAGGATTTGCACAAACACAGATGATGGCAAGTGTAAAAATAATTTTAATAATTCAACAATAATTACAGTGCCATTTAATGCAAAGGATGTTATACTAAATGACAAAATTGTCTCCTTGACCAAACTCTACAAAGACTTCTCTAAACCCTTTCTCAATTTGGGCCCTTCAGTGAGCATGTCCTCAAGAGCCCAGTTTTAGCAGCAATTTAATCAAGTCAGTTTAATCATCATTTCCCACCCAATATCAGATCACCCTCAATATCTTGTCAAATTCCTATCTCCCAAATCTGATCACTCTCAATACCTTGTCAAATTCCTATCTCCAACCACCCCCAGGTGATATCTTGAAGGAAATTGAAAACGATACCCCAGATAACACACAAATGATAAAAAAGCAAAACAGTGTTATTACTGATATGGAGAAACTTTTAGTGATCTGGATAGAAGATCATAACAGCCACAATATGCTCCTAAGCCAAAGCCTTACCTAGAGCAAGGCCCTAGCTCTCTTCAATTCTATGAAGGCTGTGGAAGCAGCAGAAGAAAAATTTGAAGCTTGCAGAGGCTGGTTTATTAGGTTTAAGGAAAGAAGCCATCTTCATAACATAAAAGTGCTAGGTAAAGCAGCACGTGCTCATGTAGAAGCTGTAGCAAGTTATCCAGAAGATTTAACTATGATTATTGATGATGGTGGCCATACTAAAACACAGATTTTCACTGTAGATAAACATCTTTCTATTGGAAGAAGACTTTCATATCTAGAGAGAAGTCAATGCCAGGCTTCAAAACTTAAAAAAACAGGCTCACTCTCTTGTTAGGGGTTCATGCACTGGTAGCTTTAAGTTGAAGCAGTGCTCACTTACCATTCCAAAAATCATAAGGCCTTTAAGAATTATGCTAAATCTACTCAACCTGTCCTCTAGAAATGGAACAAAAAAGCCTGGATGACAGCATGTCTGTTTACAGCACGGTTTACTGAATATTTTAAATCCACTGTTGAAACCTACTACCCAGAGGAAAAAAAAAAAAAAAAAAAAAGATTCCTTTCAAAATATTAATGCTGATTGACAATGCACCTGGTCACCAAGAGCTGTGATGAAAATGAACAAGGAAATTCATGTTGTTTCCATGCCTGCTAACACAACCTCCATTTTGCAGCCCATGAATTGAGGAGTAATTTTGACTTTCAAGTCTTATTATTTAAGAAATACATTTTGTAAGGATAGAGCTGACATAGACAGTGATTCTTATGATGGATGTGGGCAAAGTAAATTGAAAACCTCTGGAATGATTTACCATTTTAGATGCCATTTAAATACATTTGTGATTCATGGGAAGAGGTCAAAATATCAACATTAACAGGAGTTTGGAAGAAATTGATTCCAAGCTTCATGTATTACTTTGAGGGATTCAAGACTTCAGTGGAGGTAGTAACTTCAGATGTGGTAAAAACAGCAAGAGAACTAGAACTAGAAGTGGAACCTGAGGATATGACTGGATTGTTGCAATCTCAATCAAACTTGAATGGATGAGGAGTGGCTTCTGATCATGAACAAGAAAAGTGATTTCTTTGAGATGGAATCTATTGCTGGTGAGGATGTTGTGAATATTGTTGAAATGACAACAAAGTCATTTGGAATATGGAATATTCCATAAAAGTTGATAAAGTAGTGGTAGCATTTGAGATAATTGACTTTAATATTGAAAGAAGTTCTACTGTGGATAAAATGCTTTCAAGCAGTATTCCACAACTTATTTTAAGAAATTGCCACAGTCACCGTAACCTTTGGCAATGACCACCCTGATCAATTAGCAGACATCAACATCAAGGTAGGAATGTCCACCAGCAAAAAAATTACAACTCGCTGAAGGCTTAGATGATCATTAGCATTTTTTGGCAAGCAGTATTTTTTAAATTAAATTATGTACATTGTTTTTTAGACATACTGCTATTGCACACTTAATAGACTACAGAATAGTGTAAATAATTTTTATTTACACTATTTGCATTTGAAAACCAAAAAAATTCATATGACTTGTTTTATTACATTTGCTTTATTGTGGTGGTTTGGAACTAAATATGTAGTATCTTTAAGCTATGCCTGTGTATGATATTTTCTACCTCCTGATGGTATTACCAAGTTAATTTGTAGAATCTCATAAAGGATTCTAGTCTTATTGGCTTGGAGATAAATAAGTGCTAATATAATTCAACATTTCCAGAAATACAGAAACTAGCCCAAGTGCTTTTCAAGTACACACGTCTTGGGTAAATCTTGGTAAATACGATTAGTTTAATATTATTGTTTTAATGTAAGTAGCTCTATCTTCTGAGTTATCAGCATTAAGTATAATATGAGCATATGTTTTTATTCTACTTGGATTGTCTCGTGCAATAAGGTAATATTATTTCTACTTAATGTTTAAGACCATAAAAATTATAAATTCAACCTAAGAACAAGTATAGAAGGAAAGAGGCAATAAAAATGAGTGACTTGGAGGGGCGGAGCAAGATGGCCGAATAGGAACAGCTCCAGTCTCCAACTCCCAGCGTGAGCGACACAGAAGACCGGTGATTTCTGCATTTTCAACTGAGGTACTGGGGTCATCTCACTAGGGAGTGCCGGACAATCGGTGCTGGTCAGCTGCTGCAGCCTGACCAGTGAGAGCTGAAGCAGGGCGAGGCATCGCCTCACCTGGGGAAGTGCAAGGGGGAAGGGAATCCCTTTTCCTAGCCAGGGGAACTGAGACACACAACACCTGGAAAATCGGGTAACTCCCACCCCAATAACGCGCTTTAAGCAAAGGGGCACACCAGGAGAATATATCCCTCACCTGGCCGGGAGGGTCCCATGCCCATGGAGCCTCCCTCATTGCTAACGCAGCAGTCTGCGGCAATCTAACCACCAGGCAGCAGCGAGGCTGGGGGAAGGGCGCCCGCCATTGCTGAGGCTTAAGTAGGTAAACAAAGCTGCTGGGAAGCTCGAACTGGGTGGAGCTCACAGCAGCTCAAGGAAACCTGCCTGTCTCTGTAGACTCCACCTCTGGGGACAGGGCACAGCAAAAAAAAAAAAAAAAAAAAACAACAGGGGAAGGAGCAGAGGCCTGTGCAGATGCGAACGACTCTGTCTGACAGCATTGAAGAGAGCAGTGGATCTCCCAACACGGAGGTTGAGATCTGAGAACGGACAGACTGCCTGCTCAAGTGGGTCCCTGACCCCTGAGTAGCCTAACTGGGAGACATCCCCCACTAGGGGCAGTCTGACACCCCACACCTCACAGGGTAGAATACACCCCTGAGAGGAAGCTTCCAAAGCAAGAATCAGACAGGTACACTCGCTGTTCAGCAATATTCTATCTTCTGCAACCTCTGCTGCTGATACCCAGGCAAACAGGGTCTGGAGTGGACCTCAAACAATCTCCAGGAGACCTGTAGCTGAGGGTCCTGACTGTCAGAAGGAAAACTATCAAACAGGAAGGACACGTATACCAAAACCCCATCAGTACGTCACCATCATCAAAGACAAGAGACAGATAAAACCACAAAGATGGGGAAAAAGCAGGGCAGAAAAGCTGGAAATTCAAAAAATAAGAGCGCATCTCCCCCTGCAAAGGAGCGCAGCCCATCGCCAGCAATGGATCAAAGCTGGTCAGAGAATGACTTTGAAGTGATGAGAGAAGAAGGCTTCAGTCCATCAAACTTCTAAGAGCTAAAGGAGGAATTACGTACCTAGCGCAAAGAAACTAAAAATCTTGAAAAAAGAGTGGAAGAATTGACAGCTAGACTAATTAATGCAGAGAAGGTCATAAACGAAATGACAGAGATGAAAACCATGACACGAGAAATACGTGACAAATGCACAAGCTTCAGTAACCAACTCGATCAACTGGAAGAAAGAGTATCAGCGATTGAGGATCAAATGAATGAAATGAAGCGAGAAGAGAAACCAAAAGAAAAAAGAAGAAAATGAAATGAACAAAGCTTGCAAGTATAGGATTATGTAAAAAGACCAAATCTACGTCTGATTGGGGTGCCTGAAAGTGAGAGGGAATATGGAACCAAGTTGGAAAACACTCTTCAGGATATCATCCAGGAGAACTTCCCCAACCTAGTAGGGCAGGCCAACATTCAAATTCAGGAAATACAGAGAACACCACAAAGATACTCCTCCAGAAGAGCAACTCCAAGACACATAATTGCCAGATTCACCAAAGTTGAAATGAAGGAAAAAATCTTAAGGGCAGCCAGAGAGAAAGGTCGGGTTACTCACAAAGGGAAGCCCATCAGACTAACAGCAGATCTCTCGGCAGAAACTCTACAAGCCAGAAGAGAGTGGGGGCCAATATTCAACGTTCTTAAAGAAAAGAATTTTCAACCCAGAATTTCCTATCCAGCCAAACTAAGTTCCATAAGTGAAGGAGAAATAAAATCCTTTACAGATAAGCAAATGCTTAGAGATTTTGTCACCACCAGGCCTGCCTTACAAGAGACCCTGAAGGAAGCACTAAACATGTAAAGGAACAACCTGTACAGCCATCGCAAAAACATGCCAAAATGTAAAGACCATCGAGGCTAGGAAGAAACTGCATCAACTAACGAGCAAAATAACCAGTTAATATCATAATGGCAGGATCAAGGTCACACATAACAATATTAACCTTAAATGTAAATGGACTAAATGCTCCAATTAAAAGACACAGACCGGCAAACTGGATAAAGAGTCAAGACCCATCAGTCTGCTGTATTCAGGAGACCCATCTCACGTGCAGAGACATACATAGGCTCAAAATAAAGGGATGGAGGAGGATCTACCAAGCAAATGGGGAACAAAAAAAAGCAGGGGTTGCAATCCTAGTCTCTGATAAAATAGACTTTAAACCATCAAAGATCAAAAGAGACAAAGAAGGCCATTACAAAATGGTAAAGGGATCAATTCAACAGGAAGAGCTAACTCTCCTAAATATATATGCACCCAATACAGGAGCACCCAAATTCATAAAGCAAGTCCTTAGAGAGTTACAAAGAGACTTAGACTCCCATACAATAATAATGGGAGACTTCAACACTCCACTGTCAACATTAGACAGATCAACGAGACAGAAAGTTAACAAGGATATCCAGGAATTGAACTCATCTCTGCACCAAGCGGACCTAATAGACATCTATAGAACTCTCCACCCCAAATCAACAGAATATACATTCTTCTCAGCACCACATCACACTTATTCCAAAATTGACCACATAATTGGAAGTAAAGAACTCCTCAGCAAATGTAAAAGAACAGAAATTATAACAAACTGTCTCTCAGACCACAGTGCAATCAAACTAGAACTCAGGACTAAGAAACTCACTCAAAACTGCTCAACTACATGAAAACTGAACAACCTGCTCCTGAATGACTACTGGGTACATAACAAAATGAAAGCAGAAATAAAGATGTTCTTTGAAACCAATGAGAACAAAGATACAACATACCAGAATTTCTGGGACACATTTAAAGCTGTGTGTAGAGGGAAATTTATAGCACTAAATGCCCACAAGAGAAAGCAGGAAAGATCTAAAATTGACACTCTAACATCACAATTAAAAGAACTAGAGAGGCAAGAGCAAACACATTCAAAAGCTAGCAGAAGGCAAGAAATAACTAAGATCAGAGCCGAACTGAAGGAGATAGAGACACAAAAAACCCTCCAAAAAATCAATGAATCCAGGAGTTGGTTTTTTGAAAAGATCAACAAAATTGACAGATCGCTAGCAAGACTAATAAAGAAGAAAAGAGAGAGGAATCAAATAGACGCAATAAAAAATGATAAAGGGGATATCACCACCGACCCCACAGAAATACAAACTACCATCAGAGAATACTATAAACACCTCTACACAAATCAACTAGAAAATCTAGAAGAAATGGATAATTTCCTGGACACTTACACTCTCCCAAGACTAAACCAGGAAGAAGTTGAATTCCTGAATAGACCAATAGCAGGCTCTGAAATTGAGGCAATAATTAATAGCCTACCAACCAGAAAAAGTCCAGGATCAGATGTATTCACAGCTGAATTCTACCAGAGGTACAAGGAGGAGCTGGTACCATTCCTTCTGAAACTATTCCAATCAATAGAAAAAGAGGGAATCCTCCCTAACTCATTTTATGAGGCCAACATCATCCTGATACCAAAGCCTGACAGAGACACAACAGAAAAAGAGAAATTGAGACCAATATCCCTGATGAACATCGATGCAAAAATCCTCAATAAAATACTGGCAAACCGGATTCAGCAGCACATCAAAAAGCTTATCCACCATGATCAAGTGGGCTTCATCCCTGGGATGCAAGGCTGGTTCAACATTCACAAATCAATAAACGTAATCCAGCATATAAACAGAACCAAAGACAAGAACCACATGATTATGTCAATAGATGCAGAAAAGACTTTTGACAAAGTTCAACAGCCCTTCGTGCTAAAAACGCTCTATAAATTCAGTATTGATGGAACATACCTCAAAATAATACGAGCTATTTATGACAAACCCACAGCTAATATCATACTGAATGGGCAAAAACTGGAAAATTCCCTTTGAAAACTGGTACAAGACAGGGATGCCCTCTCTCACCACTCCTATTCAACATAGTGTTGGAATTTCTGGCTAGGGCAATCAGGCAAGAGAAAGAAATCAAGGGTATTCAGTTAGGAAAAGAAGAAGTCAAATTGTCCTTGTTTGCAGATGACATGATTGTATATTTAGAAAACCCCATCATCTCAGCCCAAAATCTCCTTAAGCTGATAAGCAACTTCAGCAAAGTCTCAGGGTACAAAATTAATGTGCAAAAATCACAAGCATTCTTATACACCAGCAACAGACAAGCAGAGAGCCAAATCAGGAATGAACTTCCATTCACAATTGCTTCAAAGAGAATAAAATACCTGGGAATCCAACTTACAAGGGATGTCAAGGACCTCTTCAAGGAGAACTACAAACCACTGCTCAGTGAAATCAAAGAGGACACAAACAAATGGAAGAACATACCATGCTCATGGATAGGAAGAATCAATATCGTGAAAATGTCCATACTGCCCAAGGTTATTTATAGATTCAATGCCATCCCCATCAAGCTACCAACGAATTTCTTCACAGCATTGGAAAAAACTGCTTTAAAGTTCATATGGAACCAAAAAAGAGCCCGCATGCCAAGACAATCCTAAGTCAAAAGGACAAAGCTGGAGGTGTCACGCTACCTGACTTCAAACTATACTACAAGGCTACAGTAACCAAAACAGCATGGTACTGGTACCAAAACAGAGCTATAGACCAATGGAACAGAACAGAGTCCTCAGAAATAATACCACACATCTACAGCCATCTGATCTTTGACAAACCTGAGAGAAACAAGAAATGGGGAAAGGATTCCCTATTTAATAAATGGTGCTGGGAAAATTGGTTCGCCATAAGTAGAAAGCTGAAACTGGATCCTTTCCTTACTCCTTATATGAAGATTAATTCAAGATGGATTAGAAACTTAAATGTTAGACCTAATACCATAAAAACCCTAGAAGAAAACCTAGGTAGTACCATTCAGGACATAGGCATGGGCAAGGTCTTCATATCTAAAACACCAAAAGCAATGGCAGCAAAAGCCAAAATTGACAAATGGGATCTAATTAAACTAAAGAGCTTCTGCACAGCAAAAGAAACTACCACCAGAGTGAACAGGCAACCTACAGAATGGGAGAAAATTTTTGCAATCTACTCATCTGACAAAGAGCTGATATCCAGAACCTACAAAGAATTCAAACAAATTTACAAGAAAAAAACAAATAACCCCATCAAAAAGTGGGCAAAGTATATTAACAGACATTTCTCAAAAGAAGACATTCATACAGCCAACAGACACATGAAAAAATGCTCATCATCACTGGCCACCAGAGAAATGCAAATCAAAACCACAATGAGATACCATCTCACACCAGTTAGAATGGCAATCATTAAAAAATCAGGAAACAACAGGTGTTGGAGAGGATGTGGAGAAATAGGAACACTTTTACACTGTTGGTGGGATTGTAAACTAGTTCAACCATTATGGAAAACAGTATGGCAATTCCTCAAGGATCTAGAACTAGATGTACCATATGACCCAGCCATCCCACTACTGGGTTTATAAACCCAAAGGATTATAAATTATTCTACTACAAAGACACATGCACACATATGTTTATTGCGGCACTATTCACAATAGCAAAGACTTGGAATCAACCCAAATGTCCATCTGTGACAGACTGGATTAAGAAAATGTGGCACATATACACCATGGAATACTATGCAGCCATAAAAAAGGATGAGTTTGCGTCCTTTGTAGGGACATGGATGCAGCTGGAAACCATCATTCTTTGCAAACTATCACAAGAAGAGAAAACCAAACACCGCATGTTCTCACTCATATGTGGGAACTGAACAATGAGATCACTTGGACTTGGGAAGGGGAACATCACACACTGGGGCCTATCATGGGGAGAGTGGAGGGGGGAGGGATTGCATTGGGGAGTTATACATGATATAAATGATGAATTGATGGGTGCTGACGAGTTGATGGGTGCAGCACACCAACATGGCACAAGTATACATATGTAACAAACCTGCACATTGTGCACATGTACCCTAGAACTTAAAGTATAATAAAAATAAATAAAAATAAAAAATAAAAATAAAAAAACATTAAAAAAATGAGTGATTTGATATCTATTATTTCGTATGTTTCAAGCACAACAGTAAACTTTTTTTTTTTTTTTTTTTTTTTTTTTTTTTCCCGAGACGGAGTCTTGCTCTGTCGTCCAGGCTGGAGTGCAGTGGCCCAATCTCCGCTCACTGCAAGCTCTGCCGCCTCCCGGGTTTACGCCATTCTCCTGCCTCAGCCTTCCGAGTAGCTGGGACTACAGACGTCCACCACCACGCCCGGCTAATTTTTTTGTATTTTCAGTAGAGACGGGGTTTCACTGTGTTCGCCAGGATGGTCTCGATCTCCTGACCTCATGATTCGCCTGCCTTGGCCTCCCAAAGTGCTGGGATTACAGGCGTGAGCCACTGCGCCCAGCCAACAGTAAACTTTTATAAGACATGTATTTAACTTTTTTTAGGTTTTTGATTTGTGGTGAAGTCTAACATTCATGTGTTGAAAAATAGCTAGCAGTTGAATTGCGATGATGGCTGGCTTTGTTTAATGTTGCACTATGTCTGCCTATTAACAGTTTCAATATTGTTTTAATATCTTGAAATTGTTGAGTTATGCTAAGCTAAATTAAGTAATAGACACTTATTAAATATCTGGATTATTTCTAGATATTTAAGTAGTTTAAGATCAACTACTTAAACATTAACAGCTAAGCATAAGTTGAAGTTGAAGTGCTTGTAATCTGATACTGAATACTGGTATGCAACAGACAATTCACAAGGTTTACTTCCTAGTTTTCTGTGTAAAAATTTTACCAAGCATAAAAAATTATAATTGACGTTTGTAAGTGAAACCACCTAAAATAGTAAAGAAAGTTCTATGAAAATGATACAAGGAAAGTAAGTTGTGTCATTGATAAGAAAAGGTAATGAATATGAAGGATCTGGTTTCTTAAAGGAAAATGAGAGCAATTTTGTCCTAAAGTAAGATACTGGCATTCCAGAAGGAGAAAGAGGAAAATACAGGACAAATACAAAATAAGTATAGAAAATTAGAGAAGATTTGTGGAAAATAAACTTCACGGTGATCAAAGATGGTAAAAATGAATGGACTTACTTACAGGAATTTAAAACAAAAATAAGCCTAATAGAGTACTATTACAAAAATTGAATTTAGTTTCTTGTATTATATTAGTCTCTTCTTAATAAGAGATTATGAAGGATTTTTGTTTACTTTTTTAGTAATCTGTCTAGGAAATTAAAATTTTATGTTCTATGAGAATAATTTCCCTACCTTTATATTAACCTTTATTATGTCCTTAACTATTGAAGAGAATCAAGACGTCTGAATTTTAAAAGAGCAAATTTTTTTTTGCTTCTATATAGTTTTTATAATTTTGCCTTCCCAAAATAAAATCCTAAATTTAAAGTTTTTTTTTTTTTTTTTTTTTTTTTTTTTTTTTTTTTTTTTTTTTTGAGACGGAGTCTCACTCTGTTTCCCAGGCTGGAGTGCAATGATACAATCTCAGCTCACTGCAGCCTTCACCTCTTGGGTTCAAGCGATTCTCCTGCCTCAGCCTCCTGAATAGTTGGAATTATAGGTGCTCGCCACCACGCCCAGCTAATTTTTGTATTTTTAGTAGAAACAGGGTTTCACCATGTTGGCCAGGCTGTTCTCGAACTTCTGATATCATGATCACCCCACCTTGGCCTCCCAAAGTGCTGGGATTACAGGTGTGAGCAACCGTGCCTGGCAAATTAAATCTTCTTGTTCTTGAACTGACCTTAAGATTTTGCAAAAGGCCCCTGGAAAATCTTAAAGCATTTATTCTTTTACCTTCTAAAGAGAAATGTTAAAAATAATTTGGTTTATTTGATACTTGAGTGATACGGGAAACACTGCCAAATAAGAAAAGATACATAACCCCTCCTAGGTTACTATATGTATTGATAAAAGGCAGTTATTTCAGAAATGGTATGAAATTCCTAGGAATTTGTTCCTAGTTTCTTGTTTTATTCCAAAATTATTCTCTGAAAGTATTGGTTATCAGCTACTGAACAGAATGCTTCATGATCGCGTTGCGTAAATAATTTTGAGACTGTACTGTTGCAGTAGGTATCTAGCCAGATATGAGTGGGACAGGAGAGGGCTCCCCCGCACACCCACTAGGAATGTCAGGCAACCATCAGGTGATGGTTCAGCAGTTATCACACTGCCTCTCTAAAAATGAAAATTGGCAGCAAGTTCCAGGGAGAGGCAATTTCCTGATGGTCCACAACTGTCACACTAAAGTGATAATTGATCATAGGCGCCAGGGAGAGGCAATTTCCCAAACAGAAAAAAACACTTGAAATTGGTAATCAACTTCCAATAAAATCTCAGGAATTGTACAAGTGAGCTCAAGCATGTGCATTAAGAGACAAAATGGTGGAGTATGACCTTCTGGGGCCATTCCACCAGAAAAGGGATGAAAGCCTCAGGCGGGCATGTGTACAACTTCCTAAACACACTGCACATGCTCTCCTCCTAAGCACAAGGAGTGCACCATGTATGCAGGCGGCCCATCCTAAGGGAGCAATCATGGGAAAAGGGACTCAAGACCCCAGAATTATGCCAGCACGTAAAACCCCAAGTCAAAATGTCAAACGCCGCACTTGTCCTTCCACTAGCCTGTTTTGGTTTCTTCCAAGTATACTTTCCTTTCTTTCCTGATCTAAAGCTTTTTAATGAACTTCCACTCCTGTTCTGAAACTTGCCTTGTCTCTTTATCTGCCTCACACCCCTCAGTTAAATTCTTTCTTCTGAGGAGACAAGAATTGAGGTTGCTGCAAACTCTCCAGTAATTTAGTAATTAGAATATTTATCACACCCCAAACAATGCTACTGGATTGAGTAAGAGTTTCCAGAACTCAAGGGTAGAAGCTGACAGCTTCATTAAACATCTAATCTAAAATTAAGCAGAATACGAATTAATTACATGCGATTCAGTGGACTGACTGGTAAAGGATGATTACAGACTTTCTTTAGAATTTTGCTGGATGTTTTATGTTCTATTTTTCAGATATAAAACTCCCTTTCCCTTTTAAGTTATCTATACTTGGGGCAATTTAGTAGATTATACTTTTTTTTAACAGAAATAAAACACTTATATTTGTCCCCTGCCCTGATACCTCCAGAATTTAGAAACTATTATTGATTATTCTTATTTTCATGGCAACATAATTATTTGCTTAATAACTATGAATCTTTTTTCTTTACAACAGAACACAATTCCACACATTGGTTTGCAATTACCAAGGCTTTGACTGGAATGTCATATTTGAGCATGATGCATAGAATTACATATGACCAGACGGTTTTAAGGAACCAAAGTTGACTTTATGGAGCCAATGCTTACAAAACTGTGTTGGAAAAACTGACCTATCACCTGACTTACAGGGTTTCCAGGCTTATAGGTGAGTAAGGAATGTCACTTCCTGGCAAGCTTAGTCTCATACTGTGAAATATATTGACTCCTAAAATCCTTGGAATCTCCAAATTGCTGTCTTTTTTGTATGCTAAGTGATGACTGATAACTTCAGGGTGGGGCTAGACAATAGAAAGACAAAGGCATGATTAGCTGATTGAGACAATCAGCCTCATCCCTCAACCTTCAGGGAGGGAAGAGGGGCTAAAGGCAAGGTTGATCACCAGTGGGCAATGATTTAATCAGTCATGCTTTTATAATGAAGCTTTCATAAACATCCAAAAACATAGGGTTCAAAGAGCTTCCAAATAGCTGAACACATGGAGATTCCTGGAGAATGGTACACTCAGGGAGGGCATGGAAGTTCAACAACCTTTCCCATACCTCGCCCTATGCATCTCTTTAATTGTATCTTTTGTAATATCCTTTATAATAAACCAGTAAATGTGTTTCCCTGAGTTCTCTGAGCCACTCCAGCAATTGAACCCAAAGTGGGGGTTATGGGAACCCCAACTTAAAGCTGATTGGTCAGAAGTTCCAGAGGCCAAAACTCCTGACTGGTGTCTGAGGGGAGAACAGTTTTGGGGACTGAGCTCCCAACCTGTAGGATCTGACACTGTCTCTAGGTAGATAGTGTTGGAATTGGATTGGAGGAAATCCAGTTGGTATCTGCTGCAGAATGGATTGCTCACTTGGTCATGGTGAGAGACAGGACTAGCTGGATTTCCTAGGCTAAGAATCCCTAAGCCTAGCTGGGAAGGTGACCGCATCCACCTTTAAACACGGGGCTTGCAACTTAGCCCACACCCGACCAATCAGAGAGCTCACTAAAATGCTAATTAGGCAAAAACAGGAGGTAAAGAAATAGTCAATCATCTATTACCTTAGAGCACAGGGTGGAGGGACAAGGATCAGGATATAAACCCAGATATTGGAACTGGCATTGGCAACCCCCTTTGGGTCCCCTCCCCTTATAGGAGAGCTCTGTTTTCACTCTATTTCTATTAAATCTTGCAACTGCACTCTTCTGGTCCCTGGCTTGTTACGGCTTGAGCTGAGCTTTCGCTTACCATCCACCACTGCTGTTTGTCGTCATTGCAGACCCGCAGCTGACTTCCATCCCTCTGGATACAGCAGGGCGTCTGCTGTGCTCCTGATCCAGCCAGGCACCCATTGCCACTGCTGATTGGGCTAAAGACTTGCCATTGTGCCTGCACAGCTAAGTGCCTGGGTTCCTCCTAATCTAGCTGAGCAGTAGTCACTGGGTTCCATGGAACTCTTCTTTGACCCACTGACTTCTAATAGAGCTCTCACCGCCTGGCCCAAGATTCCATTCCTTGGAATCTGTGAGCCCAAGAACCCCAGGTCAGAGGACACCAGGCTTGCCACCATCTTGGAAGTGGCCCACCTGCCATTTTGAAAGTGCCCCGCCACCATCTTGGGAGCTCTGGAGCAAGGACCCCCAGTAACAATGGTGTTCTTGGTCACAGAAGTCTTCTGTGTTGATGATTGTTGCAGTGTAAGAGCAGAAGAAAAATGGTTTGGGATTTTCCTAAGACCCATGAAACAGGATATTTTGAGAACCTCAAGAAGAGAGAAATTCCCCCAGATCTATATAGATCCTTGTAGGATTTTCCAGAGAAACAGAAACAATAGTGTGTGTAGATACATATGTATATATGTAATGGAAATTGACTCACATGATAATGGAGGCTGAGAAGCTCCATCATCTGCTGTCTGCAAGCAGAAGATCCAGGAAAGCTATTGATGTAATTCAATTTGAGTCAGCCTGCCTGAAAGTCAGGGGGTGATAGAAATTCTAGTCTGAGTCTGAATGCCCAAGAGTCAGGAGCTAACACACTTGTGAGTGTTTGAACAAGCTACTTAATCTCCGTGGACATTAGTCATATATAAAATGAATATTGTAAGATGTTCTCTACAAGAATGGTGAGGGTTAAAATTAGAATCTATTTAAAATTAGTTAAGAAGACTTTACATAAGTTGTATTGTTTAATTATATATTTTTCTTTAGAACAATGCTGGTTCTTTAATGTTTTATTTTCCAAATATGTTCTATAGAAAAAGATGCTATGTAAGTTTTAAATTTATAAGTAAAAGGGAAATGAGAAATAAAATTGCCAAAAATATTTCAGAATCTAGAGAGCACCATGTTCTTCTCATAATAATCATGATCTTTGGCTAGATGGTTGCTATCCTAGACATAAATGTTGGTCAAAATGCATCTGAAAACTAAGGCCAAAGACTCAATGACAGGAAGACAGATTATAATGAAGCCTACTGAAATGTATGAAAAATGGAAAGAACATAGTTGTGAACACTAGAGGTAGGAATTGAAATCACTGGGAAAAAGTTCAAAGCAACATGTAAATCATATTTTGTTGCTTTCGATAGATGCGTTTTCAGATCATAATACTCTTGTAATATACTAGAGTATGGGAGTAATAGTTCACTCAAATTGGGCCCATTTTATCTTTTATCCCTGACCACAGTGATTATTCTAGGAGTAAGCAAGTAACAAAGAGTGGATACGAAGTTCCTTTTCTGAAGTTTTTCATACTGGGGTGGTTGGGGAAGATGATTTCTAAATGTATTTTAGTCCTCTTTGGTCATAGAGCCTATAGGATCTAAAGTTCTAAATTGCTGTCAGCCATTCATTTGCTGCTTTCCTATTCTACTTAGATTAGAATCGAGAATATAAACTGATACTCAGAAAGGAGTAGATGTAAGAAATAGAGCCAAGAAGCATTCAATTCCTTTAGTGTTAGTACCCTTACAGCCAATTCTACCATTTTTTTCTGGCGATTTGGTTCTCTGATGCAATAAATGTCCCATTTCTATTGAAGATAATGTGAGTAGCTTGCATATGTATTGGTTACCAAGGAACTTGGAAAATTTTCATGAAAGATAATGTCAGGAGATGTTTTTAGGGAATAATAAAATCATATTTTAAAATCTCAAAGAGAGGAAGGCACTTAGAAATGAAAATTTGAGGGTTAGCTTAGAGAAGTTTCTTCTTTATTACTATGTCAGAGCAAAGACAGGTTTTAGTGTTAGTTATTGTACGTAGAAAACTGAAGAAAATAAGCGAAGATAATTGTGCATTCTGGTTGTTACCAATAGGAGAAAATTTACTTTGCAGAAATGAGATTTTTTTAGTTTCAAGAATTTAGAAACTTAAACTGCATAAAATTCAATACTTAACACAAAATGCCATCTATCACCATGATTTTAAAAGAAAAAAAAAAAACCCTTAAGTTATGCACATACTTAAGATTGAAAAATATCTTCTAAGTACATACAATGGATATTTTTTCATGCTTATCATAATTTTATTTCCATTCATTTGAATGCAATTTACCATCACCGTAACATTCTAAGGGGGAGCCTATAGAGATTGCCTTGTAATGTCAAATTGCTATGTGAAAACAATTTTGATAAGCCCATGGACACCACATTATAATGACAAATTATAATGACAAAATGGTTTCATGTTTCCATGGAGACTAAATTACAATGTCAAATTGATGGCAAAATGAGGTCAGTACAAATCTACACAGACCAGATTTTGATGTTAAAACAATGCAAAGCAATATCACCACCAGTCTGGGGAGGCTATGCTATGATGTCAAGATGATGGGAAAGTAATATCTAGGATGATGTCAAAACAGTCACAGAAAAGATGTCAGTGGAAATATCGGCAGCATCCTTCATGATGACAGAACAAGAGACCACTATTATGAATGCAAATTTCACCAATGGTAAGATAAAGCTACTAAACCTAAGAAAATGGAAGTTTAAACATTTAACTATTCTAATTCTAAATATTATTTCATTTTAAATTCTTAGGAGATAAGTTCTTAGTCACAGATGTTAGGGTGAAAAAAACTAAGCCATGTTACTCAGTAGTAGAAGTTATTTATTGAAGAATCTGTGTAGATGTAAATTACTTTCCTCATTTACAATAGAACTGTGAAAGGACCCACAGGGAGACAGTCTGATTAATTCAGTACTCTCTAGAACGCTTCACAGGCAGACTTTTCTGTTGAAATGTCTTTGGGGCATGCTTTCCCCGCCCCTTGGGTTGGTTGTCACACCTTTTAATTCTTTTTTCATAAAGATGTTAAAATATTTACAGTTACATTTTTGTATTTTATAAATTATAAACCAAGTAGTTTAACACTTCCTTAAACCTGCCATTGTCAAGAATAGTATGAGGCACAATCTTATGTTCACTAATATAGATTATTTCCATTTGTTCTTAAATAATAAATTATATTGATGCAATTTATTTTGAATAAGTGTGATAAATATTTTAACCTAATACTAATGCCAATCAGTTGAGACATTAAATGCAAATGAAATAGAATACATTTATTATGGTTTCTCAATCCAAATCATTTTTTTTTTTTGCTCTTGATAACTCTGACTTCTGGCAGAAACAAAAGAAACAACATGCTAGTGAGTCATAAAAACATTTTGGTTACTTAAAAATAATCCTTTCATCAAAGGAGGAAAAGAGAATTTTACTTTGGTATCCTCTTTTAGTTTATGATATTTGTCCGAGCATGAACCATTGCAAGTTTGTGGATTTGGACTCTCAGTTCTTTAGGTTTTAGATTCTCTTTCCTTTATTTTGTTTTCTGTTCCTTTTTAAGGAAAATGTGGTGTTGATTGAAGAATAATGAGCCTCATAAATTTGGAAAGGAGATCTTTATTTCTCATAAAGGGTTGCAGCCTTCAGGGTAGACATTCTGGCAGGCTAGGAAGTGTAGCTTCCAGTCAGAAGCCAGAAACAGGCACTTGGAGGGTGAAAAGAATAAGGGAAATGTATGCTGAAGTGCGTGGCCGGATGTACATATTCAATTTAGGTATAGGAGGAGCCATGAATATTTTGAAAGGAGAAATGTGTGCATGCAAATTGAGCTTTATGTCTCTCCATGGCATCCATGTTAAAAAAAAAAAGTCAGGGTAAGCATGATCCAAGGCTGCACAGTGAAGGGTTTTCATGTCCTCTGTGCACCCTCATAGACTGGTCAGACCACTCTGTGATCAGCAGTCTCTTATCGAGAAGGAATGCTGGTTGACTGTTTTGTTAAAAATGCAGAAGGGCAAGCAGTGTCAGAGTTGGTTGACATTAAGTGTGAAGTGAGTCTTTCCAAAGGACTTGTTTCTGTTTAAACCTTAGGAAAGAAAACCTAATGATGATTAGTGAGGGAGGGATTGAAGTTGTATCCAACCTTCCACCCTATCATGGCCAGGAACTCAGTCTTCAAGGTTTTTTTGGGGTGGCCTTGGCCAAGAGAGGATCCATTCAGTCAGTTCAGGGACTTATGATTTCATGTTTATTTCTCTGTGAATAAAGTGGTATAAGGGGAACAGGCATGGTGGCTCAAACCTGCAATCCCAGTACTTTGGGAGACTGAGTCTGGCCTATTGCTTGAGCTCAGGAGACTAGCCTGGGAAACAGTGAGATCTTGTCTCTACTAAAAATTATTCAGGGTTGGTGGCACATGCCTGTAGTCCTAGCTACTCAGGAGGCTGAAGCAAGAGGGCTGCTTGAGCCTAGGTGATCGAGGCTGCAGTGAGCTATGATCATGCCACTGCATTCCAGCCTGGGCAACAGAATGACACCCTGTTTCCAAAAAAAAAAAAAAAAAAAAAAGAAAGAAAGAAAAAAGAAAAGAAAATGTATAAGGTATAAGAGAAGAGTTCCGAGGGGCGGAGCAAGATGGCCGAATAGGAACAGCTCCAGTCTCCAACTCCCAGCGCGAGCGACACAGAAGACCGGTGATTTCTGCATTTTCAACTGAGGTACTGGGGTCATCTCACTAGGGAGTACCGGACAATCGGTGCTGGTCAGCTGCTGCAGCCTGACCAGCGAGAGCTGAAGCAGGGCGAGGCATCGCCTCACCTGGAAGCGCAAGGGGGAAGGGGATCCGTTTTCCTAGCCAGGGGAACTGAGACACACAACACCTGGAAAATCGGGTAACTCCCACCCCAATACTGTGCTGTAAGCATACAGGCACACCAGGAGAATATAACCCACACCTGGCCGGGAGGGTCCCACGCCCACGAAGCCTCCCTCACTGCTAACACAGCAGTCTGCCGCGATCTATCCGCAAGGCAGCAGCGAGGCTGGGGGAGGGGCGCCCGCCATTGCTGAGGCTTAAGTAGGTAAACAAAGCCTCTGGGAAGCTCGAACTGGGTGGAGCTCACAGCAGCTCAAGGAAGCCTGCCTGTCTCTGTAGTCTCCACCTCTGGGGACAGCGCACAGCTGAAGACCAACAGGGGAAGTAGCGGGAGCCGGTGCAGACGCCAACGACTCTGTCTGACAGCTGTGGGGAGAGCCGCGGATCTCCCAACGCGGAGGTTGAGATCTGAGAACGGACAGACTGCCTGCTCAGGTGTGTCCCTGACCCCTGAGTAGCCTAGCTGGGAGAAATCCCCCACTAGGGGCAGTCTGACACCCCACACCTCACAGGGTGGAGTACACCCCTGAGAGGAAACTTCCAAAGGAAGAATCAGACAGGTACACTCGCTGTTCAGCAATATTCTGTCTTCGGCAACCTCTGCTGCTGATACCCAGGCAAACAGGGTCTGGAGTGGACCTCAAGCAATCTCCAACAGACCAACAGACAGTCCTTCTGACTGTCAGAAGGAAAACTATCAAACAGGAAGGACACCTATACCAAAACCCCATCAGTACGTCACCACCATCAAAGACCAGAGACAGATAAAACCACAAAGATGGGGAAGAAGCAGGGCAGAAAAGCTGGAAATTCAAAAAGTAAGAGTGCATCTCCCCCTGCAAAGGAGCGCAGCCCATCGCCAGCAACGGATCAAAGCTGGTCAGAGAATGACTTGGACGAGAGGAGAGAAGAAGGCTTCAGTCCATCAAACTTATCAGAACTAAAGGAGGAATTACGTACCCAGCGCAAAGAAACTAAAAATCTTGAAAAAAGAGTGGAAGAATTGACAGCTAGACTCATTAATGCAGAGAAGATCATAAACGAAATGACAGAGATGAAAACCATGACACGAGAAATACGTGACAAATGCACAAGCTTCAGTAACCGACTCGATCAACTGGAAGAAAGAGTATCAGCGATTGAAGATCAAATGAATGAAATGAAGTGAGAAGAGAAACCAAAAGAAAAAAGAAGAAAAAGAAATGAGCAAAGCCTGCAAGAAGTATGGGATTATGTAAAAAGACCAAATCTACATCTGATTGGGGTGCCTGAGAGGGAGGGGGAAAATGGAACCAAGTTGGAAAACACTCTTCAGGATATCATTCAGGAGAACTTCCCCAACCTAGTAGGGCAGGCCAACATTCAAATTCAGGAAATACAGAGAACGCCACAAAGATACTCCTCCAGAAGAGCAACTCCAAGACACATAATTGCCAGATTCACCAAAGTTGAAATGAAGGAAAAAATCTTAAGGACAGCCAGAGAGAAAGGTCGGGTTACCCACAAAGGGAAGCCCATCAGACTAACAGCAGATCTCTCGGCAGAAACTCTACAAGCCAGAAGGGAGTGGGGGCCAATATTCAACGTTCTTAAAGAAAAGAATTTTCAACCCAGAATTTCCTATCCAGCCAAACTAAGTTTCATAAGTGAAGGAGAAATAAAATCCTTTACACATAAGCAAATGCTTAGAGATTTTATCACCACCAGGCCTGCCTTACAAGAGACCCTGAAGGAAGCCCTAAACATGGAAAGGAACAACCGGTACCAGCCATTGCAAAAACATGCCAAAATGTAAAGACCATCGAGGCTAGGAAGAAACTGCATCAACTAACGAGCAAAATAACCAGTTAATATCATAATGGCAGGATCAAGTTCACACATAACAATATTAACCTTAAATGTTAATGGACTAAATGCTCCAATTAAAAGACACAGACCGGCAAACTGGATAAAGAGTCAAGACCCATCAGTCTGCTGTATTCAGGAGACCCATCTCACATGCAGAGACATACATAGACTCAAAATAAAAGGATGGAGGAAGATCTACCAAGCAAATGGAGAACAAAAAAAAGCAGGGGTTGCAATCCTAGTCTCTGATAAAACAGACTTTAAACCATCAAAGATCAAAAGAGACAAAGAAGGCCATTACATAATGATAAAGGGATCAATTCAACAGGAAGAGCTAACTCTCCTAAATATATATGCACCCAATACAGGAGCACCAAGATTCATAAAGCAAGTCCTTAGAGACTAACAAAGAGACTTAGACTCCCATACAATAATAATGGGAGACTTCAACACTCCACTGTCAACATTAGACAGATCAACGAGACAGAAAGTTAACAAGGATATCCAGGAATTGAACTCATCTCTGCACCAAGCGGACCTAATAGACATCTATAGAACTCTCCACCCCAAATCAACAGAATATACATTCTTCTCAGCACCACATTGCACTTATTCCAAAATTGACCACATAATTGGAAGTAAAGCACTCCTCAGCAAATGTAAAAGAACAGAAATTATAACAAACTGTCTCTCAGACCACAGTGCAATCAAACTAGAACTCAGGACTAAGAAACTCAATCAAAACCGCTCAACTACATGGAAACTGAACAACCTGCTCCTGAATGACTAGTGGGTACATAACGAAATGAAAGCAGAAATAAAGATGTTCTTTGAAACCAATGAGAACAAAGATACAACATACCAGAATCTCTGGGACACATTTAAAGCATTGTGTAGAGGGAAATTTATAGCACTAAATGCCCACAAGAGAAAGCAGGAAAGATCTAAAATTGACACTCTAACATCACAATTAAAAGAACTAGAGAGGCAAGAGCAATCACATTCAAAAGCTAGCAGAAGGCAAGAAATAACTAAGATCAGAGCCGAACTGAAGGAGATAGAGACACAAAAAACCCTCCAAAAAATCAATGAATCCAGGAGTTGGTTTTTTGAAAAGATCAACAAAATTGACAGACCGCTAGCAAGGCTAATAAAGAAGAAAAGAGAGAGGAATCAAATAGATGCAATAAAAAATGATAAAGGGGATATCACCACTGACCCCAGAGAAATACAAACTACCATCAGAGAATACTATAAACGCCTCTACGCAAATCAACTAGAAAATCTAGAAGAAATGGATAATTTCCTGGACACTTACACTCTCCCAAGGCTAAACCAGGAAGAAGTTGAATCCCTGAATAGACCAATAGCAGGCTCTGAAATTGAGGCAACAATTAATAGCCTACCCACCAAAAAAAGTCCAGGACCAGATGGATTCACAGCTGAATTCTACCAGAGGTACAAGGAGGAGCTGGTACCATTCCTTCTGAAACTATTCCAATCAATAGAAAAAGAGGGAATCCTCCCTAACTCATTTTATGAGGCCAACATCATCCTGATACCAAAGCCTGGCAGAGACACAACGAAAAAAAGAGAATTTTAGACCAATATCCCTGATGAACATTGATGCAAAAATTCTCAATAAAATACTGGCAAACCGGATTCAGCAGCACATCAAAAAGCTTATCCACCATGATCAAGTGGGCTTCATCCCTGGGATGCAAGGCTGGTTCAACATTCGCAAATCAATAAACATAATCCAGCATATAAACAGAACCAAAGACAAGAACCACATGATTGTCTCAATAGATGCAGAAAAGGCTTTTGACAAAATTCAACAGCCCTTCATGCTAAAAACGCTGAATAAATTCGGTATTGATGGAACGTACCTCAAAATAATAAGAGCTATTTATGACAAACCCACAGCTAATATCATACTGAATGGGCAAAAACTGGAAAAATTCCCTTTGAAAACTGGCACAAGACAGGGATGCCCTCTCTCACCACTCCTATTCAACATAGTGTTGGAAGTTCTGGCTAGGGCAATCAGGCAAGAGAAAGAAATCAAGGGTATCCAGTTAGGAAAAGAAGAAGTCAAATTGTCCCTGTTTGTAGATGACATGATTGTATATTTAGAAAACCCCATCATCTCAGCCCAAAATCTCCTTAAGCTGATAAGCAACTTCAGCAAAGTCTCAGGATACAAAATTAATGTGCAAAAATCACAAGCATTCTTATATACCAGCAACAGACAAGCAGAGAGCCAAATCAGGAATGAACTTCCATTCACAATTGCTTCAAAGAGAATCAAATACCTAGGAATCCAGCTTACAAGGGATGTAAAGGACCTCTTCAAGGAGAACTACAAACCACTGCTCAGTGAAATAAAAGAGGACACAAACAAATGGAAGAACATACCATGCTCATGGATAGGAAGAATCAATATCGTGAAAATGGCCATACTCCCCAAGGTTATTTATAGATTCAATGCCATCCCCATCAAGCTACCAATGAGTTTCTTCAGAGAATTGGAAAAAACTGCTTTAAAGTTCATATGGAACCAAAAAAGAGCCCGCATTGCCAAGACAATCCTAAGTCAAAAGGACAAAGCTGGAGGCGTCACGCTACCTGACTTCAAACTATACTACAAGGCTACAGTAACCAAAACAGCATGGTACTGGTACCAAAACAGAGATATAGACCAATGGAACAGAACAGAGTCCTCAGAAATAATACCGCACATCTACAGCCATCTGATCTTTGACAAACCTGAGAGAAACAAGAAATGGGGAAAGGATTCCCTATTTAATAAATGGTGCTGGGAAAATTGGCTAGCCATAAGTAGAAAGCTGAAACTGGATCCTTTCCTTACCCCTTATACGAAGATTAATTCAAGATGGATTAGAGACTTAAATGTTAGACCTAATACCATAAAAACCCTAGAAGAAAATCTAGGTAGTACCATTCAGGACATAGGCATGGGCAAGGACTTCATGTCTAAAACACCAAAAGCAACGGCAGCAAAAGCCAAAATTGACAAATGGGATCTAATTAAACTAAAGAGCTTTTGCACAGCAAAAGAAACTACCATCAGAGTGAACAGGCAACCTACAGAATGGGAGAAAATTTTTGCAACCTACTCATCTGACAAAGGGCTAATATCCAGAATCTACAAAGAACTCAAACAAATATACGAGAAAAAAACAAACAACCCCATCAAAAAGTGGGGAAAGGATATGAACAGACATTTCTCAAAAGAAGATATTCATACAGCCAACAGACACATGAAAAAATGCTCATCATCACTCGCCATCAGAGAAATGCAAATCAAAACCACAATGAGATACCATCTCACACCAGTTAGAATGGCAATCATTAAGAAGTCAGGAAACAACAGGTGTTGGAGAGGATGTGGAGAAATAGGAACACTTTTACACTGTTGGTGGGATTGTAAACTAGTTCAACCATTATGGAAAACAGTATGGCAATTCCTCAAGGATCTAGAACTAGATGTACCATATGACCCAGCCATCCCACTACTGGGTATATACCCAAAGGATTATAAATTATTCTACTACAAAGACACATGTACACGTATGTTTATTGCGGCACTATTCACAATAGCAAAGACTTGGAATCAACCCAAATGTCCATCTGTGACAGACTGGATTAAGAAAATGTGGCACATATACACCATGGAATACTATGCAGCCATAAAAAAGGATGAGTTTGCGTCCTTTGTAGGGACATGGATGCAGCTGGAAACCATCATTCTTAGGAAACTATCACAAGAACAGAAAACCAAACACCGCATGTTCTCACTCATAGGTGGGAACTGAACAATGAGATCACTTGGACTTGGGAAGGGGAACATCACACACTGGGGCCTATCATGGGGAGGGGGAGGGGGGAGGAGGGAGGGATTGCATTGGGAGTTATACATGATATAAATGATGAATTGATGGGTGCTGACGAGTTGATGGGTGCAGCACACCAACATGGCAAAAGTATACATATGTAACAAACCTGCACGTTATGCACATGTACCCTAGAACTTAAAGTATAATAAAAAAAAAAAAAAAAAAAAAGAGAAGAGTTCCTTGACAATCCTTGTTCAAATACCTAATGTGGTTTAAGACCCACTCAAAGTGGAACACACAGAACTTCAAGAAATAGCACATAATTTTCAATCTTGAGGATATGCAGAGTCAAGGACAAAATATGCCTACATTAGTATGTTTATCCAACTGAAGCCAGTTCAAATTAAACACATAAAGAGGAAACATATGTAAAAGATTGAAGAGTCTGGCCATGGTGATTCACACCTGTAATCCCAGCATTTTGGGAGGCCGAGGTGGGCAGATTGCTTGAGCTCAGGAATTCCAGAACAGCCTGGACAACATGGCAAAACCCCAATCTCTACAAAAAATACAAAAAGTTAACCCAGTGTGGGGGTACATGCCTGTGGTCCCAGCTACACAGAAGGCTTAGGTGGCAGTATTGCTTGAGCCTAGGAGGTTGAGGCTGCAGTGAGCCATGATCGTGCCACTGCACTCCAGCCTGGGTGACAGGGTGAGACGGTGTCTCAAAAAAAAAAAAAAAAAAAAAAAAAAAAGAAGAAGAAGAATGTGAGAGAAACAGAGGAGGAGAAGGAAAAGGAAAGAAAGAAACCAGTGGCCTTCCTGATACAGTGTCTAGACCTTCAGTGGAATCCCAGCTCTGCCATTGGGTAAAGTTGCAAAGTCCTTTACCTCCCTGAATCTCAGTGCTTCTCAATCTAAGACAAAGCATTTCATTATAAAAATAGCATTTATCACATAGAAGTGTTGAGAGAGAAGAGTAAATATTGATGGCCAAGCTCAAATCCTTACAGATATGTAATTTAGGCTACAATTGCTGATAAGAAAACTTTTGCAAATGATAGCCTGGATCAGTATGTCTCAGCTAGGCAGGAGCTCACACATGACTCTGCTGTCTTTCTATCTCTCTAGATTGAAAAATATGGCTCTCAGTTCCTGTTCAGCAGGCAACTTAAAAGAGCTACATGCAAGGATAACATGCCAGTCTCCTTTTACTGGAAACTGTAGGGGATAATCTATTTGTCTGTTATAGTTCCTATGGGTTGTTGGCAATCCTTGACTCTATCAGCATCCCTCCTATCTGCCTCCATGGTCCCATCCCCTCTTCCTCTTCTGTCTGTATTCTTCTCTTCTGTCTCCTATGAGCTGGATTTAGTGACCACCCAGATGATCCAAGAAAATCTCTACAGCTCAAGACCCCTAACTTAATTACATTTGCAAAAAAATTATTTTTCCAAATATGGTGTCATTCACCAGTTCTGGGGATCATGATGTAGGCATATCTTTGTTGGGAAGGAGTACCATTAAATGTACTTCTAATGCCCAATATAGTTAAGGCTTCCAGGCTCCTTTCAACTTTCAATCATATCTCTCAGCTTTCTTAGAGGTATCTGACAAGTATTCATATATTAACCCACAATGTCTCATCATTTTCCTGATTTTGATCTCTTCTGGCCACATTTAGTGAAATCTTGTGCCAGTATCTCTGATGTCTATGAAACCTTCTGAGGTAATTTCATCAAAGATTCTATAGATCTATGCTGGCCCCTTCCAAGGGTGTCATTTCGTGAAACACTATCAGCTTTAACTTGTTTTTTTTTTTTTTTAAACAATGTTTCACTCTGTTGCTGTCACCCAGGCTGGAGTTCAGTGGTGCCCTCTCAGCTCACTGCAACCTCTGTCTCCCGAGTTGAAGTGATTCCCCTGTCTCAGCCTCCTGAGTAGCTGGAATTACATGCAAGAGTCACCTCACCTGGCCCAGCTTTAGTTTTTGATATTGCTGATCTTTCAAGTACTTCAACTGTCTTGGGCATCACTGCATCTACCGGATGCTACCTTGGGGCTCTGACAATGTTCATTCATTGCCAGAAGCCTTTGAAGTTTTAGAGGAGAAAGGCTTCATTTTATATAGCCCTCTATGCATTCATGCCACACTTTAACAATGCTCAATCCGTGGCAATATTGTTTCAAACCATTTCACCATTCCACTAATAGATTAATTGAAGTAAAATCACTGATATTATAGAAATGTTATCTATAATGTATCACTTCTCTTAATTTGAACATCTTTCAATAATGTTTTTATATCAAATATTCAGTCCATATTCAAATATTCCTGATTTCCTTTTAATTATTTTTAGGTGGCTTATTGAATCAGAATCTAAATAAATTCTACCCATTGCAACCAGTCAATAATCTCTCAAATATCTTTTAATCTATTCTCTCTCTTTCTCTCTCCTTCTCTGTCTCTCTTTATCCCTCCTTTCCCACCCCTTATTTTTTTGGCAATAACACATCGCACTTCCCAGGTGGTGTCATATACTTCTATAAGGAAGCACAGGAATGTCCAGCAGCCTTAATTGTAATGATTAATCAGTCAGTAGGTGAGTGGGTTCAGTTGCTGGCCTAATCTATCTACCATAAAGCCCTTATTTAGCTTTTTACATAATGATTTTAGCATCTCTTGACAGTCATGACCCAGATTCAATATTTTATTAGGGTTAACAAATTGATGATATTCTAATCCCATCACTTGTTCTTTATTAGCTGAAATATTCCTAAGAGAGAAATTTCCTCTCATCAACTATTCGGTTACCCAAAGGTATTAGTCATACATATGAGTGTGCAGATGTAGGATGCCTACAAGATTCTGTAGTCTCACCACATTTCAGAATAATTGTTTCCTTAAGAACCCCCCAAACATAAAACAAAGTGTACTTGTGTTTTTAATAACATAGTGAACTTATAGATTAAAATATGTTTTGATATATTTCAATCTATCTTAGCTACTATGCACTATTATATTCTG
Source organism: Rhinopithecus roxellana (assembly GCF_007565055.1). NCBI lineage: Eukaryota > Metazoa > Chordata > Mammalia > Primates > Cercopithecidae > Rhinopithecus > Rhinopithecus roxellana. Next base: position 119,339,145 of record NC_044557.1, read on the forward strand.
AAAAACATACCATAGCAGTGTACATTCTTTTTTAAGCCTGCATAATACTCTTTTCCATTGGAGATATGCCACAGTTTATTTATACAACCTTCTACTGATGGACCTTTGAGTTATTTCCAGTCTTTAGCTAATATAGATTTAATAAATGCACTAATACTTTTTCTAGCCTTTAAAAAATGATGCATAACATTTGTATTACTTATGAGGTACTTGTAATATTTTCTTACCTACACAGAATGTATAATGATTAAGTCACGGTTTTTAGGGTATCCATCACCTTGGGTAATTATCTTTTCTATGTTTTGGGCACATTTCAGGTCTTCTCTTTTAGATGTTTTGAAATATATAATACATATTGTTAACTGTAGTCACCCTTCTCTGCTGTCAAATACTAGAACTTATTCCTTCCATCTAACTGTATGTTTGTATCAACCAATCCCTCTTCACCACCACCTCCACTCGCATATCCTTGCCACACTCTGGTATCTTTCATTAGACTCTACCTGCATGAGATCAAATTTTTAAGCTCTCATATAAAAGGGAGAACATGCTGCATCTGTCTTTCTGTGCCTAGCTTATTTCACTTAACATAATAACCTCCAATTCCACCCATGTTGTTGCAGATGACATTATTTCATTCTTTTTATGGCAGACGAGTATTTTGTGTGTGTGTGTGTGTGTATAGAAATATATATATATATAATTATATATATACTTATATGTGTCTATATATAAATATATATAATTTTCTTTATCCATTTGTTCACTGATGGACACTTAGGTTGATTCCATATTTTTGCCATTGTGGATAGTGCTGCAATAAACATGGTAGTGCAGGTGTCCCTTTGACATACTGATTTTCTTTTCTTTGGATAAATACTCCGTAGTAGGATCATTGGATTGTATGGTAGTTCTAGTTTTAGTTAACAGCTGATTTTCCATACTGTTTTCCATAGTGGTTGTACTAATTGACATCCCCACCAATAGTGTATAACAGTTCCTTTTGCTCTGTATCCTCACCAACGTGTTTTTTTTTTGTTGTTGTTGTTTTGTTTTTGTTTTGTCTTTTAAATAGTAGCTATTCTAACTAGGGTGAGATGGTATCTCATTATGAGAGTAATTTGCGTTTCTCTGATAATTAGTGATGTTGAAGATATTTTTCATATACATGTTGATGATTTGTATGTTTTCTTTTGAGGAATGCCTATTCATGTCCTTAGACCATTTTTTAATGGAATTATTGTTCGTTTGTTTTTGCTGTTGAATTGTTTGTGTTTCTTATATTCAGAATATTAGACCCTTTTTATAAGAATAGTTGGCAAATATTTTCTTCCATTCAACTGGTTGTTTCTCCACTCTTTTGATTATTTCCTTTGCCATGTAGAAGCTTTTCATTTTAAAATAGTCTTATTTGTCTACTTTTATTTTTGTTGCCTGTGCTTTTGCAGTCTTAGCCATACAATCTTTGTCTAGACCAATGTCCTAAATTTATGTAGGAATAGTATTTATATGTTGTCTTCTATTAGTTTAATAGTATCAGTCTTTACACTTAAGCTTTAAATTCTTCTTGAGTTGATTTTTGTATATGGTGAAAGATAGTGGTCTAGTCTTATTCTGCTGGATATGGATATCCAATTTTCCCAGCAGCATTCATTAAAGAATATCCTTTCCCTAATGTTTTTTCTTGGCACCTTTGTAAAAAAATAGTTGACTATAAATACGTGGATTTATTTCTTGGTTCTCTGTTTCTGTTCTAATGATCTATGTGTCTGTTTTTATAGCAATACCATGCTGTTTTGATTACTACAGCCTTGTAATATATTTTGAAGTTAGGTAGTGTGATGTCTGCAGGTTTATTTATTTTGCTCATGATTGCTTTGCCTATTTGGGCTCTTTTGGTTTTATGTAAATTTTAAGATTGGTTTTTCTAATTCTGTAAAAAATGAATTGGTATGTTTGTAGGAATTGCATTGAATCCATAGATTGCTCTAGGTAGTATGTTCATTTCTACAACATTAATTCTTCTGATCCATGAACATGGGACTGACTTTTCATTCGTTTGTGTCCTCTTCAGTTTCTTTCATCAGTATTTTGTAGTTTCCCTCATAGATATCTTTTACCTTCTTGTTTAAATGTAATCCTATGTATTTTTCTTCTGGTACATACTGTAAATGGATATCTTTCTTGATTTCTTTTTGACTACTTCATTATTAGTGTATAGAAATGCTATTATTTTTATACGTTGATGTTAGATTCTGCAACTTTACTGAATTTATTTATCAGATATGAGTTTATTGGTGGAATCTTTATGTATTTATAAATATAAAATCATGTCCTCTGCAAAAAGAGATAATTATACTCTCATTTTTTTTTCTGATTTAGATGCTGATATAGTTTTAATATTTGTCCCTGCCCAAATCTCATGCTAAATTGTAATCTGCAATGCTGGATGTGGGGCCTGGGGGGAAGTGTTTGAGTCATGGGGGCAGATTCCTCATGGTTTGGTGCTTTCTCCACAATAGTGAATAAGTTATCATGAGATCTGTTTATTCAAAAGTGTCACTTTCTCTTCTCTCTCTCTCGCTCACACTCTCTTTCTCTCTCTCTCTTGTTTTTGCCATGTGATATGCCTGCTTCCCCTTTACCTTTTGTCATGACTGTAAGCTTCCTAAGACCTCCTTAGAAGCCAAGCAGATGCCATTACCATGCTTCCTGTAAAGTTTGCAGAACCATCAGCCAATTAAACCCATTTTTTAAAACTAAATTACCCAGTTTCACGTGTTTCTTTATAGCAATGTAAGAAAGGTCTAATATAGATGCCTTTTATTTCTTTCTTTTGCCTGATAACTCTGGCTAGGACTTCCAGTACCGTGCTGAATAGGAGTGGTGAAAGTGGGTATCCATGTCTTGTCCCAGTTCATAGAGGAAAGGCTTTCAGCATTCGGTAGGATGTTGACTGTCAGTTTGTCATATACAACCTTTATTAAATTGAAGTATGCTCCTTCTAGTCCTAATTTGTTGAGCATTTTTATCCTGAAGAAATGCTGAATTTTATGAATGCTTTATCTTCATCTATTGAGATGATCATGTTGTTTTTGTCTTTTATACTGTTGATGTGATGTATCACATTTATTGATTTGTGTATGTTGAACCAGCTTGTATCTCTGAGAAAAATCCCACTTGGCCATAATGTATTATTATTATTTTTTGATATGTTGTTAGATTTGGTTTGTTAGTATTTTACTGAGGATTTTTTGCATCTGTGTTCATCAGGGATATTGGCCTGTAGTTTTTGGAGTTTTATGTTTGTTCATTATTATTTAGTTATTTTTTCTTGTTATTTCTTTGTTTGGTTTTAGTAGTGCTGGCTTTCTAGAATGAGATAGACAGAATTCTCTCATCTTTTATTTTTTGTAATAGTTTGAAGATAATTGGTGTTAGTTCTTCTCTGTAAGTTTGATATAATTTGGATAATTCTTCAATGAGCCCATTCAGTTCTGGACTTCTCTTTGTTAGGAGACTATTTATTACTGATTCTATCTCATGACTTGCTATAAGTCTGTTCAGGTTCTCTGTTTCTTGCTGATTCAATTTTTCCAGGGTGTGTGTTCGGGAATTTTTCTCTTTTCTGTAGGTTTTCTATCACTAATACATTTTAAAAATTAAATTATTTACTTCCTTAGGATAATTTCTCTTCCAAGCAGACATTTGATGCTTCATTTTAATATACATTTTTATGTAACCTGACTCTTCTATTACAAGCATTTCAAATTATGTAATATTTTAAAAATATAATTATAGGACATAGAATTTTCTAAAGAAAAAGCTATGCCTAAGACCCCTTGAAGCTTGTCACAAAGTTGATTCATTTGACAGCAAAGTATTTTGGATGAATGAAGTACTGAAGAATTCAACTGGAAATAAATCGGCTCCCCTTAACATATGGTTTTAAAATAATTTGTATCTTTGTGGAAATCAACATGGGAAAAAGTTGTTTGATAAGTTAGTTGTAGTCAGAAAAGTATATAATTTTAAAGTTACAAAGTCATTACTCCATATTTTTGCATTTTGCAGAACTATATTTTATTTACCATTGATATCAGGAACATATATTTTGAAATTAGAATAAAGCCAAAATCATGGTTAGATATTCATTCTTATGATATTGTGGCTACTTGAATGTTAACGGAACAATTTCAAATTATAAATTTCATTTTAATATAAATTTTACATCCTCACTTCTTCATAATATTTTTAATGTTGAACAGAATTACTATTTTCTTCTTTCTTTTAATAATGACCTACTTGTGATGTATTTTGAGTTTTGGCTAATTCTTTTTCCTAAATTTACTTCTTTTAAACATAAACCTAAATTGTACTTCTTATGAAATCATGATGCACAAATATCCTGTAAAAACTTAACAATTTTAGGAGCTTTCTTTCATAGAACATACTAAGAAAATTAATAAACAATTGAAAATACAAGAGAAACAGTACTCATGAAAAAAATCTATGTTCATTGAATTTTACATTTTCTTTTCAGATTTTTCTTTTTCTGTTTTTGGTCATAAGTGACAAAAACCACATGTAATTTGCCTAAGGGGAAAAGAAAAATGGAATGAATGAAAGGAATGATTAATCCATAATGGAATGATTGAAGAGTAGACCTAGGTTCAGGACTGGATTAAACAATTTAGGACTGTTTCTCTGTGAATGTCCAATTATCTTAACCACCGTTTATTAAAAGTCCTTTTCTACTTCTCTGCAGTGGCATCTTTACAATGACTCAAATGTCCATAGGTGATTGGATCCACTTCTAGATTCAGTTTTTTATGATTCAGTTTCATGTATCTGTCTCCTTGACAATACCACATTGTTAGTATCCTCATTAGTTAAGTTTTATCATTAGTCTTACAGTTTGGTAGTTTAAATTTTTCATTGTTGCTTATCTTAAAGAATGTCTTGACCATTCTTTATATTTCCCAGTTCCTTTTACATTTTAAAATCTGTTTTTCTCAGATTTCATTAAATGAGATTGTGTTATCATATGCGTTAGTATTACTGTCTTTATTCAATTTAAACTATATGCTGTATCCCATAGTGATTTTTTCTTTGACTTTTGTACAATTTATAAATGTATTCCTGAATTTCCAAACATACTGGATTTTTTCATCTTTTAGCCACAGTTTTTATTGTTTTTGGAATCCACAATTTTCATGATGAGAAAAGTTGGGTCAGATGCTAAGCTTATCTCTTTTGACTTTCCTCAACTTTTGCATCTAGTCCTGCAAGATCTCATTGTAGGTAATACAGGTAATTCTAATTTTTGGTAGTTCTCTGATATTTTCAAATTGTTTTGACATACTGTTTTTAGTACTACTACTACTTTATCTAAAACTAGTTAGCCATTGTCAGAAGTGAATCTTTCTTTAAACCTTCATTTAACTAAAGAACAGAATATCTAGCAGAAACTGCTCAGATTCCTACCTTTTCCTGACTGTGTACTAATAAAGCTCTTCCTCCTGCACACACAGTTCTTAGTTAGTTCAGTCGAGGTAATTTTTTTTACCCTGTAGAATTGTCCTTTCTTAAGAGCTGGAAATACGTAATGATGAATATAGAAGGAGAAACTGACAGAACACTCCAGTCTTTTTTATAATAATTCAGCTTGGCATTTTGCACCTGAACCATACTACAGTCTTGACATATATCATTACTTTGGTGAGCTCTACGTTTTTGAGGAATTACACATGACTGTCTATTAACTTTTTAAGAGACAACAATTATAAACAATAAGAAAAGCTGAGATAAGTCTTTGATTCCGGGACTCTCTATAGCTTATCTACTACTGGGAGCCATCAGATTATAATGGCAATATCAACCTTCCCTTCAGGCTTTCCACTTGGTCATTTTTTGTTAGTTTTTCTTCTGGCTTATAATTTAGTTTCTCCAATGTGAACACAGTAACATGTATCTGAACTACTGCACATGGTAACTGTGCAGTGTACATCTGTGCAATCATACATGACTTCCCTGGTCCTTTTTAACGTACATATGTGGGTGATAAAATCATTTAATAAAAAGCAAGGGAATATTTAACAAAAATTTGCAGATGATGTTTACACTCAGTTGGAAAGAAGATAATGTGATTGAGAAGGGCCTCATAGTGGGTTTGAAAATACACAATATTTTAGCCGGATGTGGTGGCTCAAGCCTGTAATCTCAGCACTTTTAGAGGTCAAAGGGGGTGGGTCACCTGACATCAGGAGTTCGAGAGCAGCCTGACCAACATGGTGAAACCCTGTCTCTACTAATAATACAAAATTAGCTGGGTGTGGTGGCACATGCCCGTAATCCCAGCTACTCTGGAGAATAGTCGGGAGAATTGCTTGAACTCGGGAGGTGGAGGTTGCCGTGAGCTGAGATCACACCATTGCACTCCAGCCTGGACAACAAGAACAAAACTCCATCTCCCCAACCCAGCCCCCACAAAAAAACCCACAGTATTTTATTGATGATATGATTATTTGGGAGTAAACTAATATTTAATTTGTGACTGTTATTTGAATTTTATAGACTCTTCTATTATATTTTACACACACACAGACACACTCTTGCAGGATAACAGCAGCAATGGATTTATCACCTGATGTTTAAAGAAATCTAATTACTCTTCAAGACCAAACTCTTTTCTGTACTGGCCAAACCAGTAAGTGAAATGGGAATGTAATGGCCAAACCAATAAGTGAAATGGGAATGTAATGGATGCATCTTTCTAGTCTTTAATGATAGTGCTAATTTATGCTATTCCCTTAATGATGAATGGTGCCATTCTTACTAACAATTGGGTGCTGATCCCTATCTTAGTGACCCCTTCCATGTTGCCTCAAGAAGTTAAGTTCTACCACTTGGACTTTGCTATTCCAGGATCCTATTATCACTATGAAATCTGGAAGCCGATATTAATAATAGCCCTTATCACTCTGACCTTCATCCACTAGCCTAAATAAGACAGAAATTGGAGTTCTTCCTACCCATGCATTTCTCAATTTTTCAGTGTCCTTTATGCTCTTAGGGATATAATTAAGGGTAGGTGAGTGGATTGCACATCATAAATCACTTTCAACATGCCCACCTCAAATGTCTTTTATTTCGTTCCTCTAAATTACAGGAAGAGATTTTCAACAGTACAACCTCATTCCATGGAGGCCACCATTGTTTGTAGACGAGTCAGCTTTCAAAGCTAAAGTTAAAACCATTTCTAGCTATTCATATTAATGATAAATCAAGAATCTCACATAAAATCATTCTTATTGAGAAATCCAATGTGATCTAAAACTATGTTTCTTTCTACCTAACCTAGCATTTGCAGAATTCATGCATACATATATGTTTTTTGCCAGCATAAATAAAATTGCTTTAATTTTTTTGTTGTATCTGTTTTTATTTTCCTGATTTAACTTTATATTTGCCTACTGGGACTTGTAGGAACCTGATTATAGTTAAATTTGTAGGAATCAATGAGGGATGTTACATGGAGTGGGCAAGACAATTTGCATATATATCAAAAAGAAACACTTTTAGTTGCCTTACTGCAGGTGAAGTCATTGTAATATTGTCAGTCCAGGTAGCAACATCCTGTGAGATAGAGCGTGAGAAACTTTTTCTACCAGCAAGTGAGGTGTGTATGTATTTGTAACACTCGGAGCCACATAAATTCTTTCAAATGACCTCATTCCAATTCTCAGGCTTCTCCTATTCCCCGATGAAAGCCCTGATGCTGAAGTAGTAAATCCAACCTATGTTCTAATTTGGAAACTCATAGGATCACATCCCATATCTGATTTTTAGCTATATTAGCTCAATACCTGAAAGAAAGAAGAAGTTATTTGAGGGGAATGATAAAAGCAGTCACAGAAAATTGTATCTTAAAAGTAAGTTAAATGCAGCAATGTTCAGTACCAAACATTTGGATTAGAACCCCAAAACATGCCATATTATATTTGGTTTAATTAATATATATTTATCAATTTTCATCGGCTAAGTTTAATAGTTTGGTTGAGTTTGTCCATTCTAATTAAGATTTCGGTTTATAGAATGGACCAGTTTTCACATAGGAGACCCAGATCACCAAACTTGGGGGAAAAAAAAGAGCAATTTTTTTTTTTTTTCCAAAGCTATCCCCAAACGGTGAAGATTGATGGCTTACCTAAAATTAGACTGTTGTATTAGATATTTAGGTAAGACCAGTTTGAGAAAAGGCTATCAGTCAAAGTACTGATGACATAAACAATATTGAAATAAATGGCTGATGAGGCATAGTGCAGTGAAATGAATGTCTATTTCAATAGTGTGTGCTTCATCAGCCATTTATTTCAATACTATATTTATGTAGTATAAAGAATACTCATAATCTGTTGTTGTTAACCAACCTTATAAAAATGTAAATTATGTGTTTGCACACTGTAGGTCTTATAAATAAATAAGTAAATATATGAGTGTATTATGGGATTTAGGAATTTATGATATGAAGATGCTTTTAAAATCTGAATCAAGCAACATATCAGCTAGAATAAAGAGAGTATTTAAAATTAAATCTAATTAGTTTATCACTTGTTTGGATTATACAGAGTACAGTTATGGTCCCCCAAAAGTATCATATTCAGTTAGTAATTAGAATGTGGATAAAATAACCACACAATACAGCACCACAAGATTCTTTGCTTTATTCTCCCAACAAAAAACCCCACATTTTAACCACAATCTTTTTGAAGTCATTACATGTTGTCATTACTCAAATATCTTTACTTTTATCAGACTTTGAGATATTAATGTTATAATGGAATAAACTTGGAACCCAGAGATATAAATTCAAGTTTCAGACTTCCAAATTGTTGACAAAAAGGGTAAGTCATTTAACTCCTGGGCCCCAATATTCTTACATGCAAAATGATGGAGGGCAATTAGATACTTCTAAGGTTTGTGCTAAACCTAATGTACTACAATTCTAAAGATTGTTTGTAAAAATATATTATCTCACCCATTTGCCTCAGATGTCGTTGTAGTGCTTTATTAAAAGCCTAAGAAAACAAACAACAACAACAACAGAAAACAAGGCAAAATCTTCCTATTCCTTCCCATCTCTTTGTCTCTTTCTATTCTCTCTCTCTCTATATATATGTATATTGTCTCTCTCACTCTCTAATATATATGTATGTGTGTATGTATGTGTATATATATGTAAATAAATGCATACATGCATAAGGTTAGTCAACAATAGATAACATTGGGATATGGATTATTCTCCATCAAAGAAAAAATCTGATAAAATGATATATTAAAATATATATAAAATTTAAAAAATAACATTGGACAGTTGAAAGCTTCTCTCAGCATGACATAATTCTTGTCATATAGTATAAAAACTATAAATCAATTTGACTCAGAGCTGCGATACTGAAAAACTCCAGGGGACACCATTCATTATTTACTTAGAACACCTTTTAGATTGTTAAAATTTTAAAAGGTTGAAAATGCATGATATTAGTGAGTGTAAAAAACTAGGCATGGTAATGTACAGAATGTAAATCCCAGAGGGAAAGAATTTGTTTAAAAAATTATATTAAAATTTAAATGTGCCTATTCTTCGATTATTTATATTCATTACTAGGATGTTATTCACTAGATATGTAAGCATACGTACACAACGTTGTATAAACACAGAGCTCTTTCTCTTGCACTGTCAAGGCAAAGCAATCAAAAAGAAAAAGGGGAATATGGAAATAAAACAAAGAGACACAAAAGAATCACGGGAAACTGAAAATCTAGCAGTAAGGATCTTATCACATGAACCAAGTCACTTATATACATGTACTACATTCCACGATCACAAAAGACAAAGTCCAACTCCCTGTACTGAAATGGGCAGATCTCCAAAATGTACCACATTTCATCAATTTTAAAATGCTGTTTTTCTTTTCTCCCTATACTCACGTATAGGAAATCTGTGATTGGAGCAGTTGTGACGCAATTTTGTTGCCTATGCAACATAACAACAGGCTCAAATTTATAAAGTGTTTGCCAGCTAACTGGAAGAAAGTCCCCTGAAATCACTGTTTGTTTTCTAGGGATTAAGGAAGTGCTATTCTAGTCACTTAGGCTCACATGGTAAATTTGGAATGTCAGAATGTTAAGGAAGTGGTTCAATGACTTTTATATTTTTATATGGCTTCTTTTAAGAATTGTCAAATCACCTAAGTACTTGATTGAACAAACAACAATATTGTGAGAGAAAATACAGACTTTGGTAATTCCAAGTTGAAAAGTGATTGAGGATTTACTTTTTGAATATAAAATTTTAGGTTATCTTAACCAATTCATTTTTGCCTGAATTTTCCTTTTTAATACATGCACAAAATGGCAATCTTATATAAATATGTGTTCTATTGAAACTAGAAGAACACACATATTGTGTTTATTTATTTAATTAAATTAATTAATGAATTTATTTTTGAGGCAGGGTCTTGCTCTGTCACCCAGGCTGGAGTGCAGTGGTGTGATCACAGCTCAATATAGCCTCAACCTCCTGGGCTCAAGTGATCCTCCCACCTCAGCTAATTTTATTTTTTATTTAAAAATGAAAAAAATAATACTTTTTAAAGTATTATCTTATCTGGTAGCATTTTTTTTTCCCTTTTTGGTGTAGTGTAAAATAACAGTGCTTCTTTCAACAGATGTCTCAGGTTGGATGAAATATTATATCGTTACATGAAATAAAAGCATTATATGAAACATAAATTGTATATTCTTAATTCCATGGGAAAATATTAAAAGGTTGATTTATGCATCCATATGCATGGAAAGTATATGGAAAAAAAAAAAAAACTAGCAGCAATATGGAATAAGACAAAGAGCCAGAATTGGAAGTAAGAGTGTTTCTATTAAATTTTCTATTATTTTTTTTGTCATGTGCAATTTTTACAACAACAAAATCAGATTATCTTCTCATTCCTACAGAAATTGTTGAACGAGACCCAAGGTTCACAAAAGTATTGATAAGACTGACTAAATGATTCTGTTTATAACAATTTACATAGCATTTCTTACTGTCTCAACACGTTTAGTCTTCAGCTTGTATTTTGGACAAGTTAGAAAATGAGGTGTTAATACTTACATGAAATTGCATGAATTGCAATATTCCTCTTCATTCTATGCCCTTTTCTTCTAAGAGTTTCCTCTTCTTCTTGATGTTTCATAATCTTTGACTGTTACAATTTCTCACATATGCATGTTAAATTGAATGGCAGGTGTGACTCACTGTTTATTCACTATTCACTCAAAGAAAGCTGACTTTTTCTCAGCACCATTTTGTCCAAACTCACAATAATGAATACCTTAATTTCAAAAGAGATTATTTACAACAGCCCTGAGTGTGCATATAAAACAATTGTTTATTTGAAATAAAGTTATTGAAATGAAGGTGTTTATCTATGAACAATTTAAAAAGAATTCTAATGGTCTATACTTGTTTTTTGTTTGTTTGTTTGTTTGTTTTTAAGGTTCTTTTTTTTTTCTTTTTTTTTTTATTATACTTTAAGTTCTAGGGTACATGTGCATAACATGAAGGTTTGTTACATATGTATACTTGTGCCATGTTGGTGTGCTGCACCCATCAACTCGTCAGCACCCATCAATTCGTTATTTATATCATGTATAACTCCCAATGCAATCCCTCCCTCCTCCCCCTCCCCATGATAGGCCCCAGTGTGTGATGTTCCCCTTCCTGAGTCCAAGTGATCTCATTGTTAAATTCCCACCTATGAGTGAGAACGTGTGGTGTTTGGTTTTCAGTTCTTGTGACAGTTTGCTAAGAATGATGGTTTCCAGCTGCATCCATGTCCCTACAAAGGACACAAACTCATCCTTTTTTATGGCTGCATAGTATTCCATGGTGTATATGTGCCACATTTTCTTAATCCAGTCTGTCACAGATGGACATTTGGGTTGATTCCAAGTCTTTGCTATTGTGAATAGTGCTGCAATAAATATACGTGTGCATGTGTCTTTGTAGTAGAATAATTTATAATCCTTTGGGTATATACCCAGTAGTGGGATGGCTGGGTCATATGGTACATCTAGTTCTAGATCCTTGAGGAATTGCCATACTGTTTTCCATGATGGTTGAACTAGTTTACAATCCCACCAACAGTGTAAAAGTGTTCCTATTTCTCCACATCCTCTCCAACACGTGTTGTTTCCTGATTTTTTAATGATTGCCATTCTAACTGGTATGAGAGGGTATCTCATTGTGGTTTTGATTTGCATTTCTCTGATGGCGAGTGATGAGGAGCATTTTTTCATGTGTCTGTTGGCTGTATGAATGTCTTCTTTTGAGAAATGTCTGTTCATATCCTTTGCCCACTTTTTGATGGGGTTGTTTGTTTTTTTCTTGTATATTTGTTTGAGTTCTTTGTAGATTCTGGATATTAGCCCTTTGTCAGATGAGTAGATTGCAAAAATTTTCCCCCATTCTGTAGGTTGCCTGTTCACTCTGATGGTAGTTTCTTTTGCTGTGCAGAAGCTCTTTAGTTTAATTAGATCCCATTTGTCAATTTTGGCTTTTGCTGCTAATGGTCTATATTTGTAAACAGCATCACTTACACCAAAAAAGTGTAATGCAATTGTACTCCCTTGATTGTTACAAAAGGCCTGTGTAGCTAAATATATTTTGTTACCTTCTATCATATTTTTATTTATTAATATGTACTGTATTTTAAATATAAAATGATTTTATAAAACTCCAATGTCCCACATCAGTATTATACCAGCATTATACCATAAGTTTTGTATGTTTGTAAGTAATTATTCCCAATATTTACTCTAAACCTCAGCATCACTATACCACATATTCTTAACGTAAGGTTTGGAGAGCTGGAAGACAAAGGAAAAAAGCGAAATTAACTAATGTACATAAGAATAGGCCTTGTTAGCCATTGCAAAGTTGTATACCTGGACATTTTCATCTGCTTTCATCTGTCAGTATACCACAATTTCTATTCCTATATGTTAATATACAAACACACACACTCACACATACACACACAAAATAGCATTAGTTTCTCTGCCTTCTATTGAACAACTAGCAATAAAACCATATTTATATTTTTTACATATTTAAGAAGATTAATCTCAAAAATTATGTATTATATTATTTGATATGGTTAGGGCTCTGAATGATAAAATAAAAAAATTTCCAGGAGAAATAAGATAATATAAATGACTACTTTCATACAACATTGTACTACCTCAAACGAAATATAACTTTACTTTTAAAAACTTACAATATTTATTTTTAATCTATTTAGCATTGAATTTATAATTATATTGACATATTGGCTCTTAGATGATCTAAATAAAAATTAAAATTAGCACATATTTATTGAGTTACCTAATAAACAAAAAATACTTTATGTGGTATGGTGGGAAAAACAAAGAAAAACGTTTAAAATTTAAAGTGGATTTACAAATATGTTCTTGAGCATCATCTGTTGTGGTCTTTTCATAGTTATAAAAATGCATAATAAATCATTAAAATATTCATTTCTTACCCTGTTATTAATAATCCAGAATATTGTGATGGAAGTTAACAAAAAAATGGTTTAATTAAGAAACAAAGTTTTGTCTTCTCTGTGTATGCTGGACCATAGATTGAAACACAGCATTGTTTTTACATAATGCTCAAATATTAATAAAAGCTATATTTAATTTTTATAATAAATAAGTTTGTTGATTTAAAGACAACTTAAGAGAAACACAAAATTCAAATGAGGTATTCTGAACTGCAATATTTAAGTCACATAATTGGAGCCCTGTAATTTACTATCAAATAAAAAGAAATAATAAGCAAACAAAATGCTCTTTTCCCTATAACAAGTAGGGCAATTTCTGTGAATCCTAACATCTGGTTATCAGTATTGTCAAGAAAATGTCCATCTGCCTGGGGTCTTAATGTAATTAGACACATCAGCACTCTCTTTCATTTGCGGGTATTTTCATGAGAAAATATGGCTTCTGAAAGCTGTAAAATGCCAGTAACTTTGAATCAATTGATTAGTATCAGTACATCTTGAATTTTAATTCTTATGTAGAAAGCTTTGATTGAATGTCTTCTCCAGGTAGAATTTCTGATAAACATGTCTTCATGTCTTCTTGAAAGATGTAAAACTGGCCTGTTTTCTAAAGCAAACAGCCTCTGCAAGTATTGTAAGTCAAAGACTCCATTTGTCAAAAATGAACTTTTCAGATACTGGATTTAAAAACAGTTCTGTGATTAGTGTCATTGAGAATACTGAACAATGTATTTCAGCTTCTGATTTATTTAAAATTAAAATAAACATAATTTTTAAAGAAAACAATAAAATAATAATCTGTGATTCTTCCATAGTTGGTTATCAAATCAAATATAATTTAAAATGCCTCTGTTATATGCCAATAGATTGTTAAGTAGATTATTTGTTATTTCTAAGGACATTTCTTCCTTAAACATTGGTGTTAATACAATATTTCCTAATGGTTAATCAGATTTTAAAAATCTGTACATTAAATTACAAATTACTTCTAAATTTTTATAAAATTACCAAATATCTTACTTAATAGCCTTAAAATGGTGTTTAGATTATATATAAAAATCTGGGGAGGCTGAGGAGGGCAGATCACGAGGTTAGAAGATCAAGCCCAGCCTGACCAACATGGTGAAACCCCGTCTCTACTAAAAATACAAAAAAAAAGTGGTGGGTGCCTGTAATCCTAGCTACTCAGGAGGCTGAGGCAGGAGAATCGCTTGAACCCGGGAGGCAGAGGTTGCAGTAAGCCGAGATCATGCCATTGCACTCCAGCCTGGGTGACAGAGCAAGACCCATCTCAAAAAAAAAAAAAAAAAAAAAATCAGTTTGGTTAAAAATATAAATACAGTAAATCTTCATAATTCTTTAATACTAGTGACAACTTAAAGACATGTCATGTGACCGGCACTAGTTAACTTTGAGTTTAGTGCTTATTTAAAAGAGAAACTTAATGTTGGGAAATCCTGATCATCTTGAATGTGGTTGTTAATGCAATAGCCACTAAATTTGTTTCTGAAAAAATAAGGTCATTTCAACAAATGTATAGCACATTATATTCAATTGAATATTGGGTTAATTATTTGGCATATGAAATGATAGATTTTGAGGAGAGACAAACTTACTTTCAATAAATGTTAACTAAATCTAGGTTGAATTCTCTTCTGAGTAGCTCTTCATAGCACCCTAAGATAAGCTTAATTGTGCAAAACAACTACATGGGAAATTAGATTTCAAACATTTTCATCAGTAGTTTTCGAAGGTACTAGAATTCTCTCTAATTGAAGCACTAAACTTCTTGGCATTTTTTTCTTTTTTCTTTTCTGCACTTATGCTAAGGATATATAATTTCTGCTGATTTAGGTATCTTATGTCAGGGTAGTAAGTATGCAATTAGCTTCAGTTTAAGTGATAGCAGCATGCTATAAATAAGATTCTTAATTGTGTTTGCAAGATTAAAATTCAGCCTCATTGTTTGTTCCCTTTATTTCTTTGGTGGCATTGTGGTATATTCACATTGCTACCTCTAAATGAATGTCAACTTGCTTTACCTCGACTGCAGCCGATCGATACTTCATTAGGCTGAATTGTCTTGTGCCCATGCAACCTTGAAGCTGTGGCTTAATTACCACCCGTATTATGCAGTGGCTCAGGGAGCTGTGCTCAGCTGTGTCAGTTTTGAAAAAAATTTTAAAAGCCATGGTGTTACCTATGTCTAGGAAAAATGGCCACTTGATATAAAAATCATAATATTTGATAAATTAAGCTTTAATGATATTTTAAAAATTTATCAGAACACACAATATAATGTTTATATTTTGCAACTTTTATTATTTTATACAACTCTTTGAATGGAAATACAATTTTCATGATCAAGCCATTGTGCAGTAAAGATAATTTAAAACTAATGGCAAAATTGCATTCATATGAAAGAGAAGAGAGGGGAAAGTGAAGTCAAATGGCAATCATGACAAATGACATCTCTTGTCCAAGAGTCATTTTTCCTCACTAGACTGATTTGTCATCCTCACTTTTGACATTTTTCATCCTGCTATGAAATCACACTGACAGAATAAGATATTTCTAGACTTAACAGCAGGCCACAGAAGATGGTTTTGTGCCTCCATTTATATTTTGGTTGGCTCTTTCAATTTTGATTTTTCAAGTTGGTAAAATCTGGACACACAAAACTTTAGTTCAAATGAAATATTATTTGATTTCATGGAAATGCTATTTTAAAATAAAATGTAAAATGATATGCAATATTACTTAATTAAAAATACTTCTCTCTACAACTCACATTTAAAATGCACTAAAATACAAAAAGTTTTGCTTGGCATATCATGTAATAAATCATTTAGCAGTTCCAGCAATATATGCCGATGTCCTGAATTTGGAATAGTCCTATGGAAAAATAGTCAAAACAAGAAGATTGTTCATCAATGTACCAAGCCATGAAATTTAGATGGCAATTTGGCCTTGGAATTGTTATTAGTTTTCTAAGGCTTTTATAACAAAGTCCAGTTGACCACTGAACAGTACAGGTTTGAACTGTGGGGAGTCCACTCGTATGTGGATTTTCTTCTGCCTCTGTTCTCCCTGAGACAGCAAGACCAACACCCCCTCTTCCTCCTCCTCAGCCTACTCAACGTGAAGACAACAAGGGTGAAGACCTTTTTAATGACCCACCTCCACTTAGTAAATATATTTTGTCTTCCTTGTGATTCTCTTAATAACATTGCGGTTGCTCTAGTTTAATTTGTTGTAAGAATATAGTATATAATACATGTAACATACAAAATATGTATTCATCGACTGCTTTTGTCATCAGTAAGGTTTCTGGTCAACAGTAGGCTATGAGTAGTTAAGTTTTGGGGGAGTCAAAAGTTATAGAGAGATTTTCAGCTATGTGGGAGGGGAGGGTCAATACCCCTAATTCCTGCATTGCTCAAGGGTCACCTATACCATAAAATAATGGCTTACCATAACAGAAAGGTTTTATCTTATGGTCGTAGAGGATAGAAGTCTGAAATGTCAACAAAGATATGCTCCCTCTGAAACCTGTAGAGGAAAGCTTTCTTGTCTCTTCCTAGCTTCTGGTGAGTTGCCAGCAGTCTTTGGCATTCCTTGCTTTGCAGTTGCATAACTCCAGTGTCTTCACAGTCTACAGACAATTTTAGGCTCAGGACAACCTCCTAAGTTGAAGATGAGGTTTCCTTCCTTCCTTCCTTCCTTCCTTCCTTCCTTCCTTCCTTCCTTCCTTCCTTCCTTCCTTCCTCCTCCCTCCCTCTCTACCTCCCTCCCTCTCTCCCTCTCTTCCTCTCTTCCTTCCTTCCTTCCTTCCTTCCTTCCTTCCTTCCTTCCTTCCTTCCTTCCTTCCTTCCTTCCTTCCAGAGGCATTCATACCAGAAAACTAAGATAATATTTAGTAACATGAATAAATAACAACTTCTTCTCAAGTACATCACACTTTCATTTACAGGTGGGAAGTAGAGAGCAAACAGTCATGTAATCTAAAAAGGTTCTCTAAGACATAATTCTGAATGTCTAGTGGGCATACAAATCACTTGAGAATCTTGCTGAAATGAAAATTTTGAGACAGAAAATCTGTATTGGAGGCCTGGATTCTGCATTTAAAATAATACAGATGCCAATACTACTGTTCCAGAGCACACATTTAAGTAGTAAACCTCTAAGAGGCTTGAATGGAGGAGGAAGGATCAACTGCAACTAAAAAGCCAGAAAGCTATTGAAGAAGATGGTTACATGTGATCTATATATTAAACAACCAGGAGTAGGTTGTCTTATACAGAACAGGGGCAAGGGCATTGCAAAACGCAAAGATATGTGCTAATAGAATGACCTGAATTGCAATATGTTGAAAGTGAGGAGTCCAGAGTGAGTGGGAAGAGGATGATATATTAATAGATGATTGTAGCTTTCCAGGCCAAGTTAAAGAGCATAAACTTAACCCTAGTCAACGGAGAACTAGAGCTGTGTTAAGCACAGTGGCCTTGTATCAAGGGAAGACCTATCAGTTGAACTTTGTTGACAAATATTCATGGAGTGCCTGTTAGGTACCAAGTACTGTTCTATTCATTCATGAAGCACCTAGTAAAAAAAATAATAATAAAGTCTCTGTAATTCCCAGCCTTGCATGCTAGTGGGAAGACAGTTTTATGAAAGCAAATAATCTTTGCAAGAGGACAGGTACCAAGAAAGAGTGTGAATTCAATATGCTGATGGGATCAGAGTATTTAATGTTATGAGAAAATATACGTGGACTATTACTATACTAAATGTAAAAAGTACAGTTAGAACTTTGAGTTAAATACAGAAATATTAAACACATATTTGCCACTGCTTCTCTTAACTATACTAAAGTGAAAGTACCATGAAAAAAATTGAGGGGAGTGAATAATTCCACATATACCAAAAAGCAAAATACAATTGAACAAAGGAGAGAAGACAACAGAAGAAAGAGAGGCAGCTGCTAACTCTAAGCAGATGGGTGGGTACTAACTCTCTTAGCCGACCAGAGCATTGAAATCTAGGCCTACAGTAGGATTAGCTCATAGAAGATCACCAAGAAGCAAGATGAATTACCCTGCACCACCTCAGTATGACTAAGGAATTTGGAAGCATTGAGCATTTCTCAAGATGGGGATGTTTAAATAAAAGGCTTTGTTGAATATCTGAAGAAGGAACAAATTAGACAAGTAAAGCCTTCTCCTTATCCAATTTAACCAAGTGATTACTCATTCCTATTATGGTAGAAGATGAAAAGTTGAAGACACAGTTATCTGGAAAAGAAAACTCTAGATCTGTGGATGCCACATACACCTAAATCTTGAAAACCAGAAAGTGAAATGAAAGTCTGCACATGAGTGGTTAGACACTTTTTCCCACCCTGCTGGGTTCTATTCTCCCATTCAGCTCTGAGAACAGTAGCAGTCAGACCACATGTGAGAATAATCTTTCTTCTTTGGGAAACTAATGAGATCAAAGAAAAAGAAGAAACCCATAAACACCTACACAGGTTGCTCTGTAGAGAGGACCTCCAAAGAAGCTGCCCTCCCCCCCCCCCACACACAAAATAGTACTTTTCTCCAACTATTTTATTCCTTTCTTTTAAATACAGCTAAGTAAGGCTTAAAGAAATTTTATAAAATCAAAGGCAGAAATTGTTAACAAAGAAACAGAGGAAATTAGATCAAAGAGAAAACAAGGTAAGATGGAAAACAAAACAATCACAACAAGCAAAACCCATTTCATGAGAGACTTGGGAGAGAAAAGTATTTCTCATTGTCAATAGAATGCTTGAAAGTTAAAATGCAATGATTTTCCAGAAAATAGGACGAAATGGCAAAGAGAGGAAAAATATTATAGGAAAGATAAGAAAGAATCTTGAAGGAATATCAGAAACAGCAGACAAAATGCAGGGGAGGAAAATTATCAGATATAATTTCACAAACATTTTTCCAGAAGAAATAGACATAAATCTATAGATGGAGAAAGCCCATAACATGTCCAGAGCAGTGGAAGGAAAACAACTCATGTCAACGCGCATATTTTTCTTTTAGAATTTCAAAATAATGGGGGCCAAACAAGAGCCAGAATGTCTCTAGAGAAAAAAACAAATACACAACCACATATCAATTGAGCCAAGAATCTGCTAGCATTAACATTTTTAATAACATTATAATAAGCTAGCTATCTCCTAAATTCTGAAGGAAAATTATGTCTGACTTGGAATTCAATTTTTAGACAAACTGCCATTCAATGTGAACAAAGACATTTTTGGAATGGCAAGGTATTAATACCCCTTCTCAACGTTGCCTTATTTCTTAGACAACTCTTGGAAGGCAGGTCCTAACAAAGCAAGGTGAAAACTAAAAGCTGGCTAGGCACGGTGGTTCACATCTATAATCTCAGCACTTCGGGAAGCTGAGGCAGGCGGATCACCTGAAGTCAGGAGTTTGAGACCAGCCTGGTCAACATGGCAAAAACCCATGTCTGCTAAAAATACAAAAATTAGCTGGATGTGGTGGCACGTGTCTGTAATTCCATCTACTTTGTAGGCTGAGGTAGGAGAATCGCTTGAACCCTGTAGGCAGAGGTTGTGGTGAGCCGAGATGGCGCCACTGCACTCCAGCCTGGGAGACAGAGCAAGACTCCATCTTTTCTTTTCTTTTCTTCTTTTTCTTTTTCTTTTTTTTTTAAAAAAAAAGAAAGAAAGAAAAGAAAACTAAAAGCTGAGGATCAGTTGAGACTTGGGAATCAGGGAATCCAACATTGGAGGGAGCAAGGGTATTCCCAGAATAATGCTGAAGGAAATTTAAAAAGTGACCACAGAGCACAGGCAGAGTTCTGATGGGACCTAGAAGAAAGTAGAACACAAGGGTGAGGTCTCCACAAAAAAACAAAACAGACAAATTTTATCTGCACACGTCAATAAGAAATGTACACTTCTGGTGAAGTTGTGGATAAATTGGTCATAGATTCTCAGGATATTAAGCAAATGAAAAGACAAAGGAATCAGCTCCAGGGCAAATAAGATTATTATAAAAAGTTGAATATAACCAACAGGTACAATGTTATATTTAAATAGGAGGAATTTAGTTCTATTGCACAGTAGGGTGACTATAGTTTACAATAATGTATGGTACAATTAAAAATAGCTAGGAGAGAGGATCCTGAATCTTATCGCTACAAAGAAATGATGAATGTTTGAGGTGATATATCTGCTAATTACTCTGATTTGACTATTACACAATGTATCCAAACATCACATTGTGTCCCAGAAATATGTACAATTATTGCATCAGTAAAAAAAAAAAGCTTAAAAATGTGTATAATCATTGACTACTACATGGCTGATCTCTGCATGTTATATACATAATTATAATAACAGAAACAGATTGATTTCAACCAAATGTGTGAAAATAAGAGAAGAGTGTAGGAAGTAAGACAGCTAACTCCTGATTTTCAATTTTAAGAAATTAAATGATAACCTCTAAAGAAAAAAATAATAAGTAACAACTGTATTAGCAAACTATTTAGAAGCATGAAGTTAAACATCAAAGCAAACAGAAAAGAATGGAAAGTTGCTGATGCTGAGTAATGCAGGTGCTTTTCACTATAAGTCATTTGAAATGTGAAGTTATGTGCATTTACTACTTTGAAAATAATAATAGTAGAATATTTTAGAAGTCGAAAATATTATAAAAAGGGAGATATGCTAGAGTCCTTTGAGCTGGGAAGGAGGAAAGACTTCACCATTTCGATCAGGCAAGCAGAATAGCTTTCTTTAAGGGACATGGCTCTTGATACAACATAAAAGATGAGAAGGACCAGGTCTGTCAAAATCGAGAAAGGGCTTGGTGTCATGGCCCATACTTGTAGTTCCAGCTACTTGAGAGGCAATCGCTTGAGCCAAGGAGTTTGAGATCATCATAGGCAACATAGCAAGACCCCGTGTCCAAAAAAAGAAAAATAATAAAGAAAGAAGGAAAGAAAGAAAGAAAGAAAGAAAGAAAGAAAGAAAGAAAGAAAGAAAGAAAGAAAGAAATTGATTAATTTTAAAAGAAAGAAAGATACTGAAGACAAAAATTGATTGATTTCAAAAGAAAGAAAGATACTGAAGTTTGTAGTACCAGCTAAATGCAGAGACCATGGCCAGAAAGAGATTGTGTTGTAGGTGGACAAAAAAAGAATGCCCAAGTGAAGCTCACTAAGGAGGAGGAAGAGCAGTTCTAGATGAGTTTGTAAATGAAGATGGGGGCAAGGCCATGTGGGGCATCGTGGCTCATTTTGAAGAATTTTGTCTGAAAAGCAAAAGGAAGCTATCAAAGGACTTAAAGCTAACTGGGTGATAAACTAGATTTTTTTTAAGAAGAAAGATTCTGGAAGCAGGAAGAGGAAACTCTTGTTTTAGGTCAGAGAGGATGGTGTCTAGACCAGACCAGGTGGGTGTGAATGTAGAGGAGTGGTCAGATTCCAGTTCTATTTTGGAGGCTGGGATTTCTGATGAAATTGCAGAGGAAGCACAATTAAAAAAAAAAAAAAAAAAAAAAAAAAAAAAAAAAAGATGAGGGCTAAAACTGAGGGCATTGTAGGAACAGCAAGAATGTCCAGATTCAAAAGACAGTTTGGAAAGAGAATTTATAGGACCTGGTGACTAATATGATACTGAGAATAAATGGAAAAGTAGTGGGTGACACAGATTTCTAACATGGGATCCTGGCAGGAGTGAGGCTATTGTCTTTTCTTGAAATATTGGAAATTTGAAAGGCATGTTCTTAATGTCAGTTATCTCACTAGGCATATTTTGATACCAGTAAGCGCTGAAACCACACAGTGATTTTAGAATCATTCTACAGCTTTTAAATGGGATTTGTCAGAAATGGTCCAAGTTGTTATAGTATTATTTAGTATTTGGATGGTTATTCTTTTTGTCCCTCGGACTCAGGAAATAAAAATCCGTATTTTGCCAGCAGTGGTGACTCACGCTTGTAATCCCAGCACTTTGGAAGGCCAAAGCAGTCAAACCACCTGAGGCCAGGAGTTCGAGACCAGCCCGGCCAACATGGTGAGACCCCTATCTCCACTAAAACAATATGCAAAAATTAGCTGGGCCCAGTGGCATGCTCCTGTAGTCCCAACTACTCTGGAGGCTGAGGCAGGAGAATTGCTTGAACCTGGGAGATGGAGGTTGCAGTGAGCTGAGATCATGCTGTTGCACTTCGGCCCACGTGACAGAGTGAGGACTCCATCTGGGAAAAAAAAAAAAAACAGCTTAAAAAATTTTTTTTCTTCACTCACGTATTCTAGTTTTGTATACTTTCTTAGTAATTCTTATCTAAATCTCTAACTTTGTTTACTCAGTTCTCTGTTTCAGTCTACTTGTCCCAACACATTGCAAGATCTTCCTCTCTGGTTCTTATATTCTCTTTCTTCATTTTCCTCTTTAATGGGGACTGTCTGTAGTAGACAATTTACTTTACTGTTGAATCAACCATTGTTTCGCTATTGTATGCTCATACAGAGGGCTATAATTGTTCATTAAGTTCTTGATGGTGAGTTTTAAGTAAAACATTTTTCTCTGTAACCTTGAAAAGTGTTCTTGGAAAATTGCCTCTGTGTGTAGGTATGCGTGTTTTAATTTGTCTATTTTGATTGTCTGTTATATTTCTTAGACACTGTTTGTAGGGTACACAAAGGCCTGTATTGGTTAGGCATCATTGCTCTTATGCAGTGTGTCCTAAAAAGAAAAGCTAGAGATTTTCAGCTCTAAAATTCTGTTTCTCTCATGTGAACAATTTCCCTTTCTAAAACACTCTTCCACTTCTTTTTCACCAAATTGTAACACTTTGAGAGATAAGTGGACGTTAAAAGTAAAATTTAGGTCTTCTGAAAATCAAACACTTAACTGACTGCAGCATCCAGCTGCTTCATTCAATTAGTTTGTTTATTACATCATTTCTTTGTACACGGATTTATTGTGTACTTGCTCCGTGCCAGACGCTGAGCTACCGTCTGAATACATGACAATATGTTACGTGGTTTCTGCCTTGGGACACTATCCCTATTTTATTCTTAATTCTTTTACCTTTGAGTATTTAGGATTTAGGGTGTAAAATGACTTACTTGGTGTGTCTTTTAAATTATGTTTTCAAGTTTCTCTTTCTGTTATGTGATGATTTGGCATCTGATAATTATGTGACTTTATCATCATGTCAAGTGCTTTTATTAACATAAACACAGGTTATATTTATACTGTAATTCCGTTAGATTATGAATTCTTAAAAAACAAATCCATGCCATTTAACCCTTCATAGTTTGCAGAATGGCCTGTGGTTGTGGATTTGTTATTTGCATACTGATTTTGATTTTATTTTTCTTCATCCTCTATGGCTCTATGGTTGCTATTGTTAACATTTGACTGTAGCATAAATATGTCATACATAATATATAAATATAAAACACATAAAAGTACTACCTTTTCCTAAAACTCCTTTTAGTGTCACTTCGTGCAGCATCAAATAATTCTCTGAGCATGTAACTCATACTACTTTTAGAATCAATGCTCTAAAATTAGAAAAAAGCAATTGGTTTTTATTTAACTTCCATAGAGTCCAATAAGAATAGAGCAGAAATAACTTGATAATAATTTCTTATAAGTATCATTTGTATCTTTAAGAAATACTTTGCTTATAAGTATTGATTTCTTTGAATAGCTTCTGAATTTCTTTTCGCTATGCTGTAGAAACTTCAGTTGAAACATTATTATATTTCACTGGCTTAAATAATATGTTTTTGAATAACATTAATTATTAGGTGAAAGTTACCACTGATTATATAGAGAAAATACTATAATTAATTCAGATGTTTATTATTGTATTAATGTTTATTGACATAATTTGTCTTATTAGTGCCTAAAGAGTAAACAAACTATTTTAAAATTTATTTTGTAATGGAATCATAAAAAACAATTTCTTTTTCAAGTGTTCTTATCCAGGCAGGAGCATATAGTGTTTTAGAGGCTTGCTGAAATATCTCGCAGTGGGTGGAGAAAGAATGATTATTGAATCTATATGGCTAAGAGTTGAGTTTTTAAGTTGAGTGTTAAATCCACAGCTTATAGCGATGATTTAATCAGAAATAATCTGAGTTATGTGTGCTTAGAGGAATAAGGAATAGAACTGGTGGAATTTAACTAGGCCATGAAGATCCACTTGTAATTCTCTCACAGCAACATGTGTTTTGGAGAAATCCTAGATTCACTGAAGCTAGACATGGGTGAGGA
This sequence comes from Rhinopithecus roxellana, assembly GCF_007565055.1. Lineage (NCBI taxonomy): Eukaryota > Metazoa > Chordata > Mammalia > Primates > Cercopithecidae > Rhinopithecus > Rhinopithecus roxellana. The sequence continues at coordinate 119,364,072 of NC_044557.1, forward strand.
AAGATATAATAAGAATGACAGCATTTCAGGTTCTTGAAACTATTTTGGTGCTTGTAAACAGTTTCAAGAAAGACAGCTGCTTTATGCATTGCTGTGTCACTAGTACCTTACATATAGTAGGTGTTTGATGAACACTATTTAAATGAATATAAAAAGAACTTTCAGAAGGCTCGTTTACCGTCAGCCCCTCTTCTTACCCTCTACTATTAGATTAAGATATTTAGAGGATCAAACTACATAAGCACTGTTATATACCATTCTAAACTTCAATTCTAAACTAATGCCAAAATTAAAATATGAAACATAAAACTTATATTTATACTGAAGTTCAAAAAAGAACATTTATCTTTATGTTTCTCATAGCAAAATTCTAGATAAGATAATCAAAGTTTATATTTTAGAGAAGTTGGTGTGTCCATTACAGGTTGTTGTTCTTCTCTTGCTGTCTGTAATTTGGAGTCCTCCGAATTTTGGAAGTAATGCTTGTTTTCAAAGTTGTGTTTCACAGTTTAAAATTAAAAGATTTCTTTTTATTCTAAAATATTTTAAATTTTAATATAAAATTATTTTAATATAAACTTTAAAAGTTTCTTGTATTATTTAAAGCACTATAAAACATTTTAAACTTTATTTATTTATTTATTTATTTATTTATTTATTTATTTATTTAGAGATGGAGCCTCAGGCTCTGTCACTCAGGCTAGAAAGTGCAGTGGTACAATCTTGGCTCACTGCAAGCTCCATCTCCCGGGTTCAAGCAATTTCTTGCCTCAGTCTCCTGAGTAGATGGGATTACAGGCATGTGCCGCCATGCTGAGCTAATTTTTGTATTTTCAGTAGAGACGGGGTTTCACCGGGTGTCACCGGGTTTGGCCACTCTGGTCTTGAACTCTTGACCTCAAATGGTCTGCCCGCCTCAGCCTTCCAAAGTGCTGGGATTACAGGCGTGAGTCACCGTGTCCGGCCCATTTTCAACTTTTCTTTTACATGTTTCAAATGATCTTTTCAAATGACTGGACAAAACCCCAGAAACCAACTATAGCATATAGATAAGTAAGGATGACTTTTTAGTTTGAGAAAAATGAATTGGCCTACAAAAGACAATGAGAAACAATGAAATTATTACATGAGAGATGTATGCATTTATATTGGTTGCCTGCATGCTGTCCTCCATGAAACTTCTTTCAAAAAGAAGGAAATGTAGATGCTAGGAGCAGATGGCATCACTAGATACTTTTAGGAGACGGCTCACGTGGTGTCTTGGCCTTTATGTTATAGTAGGTAAAGAAACTGTAGTGGAGGGAATAAGTTGAGAGAAGGAAAACAAAGAAAAGTAAATCAATACCATATTTTTTCAGAGTTTCAGTGATAAATTTATGGGGATAAATATACAAGTTCAGAAGAAATCAAAACACTTCCAACTGGTTTTCAAATTAGAATTCATCATGAAGCCCAGTTTCTCAGAAGCGCTCCTGAAATGAGAAAAATCTGACAAAATTATTCATTTTATAGTAGAGAATGGATAAACCATGGATCATCTGTGCCTATATCAAATGCTGTACATATTACATTGTCTATATACTATAAGAACACAAAATATGAATTGATATGAGAGTGTTTTGAAAATTGGCTAACTATGTTAATGTATCTCTGAACTCTTAATTATTACTATATTTAACTATTTACCCTATATTATTATATTTGGGCAAAGTAAGTACAAAACAGTAGAACGGACTGTCAGAATTCTAACATTTTATACAGTCTGTCACAACTGCTCTCAGGAAAGCAATGCAGGATTTTGACAATATGACTTAAATTTACTTGCCATTTTCCCCATCAGTGTCACACATGTGAAAGTCAAGGAAGTCCAGGAATGCCAGGGGGGTTATACAATTGTCCACAGCAACTCAAATATATGAAGATTAAAATGATGAAGAAACTAATATGATTTCCATGTGAAAGAGTAAGTGGGATAACAAGTGAAAAATTTAAAAACCCTGAAATATTGAGGATGAGAGTACAAGTTGAGTTTCATTTATCTGAAATGCTTGGACTCAGAAGTCTTTCAAATTATTGATTTTTTTCTTCAAATTCTGGAATATTTGCATATACATAATGAGATATCCTGGAGGTGGGACCAAAGTCTGAACACAAACTTTATTAGTGTTTTACATACAAATCATACACATAGCCTGAAGGTAAAAACTGTATAATATTTTAAAGTAATTTGGTGTGTGATACAAAGTTTGTGTACTTTATACCACCAGAAAGCAACGGTGTCACTATCTCAGGACCCCATGTGGACAATGTGTGTTTATTTGACATCACCATCATTCTTGACTCTAAATTTACATACTACTCATAAGAAATCATTTTCTTGTGCTTATCCACGCAAAATTACTTAACAGTGAAAAATAGGACACACCAATGGTGTGTTTTAATAAAATAGTGAAGACATAATGTGTTTAGGGTAACCAGGCAGCACAGTAACATGACCAGAATACCTGGATCAGCTGTTAAACAGCAGCAACAAACAATGACAGGCTTTCAGTCTCTACCTACGGCACTGTGTTTTGATGAAAAGGTTACCATACACTGGACTTTAACTTTTAGGTGAGAAGACACATAGAAGCAATTAAAGGACCAAAAAGTGGGTCTTCTAACAATGGGGAGGCATTCTGAATAGCTGTGAGTTGTGCACCTGTGTTTCCACCAGGACCCTGCCACATGCGATTAGGTGTGAAATTTTCCATTTGTGGTGTCATGCCAGCACTTGAACATTTTCAAATTTTACACCATTTCAGATTTCTAATGTTTGGATTGGAGATGGTCAACCTGTATACAATATTGGAGAAAAAACTAAAATTATAGATTATTAATAATGATGTTTTATTATATTTAGACCTGCTTATAAGCCTTTACTGTCAATTAAGATGATGTAAAAATCCACTTTAAATTAAAAAGATGTACAAAATTGGTGATTTCTATTATGAAAAGTATCTGTTGTAAAATTGTATGTGATACTTATAATCCTATTTAATCACATACACCTGATAGTTATTTATAATATGTGAAATATATGCCAAACTATACCTTATTATTTCAATGACACATATTAGCCATAATTCAAATGGACAGACATCTCCTCAAGTCTCATAAAAATAAGGGTTTTGCATATAAAGATGCATATGTACACAGGTTAAACATTTTTGCAAAGCACTTTTGCATAGAAACCACTATCTAGCACTTTGTAAATAATATTGCATCATTTTACTTTATATGCATTTCCTTTATTTTTTTGCCTAGCATTTATGAAATGGCACATATTTTAAAGCAAGGAAATAACTATTTGTGTAAACTAAAACTCAAAACATACACTTAATATTTAATATAAATACGAATTTAATATTAATAGAAAAGTAGTAACAAGTTATCATTAAAATTTTTTAAACTAATACCGATGCTTAAATAAGTGTTGTCAAATTTCCTCCATCTGCTTTACATGCTGAAAAGCACGAATTCCCTTGAGAAGCCTGTAACTAATTTACCCAACAAATTTTTTTTATCGATTCACAAACAATTTGTCTTTATATATTTTAAATTTGTCTTTAATAGTTTAAAAGCTTACAAATTTGATGGTGAACACAGAAACATTTATCTTTTTAAAAAGAACACTTTACCTCTTTAATAGCTGGAGCATCACGTTGTTTAGAGATAAAGATAACAATTTTAATTTTTCCATAGAGCAATTTTTATACTAGGTTCACAAGTTCCATGGCATTATATTTTTATAATATTCCAAAGTTGTAACTTAAAATAGTTTTTAACAGAGGAAAAGATAAATCTTTTAGATTTAAAATATAGCATCTAACTGCAAAGTTGGAAATCGCCCCTAAGCTGATTTATGGAAAACATAAGTTTATCTTGAGGTGCAGTCTATTATGCAGGGCTAGGCATAGTGAGAAAAGATGTTCATCAATGGACATTGTATGAGACTTTGTTAGCATTTTAATATTTTGGAACATCGGATGTAAAGTAACTTTAATGGGTTTTTCTAGCAGATTTTTGCTTGTAAACTGTGTACTTGGCTTTAAGATGATTATTTAGGCATTAATGAATGCTTACAAACAGCGAATTCCTTTTCTCCTTTGAAATTACAAAAACACATGGATGTTTAATGAATGTCTAGATTGTAACCCACGTTATTCCACATACAGAAAAGGATATCAGATAGTGATCTCAGATAGTGTTCCACTGTTTTCATATACTGTGGAAAAAATATGTCTTAAACTCAGTAATTTGTAATTATAAATCTCACTTCCAAATGAAAATGTTTTAGTTTTATTTTCAGTTTTTCAGTTTTATAGATAAAATGTGGTCTTTTATTCATAACAACTTATATTTTATATTTTAGAATTCACTAAAATTCAATATAACAAAATTCAATTTAGAAAAATTCAATCTTCTTGAATTCTTTTAATAATCCATTTTAAACAGCTTTTGTAATCCAGGTTAGCTAAACTCATTTGATATATAGTTACTTAGCTCCTATTTTGTTAAAGGCATGCAGAAAAATAATTGCTAACTGGAAATTTTGCTAATCTTTAAAAAATTATATTAGCTAAAAAAAATTCGAAAGTTTCATCACTCATTTCAAAAGAAGAAAACCGCATTAATGGCATCTATGAGTTTTTCACTTATTTTAGAATAAAACACATTTGCGGTTATGACTTAATATTTAAAATGATACTGAAACATATTAGCATTGAAATATTCTCAGAGCAAAGCCTGTGAATAATGTTGTGATTTCAGGTATAAGAAGAATATAGTATGACACAGACCATCTGAGCCCAACCTGTCTTGATTCATCCTTGCCAAAAAAATAGAAAGTCAGGAAAAGACAGAAACTGCTTTTAAAAACCTTTTTAGTCACAATTTACCCTCTCACTAAGCTCATCTTTTAAAATAATAGTTTCTACATCTTGTTTTTGTTTTCATGTCATCTCATCATTTTGTATTGCATAGCTTTGTCTACCTGCTTTTGACAAGGAAACAATTGAGAGGGATCATTAATGAATTCACTCATACACAAATAGTACTAATGATTTGTATTTGAAAAACACTTTGAGTTAGTCACAAAACTTAAATGTCATTATCCTTTAAAAAAGAATGGAGACAAAAGACATGAGATGTTCTAATTGATAATTACAATTACTTTAAACTGTATATGGACAGGAACAGGAAAAAATATAAAACATAAAAGCAGATGCAAGTTTGGTAGAAGCTTGGGTAAAGTTTGTGCTTCATTTATTATATTTATATAATAAAACATCTTACCAACATTAAAACAAACAGGCTGGGCGTGGTGACTCACACCTGTAATTCAACCACTTTGGGAGGCCGAGGTGGATGGATCTTTTGAGGCCAAGAGTTCAAAACCAACCTGCCCAACATGGTGAAACCCTGTCTCTACCAAAAATGCAAAAACTATTCAGGTGTGGTGCATCTGTAATCCCAGCTACTTGGGAGGCTGAGGCAGGAGACTCACTTGAACCCAGGAGGCAGAGGCTGCAGTGAGCTGAGATCGTGCCACTGTACTCCAGCCTGGGTGACAGAGTGAAACTCTGTCTCGAAATAAAAACAACAACAAACAAACAAAACTTCAGTTTTATTATTGTCAAACATTTAAACTCTAACAATTCATAAAGACTTGTCTTTTACGTTTTCCTTATAATTTTAGTATGGTACATTTCATGTACCATAAAATTAATCAATTTTATGTGTGTCGTTCGGTGGCTTTTAGTATAGTCAGAGTTGTGCAACCATCCCCATAATCTAATTTTAGAACACTTTCGTCACCCTAAAAGAAAATTCTATAGGCATTAGGAGTCATTCTCCATTCCCACTCTTCTTTACCATTTTCCCATAACGGTAACTGATCTATTTTCTGTAGATTTGCAATTGAAAAAAATTAGATATTTCACTTATAAAGGGAATCATATATTTTTTGTTGTTGTTGTCGACTTGTCTTTTTTACTTAGCTTAATGCCTTAAAACTTTATCTATGTTGTAACATGTAGCAGTACTTCTTTATTTTTGTTACTAAATAATACGTCATTGTATTAATATACTATACATTGTTTTTCCATTCACCAGTTGAGAAAGCACGGGTTGTCTCTACTTTTTGGCTAAAATGAACAATGCTGCTATGAAAATTCATGCACAAGTTTTCCATAGACATATGCTTCCATTTCTCTTGGGCACTTGGAGTGAAATTGCTGAGTCATATGTAACTCTGTATTTAACATTTTGATGGACTGAAAAACCTTTTTCCAAAGCAGTAGCACCATTTTCTATTCCTACCAACAATGTATGTGGGCTCCAATTTCTCTGCTTTGTAAACACTTGTTATTATCTGTCTTTTTTATTTTATCTTTCTTAGTATGTGGGAAATGGTATTTCATTGTGGTTTTGATTTGCATTGCATGATGACTAATGACTTAGGCATCCTTTCATGTATTTATTGATAATTTGTATACCTTTGTTAGATAAAGTATAAATTCAAATTCTTTGCCTATTTTTAATTGGGTTATTTGTCTTTCCATTGTTGAGTTGGAAACGTTCTTTACACGTTCTGCATGCTAATCCTCTCTCAGATAAATGATTGGCAGATATTTGTTCCCATTTTGTAGGCTGTATTTCACTTTATTATTTTATTTGTCAGACAAATATCTTTAATTTTAATAAAGTCTACCTGAATGTTTAGATATTAGGATCATAGTTTAAATTGGAATGATATTTTCTGATAAATAACCTAAGATTTTAAAGAATTTTCTCTAAGTATTCATAGGAATTTAATTACAAATGTTAGGCCTTTGAAGACACTTCTAAATTGTACCATCATAACTAATATTTTCTTCAGATTAGGAGACTTGTATTCAGAATCTAATAAAAGCCACAAAAATAAATTCCTGAAAAAATGCATGCATAATTGTGCATACAAAATGGTGCCTATGTTATGACACCACCTAATAAGAGTTTTTAGAATGGAAGATGAAACTCTGACTGCATGGAAGCTATTGCTGCCAGATCCCATCTCCTCCAAAGACAATGAAATCGATTTTGAAAAGCTTCTGGATCATTGAATAGATTATATTCTGCTGAATTGTAGAGAAAGTACTTTATGCAGTGAAAATTTAGCTACTTTTGCCATAGGCACCTTGCCTTTTAATTGTACTTCTTGTTTACACTTTCGTTTTGATTCCCTGACACTTCTGCATAATTACATTAATGTCTTTGTTTCATATAGAACTAAACGTCTTGCCATCTCAATGCCAAAAATTTGAGATTCTTCGTCTAGAGAATGTTTGTCAAAATGAGATTGGACCCTGGTAATACTTTATTGCCAGTGCATTTTGCTGTGCCTCTTAGATTTAAAAATATTTTTTTCTTGAAAAGAACAGTATACAAATATCAGGTTAATGGAAATTCACATCACTGGGGACCATCAAGATCAATAAAGAAGGAGAGTGACAAAAGCAAAGGCCTTGGGAATCACAGTTTACCTTGGCAATAATTGCAAAGTGTTGATAGAATGATCATGATGAACTGAAACAATCATTGACATAGAAGTGAAAACTATCAATCAAATGTTAGTGAGTTAGCAAGTTATTTATCGAGTTCCTGTGTTGTCAGTGTTCTCATAGATAATTTTCCTTGATGATAGAATCTTACAGCTTTCTGAAATGTATAGAGAAATCCAAATTCTCAAGCACCATAATAATATAAACCTGCTTGTTATTAGGGCTTTGCATTATAAATATAGATATTTGCAGTTTGAATTTCTCACTTTATTTAATCTTATTCTGGGGCCATACTTGAATGATTAATTGAGAAACAGAGGCAGAAGACTGTAGAATTAATGAAGACAAGAACCTCAAGAAATATATATATAATATATATATACACATATATATATATTTAAAGGCTTTCAAGAATTTTTATTTTATAATCTCTGTAATGTAAGTTTTTAAACTTGAGAAGAAAGACTCAGTGAACTTGAAAACAGGTCCATGTAAAGCATAGAATGTAACAAACTCAACAGAATCTGAATGACCCCTGAAACAATATGGGGTATGCTAGCATAATTGGAGCTCCAGAGGGGAAGGGGAGAAGAAATAGGAAGGAATGTAGGCCTATTTCTTTAAAAAAAATTGCTAATACCAACCCCTATTTCCAAGAAGCACAAAGCATACTAACAGGATAAACATAGAGAAAAATACACCTAAGCACATCATACTCAAACAGCTGGCAACCAAAAATAAGGAGAATATGTTAAATACAGCCGGAAAGAAAACACACATTATATGCTGGGGAAAAGATGATACGAATGAAGGCTGACTTCCCAGAAGAGACCAGAGACAACAGAATATTGTTTAAAATACTGAAAGAAAAAAATCAACCTTTAAATATGTAGCCAATAAAAAAATGAGTGAATGTATTGCAAGCAGACATGTAATATGAAAAATGCTATACTAGGAAAAGTTCTTCAAGTTGGAAGAGAATGGTAGTAAATGGAAACTGAGAATCACCCTCAAAGACTTAAAGACAGAAATACTGACTCATCCCAGCCATCTCATTACTGTATATATAGCCAAAGGAATATAAATCGTTCCATTATAAAGACACATGCACACGTATGTTCACTGAAGCACTACTCACAAGAGCAAAGACATGGAATCCACCTAAAGGCCCATTAAAATACATTGAATAAATAAAATATGGTACATACACTATGGAATACTATGCAGCCATAAAAAAGAATGAGATCATATATTTTGCAGTGACAGTGATGGAGCTGGAGGCCATTATCCTTAGGAAACTTATGGAGAAACAGAAAACCAAAGACTGAATGTTCTCACTTATAAGTGAAAACTAAATGATTAAAACACATGGACACATAGAGGGGAACAATACACACCAGGCCCTATACGGATGGCGGGTGGAAGGAGGGAGCAGATCAGGAAAAATAACTAATGGGTACGAGGCTTAATATTTGGATACTAGGCTTAATATTTGGGTGATGAAATAATCTGTACAATTAACCCCCATGACACAAGTTTACCTATATAACAAACCTACATATGACTTAAAATTTAAAAAAAAATTTAAAAAGGGAAAAATCACATGAAGGAAAGAGTAGCATCAAAAATTAAAACTATGTGAGTAAATATAAAAACCTGTTATTTTCTCTTAAATATATATAGTTCTTAAAATTGAATTAACTGTTACTAGCATAAATATTAACAACACATTGTAAGGGTTATAACAAATGTACAAGTGAAATATATGATAACAATTGACAAAAGATGAAATAAATAGACCTATTCTCTTGTAAGTTTCATATATTACATGTGACTTAATAAAACATTAATACTATGTAGTCTGCCATATGTTGTTAGCATAAAGTCATTAAGAAAACAATGTAACTAAGAAGTATAGCTAAAAACACACAAAAAAGATGTAATAAGCTACTAAAAAGTAAAAGTTAAGAAAAGAATAAGAGAACAAATCAGAAATAGAACAAATTTAAAAACAAGTATCAGGTTAGTAGATTTATATTCAATCACATTAATAGTTATAGTAAATTTGGATGAATGATACACTCAGGCTAAAAACAGATTGTGTCAGACTGGATGAAAGAGCAGCCTCAAATTATATACTGTCTTAAAAAGACTCATGCTAAATGTAAAAGCAAATCTAGACTAAATTTATAAGATGGAAAACAATATGCAATACAAAAATCTCATGGAAATCAGACACGTAAACTACAAGTCTTTATAGTTTTATTTACATGGATTTTTAAAATAAGCAAAATAAATTATTTCAATAGAACAACTGTTGTCTCTGGTAGGAGTTGGGGACTTACTGTAAAGCAACACAGCAAATTTTCTTTAACAACTCAAGGATGTTCTATACATTGATAGAAGTTGTGGCTACATAGATATACACATTTGTCAAAATTCACAGAGGTGCACATTTAGTATCTGTGCTATTATTGCAGATAAATGCACTTCAATTAGTAAAAGTATGAGAGCATAAACAAGGAATTGTATGAAATGAATGCAATAAAAAGAGCAGCAATATTTTCTTAAAATTCACAACAAATTTACATGTCTCTGAAAGCAGGAATATTAATGAAAATATGTGAGGCAATCATCAAAGGACATAAATTAAATTAGGTATGAACCAAGAATCAGAGAGGTGTCTCTTCTACCTTATTTTTTGAAGTAAATATAGGTTACATGAAACCACAAGAAATTCACAATAGAGGAAATCAGTTAGAAAAAAACCTAAAGTGAGAAAAAATATAAATAAATTCAATTATAAATTAACTGAAAATATGTTTCAATTCACATAAAATATCTGAATATTAACTATATCTAGTTGTTCAAAAATGTGAAAGGCATAGCCTATAATAAAAGATCAAAAGTTGATATGGAATATCTCTTAACTCTAAAATTATTTTAAAATAGTGTCTCAGTAAAAAATTGCTGTAATTGGGCAGGTCACAAATTACACATTTCTAAAATAACTAGAAGTTAAAGCTAATGTATTACTGAATACTAATTACTAATATATAGTATTCATATTTCTGGTAAATAATTGTTAGTAAGTTGCTATTCCTTTTTATATTCTTTTAATAAATGAAGTATATAATATATTTCACGAAAGACAATTTAAAAATATCAGCAATGCAAATATCACACAACAAAATTACCGTTTATCGTATCTTTTGAATGTATATTTTTTAGATTTCTAATAGTGAACAAAAATTTAATTGCAAAATAATTGCAATTAAGTTTTTAGAGTTTTTCAAATCTAAAAAATATACTTTTGAAATCTGCTTATATCTCACAGAATTCGACGGATACTTTAAACTTAACCTCTATATTTTTTAGAGAGTGATTACCCCCTTTTTACTCCACATGACTCTGGTGGATAAAATCCCACCCCCTTTGGCCTCAAGGATTGACATATGACTAAACCTATAAATTGAAAATTTCCCTAGGATATTCACTGGCGAATATTTTTAAACTTCCATGGGATATGACCCCAGGGAAGAAAATTCTTGCCTTGATGTTTGCTAAGCCAGCTGACATAAACTTGGAGTTTCTGTGAACATCCCTTGACTGCAGTGGAAAAAATGCCATCTGCTAACACACCAAGCAAAACAGCTGAAAGAAGGGCAAAGGGTAAAAAGAATCTTGATGATGTTTAGTAAGTTCTGAACTCACCCCTATGTTTTCTATTCTATGAATCCTTCATCTCATTTTTTGTTATTGTTTAATTTGGCATATTTGAATTGGGTTCCTATCATTTGCCACTGGAAGAGTCCTGACTGCCACAATATCACTGGAAAGAATCAGGTGACCTGAGTTCAATGTCAGTCTGTCTTTTCCTCCTAGCAGAGCAACAGGGGAGGACAATTCAGTTAAATTTGCTACTTCTATTTTCCTTTCTACTATAGTGGATTAATGTGAGGATTAATATAATGCTTAGCACAGTGCTGGAAAAATAGTAAATACCCAATAAATGTTCATTTATATTATTAACCTTATCATACCAGTATCTTACCATTATTTCAGGCATGATGTAGTATTTTAAAAGTTAATTAGACCATAATTTGAACAAGTGTTGTGCTTCATGATAATAAGTACACATGTTTTAGATGATACATGTTACTGCCTCTTATTTTAAACTTTCCTCACTATTCGTTATATAAATATTCTAGGAACCTTGAAATCTACTACTTTAGACATAAACAGACATCTTCTACCCTCTCGTTGATGATATTTCTGTACATTTATGTACCCACATATATCTGCATATATCCATATCTGTATCAAAACTACAAATATGAATACAGTAACTACTAACATTTAAATTAAAACCCCTACTCTAGTCTGTAGCTTTGGAATTTTATGTTTTAAAAATTAATGTTAAAATACACAGGTTCCATTTTCTTAGATATTTGATATTGTGTAAACATCGTTTTATATTGCATAAATATCAAATTACTATATCTTAAAAATTTGATAAGTATTGTATAAAACAAGGCCACTACTAAAACAAATGTATTGTTGGCAATTTACATGTAATTAGGAAACTACAAGCTCATTGTAAAAGGATATAAAATTATGATCAATAATGACCTAAAAACTTTATCTTTAAAGTTATCATTCTTCTGAAACTACCCGATCTTAATTATTTAAGGCAATAAACTTAATAGTTGACTATTGAAAGTATACACATATAAATAGCCCAATATATGCAATATTTATACCAAAAGAAACATGAGCAATTTCATTTAATTACAATTCTGATTTTTACATTTCCATCTGTTGTCTAATTTGAACTTACTACTTACAGTAATTTATTTTTTAAACAATGATGTACCTTAGCACAGTCTCTTCAGTATAAATTGCAAGACTCAAATTTTGGACATATCTGTGAAATATGAAATCATTCTATGTGCTCTTAGGCACTAATGGTGCCATATTATTTGCGTGAAATGTATTTTCTAAGCATTATGTTAAATATGATACTGTTTTGATATGCAAATGGAAGAAGTGAGAATTCAATATGGAAATTAATGATGAACAAGTGGTATTCTTGTTGGCGTTGTATTCTGAGGCTACGGTAAGGCACACTTTATTTTTGGATATGGAAAAATTGTGTTTCACCAATGTCAGATCAAGACTATTACAGAATAGGGCGTACTAGAAAGCAACCAGGATTAATGTAAAGATCAAATTGGAGGAAATAATATACAATGACTGTTTTCAACATGAGAATAAATGTAGAACATTTTGCCTCATCTTTTGAGAATTCTGAGAGAAATATTTTATGGAAAAAAAGTACTGAAGGATACAGCAGGCACTTCGTTGTCCCCCCAAAAAAGACATAGTTGGATTTTGTAATGGTAAAAGTCTGCCTTCAACGACTAATTTCTGAGCTGTCTTGTTAGTTTTCTTTGTTTACTTGATCATTTGTTTTTAAATAGAAACTAGCATTCAGTGAGTAGCTACTATGTATTAGCTTCTGCATGAGCAGGGATACCAGTATGCCTCACAAATTATTACATCCAATTCACTCAGCTATGGGAATACTTTTATCCCCCCTATTTTGCAGATGGACAAGTTTTGAGAAGTCAAGAAATGTGTCCAAAATCAGATATCTGGTAAAATGGCAGACACATGGCAAATATGAATTACTTCGGTGTCAATTTTTGTGAGTTTTTTTTTTTTTGTTTGAGGCGAGGTCTTCCTCTGTAGCCCAGGCTGGAGTGCAGTAACACAATCACTGCACAGTGCAGTTTCAACCTCCTGGGCTCAAGTGACCCTCCTGCTGCAGCCTCCTGACTAGCTGAGACTGCAGGCACATATCACTATGCCTCGCTAAGTTTTTGATTATTATCATTATATTTTTTTTATAGCAACAGGGTCTCACTATGTTGCCCAAGTTGGTCTCGAACTCCTGGTAATAAGTGATCCTCTTGCCTCAGCCTCCCAAAGTGCTGGTGTGAGCCACTGTGCCAAACCTTCAGTATAAATCTTAACTACAGGAAGCTGTTCCTGCTTATCCAGGAGTGTTTATGTATGTGTGCTTATAAGAAAAGCAATCTTTTAAATTTTTCAGAGAAACAAAAGTTGCAAATTGTTTTAAGGGAGCATCCTTAATTAAATTAAATTTATATAATATATTAAATTGGATAAAATATTATCCTTAATTATCATTTTCAGCTCAGATATGTGCATAAAAATCTGGGGCTGTTGTCTACATCATTAGTTTGGATTATTCCTTTTAGCCTTATATTTTCAAGTATACATGAATTTCATTTTGCATTGTCTTTAATGCATTAAAAATTAATAGTAAATGACTCCTTTATTATTTTTAAAAAGCTCATTCACAGATATGGTTTAACTCTCATTTGATTATCACATTTCTTAATCTAAAATTTTTATTGTGATTATTATTGGGGAGTTTCATAATTCTAAAGAAGCATATTATTGAACTATGCTAATAAATAATACTACTTTGAAAATGATGTCTCATACAATCAATTTGAATTGTAGAACTTTTCCTAGGCCTATAGTAAGTAGTAAGTATTATGTAGTGCTGAATAGTGTAAATTTTGGAATCAGAAAGATTATAACATAGAAATGGGAGTGACCTTCTGTAAATAACTTAACCATTTTTGACTCTTGGTTCTTCCATCTGTGAATGGCACAATACCTTTTGTGAGGTCTAATCAGATAGCATGAGATTGGCAGAACCTTCTTGTTTTTCAACAAATATAATATCTCAGACTTCCTAACTTAGCAATAAAATGTCCAGATTTAACTAGTCACATAGACACATAGTCAATGCCTCCTTTGCAGGCATGCATGGCCACACTACTATGGTCTATGCAATGAAATATCTATAGTTGCAATGTATAAAGTTTCAGGTTTTATCATAATGGAAAGTAGAGTGCCCTCCCCTTCTTTTGTTCCCTTTTCTGCTTGTAGGGAAAGCAGGTCTTGGATCATAAAGTAGAATCCCTGGATTGGGAATAGAAGCAACGAACTAGTAACTTGGAGCCCTGCCTCTATAAAGACACCATATCCACACAGAGTATTATGTAAGTCAAGAAAAATTCTCAAATTTTAATATGTGTACAACTTATCTGAGTATCTTGTGGAAATTCAAAATTTGATTCAAAAGATCTTGATGGGAACTGAATACTGAATTCCCAAGAAGCTCTCAGAAAGTGTTTATGTTGCTGATCCAAGGACTGAACTTTGAGTATTAAAAATGTAAGACATTTACTCACAGACTGTTACACGTGTGTGAGAGAAAAACCTATCTTGCCTAAATCATTTTTATTTTGGTCTTTGTTACAGTGGAGAGCTTGAATACCAACTACTATAATGTGTGAATTTCTTAGTGTAATGCCTTCCAGAAATGAAGCTTCCAATAAATGATTAATATTATCTGTATTAGCACTTTTGAATTATTAGTAATTATTGAAAAAAGCTTCCAATTAAAAAACTTGTGGAATTCTCTATCAAACAACTTAAAAAATCTTTACCAATTAGATAATGTTCTCTTTCTCTGCAGGTGTGCACATTTACACAGAAGCATAAACATATTAAAATAATACATATGTGTATGTATATGTTACATGTTGGTATATTAAATATTATCCTCAAAAGCTAGTACAACCTAATATTTACAAGGTGATCTGTAATCACATTTATTTCTGCCATAAGTAATGTGTGAATCACAATCAGGAATTGAAAAATTCCTCAGAGATCAGATCTGAAGCATACGCATTTTGAATTGCCCATGCATTGAAATCTAACCTCTCTTCCCCATGGAAAACTCAAGGAATTGGTATTCAGTATTATCATATCAGAATTTAAATACATGATTTAGCCATGGCTATAATGCAATTTAGATTGTAAATTATAAGATATCATGTACCCCAATTATACTACATAAATAATGGATAGGAAGAATAAAGGTAGAGAAAATTATTGTACCAGCAATTTTTAAAAATCTGATATTATATAATCAGGGAAAGAGAAGTTCTCTGAGGCCACCTTGTCTACACAGCTAAATGGATTTTGATTTAAAAAAATTTAAGTAAAGTTACTCTCTGTAGGTCCAGAAATGTTCCATAATTATTCAGAAAAATATACATTCTCTAAATGGATAATTAAGATGCTATTATATTTCATTGACTACTGCTAAGCTTGGAGAGATAAAGAGTTTAGACATTATCTAAAAGATAAATACGTACTGAAGTATCTATTTCCAGTGATTAAAAACAGTCATTTAAATTATTTAAACTTAATTTATATTATCAGTGGACACAGGGCTATAAAGCTGAGAAGCAAATCTACATAGTTGTTTAGTGAGACATAATAAGTAAATCCTTATATTTGACAATGCTAAGTAAACTATTTGCCTAAGAGTAAATGATTTTTTTAAGTATTACGTTGGCAACATTAAATAACTAATGAAAATTTATGTTAAGCAACATGGTTATAAATATTATAGTTTTAGTCTAACTCATTTTAATTCTGGTCTTTATTTTCCCTGTCTCTCTTCTTTCCCTCTCCTTTTCACACATCAAGCCACTTTAATCTGACTTTTGCCACACAGATATAGAAAACTCTTCATTCAGAGAACAAAATGTCTTAGTTGACAAATCAAATGATTTTAGTTCCATTTACTTGTCCATATCATACTCTTCTCAAAATCCCCTCCTCCCTGAGTTTCTGCATTTCCACTCTATTTCCCGAACTACTCCAGCAGTTCTCCTCCCTATATTCATCATCCTCTGACTATCCCTTAAATACAGCTGGTTGCCTTTCCTGTCCTCCTCTCTTCTCACCCAAATTCTATGGTTTTAGGCTTGTTTAGTTTATTGACACCTTTGAGAATCCAATGAATTATGACTCTTCTTCCCAGAGGAAATTTTAAAACATCAAATTTTAAGGTAATTTCAGGAGATTCACATATTCCCAAAAGCCAAATATAGGGGATCCCTGATTAAAAGACTCTGCTGTATAAGCTTTTTCATACATTTTTGTGGCTTTCATGACTATATTTTGTTGACAGATTCCATAGCTCTTTTTTAGTTCAGTCCAAAAGCTTCCATAATAGTTCCAGTTTTCAGTTAGACAGCTCCTTTGGAAGATCAGAGTTGTATCTCACATGCAGTATATGCCCATAAGTTAATATATCATAATCCCTCATTAAAACATCTAGTCTCTATCTTGATTGATGGCTCCATACCCAGTAAGAAATATTCTCGTTCTTTGCATGTTCCTCTTCTTAACTCCTTATTATAGAGTCACTCAGTGCATTTTGCTGATTTTTGTTCTCTAAAATATGTTTACTTTTTGTTTCTGGCTGTCATCACCATGACAGCCTCTCAATAGGGTTTTTAAGTTTCCTAAATTATTGCAATAGCACCTCATCTTTTCTGATGGTAGCCTCTCTTCTCAGAGTCACTGGATTTAACGCTTCAACTTGTTTCACCAGCTTTATTGGCTTTCCATTATCTACAGAATAAAAAAAGAAAACAGAAAAGGAAGGAAGGAGGGAAGGAAGGAAGGAAGGAAGGAAGGAAGGAAGGAAGGAAGGAAGGAAGGAGGAGGGAGGAGGAAGGAAGGAGGAAGGGAGAAGAGCGAGGAGGGAGAGAGGAAGGGAGGAGGCAAGGGAGGAAGGAAGGGAGAAGAGAGGGAGGGAGAGAGGAAGGGAGGGAGGAAGGAAGGAAGGGAGGGAGGGAGGGGAGGGAGGGAGGAGGGAAGGAAGGAAGGAAGGAAGGAAGGAAGGAAGGAAGGAATCTTTTGTAACTCTTTTAGCCCTTGCCCTCTTCCCTTAATGGAGGTGGCAGATAAATTATCTCCTTCTTCTGTTGCAGATAAAAATGATCATATGATTCACTATAGACAAAGAAATCACTAAGGATCTTCTGGACAGTAGTTTCCTCCATGATAAAGAGAGAGCGGTATGTATGTAAAGACATCAACTTTTGCTCCTTTACTAATCTTTCTGCTTCAGTCATGATTGTAAGAAAACAGTGTCTTCAACTCCAAGAGCTACCATTTGACCACAGGTGGCTTGGGGTTTATTAAGCCCAAAGATGAAAATCAACACTCTTTCATGTTGGAGGGGAAGGATGGGATGCTCTTGAATTCTTTTTTTTTTTTTTTTTTTTAATGAACTTTTATTTTAAGTTCCGGGGGTACATGTGCAGGATGTGCAGGTTTGTTACGTAAGTAAATGTGTGCCGTGGTGGTTCACTGCATAGATCAACCCATCACCCAGGTCTTAAGCCCCCCATCCATTAGCTGTTCTTCTTGATGCGCTTCCTCCCGCCCCGCCCACCCCCAACAGGCCCCAGTGTGTGTCGTTGCCCCCATGTGTCTTAATGAATCGATAAATCACCAAACTATTATACTTATGGGCTGCTAGTTGAGCAGAGAATCTACTTTTTTTATTAATAGTTTAAATAACTGGTAGTAGTTTTCTTGACTTGTGGCATAAACTGTAGTAAATCATACACATTAATTCTTGCCAACTTACCATTTCTGCAAATAGAACTAAATACCATTTCCAAGCACAGTAAGCATTTTCAAACCTGCATTCTTGTAGTTCAGGTCCCTGCCTAGGTCTTTATCCCATACTTATTTTTCTGAATGACTTTCATCTCTTCCTTTGATATCCTGTAAAATCTCACCTCTTTTAAATCTGTCCCCTCTGTTACTAGACACTTCTGTGTTACCACAGTACATTGAAAACACAAAAGAAATTGGGAAGGAAGGGTCTTAAGAAAATGTGTCTGTTTGCCTATCTTAAGTTTTGTTTCCTCATGGTTGAAGATTTTATTCATGTTTCCCCAGTTTTAACAAGTGCCCACATTTAGAATGCTGGAAGAGCTAGAATACAATTTTTTTTTTTTTCCCTGAAAGCTTGAATTGTTCATTGGGTTTCATTTCAGCTTTCCTCATATAGTTTTTGTTGTTATTTTATACATAAAAAGTGAAAATAATTTCAAAGAAATTTTTAAAAGATTTTCTAAGATAATCCGTTTCAGATCAAATTGTATATGAACCTATCATATCAAAAATGAGTATATTTTCTTTGAAGTAGAGGATCTCTGGCTTTGGCTATATATCAGAATATTGGCCGAACACTGTGTCTTACACCTGTAATCCCAGCACTTTGGGATGCTGAGGTGGGTAGATCATCTGAGGTCTGGAGTTTGAGACCAGCCTGGCCAACATGGTGAAACCCTGTTTCTACTAAAAATACAAAAAATTAGCTGAGCGTGGTGGCGAGTGTCTGTGATCCCAGCTATTCGGGAGGCTGAGGCTGGAGAATCACTTGAACCTGGGAGGCGGAGGTTGCAGTGGGCTAAGGTCGTCCCATTGCACTTCAGCCGGGGCAACAAGAGCAAAACTCCATTAAAAAAAAAAAGAAAGATAGAGGCTGCTGCCTTCTTAAATTTGCTTCCATGAAGCTACAGGACAGGACTAGGTAGCCAAACCTTCTGTCTACTCCCATAGCATACTGTGTTTCTTCTTTCACAAGACTTTACAGTTTATCGCTGCCTTATACTCACCATTCAGTTTTTCTTCTTCACTGAATTTTAAACTCCTTGAGGGCAAGGACTTGGTTTTATTTACTCTTATATCACTCACACTTAGGACAAAGCCTGGTTCATATTTACTAAATTAGAAATGCTTTCTTTTAAATTTACTCTTAAGTTACAATACAAAAATATTGTATCTCTACACGTTTAAAGTTTTTCCTAAGTGTAAAATCAAATGTACCTATATAATAATATTCCATAGTTGTATGCATTGAAGAGCTTTTGGAAAAAAAGAAAGCTATTACTAATGTTCCAGCATTTTGTAACTAATTCCATAATGATGCCTTTTAAAGTGGTCAGAGAGGCATAGGACTGGGTTGACAATGTTGTTATTCACCCAGGGAAGGATAACATAGATAAGACAGAACTTAACCTACCACTGGAGACTACACTCTACCTCTGCAAGACAGTAAGCCCCCGTCAGTTCTATTTTCTCTTTTCAAAGATTGCAAACCTCATCTCCCCAGGGTTTACAATCCCTGACATTCTGTAAATCAGCAGGTATAAATTCTGCTTCTAATTTGTAATTACTGGGTCCACATCTCAACAAGTTAGATTAAGAATTATTGAGATTGCGTTTATTTGATTAGAGGACATGTTTCTCACTAAATATAAAATAGGATGGTTTGAAATATATTGTTGTGTGCCTTGAAGTTGCTTTTTAGGTTACTTTTCTTTTTATCTTTTTGGTCACTGTTCTATGATTCGTTCACTGGCTCTATATTCTACTCAAGCTTATTATAGCACTAATATTAATAATGTTCAATTTTCTGCATATTTTCAAGAATATTTGTTCCTGTTGGAAAAAAACAAAAACAAAACAAGGAGAGCAGGTTGTAGAATGGAAACTGACTGTTGAATCTTGAATTCTTATCCATTTTCTAAGAACAGTCCCTATTATTAATGTATATTATTACTTCAAGTATGTCAGAAAAGGAGACAAACAGTCAGAGGCAGGAATTTCTCCCTAATTCACTCTGCCTAGCCAGCAAAATGTAACGCAAAATTATTCAGGGGAAAAATACAATTTTCTGTCATCTCCGTCATACACTGATAACAAAGCTACAGGCTAATATGTTTTGATATTTTTGTCACTCGTTTATCATGTGACCTTTCATGCTATCATTAATACAGCTGAGGGACAGAGCAGATACACTGAAATAAGGGTGTGGAGAAGTCAGATTGCTTCTCTAACAACCAATGGTCAGTCACAGCAATTTATGCTTTTCTCCAGTATAGCCCTGACTGAAGAAGAGGAATTGTTATTAAAATTTGATATTACTGTCTAGGTTCTGCCACCTAGAATTTGCAACTTTTAGCAATGATGGGAATACTGGAGGGTTAATAAATTTCCCTTTGAATTATGATATTAATACAATACAACGTGCCTGTTCAGCTATTCAGAGCATATATATGAGAAAATGTATCCTAGACATTTGAACATTGACTATTAGTCATACTCTGATTTGGTAAATCCAGAGAGCACATTAAAATATTATTGCTGAAATTGCTCTGCATGTGTTCAGCAAAAACTGTTGATATTTTTAAGGTATAGATAAACCAAAATAATTTGTGGTGCTGGGGATTGTGAAATGGACGCCCCAAAGTTTAATACATCTTGTATTTTCTTTGATGATAGATGATATCTGGTTTAAATTTGCATGCAGCCTAACACCATTTCTGACAATGGTCTGATTTTTATGTTGCCCGTAGAGGCTGGACTGTTAAAATTCCAATATAAAACTAATTTACACTTGACATTAATGAGTTAAGAAATGTTTTATATAGTACATCAGGGCAGGGAAAGAAATTTACAGGGTCATACTAAAATCAAATAATGTCTGAATACCACCATTATGTACAAAAATGAAAAATTCGTCCCCAATCTTAGTTAAGTGCTAATACAAAGCTCGATGTTTTTACTGTTTATATTAAGGCAACAATTTTGCTTTCTTTTTCACCACGTAGAAATATGATAATATGAAGGTAAAGTATTAAAAATTTAAAGTATGCACATCTATAAAGGTTATGAAAAAATATAGGGTTTTGTTATAAAATTGTTAGTATTAGCCTAAGCTCCTTTATTAAACAACAACAAGAAATAATAACAGTATCCCTTTGAAGAATATTTTAAAAATACAAATAAGTCAGAAAACTACCTTTCCATAAGGAAAAAAGAAGAAAAGTTGAGAGTTTTATGAAGAATTGCAAAGTGGGTCCCAGAGAGGCTGTGAACATATATAGTGAATTCTTAAATTTTATTATGATACATCTTATGAGAGTTACAGAGCATTTTTATAATCAAAATCAGCACTTACTAATTGGATAAAACTACTAGCATGATGGTTTTCAAATGTTCATTTTACTTTGGAATTTTGCTTGTCTTATGTGTATCTTAATATTAGTGCAAAATAACACAAACATTATACTTCAAATAAACCTTGTAAATAAAAATAATTTGTGTAAGTATTTTATGGGAATTCTACTTGTATTTTGAACTCACATTATCAGAAATATTTTATTGCATGTTTATTTTGCTGCATAATATGAAATAAGTATGTTTGCATTTGTGAAGATATGTTTATATCATAAACAAATGCAGAGCATTCTGGTAAAACAATGTGTCAGTGTATTCGTATTAATTAATGGGCAATTTCAGGAAAATATTAATTGTATAACTCATGGAATTTGTTTCATAGAATGGCATATAACAAAACCTTATTAACAAATACAAACTCAGTAATATAATTATATTAAAGTTAGAACATTTGATTTTAGAAGATGGCACATAAATGTCTTTTAATATAATGTTCAAGTCTCACTTTGTATTCTTTCATTATACTGTACTCAAGCAAGGATTTGCTAAGATGAACTTTCATATAACTTCTCCATCAGGAAAAATAACTTTGGCATGGGAGAGAAACTCCAATTGAAGGGTCAGAGTTGATTCAGTATATGCCTAGTTCATCCTCTGAATCCCATGAACAGATTACTCACCAAAGGGAGTCTCACAAAATTCCACTTTTTATTTATACCATGAATAGCTGGTTATGAGAAGAAAGTGGAAAATGTTGGGGAAAAGAAAATGAAAAGAAAGGTTTTTTACTCTCAGAAAGCAAATATCCTTCATATGAAGCAAAGACATCCAAAGAAATTTGCATTGGGTCATTCCAGAAGGGAATTCTAAATGACTTAGCTTCTTGAGGATGCAAACTTAAGTATTATATGCTTGCCTAATTGCATTTAAGGGAGTTTCTGGAAATAGAGTGTTAGCACAATTTAAAGGAGTTTATTATTTTGCCTTACATATAAATCTTATCAAATAATGTATTTCACCAATTTTGTGAAAATTTTAAAAAAATTACATATTGCTAAATATACATATATACACTTTTTTTCCTGTTGTTGGGGTTTGAGGATTGATAGTGGGGTGCAAAGCTAAATGGACAAAGATCCTAAGTTAAGCTTCTACACTCAGCTTCAGTGGGATATGTGTTCTGTTTTTATTGTAATTGTAACATTATTATAAAGCTGTAAAATTAAGACTTTTTTTTTTCAAGTCTATAATTGGATGCTTAACAGAAAAAAGTGATTTCAAGTCCGTTATTCCTGTTTGCATGTAAATAAAGCCCGAGTCACAAACAAAGCCAGCAACCTCACATACTTGCCTTCAGTGGTAAAGGATGGAGAGCCTGCCTGCTACCAATCAGCAAGTGGTTGCTATGGTTACAAGGTCAGGAAATATGCCTTTTCCCCAGTTGTCCAAGGCTTGCACATGTCACTTTTGAAACTATGAATTTTATATACAGGTCAGGAGATGCATACCAAAGAAATAAACAGTGAACTGGACCATAATGACAGTGAACGTTCAAATGTCCTTGGATTTTTTACATATCTAGGCAAACACATTTTGTTATTTTGAATGGATTGGGTTTTGTTTGTTTGTTTTAAATATTTTTTGAACAATTTTTTGTCTAATACAATTTTATGTGTTAGCTTGAAATTGTGTTCCTGTATTGTAAGCCTACTTCAATAACATGTTTCAGAAAAGAATTATCTTTTCCTCTTTTAAAAACTATTTTAAATTGCAGCATTGGAATATTATAAAAATATAATGCCGTGGGACTTGTGAACCTAGTATAAAATTGCCCTGTAGAAACATTAAAATTGTTATGTTATCTCTAAACAATGTGATGCTCCAGCTATTAATGAGGTAAAGTGTTCTTTTTAGAAAGATAAATGTTTCTGTGTTCACAGATTTGTAAGCTTTTAAAATATCTAACAAATTATGAAAAATTAATTTTGTTTGTAAATCAATAAAAAAAAAATTGTAGGGTAAATTAGTTACAGACCTTGCAAGGGAATTAGTGTTCTGCAGCATATAAATCAGGTTGAAGAAATTTGATAATATTTAATTAGGCATTGGTATAATTTTTAAAAAGTTAATGACAATTTGTTACTATTCTATTAGTATTAAATTGAGATTTATATTAAATAAATATTAAGTGTATGTTTTGAGTTTTTTATGGGAATAATTATTTCCTTGCTTTAAAATTTGTGCCATTTCATAAATGCTAGGCAAAAAAAATGAAGAAAATGCATACAAAGTAAAATGATGCAATATTATTCACAAAGTGCTAGATAGTTGTTTCTATGCAAAAGTGCTTTGCAAAAATGCTTTATCTGTGTAAATATGCATCTTTATATGCAAAATCCTTTTTTCTAGGAGACTTGAGGGGATTCCTGTCCATTTGAAGTATGACTAATATGTGTCATTAAAATAATAAGGTATAGCATGGCATATATTTCACATGCTATGAATAATTTTCAGGTGTATGTGATTAAATAGGATTATAAGAATCACATACAACTTTACAACAGATACTTTTCATAACAGAAATCACCAATTTTGCACATTTTTTCAATTTAAAGTGGACTTTGCATTGTATTAATTGACAGTAAAAGCTCAAAAATAGCATAAAATATAATGAAAATCATTGGCCTGTTTTTAATTTTTTTTTTTTCTGAATTGCTGCTTTTGTTCAAATAGACATTTTTTTTTTTCCTTCTCTTTATCTCTCTCTCTCTGTTCTCTCTCTCTCTATCTCTTTCTTTTGGGTCAGCAAAGATTAGTCCTTACCTTGATAACAATCCTTCCCATTTTTTAACTGAAAGCAGCATTCAAATGAGAAACTAAGTACATTTCTTTTCAACAGGCAATTTACCCCATGATGAGATATGCTTTCACTTATTTTTCTTTGACATTCTAGCATCTAGCAGCACAGCAGGTATCTGGAGGTTAGGCTTCAAATAAAGGATAACTACATTCTTACATTAATAGATGCCATTGTATGACTATGTCATGTTATTGTAGCATTTAGTTCCTTTAATTGTGCTTTTAAAATTATACATGATAAGCTGATACAAAGCGAGAAAAATATCAAAATCAATTCTGTTATTATTGTTCTACTTGTACACATCTGCTTACATATACAACTCACTGTTCTCCAGGCATACGATTCTTCGAAACAATTAAGAAAATGTTTAGGACCATTTTATTTATACAAGATAAGGCTCAAAGGATTTAAATTTTACTGAATTGACACTTTATGCATTGTATTGGTCTTATGTGGACAGAAAATACTCCAGCAAATATAAAGCATCATACTATATTTCTCAATATTAGGAATTTTGCTGTCTGATATAAAAATATAGATAGATTTGTTCACCAAAAATATCATTTGATAAGGACATAGTTTACACAGCAATGGTAATGCGGCGTTTTTCCCCTTCTCTTTACACAGTTTCTACAGAAGACTGCTTTATGCTATCTTGTGAGCTTTTTCCCCTCTTTTTGGTGACCTTTCTGTATGGCCAAATGAGTCCAGGGTATATGTCTTGTGGCCTGTGTGCAACCTTGCCCATTAGCCAGTCCCCAAACCTTTGATGTGAACCATCAGCCCTACGATTTCTGTGGTTCATTCATTTTTGTGTTTCTCTAACGATCTCTGCCCCGGCTCTGAATCCTGCCTTTATTGTAGGCAGAACTGACAACAGGCAGCCTTGTCTTTCATTTCCTTGATGTACTTTGTACTGTGGTATGGCTTTTGTTAGTATTGATGCAAACATTACCATAAACCACCACCTAGGGACTAGAAACAATTGACTAACTGTTTTCAAATCCAATACACTTAAGTTGATCAGACACAAAGTTTAAGTACAGTTAGCTATAACAGCACCAATTCTGTGTGGTCTCAGTCTCTCTAGACTACAAAATAAAGGTCAGTGGAATGCAGATGCTTATGTCAAGACAGCCTGCGATGAAATTTATTCAAGAGATTGGACCGAGAACTCATTCCTTCACTTCTTCAATATAAGAAATGCCAATTCTATTTCCTGGTCTATTTTAAATGATTTTCTCTTTATCTACTCAAAAGCTCATTCTTAATAAGAAAAATGGTCTGGCATGTGGAAGAAGCAACTCTTTTATGAACAAGTTCAAATTTTGATGAGATGTACATTTCAAACTGGCAAATGTTAAAATTTTTCACTTAGATTCTAAATTGCAAACTCACCATTATTCAGCTTATTATTATAATTAAATGTGCCACAGCATGCAGAAGAATTACAAAGTTAACTATATTGTAGATGCAAAACTGTGCCTGACCCTTATTGTGTAAGGAGCAGAGGCAGGGTCATTTTCTTTTTGAGACTTGTGAGTCAAGGCTTTGTAAAAAGGGCTATTCAGAGTCAGTTTCCCATATGATGCTTCAAAGATATCAGCTCCATCTTTGAAGTTTCTTCCTAAAATAATCAACTGAGAAACTGGGAAATTTAAAACAAAAAGATTAAGAAAATGAAGTAGATTTGAGGCACCTGCTATTTATCTACCTCTTCAACTGTATATTAAATATACAATAATATTTTAATCAAATTCTTTATCTTGTTAAATATCCTAGTGCTTTTAAAATTCCGTATATAAAATATCAACAGGTCTTTTAAAATATATATATTGAAATCTTAATATTTCTTTAAAATTAGATTTTGGTGAAGTGCAAGATTATACCACAAAAAATTTTTGTAAGGTTATAGATTATATAAATTGCTAGTTTGAATACAACTCCCTCATCAAAGTTACACAGCTGTGTCATATGTGAGCTCTATGGTTTTTATTATATAGATATGCATAGTTTCACATCTTTTATCTTATTTAATATCTTTTTAAAAAGCAACAATGGTTTCTGGGCGTGTAAAGGTAGTTATCACACAACTGTTACTAAAAGTAACTTCAAAGTATACAATGGAAAATTAAATTAGATTATAGTACTGTGCCTGCCATTACTTTTCTCTATATCAAATAGTTTTTGTATGCTATATATGCATTACAATTTATATTAGTCTAGTGCAAAAGTTTTAATGGCAACAACCCCAGTTACTTTTGCACCAATTTAATAGTATTCCATATATTTAAAAAACATTTACTAGTTCTGTACATTTAATTTTAGTAAAATACGGTATCTGAGATATTTTTTCTGTACAATTTTTTTTTTACATTACAGAATAAGTGACCTGGAATTACTATTTTATAGAATTGTATTTATTGCATTTACATATAACTAAATTGGTTGAGGCTTACTCCGCCATTCTTCAGTAGACAGCTTCA
Source organism: Rhinopithecus roxellana (assembly GCF_007565055.1). Lineage (NCBI taxonomy): Eukaryota > Metazoa > Chordata > Mammalia > Primates > Cercopithecidae > Rhinopithecus > Rhinopithecus roxellana. The sequence goes on from NC_044557.1 coordinate 119,390,951, forward strand.
CTAAGTTCCATTCATATTGCATAGATACAAGGGAGTCAAAATGATTTAAGTCATGAGTTCATTATGTCATACCCTTCTTGACATCATTTTATTTTTTAACTATCTTCCAATGGACCGTATAAGATGTATAGGGGTTGATGGTTTAGGTGACTAAATTTATGTACAGAATCTCCTGCTGAGTTGCCAAATAATTGTATTCTGAAATAGATTTGGTAGGTTAAGTGCAAGTGTTAACCAACTGAAAATGTTTACTTCAGTCTCATAATGTACACAAATGCTTGAACTAATTATTGCCTGTGATTAATAATCTAATGTGGCAAAGCTATTATTAAAGGCCTCAATAATAAATAACAATATAACTGCTTTACAGTTAAATATTACTGCATAATTCATAATAAAATGTATTGTTTCCATCTGGTGATTATAGTGACAGTGGTAAAAATCTTAACTAATTTCACAAATAGATCAAAGTAAAAATATTTTAGTCCAACTATGCACTCAAACTATCTATTTAATATATAATTTGCAAGTGATCACTTGATTAGACTGATTCACTTACTAAATACTTATAAAATTAGGAGTGCTTCACTCAGGGAGAGAGAGAATCGTCTTTACATTTTTAAAAAATAAGAATAAATATTTGGGGTACTTGAAATAAGCACAAATCTTTTTTTTTTTTTTTTTCCAGAAAAGCTTTTATTAAGGAGTATTTTTTTCTTCCATACAATTTTAAGGCAATTTTATACAACAAAAGACATGACAAAAAATATTTTTTAGTTTTGTTCAATCGTGTGAACTTATGTAACACTAAGAGTACAACCACTTCTGTGACTACTTCCTAAGAAAATAAATGACTGTCTATTTTAAGTAATTCCATGTTTATAAAAGAGAATATTTAGTCACCACAAGTTAGCTATATATTCAATATTTGACACCAACATTTTAGTTTATTGTTAAAATGCTATGATCAAACCCAAAAAATAATGAAAGTACCATTTTTCTATTATGTAGGCTCCATTTCTACATGATTCTTGCTGATTTTTCATATTATAATTTTTCAAAAGTGTGGTGACATTGGTTATATGATATTCAAATAATTTTGGGTGCAGTGTTCTGATTTTTCTTTCAACAAATGCACCGTAGATTATCTCATCAGAATTCTGAGCCACAACCACTGGAGAAAATATTGGAGAAGAGTTAAAAGATGAATGGAAGACAGAAGAAGCACTTAGTTGTGAAGTGGACACATACACTTTCATTCAAACCACCTTGCATCAAGTAACAATCATGGGTCAAGTTCATGACTCTGCAGAGACTGGATGAGCTGGGAGACAGACAAACAGAAACAGGGATGTGATGTTTCATGTTATACGAACAAGTCGGAAGTCAGTGTGTGAGAATTTTTTGTATAGTGATGAAGTGGTTGCTTACTTTGGAACAAAGTCTGTTTTCAGAAATATGAAGCATTACTGATATTTCAAACACACTGAAATGGCTTCAGCTCAACTATGACTTTTTCTTCAGAGATTTGAGATTTTCAACTACTATATTTCCTGCTCAGAAACCAAACTCTAACTGTTCTGAGGACATACCTACCACAATAATTTAGACCTTAATAACAGTGAATAATTTTTAAATAAAAAGTGACTTGCAAACTAGTCAAGCTCAGATTCAAAAATCTGTTAACAGGTTGAATTAGAAAAATTTCAAGTTAAGACTGGGCATGGTGGTTCATGCCTGTAATCCCAGCACTTTGGAAGGCCGACTTGGGCAGATTAGTTTAGGCCAGGAGTTCGAGACCAGCCTGGACAACATGGTGAAACCCTGTCTCTACTAAAAATACAAAAATTAGCCAGGCAAGGTGGTGGTGGCAGGCATCTGTAATCCAAGCTAATTGGGAGGCTGAGGCAGGAGGATCTCTTGAACTTCAGAGGTTGTAGCAAGCTGAGATGTGGCCACAGTACTCTGGCCTGGGTAACAAAGTGAGACCCTGTCTCAAAGGAAAAAAAAAAAGAAAAGTTTCAAGTTAAGAAAGCATGATATTTTCCCATATCATTGACCCTTTAATCATCCTATCTTGCACTCATAATGAAATTGAATTTGGTCTACTCTTCTTTCTCTGATAAATACATAGCAAGACTGACTATACTGATTGATAATATTGAAAACATTTTGTAGACTTTCAATTATAATTTTTGAAAAAATAACTAAAATAAAATCTTTTGGTACAATCCCAGCTCAGACTGGGATAGGAAAATGAATCTACAGATAATTATATTTTACCAATGTAACAAAAATTAAATGTAATTTTCACCTCTTTTAATTCAATCTATTAATCACTTTATGAATGAAAAAAACTCAGAGTGGTGCTGAGCTGTCCATCATACAGTGGCACCAAATACTTATCCTGGGACTTCTGTCCATAGAACATATTCTTAATCACAGAAAATAAAGATATAGAGAAACAGATTTTAAGACATGCATACTGATTCACTTTAAAATTATTAGACTGTAATCTCATGGAAGAATAAACACAGCAATTAGTACAAAGTTTGCAGCTGACAATTTTAAAGACAATCAATAAGTAATCATCGTTATTGCAAATGATTAAGTGATTTTCACACCGTAATCAGAAAAGAATTCTAATCATATTTCTAGACAATAATTGTTTTTAATCTCATTTCCTTGGTAATATGCTGTATCTTTTCATTTGTAATGTTTATCGAGAAGAGGTTTTCAAATGTTTCAGATTAGGCTCAGTGATAACATTTCTCAGGATAGCCTTGGAAAGACGTCTGCATTATAGTATTCCAGAAAATATTTATATTTAATATATGACAGCATTAAAGTTCATCACAGCACTTTGACAGCTGCTCCAGATGCTACCCAATCAAGGGTTTTAAGATTTCAAATAAGAGTTTATTGGCAGTTGTCAAGGTAATTTCTCTTCCAAGAATTTATTTGGGCAATTTCATTACTCCAGTAACTACAGCTAAGGTCTCTTCCTCAGACTGAGTATAATTTCTTTCAAATTTAGTCACAGTGTGTGACACAAACCAAGCAGTGCTTTCACTGACATCTGAAAATCTATGTGCTATCAAAGATGTAGTTTGAGGAGATTTGCACAAGTCAGGATTAAGAGTAGAAAAGAACCACTTACACTGGCAATTTTACATGCACAGTAATTTTTCCTTGTTGGGTCATATTTATATTTTAACTTTTTTATTACTTAGAAATATAATATATCTTTTAATTTTTCTCCTGCTGCTTTTTTTTCTACTACTCTTTAATGGCCATTATAAATCCCTGTAGAAAAACCTTAAAGGATGATATGCATTTGTATGTATAACTATACTTGTGTATATATGTGGCTGAATATTTCAGTGCTTCTAACAAGTATACGGTATTTCATTCCTTGATTAGACATTCTGTAAATAGAGGTCTTGACATTTCTTGATATTTTCCCAGTAGACTGCTCTATTGCAATAAAATATTTTAACTTTTTATTTTATGAAAAAAAATATGTCTCTTCCTGTGTTTATGGAGGAGTAAAACCTAGTGGATGTCCACTGCTGTTTAAAGCCACACTTAGACATACTCACCATAACCCTTATCAACGTTATCATCTTAGGAAATGAAGGATGGCAATAGTGGGCTTCAATTTAAAGGAAGTAACAGTAAGACTGGGAAACCACGATTTGACAAAACCATCTCAATTACTTGGTTGCTATATCTAAAGAGCTGAGCTGAAGTGGAGAGTTGTGCAATTGCTCCAGTAATTAAGTCCCCAAGAGTTCAAAACACATTTTGCCTAGATAATCCAGGTAATTCTAACTCAAGTGCCCAAGTGCCTCCCTTTAAGATTACCCAGTGTACTAGAAATCCAAACTTATGAAAGGGCTAAATCAGAGAATGGTTCTCATGCCACAAAAGGATTTATCCAAGCGACTCTTTCATTGTCAAGGAGGCCAGAGGTCCTGAAAATTCTTTGCTTATTAACTTTGTGAATTACTCATACAAGTTGATCAATCTCCTAGAAACAAACATAGAGTTAATGGGACAACAGTCCTAATTTCTGATGCCCTTGTGGTGCACAGCAGTGTTCAAGGAGTCAAACAGACCTGATTTAGTACCCACAATAGCCATTTAATAGCTATTGAATCTTGGGAAACTTAATCTCTCTTAGCCTTTGTTTACTCATCTGTTAAATCAGTATCATATTGTATACGATATATGATTTTTAAGAGAATAATGTGAGACAATGGAAGTAAAACATTTAACCTATAACCAGAAGAATAGTAAAGTCTCAATCAATGTTAACTGCCCATTGCTGGACTTTAGCTGCTATATGCTTTCCATTTAAGGGCAGCTTAAATTAGAAGTAACTCCTAAATGAAATCAATTGTCACTGAAGGCACTATGCAGTTAAATTTTTCACATCTTATTTTTTTTCCGTGGTAACTCATTTCTGAAAGTGTAATGGACAAATAGAAAACATTTTTATTCATTCATTTGAAAATTATGTAATGAGTATTTACTCTGTGCTAGCAACTGTGTCAGGCAACTAGACAAGTAATGACGAGAAAGACAGTCCCAATTCTTAAGAGTGTGCAATCTTGCAGGGAAGGCAAATATTTTATTTAAAAAATCTATAAACATCAATGTTTCAAAAGTATTAACCATGTAACATAATTGTTTTCTGCAGCTTTCTTGATAATTATGAATGTGTAACCATATGGAAAATTTCTAATTCCTAATTGCAATATTCGTACCTAAATTTTTTAATTGACAACAAAGATATACAGAAAAGCCACAATCTAAATTATTTGTCAACTTAAATGTGATAGCTTTAAAGAGCAAACATTGTTGTCTGGAACAGAAAGCATCTAATCCAATGTGAGGCCATGGTGACTACTTACTGAGATACCACAATTTGTCATATTATAAGGGAGAATGACTCTCCTTTTACATACTTCACTCCTGGGGTGATTACCCACTTCTGTACATAAAAATGATAAAGGAACCAGGATTAAATCATAAGAAAACAAACCATGTATCTCATCAGAGACACCACTGACAAACAAACATTGCAAAAGAAAAAAGGGTTTGGCTTTTTCCCTTTGCTGCTGCGACAAAAAACAATAATTCTGGCCCAGATTGTTCATGTTTCACACCAGGAGGCTAAGGAATCGGTCTGCAGCTGCCTAGATTTCAGAAAATCTAGAAAAGTGACAGATTTTTGTTTTACACCAGACTTTTAGATTTTAAGTCTTGTACCTTGTGACCCTATAGGTTAGGGAATATCTGTATCTATATTTCAATAGATATGTAGTTATAGATATATAGATGTAGATGTAAATACACACACACACACACAAACTTGTGTCATAATACCCTAGAGTTTTTACTTGTGAAAATGTTTGCCCCTGACTGTAACATTCACTAAGTCTATAATTCATTCATTCAGTTTTCTTTAAAACCAGGGGTGGAGTACATAACTAGTTCACTATCTAGTTCAATAACTGGACCAGTAAAATGGATTCTAATTAAACAATCAGTTTAGGTATTAATAATTAGTAAGCAATTAGTTTATCAACTTGTGTTTTTAAAGAAAGACCAAATCTCTCTAGACTTTTACCCCATCCTCCAAAAAGTATTACAATATGGTAGATTTAGCTAGTGTAGACAACTGTCCCATCCAACACACATAAATGTTGAAGAGTGTTTTGTAAGAATATCTGATATTTATGAAGTATTTTCTATATGACAGGTAGGCTTCTGAATACTTTGCATGTGTTAACTCATTTGATGTTGTCAATAACCCTTTGAGGTAGTGTATTAGTGATGGCAAAATAAGCCACAACCCCCAAATCAAAGTGGCTTAACCTGATACTCATTTCTGATTCATGTCGTGATCTATTAAAGTTCAGATGGCTCTTCTCCATATAGCAAAAGGACTCAGGCATCTTCCCTTTTGGGAGATTGCTGTCATCGATATGTGGCTTCAGGTCACTCGGGAATGGGGAAAGAATATGGAAGGTTGTAAATGGAAGATATTTTTATGGGGTATGGATAGAAATTATATCCATCACTTCCACCCACAATTGGTTGGCTAGAGTTCAGTCTTAGCCCAACCTCAAACTGGCTGAGAAATGAATGTGCCAAGTAAGAATAACAAAAAGTACACAGGATGAGCATAGATTTAGTCTTTACTAATATCTGACCCCCTGCTCACCTCATACCAGTTTTCTCTGTTTTCCCTTGAAGGAGCCAAAGTCCCATCCAGTCCTTGCATCCAGCTCAAAGTCTATTATCTTTAGGTGATGTTCATTCTATTTCTGGATGCGGCTCCCAGTTCAGCTACTGTAACTAAAGAGGCAAAATATCTTCTCCAACACCTCTGCACTCTGCCCCCACTCCAACACATATATACCCAGAACACAATAATGTAGCAGGGGTGGGATAACCACAATAATAAATCCCATTGAGGAAAAAACGATGGATATATACACAGTAGACTTGTCTAAAGCAATTTTGAAATCTTGATGGGAGACGTTGTGAAGGGTTTTAACCCCGTCAGTAGGTGAAATTCCTTGATTAGGTTCTGATTCTGCTCTCCTGAAAGATTCCCTTGTTATTTTGCTTCATAGCTTCAGGCTTTGCCCTCTAAGAGGCTATTCAAGGCTATCATGCTTGAGTGAAAAGACCACATTTTATGTGGTCTTTGCTGCAAACTTGATTCTTAATGGAACTTTATTACTTAAATCCTTTTTCAGTTTTAACCCCTACTGATTGGGATCTAGAAGCAGTCCTCTTTCCAAAATGTATATTTCCAGACTCCCTTTTACTACCCCTTTCATTTTTGCTGTCAAACCTGGCAGTTTTCACCAGAGATCATTTTGGTTTTGGAATACTTTGTCAAACATAGACTAACGTAGACAATTACATGCTAAAATTTTGATTTACTCTAGTCACTTTCTCTAAAGCTGTCTTGCATATTATCACAAATAATATTTTCCTAAGCTTTTTGTCACTGCATGTCAGGAGTTAACATTTTTCTGGTCCCCAGTATCAGTTTCCACTCTGAGTGCTATGCCACAGCCTACTATTTTGGATGTTTGTCATGGCAGCACCTGCAACAAACTATCCAACACCAATTAAAAGGTATAAATTTCTCAATTGAAAGTGTAACATCCAAATCTCTGGTTTAACACCATAAAGTATACTTCTTGCTCCTCTCACAATTTAATAACGATCATCAGTTCTCAAAGTAGTGATTCACAGACTAAGGCCTCTTCCTTCTTTTGGTGGTTAAATCTTCAACCACTGGCCTCTAATGAACTTATGGAATGGAGATTTATGTATGTGACATTTCTATGGATCAGATGTGAAGTGGTCCAAATTATTTCCTCTCCTATTTCATTTGCCAGAAATCAGCCACAAAGGCATGAGCAACTCTCTACTTTTCATATCTCAATCTCTAGCATTTTTTTATATCTCTGATCTATTTCCTGATGAAGAAACTTAATCATAGGTGGGTTAAGAAATGTATCCAATTTCATCCTACTTGAAAGCAGCACTAACTCTAAATCCAGGGTATTGAACTCTGGATCCAGATTCTAATTATTCAGAAATATATTTTAAAAGGATGACTCAGAAAGGGAATCACCAGGTGTCAAAAGCAAATAATAATCTCAAAATTCAAACATTTAGAGGTAGCAGCAGAATCACAGATGCCTATCAGATCCAGATTGAGATCTTAGGGACTGGGAACTGGGGTTTCAATGTTCATATGACAAAAAGGCACCAGTGGGGCAACACAAAGTGAAAAAAACTGGAACTTTTATCTTTGCACAGTGGTGGAAGTCTCTTAATGTGAGCACTTCTGCCACAAGAAGACTATAAAAAATCTTGGATGCTGAGCTACTAAAAAAGTAAGGTAAATTTGGTGAGAAAAATTATGATCTGTTGAAAAATTTAAGAAGGCCAAATCTGGGCCACACATGAGTGTTACAGAAAAAAAAAATAAACCTATCTGCAAGTTGCCGAAAGCCCAAGATAGGAAATTAATGTAAGAACTTGTCCTGGGATAGTAAAACCATAGGTATCCCACCACACAGCCACAATGTCAAAACCACAATATAAAAATACTTTCCACAACCCAGGGTACAAGAGACTTCCCCAAAGAAAAAGAAAAACAAAAATATATAAAATAAAATAAAAATTGTCCACTACATAAAATGGATGAATATGGACAGTGAAAACACACACATGCACACAAATAGTATTATTGATAATCCCAGGAACTTGAGATACTGGGACAATAAGAAGAAAATTAAACAATAATAATGAATAAAATTATTAAGACAAAACATTAAATAGGAACTTAAATGATCAAAATATACTATACAAAAACAAACAAACAAAATTAAAACTTTCCTAAAAATTAAAAATATTGTTCAAAATTTACTGAGTTAATAAAAGAGCAAAATAAACTCAATTGAAAAGAAAATGAGCAAGAAGGTAGATTTGTGGAAGTAATCTAGAATGGGATACAGAGATGAAAGATATAAAAAGATAAACTGAATGAAACATATCATACAATGATAAAAGTCTATGATATTTCAAGGGAAAAGCAACATCAATAGAAAGAATGCAAAAGGGAACACAATTGAAAAGGCAATGTCTAGAGAGTCTTCAAAACTAAATAAAAATATACATTCTTTTTTAGAAAAACATGAACTAGCTCTAAAACAAAATTGCATTTAGAGATAAATTACTGAAACCACAGAACTATTAGGCAAAGAAAAATAATCTTAGAAACACCAAGTTTGAAGGGCAAATTATCTTCAAAGAATAGAAAGTACATGAATGGGGAATTTCTCATCACGGATACATAAAATATTAGGTATAAATTTAGGCAAAAAAATAGAAGCCATGTACACTGAAAACTGCAAAACATTGCTAAGACAAATTAAAGAAAACATGGAGAAGTATACCATTCCTGGATCAAACAACTTAATGGTGGTAGAAGGTAATATTTTCCAAGTTGATCTACGATTCAATTAAAATGCAATCAAAAGCAAAGATAGCTTTTTTTTTTTTTCAAAAACAGCCAAATTGATTCCAAAATTCATACTGCTATAATTAAACTCATATAAATTAAACCCATATAAAAAATGGGATCTTTCCCTGTTTGGTATTGCAGAGCCAATACATGAAACCAAAAGTGAGCATCAAGCAGAACAAGCTTTATTCCACGGCCAAACAATGGAGAAGCGGGAGCAAGGCTCACAAACCAACCTCTCCACTAAAAAGGGGTGAGGTGATTAAAATACAGGGTTTCTTTAATAATAGGGACCTTAAAAGTGAGGACATTGAAAGTGAGGGGAGAAATATTCATGTGTATTTTGGAAATGGGCAGTGAACTCACAACCAGAGCGTCACCTTTCTTTTGTCCATTATGGGTTCTTCTGGTCATTTTCATGGCAATTGTCAGCTGTCATGGTGCTGGTGGGAATGTCATTTCCATGGAAATAAGATTATAATAAAATCTGAGATATTTTTGAAGTCATTTGGTTGACTGTCTTGGCTGTAAACAGTCTCAGCTGGTCTGATTATAAAGGGAAATTTTACTGCAGGCATCTTATTTCTTAGATAAGTAGAGTTAGAATGGGGTAGAAATTCAGTTATGTCATGGAGGAATTATAATGGGTGACAATATAGGAATGCAAAGGAGTTATTTTGTTTGTGGTGAAACCCTTTTTGTCCTCAACTGAATCTAACCTTCTAGGACAAGTCTTAGATTTCAGAGGCTTTCTAAGGGTAGTTAGTTAATCTCTGTGATTATCATTTTATTCCCATAGGAAGAACACTGAGACTCCCCTAAAACTTCCAAGAAGCCAACAATTGTCACAAGAGGCTGCTTACTTTATGCGTCTTATTGTCTGGATGCAGTAATATGACGAGTTTCAGTTGCTTGCCTGAGAGTCAGTTTCCAGAGGAAGGAATTCAGGTAAGACAGATGTAAGTTTCAAGTTTTAAGACCAGGGAAGGTCAAATTCTATGTTTATTCAAAAATTTAAATATTGGTTTTGTGGGATAGTTGGGCCAATTTCAGTGCCCCTTTCCACTGATCAGTTCCTTAATCACGAGGAATCTAGTCATCCATCGTCTGGCTCCTTTATGCTGAAGAGGGGCAACATGGGATAATGATGAAAAATGAAAATGTCACACCTATAATTATAAGTACTCGTGAATACCTGCTTGCCATCTGGCTTATTGGAACACCATGATCTGTATACATTTATTTTGGTTTTAGAACAACCTTTTAAGCCATATTGAACTAGGGTGATTAATAACACAGGAAAGCCAAATTTTAAAATACCAGAGAATACGAAGTGGATCTTCCAGGGAATTCAAGAGAGCAATCCTCAGCCTACTAGAAATTATTCCTGATTCATCCCACATGGAAGAAAACCATGGTTGTGAAGAGAACAATAATAATCTGAAAAGTGCATGTTTCTTTTATGATTTCTTATCTAGGATCTTTTGCTAGTCTTTAACTTAAGGTTATATGACAGTTCACAAGACCATGACTATTTCCACTGGAAGGATGACAGCCAAGGATTTACCTGTGTCTGCAGATACCTGTATAAATTGGGTGAACAACTTGAGATTCTTGGGCCAGTAGAAAGTAACATGTTTTTCTTATCACACATCAGGAACCCTGTAAAGATATCTTGTAGACAAGGTAAAAGGCTAGTCTTTCCAAAGAAGCTTTTATCAGTGGTATAGAGTAAATCTAAGTTCCTCATAGCAGTCTGTTCATATGTGAAAATATGTCGTTCAGTTAAAGCCTTTGTAAAATAACTAGTGCCTCCAATTGAGTCCTGTTATAAAAGAAAACAGACTCTTATTGAACTTATGCAAATAACTATATTGCCATAATACTTACAGTTTCCAAATTCTGAAGAAATCAAGTAGAGAGAGAAATATGCTTCAAATTTTGTATACAAGAACGTATACTCTACCCAATTGCTAATGGTTATGAGTAACTCAAAAAGAAAAAAGTGACCAGCTGGTGGCTCATACCTGTAATCTCAGCAGTGTCAGAGGCTGAAGTGCGAAGATTGCTTAAGCTCAGGAGTTTGAGACCAGCCTGGGCAACATGGTAAGACTCTGTCTCTACCAAAAGAAAGAAAAAAAAATTAGCCAGGCATGGTGGCACATGTTTGTAGTCCCAGCTACTTGGGAAGCTGAGGTGGGTGGATGACTTGAGGTTGGGAGTTTGAGGCTGTGGTGAGCCCTGGTTGTGCCACTGTACTCCAGCCTGGAAAGCAGAGTGAGACCATGTCTCAAAAAAAAAAAACAAAAAAAATCAAAAAAAGAAGAAGAAGAAGAAGAAGAAGAAGAAGAAGAAGAAGAAGAAGAAGAAGAAGAAGAAGAAGAAGAAAGAGAAGAGAAGAGAAGAGAAGAGAGAAGAGAAGAGAAGAGAAGAGAAGAGAAAGAAAGAGAGAGAGAGAGACAGAGACAGAGAGAAAGAAAGAGAAAGAAAGAAAGCGAGAGAGGGAAAGAAAGAAAGAAAAGAAAGAAAGAAAGAAAGAAAGAAGAAAGAAGAAAGAAAGAAAGAAAGAAAGAAAGAAAGACAGACAAAGGAAGGAAGGAAGGAAGGAAAGGAGGGAAGGAAGAGAGAGAGAGAGAGAGAGAGAAAGAAAGAAAGAAAGAAAGAAAGAAAGAAAGAAAGAAAGAAAGAAAGAAAGAAAGAAAGAAAAAAGAAAGAGAGAAAGAAAAGAACGGAAGGAAGAAAGAGGGAAAGAGAGAAAGAGAGAAAGAAAGAAAGAAAGAGAAAGGGAAAGAAAGGAAAAGAAAAGAGAAAAGAGAGGAAGGAAGGAAGGAAGGAAGGAAACAAAGGGAGAAAGAAAAATGGTTTCTTGACTCTGAAAAACAAAACAAAAGAAAAAACTTCTATTAGTACAGCTCATACAATTAATCCCTGTTCTGCTCAATATGGGGACTCATGAACACATTAGCTCTCTAATGACAGTCCTAGGATTTTTCTCTCTTGTCAAAATGTCATGATCTCCAAAGTTATTGGAAACCTTCATTCAATAAATGGTTAAAAACACAATAGACAAAGAAATTTGGTTATTTCTGTGGCATACAACAATTTAACTAATCATAATTATTTCTGATAACATATACTAAGACATATCAGAATTTCAGGAATTTTATACAGTTTTGAAACACATATTAATACACACACACACATACATATATATATTCCAAAGAAAGGATATATCATTTCATATTTGACAATGCTTTCCTGTATAATTTAAACATAGTAAATAAGACTAATATGGTCCTCTTAGACTTCCAGGGCCGCTAAAGTTAATTTTAATATAACTTTCTAAAGAATTCCATCTAATTTTAATCAATTTGCTCATCAGATAAAATTTCCATAAATCTTTTATAACCTTTTACAATTTTCAACTAAAAAGTAGATGAATGCTTGATGAATAACAGGGAATTCTTGAATACCCTGTTATTCCAGCGCAGGTGCCCAGATGCATCAGTGTGGTTTTGACATTAATGTTTCATTTATAGAAAAACACTGAAATATTCTTATTCCTAAAAATCAGCTCTTACAATCTCACTTGTCCAACTCTTTTGCAATAGTTTCTGGGCCTAGAAGGATTGGATAGTTTTAATTTCTGACCCTGTTTCTCACAAAGTGATTTATTTTGATTGTAGTCTTCTTCCCATTCAGAAGATGAGGCTTTGACTGGAACCAATGTTCAAGATTTAACAGGAGTTGATTTCTTTTTCAGATCCAGGAGAGAAAGCTCTGACTTAACAGCACAAGGACATTAAAAGCAATAAAAAAATTACACGGACGTAAAAAACCTAATTCTTTTCTATCTCAGTTTTTTGAAGCAATTAAAAAAACAATAGGAATTATCTTGATAAAATGTAAAATATGTTTCTTATACCAGTTACCAAAAAAGCAAAGAAATACCTTCTGCAATGTGATGGTTTCTCTTTATGGCTAGCCTCTTTAGGTTTGCCATAAGTCAAACCTAATGAACAATTTAGACATAAAGTGAAAGTCAAATGATGAACATTTTAGCCTTACCACAAAAAGTCAAGACTATAGAATCAAGTTATAATCAAGGAAAATACAGCTTCCTTAGACCTTCAAGATAGTTTAGTGTCAGACCACAATAGCAGTTAGAATCACAGGAATAAAATTACAGGAGGTGAGAAAAAAATTGAATGACTTGGGCCTTTACAAGGGGAGAAAAAATAAAAGGTCAAAGCAAAAAGACACATTAGAGATGCACTTCTGAAATGTAAATCAGAGAAGTTTTCAGAAAGAGATTATAGAATCAAAATGAAAATATTTTGTAATTTTATTAAGAACAATAAAAATTTTAAGTAAACTTTGTTTTAACATAGGGGAAGAATCTTAGAAAGACTCTTGTAAATAATTCCTCTTAAATTATACCCAAATTAATCACATACAAAATTTCTTTTACAAATTCTTTTTTCACCAACTTTATTATTATGTACACAGGCCATCTACAACATGCTTGGACCTTCTGATTTGGCACATTTTATATGAAGAATTATATGTTAACTAGAATTCTTACTTTTAGTAACTTTAAATTTTAGTGAAAAATCTAAGAAGCAAGAAATCCTGAACTGTCTGTGAGATACTGGCATTTTATAGATGAAAGTACTTCACAAATTTTTAGAAACATGCTTTCTCATATCATAATCTGTTCTTAATTGGAAATGACCAAGACATTCAATGAGCCTCTATTACTGAATTTAAAATAATTTTTGAGATTTTAAATTACACAAAAACTTTACCTACAAGCATTTATACCATTTATATGTACTCAATTTATTCATTTTTATCAGTTTATTTAGATTACTTCTGAAAACTGAGATATTAGAAAAAGCTAGTCACCATTTCAAGTTATTTCCTTGTTAACCATTTTTTCTAGTCTCTACTTATCAGCTATGTATCAGATTTTTACCAATTTATCAGATATTATCAGATATTTACCAAATTTTAACTTAAAGTTAAGCATGTGGGTATACTCATGAAAACTTAGAATATTTCATTAAACCAACATTATTAGTTATATTTATTTTTAAAAGTTACACATATTGGCCAGGAGTGGTGGCTCACACCTGTAATCCCAGCACTTTGGGAGGCCGAGGCGGGTGGATCACAAGGTCAGGAGTTCGAGACCAGCCTGACAACATGGTGAAAACCCATCTCTACTAAAAATAAGAAAATTAGGTGGGTGTGGTGGCTCACACCTGTAATCCCAGATACTCAGGAAGCTGAGGCAGGAGAATTGCTTGAACCCAGGAGGCAGAGTTTGCAATGAGCCAAGATCATGCCATTGCATGCCAGCCTGGGCAACAGAGGAAGATTCTGTCTCAAAAAATTAAATAAATAAATAAAGTACATATATAATGATCTCATTTTGTTCTTAGCTGAATTTACAGTCTTATAAACTTTTGCTGAACCTCGACACTTTAAAATATCTGGGAGAGGTAAATGTAAAGTAATCAGTTAAGCCAGACAAAAACATGCTGACAAATTCTGAAGACATTTCTATTTGTATTTTACCATTAATATTGAAGTCAGCTTGTTCATTAAAGATTTACTTAAGTCAGGTAAACCTGAAAAATGCTTGGACTTATTTAGTTAATGTATGAGTGCTCTTTTATTTATGAACCCATTTGGTACCCTGTAAACACAACACATAACATGGACATGCACACACATACACCAAGATCCAGTAGCTTTCAGCTCAGAATTCCAGCCATGAGATAACAGTTAAACTCACTGGTTTAGAAACATGTTAATATGGCTGACCTTTGCCCTGATTGGTCTTCCAGTTAAGGTTGTGAACTAAAATTTTGAGTAAAGCAGTTTTCATGGCAGTTCAATTTTTAAAAGCTAAAATTTTCCAGACTCCCAAGAACGCTGGAGCCAGATAACACCACAGAAGACCATCATGTTCTTATCGGGCCCAACCCTGCCTAAAAGAGCAACATAAAAGCCTGGATACATGAAATTCCATCCTGATTTTCCTTTCAACTGGAAAATGAATCCAACTGAAAGACAGTGCTACAATTCATAAACCTTTCAAGATCAGACAAAAAAGGGCCCATCCAGAGTAGTGTGGTCATAGACTTTCCCTTACTGCATTGGTCTAAACTATATTCAGATCAACCATGAAAACTGCATGCTAGCAGGCTGCACTCTTGAGACTGAATCCCAACCCCCATGACTACATCGACATACACACAATCATCAAAACATAATGCAACTCTGCAGCAACCAACAAGCCCCAAGAGTATCCAAACTGAAACAGTTGAAGGGCTTCCTCTTTCCATCAGCTAGTCTTGTTCAATCTACAACAGAAATGCCTTCAGGATCTCTCAAATTGAGAGGAGCCAATCCCACTGTCTGAACTCACAAATGATACTCACTTGTCTACACACCCACAAACGATTACTAACAAGCCCCAATAATGTGCAGACTGAAGCATTTAGAGTGCTTCCTTCATCAGATGGGCTTATTCAACCTGCAGATGAAAATTCCTTCAGAATTTCCCAAATTGAAAAGAGTAATTCTGACTGTCTGATATTCACAAAAGACAATCACCTATCCAGAGGTAAGCATCACATTTCAAAGGATGTTCTTCCAAAGCACTCAAGAACACAGTTGCGGCTGGCAGTGGCAGGGCCAAATAGAGAGAGACTCAAATCCACCTCAGGCCAAAAATGGGCTGGCAGCTGCTTCGGAGGGCTTCCAAGATTGCCCTGACCCATGGGGTAGCCAAGCCATGATCAATGCATTCCTGGTCAGGGTACCAAAATCTATGGGCTTGGTCCTGTTGTTTGCCTCACAGACAGCCAATCACTGAGACAATGAGCACTGCCAGAAAAAAAAGGCTTTTAAGTTGGGTGACACCAGTGAGAGAAATGGAAGCCAAATCACAAATCTGTCTTTCCCAACTGACTAAAATTGAAGGTTTATATAGTGGAGGAGGAATATATGTGGAAGAAAACAGAAATTTGGGAAGACAAATGCAGAAATCATGAGATGAGGGGTCTGGCATCTAATTGTCTGGGTGTGGAGTTTCAGTTTCTTGCCTAAGGAAGGAACTCATGTAAGACAAATGTAAATTTCAAGTTTTAAGATCAGGGAGGGTCAGTTTCTATGTTTATTCATAACACCATAAATATTAGTTCTATGGGACAATTGGGCCAGTTTCCGAAGGATCAAGGTTGCAAAACTAAAGGAATGCTCTAAAGCAAGATTTAATAAACTACTGCCGACAAGCAAAATCCCATCTGCCATGTGTTTTTGCATAGTTCATGAGCTAAGAATAGTTTTCATGTTTTTAAATTGTTGGGAAAAATCTAAAGAAGAACACTATGTTGTAACACACAAAATTATATGAAATTTATATCTCAGTCCATAAATAAAGTTTTATTAAAACACAGCTACACAAATTTATTTACATATTATCTAGGGTTGTTTTATGCTGTGATGATAGAGTTGAGTAGTTTCGACAGAGACTGTATGGCCTGCAAAACCTGAAATACATACTATCTGACCATTTTCAAGAATAGATTCCAACTCCTGCTTTCAGGCAAGCTAACTCTGATAGGGAGGCAGAATCATCAGTTTAGACTCAACTCTGTGTGTGTGTGTGCGTGTGTGTGTATGTGCGCGCGCGCGCGTGCGCGCGGGCGTGCACGCTTAAGTGTAAGTAAGTGTAATGGCCGGGCGCGGTGGCTCAAGCCTGTTAATCCCAGCACTTTGGGAGGCCGAGACGGGCGGATCACGAGGTCAGGAGATCGAGACCATCCTGGCTAACACGGTGAAACCCCGTCTCTACTAAAAATACAAAAAAAAAAAAAAAAAAAAAAAAAAAAAAAAAAAAAAAAAAAAAAAAACTAGCCAGGCGAGGTGGCGGGCGCCTGTAGTCCCAGCTACTCGGGAGGCTGAGGCAGGAGAATGGCGTGAACCCGGGAGGCGGAGCTTGCAGTGAGCTGAGATCCGCGGCCACTGCACTCCAGCCTGGGCGAAAGAGCGAGACTCCGTCTCAACAACAACAAAAAAAAGTAAGTGTAATGAGGCTAGCCAGTGAGAATACCTGAGGACACTATAGTTCTTTAGGGATGTTTTAAACATCTCTAAACATTATGCAAAACAGATTAGGGTCTTGGTATTCTAAGATTCTAATGCAAGTTTTTTCATTATCACTGTGGTGTGTTTTTATGTGCCATATACTAAGAAGCCCAGTGATTGCTAAACCTTATTAGGCTAAAAAATTTTTTTGGCATGAAAAAAAGTTGGACATCTGGTTGCCTTTCATAATAATAATTGTTAACATTTAATAAGCAATCACTATGTTAATACCTTCCTCATAAAGACTCTGTGAAGTAATACTACTGTTTTCTTTATTTTACTGATGAAAGCATAGAGAAGTTAGGAATTCAAGCATGTAATTTGTAAATGTCTGAGCCAGGATTCAAACTCAAGCTGTCTAAATGTGTGTCTGCCAATGTTAATGGTCTATTTCTTGTTGTATAGTGATATCGCTGAATGGGATATGCAGATGTGTCTTCCTTACTGACTACATCTAGAGCTAGTTCTCTTTCCTTAAATGTCTGAACATGAGACTGGCCTCCTGGGCCAGACATTTGTCCCAACTCCCCACCCCTAAAGTTTTTTTTAATTCCAGCTTGGTCATGTATGG
The DNA here is from genome assembly GCF_007565055.1 of Rhinopithecus roxellana. NCBI lineage: Eukaryota > Metazoa > Chordata > Mammalia > Primates > Cercopithecidae > Rhinopithecus > Rhinopithecus roxellana. The sequence continues at coordinate 119,408,752 of NC_044557.1, forward strand.
AGAGCAGTGGTTGTCAAGGACTGCACATGAGTGCATACCAACTTTACTCATAATTATTATATACAGATTTTCCACAATGCTCTTGTGAACAGAAGTAAAAATCTCATTAGGTTTACAGCCAAGAATAAGCCAAAAATTTTTAAAGGGCACTTAAAATCTAAATTATTTGCTATTTTTGCTACCTTAAGGAAATAACAACACTGTTTATATTTTGTTGTATTACATGTATTATATAGTCAAAGAAAGAACACTTTGCTTTAGCAATCTAGAGAGAAAATTATGAAAATACAGATAGTATGAGAGAGCTTTGAGAAAGCATAAAATTTGCAAAGTAAGGATTTTGTATTTAAGTGACCCAGAAAGCAAAGTGAGAAGGAAGAGCTCAGCATCTCAGAGGAAACACTAGACTCCACACAAGTTTAGACTTGTAAACATTTTTTTTACAAAAACTGTGCCCTCAGAGGGCACAGTGAATGATGCTGTTTTTCCCTGCCTGAATGTAAAACCTATTGAGAGACAGAGAGAGGGGAGTCAGGGACAGACCATTTTTATGAAGGTGATATTGAAAAATATGCTCTTTGTGTGGGCAGTATTTCCTAACAATGATTCCTAAAATTATATGAATATACACACCCAGTTACAGTCACTACTGAACAGACACAGACCTTCCCAGGTCTCCCTGTAAAATTAACAGCATGGATTAGTGAGGGCAGAACCTCCACTTTTTGGTGGTGAGAGGTGACAACATGCTGGTAGCCCTCACTTGCTCTCAGGGCCTCCTTGACCTCTGCGTCCGTTCAAGCCACGCTTGAGGAACCCTTCACCCTGCCACTGCACTGTGGGAGCCCCTCTCTGGGCTGGCCCAGGCCAGAGTCAGCTCCCTCTGCTTGTTGGGAGATATGGAGGGAGAGGCGTGGGTGGGAACTGGGGCTGTGGGAGGTGCTCACGGGCCAGTGCAAGTTCCCACGAGCACGGGCTCTGCAGGCCCCACACTCAGAGTGGCCGGCCAGCTCTGCTGGCCCAGGGCAGTGAGGGGCTTAGCAGCTGGGCCAGCACCTGCGGAGGGTGCACCCAGTCCCCCGGCACTGCTGGCCCACCCACCCTGTGCTAGAATTCTCAGTAGGCCTCTGCCACCTCCCTGTGGGACAGGGCTTGCGACCTGCAGCCCGCCATGCTGGAGCCCCCCCTCCGTGGTGGGCTCCTGCATGGCAGGAACCTCCCCAATGGTCACAGCTCCCTGCTCTGCCATGCTCGGTCCCCATCTACCGCCTAAGGGCTGAGGAGTGCAGGCCCATGGCTCAGGATTGGCTGGCAGCTCTGCCTGTGGAGAGCTATGTGGAGCCAGCTGGGCTCCTGAGCAGGGTGGGGACTTGGAGAACCTTTATGTCTAGCTAAAGGATTGTAACTGTACCAATCAGCACTCTGTGTCTAGCTCAAGGTTTGTAAACGCACCAATTGGCACCCTGTGTCTAACTCAAGGTTTGTAAATGCACCAATCAGTGCTCTGTGTCTAGTTAATCTGCTGAGGACTTGGGGAACTTTTATGTCTATCTAGAGGATTGTAAATGCACAAATCAGCACTCTGTGTCTAGCTCAGGGATTGTAAACGCACCAATCAGCACCCTGTCAAAACGGACCAATCAGCTCTCTGTAAAATGGACTAATCAGCAGGATGTGGGTGGTGCCAGATAAGGGAATAAAAGCAGGCTGTGGAGCCAGCAGCAGCAACATGCTTGTGACCCGTTTCACACTGTGAAAGCTTTGTTCTTTTGCTCTTTGCAATAAATCTTGCTGCTGCTCACTCTTTGGGTCTGCAATACCTTTATGAAATGTAGCACTCCCCACGAAGGTCTGCATCTTCACTCTTGAGGCCGGGGAGACCATGAACCCCCCAGGAGGAGTGAACAACTCCCGAGGGGAGGAATGAACAACTCCAGACGTGCTGCCTTAGAAGCTGTAATACCAGGAAGGTCTGCAGCTTCACTCCTGAAGCCAGCGAGACCATGAACCCACCAGAAGGAAGAATCTCCAAACACGTCCGAATATCAGAAGGAAGAAACTCCGTACACACCATCTTTAAGAACTACAACACTCACCGTGAGGGTCCACGGCTTCATTCTTGAGGTCAATGAGTCCAAGAACCCACCAATTCCGGATACAGTGGTCTCTTGGCTATCTGAGGGAACCCTGCAGGGAGAAATGTTGCAGGGAGCGGGAAGGATTTTCTTTCCCTAATTCATGAATTACCTAACTCATTTCACCTTCTGTGTGAGAGACATAATTGGTGGGACAAGATGCTAAGAATTAAAAAGAATCTCTGACAATGAGCAAATAAAGAGTCGATAGTCCCCTTCCTCCCCTATTTTCAACAGTGCTTATTGGAATATAGAGTTCTTAAAGAAAAGAAAAAAGAAAAAAAAAAAAGACTGCTGCTATGTGTCTTTTGGGGGTTGTAGTTGAGTTAGATATTTGAAATAATGAAAAGAAATTCACTATCATAAAGTAAAAGAAAATAAAAATGAGGAAAAATATATATGTTCCAAAAGCTCCAAAGAAAGTCTGTTCTTCATATAAAAGAAAAAGAGATGATTGGTGGCTTCAGGCTTTGTTATAACAGGGCACATCTCTGTGGTCTTACTCCATCAAGGACAAGAGTTATGTCTGTCTTTGATACACCGTTTGCACGTAGTAGGAAACTGAAGAATACTCACTGGATTAATGAGTGTATACTAGAACTGTGGATATACTGTTCTAAGGCTTTGAATCAGCAAAAATCATAATACATGTCAAATTAACTAAAATGTAATTGTGCTCAGTGGAATGAAAAGACACCTAGACTTATATTTCTATTACTTTTATTTACTAAGTATTCTTAAGGTCCTTTCCACATTCAAGGTTCCACATTAGGCATTGAAAGGGATATCATTATGACCAAGACATAGTGCTCTGTTCCTCACTAAGAGACTGAGTTATAGGGATTTAAGAAAAGAATACAAGGATCAACTACTTATAAGGAGGAAATGACCGAGAAAATTATACAAAAGAAGACAGAGATTCAAAACTAGTAAAAAAAAAGAAGACGGCATCTACTTACATTTTATTTTATCTATCTTTTCACATGGGGTTAGAATAAAAATGGGTAAAAATATCTTTTTTCAAAAAGAGTCATTTTTGCTATTTGTAAAATTGTCTATCAAAATGAATTAAAGTAGTTCAAAAAGGTCTAATTTAAGAGCAAATACCACAGTGTTATAGCGAATAGAACGCAACTCATATACATTCTTCAAAGTATGAATAAATCATGCTGCTTAACTATATCTGTACTCCTATTTTCGAGTGTGTGTTGTCAAACAAAATTTCCTTCAAAAGCATTACTCAGTTAAGAGTATATTATCGAGGCACAGCGGACACCAGGACTCCAAGATGGCATCAGTCGTACCAATGAAGGACAAGACACTTCTAGAGGTCAAACTGGGGGAGTTGCCAAGCTGGATCTTGATGCAGGACTTCAGCCCTAGTGGCGTTCTCGCAGCATTTCAAAGAGGTTACTACCAGTACTACAACAAGTACATTAACGTGAGGAAGGGGAGCATCTCGGGGATTACCATGGTGCTGGCATGCTACGTGCTCTTCAACTACTGCTTTTCCTACAAGCATCTCAAGCATGAGCGGCTCCACAAATACTACTGAAGAGGACATGCTCTGCACCACCCCCTGACCCCGTGACCTTGGCCTGAGCCCGTCCGTGAGGAACACAATCTCGATCGTTGCTGAATCCTTTCATGTCCTAATGGGAATTAACCTCCAAATAAAAGATGACTGGTAAAAAAAAAAAAAGAGTATATTATCTTTTATCAGTGATCTAATACTAGATAGACAACTACCATTAAAATAACTTCTGTACAGTCATTTGACTTAAGAAAATAAGTCCTCAGATTCACATGAATATTGTGAATATCGACCATTATTGATAACTCTGATAGTCATGAATGTTCTAAATAATACCAAATCTAAAGGATATTTTTATAGTATTCATGTTCTTGTGTCTCAACAGCATTTAACATTGTAGGCTGTTCCTGTCTTACTGAAAAACTGTTTTTCCTTGATATTTTGACAACATTCTCTCTTGTGCCTCTTTCTACCAGACTACTCATGGTGCCTTCATTGCCTTCTTATCTCCTTCCACCTTGTCTTTCCCCCTTAGTGTTTTTCAACTTTTAGTGTTTTTCAACTTTAGTCCTAGGCCTGTTCTATTATCACCAATGGGTTCTCTCCCTAGAAAAACTTACCTATACTCATGACTTCAGTGACCCTCTGGACCTTTGATATCTCTCCTGAGTTCATATGTAGTCACCTCTTGATATCCATGGGTATTTGGTTTCAAGATCCCTGTGGATACAAAAATCCAAGGATGTTCAACTATCTCATATAAAATGGTGCACTATTTGCAAATAGCCTACTCATATACTTTAAATTATCTGTAGATTTCTTATAACAGCCATTCTGACCTGTTTGGCACCAAGGACTGGTTTTGTGGAAGACAGTTTTTCCACAGACGGAAATGGGGGGGGGGGGGGTGGTTTTAGGATGATTCAAGTGCATTACATTTATTGTGCACTTTATTTCTATTATTATTACATTGTAATATATAATTACATAATCATATATTCATATAACTCACCATAATCTGGTATCAGTGGGAGCCCTGAGCTTGTTTTCCTGCAACTAGATGGTCCCATCTGTGGGTGACGGGAGACAGTGACAGATCATTAGGCATTAGATTCTAAGAAGGAGTGTGCAACCTAGATCCCTCACATTAGCAATTCACAATAGGGTTTGCACTGCTATGAGAATCTAGTGCCGCTGTTGCTCTGAAGGGAGGCGGAGTTCAGGCAGTAATCTGAGTGGTGGAGAGAAGCTGTAAATAACAGATGATGCTGCACTCACTAGCCTGCTGCTCACCTCCTGCTGTGCATCCTGGTACAGTCTGTGGCCTGGGGTTGGGGCTTCTTGTCTTATGATATCAAATACAATGCCACAATGCCTACACATCAATTCACTCACATGGATTCAACATAGTAATTGGTGGTCAAGAATTCAAGTTTCGCTTTTGGTAAGTATGTGGAATGCTTTTGCCCCCGGTACTACATTTTTGATCCACAGTGGTTGAATCCATGAATACAAAACTCATGGATGCAGACAACCAACTGTATATATAATCACCTGCATAATTGAAATATCATTTGTAAATTCTAAACTCATCTGAAACCCAACATGTCAAAATTAAATGCATAGTATTCTACTAACCTGTTTTTCTTCTAGTTGTTTCTGTCTCAGTGAATGGACCGTCCATCCACATGGGTTCACAAATAAAAAACCTAGAAGTCATACATACTAGTTCCTCTGCATTATCTGTGATATAAAATCAATAAAAAGGCCTTGTTCTCCCCCAAAGAGCACAAAATTAAAAGTAGCTATTTTAAAAGTTAACAAAAATAAGGATAAAACATAGGATATTACTGGAGAAATGACTGTATACTGAAAGTTGGTGAGAATAACATACAAGTTTTTCCTGCATTATTATTCAATTATTTTATACCCATTTGTAACAAAGGATACACAGAATCAAACATATATGTGTGGCTCTCTGAAAGAGAAATATCTCCCCAATTGCATTTAGGGTTTCTCTGAAAAAGTGGCATAGTACTTACCAGGATGTGCCTTTAAAAACAGACATTGTTTCTCTCAATGCCAATGGACAGGTCTGCTTTGAATCATCACTTATTATCAAAAATGCATTTGGACATTAGTGTTTAGAATGCTCTTCTAACTTAAGCCTGTTCCCCAAATGGGGTGGGTGTACTAGCTCTGGGAACAAATTAAAAGGTTTTAGCTTGTTTGTGTTCTTTTCCAGAGAACAGGCTTCCGAAAAAGATACATTTTCAATTCTTTGTAAACTACGAGATAATGCACCTGGAGTAACTATTCTTGTACTTTTAGAATTAGCTGGGCAAGCCTTGTTAGTGCCTTAAGAGATTTTTAATTATATAGTTTATTGCAGTAATTGCTTTATTTTATAGAGCACTTACTTCCTATAAGTGCACTTTGTGTATGTGGCAACTGTTGTTCCTTTAATTATAAGGTTAAGTATCATATAATTACAGGGTAAATACACAGTTATTTCTGCCTTGTGTGCCAAAGTGTTTAGGTAACTTAGTATTTGTACAAAGGAACCAAATGGTGTGTAGGAATCTACCCTTTGATTCCCATATAAAATAAACTTCAGCACAAAATTCTGCCATGTGGTGTATTATTTTTCCTTTTGAATCACTCCCAAGTGCCAGACCAACGTACACTTTTATGAAATAAGTTACATTACGATGGGAACTGACATCATTGGCTTTTTAAAATACATAGTTCAGGAAAACTTACTTCCATAATTATCAAGAAAAACATTTATTATGGTGGATTTTATTCAGTGTTACCCAATTTCAAGTTTTATATTTTGTCGTTGCTGTCAACTCTTAGCTTAAATCTAACACATTTATATGAAAAGCAGAATAAAACAAAGCCATAATTTAGAGTATATTCAAATACTAGTAAGTTCCCAGATGAAAATAATAAAATTGCAAACAATATTCACATTTCTTTCAGCTTCTGTAACTATTACCATAATTATTCAATATTTTTTGTGATTTGTATATGTAGAAAAAATTTTAACTTTGCATTAACTTCTGTAATTATTCTAGAATTTAAAAGTTCTTTAAAAGTGATATGTTTTATACTTTAATATTTTCTCATTAATCACTCCTAATAACAAAATAGATGCAATACATTAATCAATTCATTCTATAGACAATTATTTGGTGCTTATTATATTCTAGGCACAGAATATACTGTATTCAATGTGCTCAAAATGAGCACATTATTTAGTACAAAAAGTAAACAGATAAACCAATAATTCTAACTAATGTTAAAAGTTCCCCAGTATTGCTATACAGAAGGTAGAAATGTTGCGCAGGTGAAAGAGTCGTCAACTATAAAGAGGGCAGATGAAGGAAGGCACAGGATGGAAAATAATTAGATCTTCAAAGGTGAAAATATGTCCTCCACACAGGCAAGATAGATTTCCAAAGGTAATGTGTACTTGCCCACATTTCAGAAATCACCACAGTGACCACTATCTGTTTAAGCTAAATAGAAAAAAATAATAATTCCATTTTGTAGCAGGTCAAATAGTCACATAATTTTATTAAGCCAAAGATTCTAATAGTTTAGAGCCTGATAGTTGATTATTCATAAATGATAAGAATATTAAATGGCAAAGAGAACTGAAAGTAAGATGTTCTGTTGATCAAAGACTATGATCCTAATAGAAGTGAAATGAATTGTTCAGTGATCTTGCCATAGAACAGGGACCACAAAGGGCTAACCATAGCACATTACTCTTCAGCATGTATATGAATTCACTGCTTCTAAATAAAAGAGAAGAGCCACCTCTATGGCTAAGCTAGGACACACACTGCAACAGTCTAGGTTCACTGATGATTTGATGTCGAGGAAAGAGTTGCACCGTATTATGAAAGCATTATAATAACTGTTCTACAGTTTAATGCATTGCCTAATATTTATTTTTTTATTCTTTTGCTTCTCAGACTAATTGCTACCTTTTCAGGTTCATACTAAATTTGAGACACTGAGGCCAACTTGTAATTCATTCAGAAATCTGGCCTCTTGGACTACTCCTCGATAGTCGTTATTGTTACTCTTTTTAAGTCATTCTCTGAAGAACAAGATCCTCCAGTGTAGATTAGTATAGGAGTAAATCTATTGAAACGAGATGGTCAGAAGAAATACTTTAAGGACTTTTTGAATCACATCCCAACATATGGTATGTAGGAAGGGTTACCAGAAAACAAATGTTGTGGGATGCTCATTCTGATGCTAAGCATTTATATCAAGAGAAAAGATGGCAAGTGAAAGCTACTGTACAAAAGATCATGTGAGTATACACTAGAGGGACTTTGTCTTTGCCCAACATTGAGAAAACATTTTTGAATCATATTTTCCCAGAAAATATTATTTCAGGTACAACTAAGCATATCTTCTAGCATAAAAACTGTAAGTTATGAAATCGTCTCATGTCTTAATATTGTAAACATCAATTACTTCTAAAAACAATTATACTTTTATTTAAATTACCACAAGGAGCACTTTTTCTTATACAGACCACAAAATCATAGTGTAAAATGAGTTGAGAAATGGTTAAGAATAAAAAATTAACTTGTCAATAAAAGAAAAAGACATATGAGCTTGTACTTACCAACATTTCAAAACTAAGCAAGATACATTTATGCATATATCAGCTTAAGATTCATTTCATGTTCGGTTTACTGGGGAAATGAAATATTACGAAAGGAAGAAAAAGACAGATAACTCAGTAATTTCTTCAGTAAACATGTTAATTGGAAAGCAGCGTGTTTTTTTTTTTTTTCGTGACTTTCTGTGTAATAGGACTCTGTGTTAAAACTAAGGTAGAGTCTCTGCAGATTTGATTTATCAAACGGTAACTTCTGTACTTTTATTCAAAAATTTATTTTAAATAAAGATTATTTTCTATGAAATCTCTTAAACAATTGTGTAAGATGTAGGTTATGACTTGGATCTGACAAGTTTACCTTAGTAAAACTACTACACATTCTCTAAAATTTCTTTTAATTTTAAAACTTTGTTTATAATCTTCAGTCTCGTAAGAAAGCATTAAAAAATACAGACCATAAATACAACATACATAAGGAACTAGCACATAGTATTATGAGTCTATTTCTTAGTAGCATTTTCTTCATTCTGTTTCAAATAAAAACTACCTTTTATGTCATTTGAATAATATTTTAATAACCAATGCTAAAATATATACACATACACTTGCACACACACTATTAGAAAACACCTTGTTCAAAAATAAACTGGTTAAGGATGGTTCACAAATCTTTATGCTTTCTGTTTGTCTAAGTGACTACTATAGATGGCATAATCACAATAGCCTGCATTTTATCACTGACCAGGAATTATATTTGGCTATAACCTCGCCTTTAAACAGATATAAAATAATGTCCATTGTATTTTTCTAACTGTCAATTGTATATTCCCACAATGTTCCTGGTTTCCAACTGTGCTAGTGACAACAATATTTAATTTTAAGAACAATGGTTAACCACATGTTTTGCATGATGAAATCTAAGCATCTGATACAATGTTTTCCCAATATGTTTACACATATGAATTCTATGTCCTTAAACACTGTGTTTGGTTACTGACATAAAGGAGTTTGAAGATCAGAGATTTTGGGAGGGGGGCGGAACTGTCAACACTCTCTAGATGTGTTTCTTATGTTTTCAGTGTTACCAACATTAGCTCCTCATAATAACATCGATGTGAAGAATAGTCCTGAAATATATACCCTAGTCATGTATTTATTTTTCATATTCACATTATTCCATAACAAATCTCATGATAACTTATTTTCATAGTACATAAACAAGAAGTTTTTTTCTTGGAAAATTAAATTAAAAACACAAACACTTGGAATTGGGCAAACATAAAAGTTACAGGTTTTTTTTCCTCCTAAAGCAAAGTAACTCAGGACAGGACAGCACAAAGGTTTCATTTTGCTTCTCCCAAATGTTTAAATCCTAATTATGACATGGAGGAGGCCATATTAAGAGCTTGCTTGCCTTGAAAACCTTTATTTAATTTGGTAACCTCTTCTTTAACACAAAACTTGTATAACCAGCCCAGGACCATTTGTATAACTATACCAGTCAAGAAAATACAGCAAACAGATGGGGCTGAAGCAACCCAGAGGAACATCAATCAACCTAACACATGTCATGTTGATGATAAATACTGAACTCTGGAAATCTTTAGTCCACAAACCCAGAGGGCTTCCTGTATTTTATTTGGTCATTGTGGTTGCACTGGCATTTTCATCTGAATTACCTAGGCAAACATGAACTTAGCCTCAATAATTTTGTATGAAGCTCACAACAGGAAAATATCCTCATTTCATAGATACATTCCCATAGGTACTTACATATTCCTTAAAGCATTTGCAAACTTTCCTACTGTGACAACTCAACTGGATGCATGCATTTCTCTACTTTATGGCAGTAAATGTAGAAAAGAGATTATACAAGCAGCGCCCAATATAAATAGTTTCTTTCTCCCCCTATTCCTTGTGTAGACATAATTCTTGTTCTCAGTACTCTCCCAAACAACAAATGGAATTTTTCTGAAACACCAGGACTTCTTGTGTAGTAAACTTGGTGAGAAACTTCAGCAGCTTTAGAATACATGAAGCTACATTTGCTGTGCAGGAAATTCCTCTTTTAAATATTTGCTAAACTCTTAGTAGAGCTATTTGGCACAGGGTGGTAATGGCCATATAAGTAAAAAATGGTCTCTGACATCAAATAACTCACTCTAGTGGATGACATAGAAACTAATGTATCACCAGCACCTATGACAATGGCTGCCTTATTGTCTCCTTTCATTATGTATTTAGAATAAGTTAACACATAGTTTGACAAGGTTAAGATACAAATACATATGTGGCAAAGGCACAGAGATGTGAAAGAGTAACCCTATTTCAGTGATGATGTAAGTTAGGCAGGAGATGTGGAATACCTTGCACATGGTATATAGTTATTAAGTGTCAAAACTAATATATGTAATGTCTGTTTCTAGAACTTCATATTTTTGTAACTTTATTATGCTGTATAGTCTAGTCAAAGGGGGATAAGGGTCTATAGGCAGGACTTAATACAGCAGAATTGTCCAGATCAATGTCCTTGGGTCTGCTAGCCCCCTGTGGTTGCTATCTTGTGAGGTTTACTTGTTTAATTATTGAGCAGACTTGACTCAGGCCTGTGCGTCCGTGTCTTCTTATTGCATCTGTGGTGTGGTATTTGCAACATACCTCTTTACAATAGTGGGTGTCATAGGCCTAATGGTTTTGTCCTCTCAAAAATTTATGTGTTGGAAACTTGATCCCCAAAGCAACGGTATTAGGAGTCAGGCTTTAGGGAGGCCTGGAGAGCTCATAAATGAGTTAATGCTGTTATCCCATGGGCTTGTGGGACTGGATTGACTCTCCTTTTTCAATTCTGCCATGTGAGGACACATTTGTCCTTTCTTGTCCTTTCACCTTCCCCCCATGTGAGAAGGCAGAAAGAAGGCTCACATGAGTTGCCAGCACTTTTATCTTGGACTTTCCAGCCTCCAGAACTGTGACAGAATAATTTTTTCTTCTTTGTAGATTGCCCTTTCTCAGGTATTTTGTTTAGCAGCACAAATGGACTAAACAGTGAGACAAGACTCTTCTCATCTTTTGCATATTTTGAACACCCATACACCTGGATAAGTTCTTTGTGGGGGAAAAAGAGGACAAGAAGGAAGAAAAGAGTGAATCTCAAGAAACATTGTTGGCTCGGTGATCTGCTTTTTACTGAGATTTCCTGGTCTATATTCAATCCCTGAAAACAGTAATTATGTAATTGTTTAGGTGGGTGTTTCGTTAGCTTTCATTGTCATAATATTTAACTGTAGCCCAGTGAATTGTGTGTTTGAAATATGTTTTAAATGAATACAAACTGCAACAAAAAACACAAAAGAAGAGTTTCAATACACTTTTTATTTTGGAATACTTTTACATTCTGTTGCAAATACAGAAATGAGTTTCCATAAACACTTCATCCAGCTTTCTAATGTTAACATTATGTGTGACCATGGTATGCTTATCCAAACAAAGAAACTAATTTTGTTCAGGACTTTAAACACTTTACTTAAAGTCATAAAAGTTGCATGGATAACTGAGAATACGTTTTGTATCCTTGTTCAGAAGACTTAATATTATAATTATGCCTTTTTTTCATAATTAACTCACAAGTTTAATATAATCTTTATAAAATGCCAGTAAAATATTCTCTACACTTGATGGATTTTTTTTTTTGTATTTTAGAACAGTAAAATAATAAGAAAGTTTATCCTCATAAGTATTCAAATGTTACTTATTTAAGATAACTTGGTGTTGCTGTAATAGTGTAGAGGCAAAATAAATGCATCAGGAAAGAAACTTCAGAAATAGATATCAGTAAATACAAAAATATAAGTTTTGCTATTCAAATCTGTGGAAAAGAACAAACTATTTTATAACATTTTTGATAAAAATGACCAAAATATTATTTTGATTTTGAAAACCATAAATCGAAAAAATTTCTAAAATAGTAAAATTGTCAAACAGAATGTGAGTACTAAAATAGGCATACTTATAAAATTTTGTGGTGAGAAAAGATGTTAAAATGTTACAACAAAGGAAGAAATCATGCATTTAAATACTAATTTGATTACATATATTTTAATATATTTCCATATGAAACAAAGAAAAATTATATTCTGAACATATTAAAATTTAATATTAAAAAATTATAAATTCCAAATAGATTAAAAAATCCAGACATAAAGTTAATATCATTAAACTTATGATCAAGACAAAGAAATGAGCTATGCAGAAGATATAAAATAGCTAATAACATATTAATAAACATAATGATTCAGAAAGACATTCAGTTTTCAAGAAGATATCATGTATTGTTCAGCAATTACAAATGAGTACACCCTGTGTTGTCTTGGAACAAGGAGATTGACTTGGAACAAGTCAATTCATTAGAATTCATAAAACCATTCTCTGAATTAATAGATAGATGATAGATAGATAGATAGATAGATAGTTACACATACATATATAAAACCTTGAAAATTCTGCAATTCCCTTTTTAATAACCTATTCCAAAAAAACAACAAAACTGAAATATCAGAGTGAATATTTAAACAAATATAGTTATTGTTGAATCACTTAATAAATAAATAAAGTGTTATCTAAAGTTCCTTCAGTAGAGAGTGATTGAGACAATTGTGTTTTGTTTACACTTTGAAATCTTAGAGATTAATAAAAAAGATTTTGAAAAAATGTATTTATTGATTTGAGAAATGTTTACAATATATTGTTAAGTAGGAAAGCATACTGTAAAACATGACTTTAAAACATGAGTAAACAGTCTGAAAATATATGCATCAATATGCAAATTTAATATAATGACTCATTTTCTTGGTGTTGCTTATTGAAATTATTTGTGTATGTCTATTTCCTATGCATTTCAAATCTTAAAAGTAAAATAGATAAAGAATTTTCACTATGCTAATCAAGTAAATTAAGAAGACGAGCAAAAGCCACTCAAGTTTTCTTTGTACTAAAATTTGCTACCAGTGGCTACTGAGCAATCATTTCCCAAAGCAGTGTTATGAAAGCGTTCTACAAATTTACAGGAAATAAAAATGTGTTCCATGATTAACATCATTGAGTTAAGCTAAAAAGTCAGATAAGGCCTTAAGGTCACATGGAGATTTTAATGGAGCATATGTTTGATTCAATAGAAATGTTATAGACAAAACATTTGCATCAATGAACTACACATGAATTAAAGATAAGTGAATCAAAAGCCTTAATGTACTGATTTGGAATCACAAAATCTGTATAATTGTTAAATGTTTCATTAATTTACCAAATGGTTCCTACTTCATGTCTATTTCTATTTGCAAATTAGAGATAGTACAATATATAATCAGTCTGTATATCATACAAAATATTTAGCTAATACTCAGAGATCTTTTGAAGAAAGTTAAATGTATTTCAATAGAAAGCATATTTAACAAGAGGTTTATTACTGCAGATAATTTTTGAAATGGTATTAAATTTTGAATGCAACCATTCTTATAATATTCATAGTAGTACACAAAATATAGCATTGTGTAATTACAATGTTTCAACATGTAATTTCATTTGGAATTCACACTAACTCTGTGAAATAGATAAGTAAAATCTCTATACACCTAGTGGCAGAAAATTGAAGCCCAAGGACACTAAAGTATGAGATATATTTCTCTGCTGGTCAGAAAAATAGTGGTCAGTTATTAGTGTCTGTCTTTAAAGAGCTAGAGATGTATCTTCACAATGAAATAGCCAGACATATGAAGAAATAATATTATTTAATATGAGCATCAATTGAGAGAACTAAAGAAATCTAGCTTGCAGGAGAGACATTGCTGTATATGGATGAGTACCGGGTTAAAATGTTACCATAACATTTGAATAACAGGGAATCTCAGACATATTTTGGTTGTGTTTTGAATCAAAAGAAAACTAGGTTTACAGCTTGACTCTGCCACTTTGTAAATATGATAGCTGAGGATTCTTGGGTTCTTCATCTTTAAAATGAGTATATTGATGCTTACCTCCATCTTAGTGGGTAAAATGTGGATTTGTTTCTGAATCTGAGAAAGAATTACAGAAGGTCCCTCATTTAGATGAGAGAATGTTTTGGAAACAGTATCAGCCAATTGGCAAAAATCAGACTCACCAGCCATAGTGTGGGGATAATTTTTTAAAAATAATTTCAGTCATTGGGACAATGCCTTCTATGTACTAAATGCTCCAACATACAGTTAATATTAACATCATTTTGTTGCCTTTGATGTCCTATGAAGCCACCACATCCCTGATTGTTGAGTTAGATTTTCATAAATTGGTTATTACTTCAATGCCTGTTTCTTAAGTAAAGAGGCAAACCGGCTAGGAGCGGTGGCTCACACCTGTAAACTCAGCACTTTAGGAGGTCAAGGCACGCAGATTACCTGAGGTCAGGAGTTTGAGATCAACCTGACCAACACGGTGAAATCCCGTCTCTACTAAAAATACAAAAATTAGCCCGGCGTGGTGTTGTGCACCTGTAATCCCAGCTACTCGGAAGACTGAGGCAGGAGAATAGCTTGAACCAGGGAGGCGGAGGTTGCAGTGAGCTAAGATCTTGCCATTGCACTCCACTCCATCCTGGCTGACAGAGCAAGACTTTGTCTCAAAAAAAAAAAAAAAAAAAAAAAAGAGTGAAACACGTGAGTTATTAAGTGGTTGATCATCTTCTGGATGCCTGAGTTTG
Source organism: Rhinopithecus roxellana (assembly GCF_007565055.1). NCBI lineage: Eukaryota > Metazoa > Chordata > Mammalia > Primates > Cercopithecidae > Rhinopithecus > Rhinopithecus roxellana. The sequence goes on from NC_044557.1 coordinate 119,423,802, forward strand.
AGAACAACTATTAAGTGCTACGGGTAACTTAAAATGTTCACCTTCATTTCCAACTATTCCATACTCTATTTCTCAATATGTTTTGAGAAACATCTTTTCTTCCTTTTTGAATTGGATATTTCTTATTGTACTCATCAGATATAAGCATTCTAAATGCTTAAGGCTGAGATATAATTTGGTCATGGAACTGTAGTCTTTGGAAATTCTAACAACTGGTTAAACTCTGTAGAGTTTAATGGCAACTCTAGTTCCACAAAATTTAATTCTAGGCATCAATAAGACTCCAGCTCTGCATGAATAAAGTCAAAATCTTTGGAAGCACTAGAAGACTACTAACCTAGTGGTAGCACTCACAGCCTCTAGAATGAATTATTTACATGATCCCAACAACATAAATATTGAGGAAATGTCTGCTATTAATACTTACTAAACTGGCCAACGTAGTACACTGTGAACACAATGCCCCTTGAAAAATTTGGGGGCAACAGAGTTTGAACATCTGTTTCAGGATTCTCTTGCTCGAGGTTTGATGTCCTCTCAATCCAGTCTGTCACAGATGGACATTTGGGTTGATTCCAAGTCTTTGCTATTGTGAATAGTGCCGCAATAAACATACGTGTGCATGTGTCTTTATAGCAGCATGATTTATAATCCTTTGGGTATATACCCAGTAGTGGGATGGCTGGGTCATATGGTACATCTAGTTCTAGATCCTTGAGGAATTGCCATATTGTTTTCCATAATGGTTGAACTAGTTTACAATCCCACCAACAGTGTAAAAGTGTTCCTATTTCTCCACATCCTCTCCAACACCTGTTGTTTCCTGACTTTTGAATGATTGCCATTCTAACTGGTGTGAGATGGTATCTCATTGCGATGTCCTCTCAAATAAATCCTCAAGAGCTTTGAATACCTGTTGGGAAGTGTCTGACTGGTAGAAATCCTACTGAGAGTAGCTTTCTAAGCATCAGTTTGTACAGGTTAGGTCAACATTGCATTGATTTTAGATCTTTGGCATTGTGGAAAGGAGAGGCAGTCCAGTTTAATATTTAAAATGTTAAAATGAACAATATTAGGGAAGGAAGGGAATAAACTGTAATAAAAGAATGAGAAATATGGCAGACACCAAATGCAGTGAGTATGGTGAAGTTCTCAAATCCTGAAGTGTTTTAGTTAAAAAGGGTAGAGTTGGCCGGGCGCAGTGGCTCAAGCCTGTAATCCCAGCACTTTGGGAGGCCGAGACGGGCGGATCACGAGGTCAGGAGATCGAGACCATCCTGGCTAACACAGTGAAATCCCATCTCTACTAAAAAAAATACAAAACACTAGCCGGGCGAGGTGGCGGGTGCCTGTAGTCCCAGCTACTTGGGAGGCTGAGGCAGGAGAATGGCGTCAACCTGGGAGGCGGAGCTTGCAGTGAGCCGAGATCGCGCCACTGCACTCCAGCCTGGGCGACAGAGCGAGACTCCATCTCAACCAAAAAAAAAAAAAAAAAAAAAAAAAGGGTAGAGTCCAGTAGGTTTGCGGAATAGGTTCCTTGGGTTTGCGAGTAGGAATAAAAGACTCACATAGGGTAGAACTGCTAGTGGATACATAAGCCAAACTGCACATATGACACATTCCTTCTCGGTTCTAGAATTTTGTTTGTTATAATGTCCAAAAAATATAAAAAATAATTAGAAAAGACATGAAAAGAGAGAAAAACAGGTGACAAAAATTATTCAAAGTATTTCTGTTTTAAAAGTAGATATAGTCATTCTTCAATTTGTATATCAATTCATTCTTTGGAATGCAAACTATTTTCCCCTAGAAAGACTGTTTTAAATTATGTTCACATTCTACAACAGACACCAAATATCTATAACCCAAAATACAACTGTAGAATCCTGTTGAAAGTATCATTTTATATCAGTATGTAAAAGGCTCTTGATAAGATTTACCTCGATTCTTGATAAAATAAAAATATACATTTATCAAGCCATGAATTGAATATAGTTCCTTTAAAAGATAAAGGTTATTTATCTGAATTCAATAGCAAAATAAGCATTAAGATGAAATTTGGCATTCTCACTTAATATTGAAACTAGTCGAGGATGCCTGATGTTGGTATTCTGGAAGTTTTAGACATTGCAATCAGAATAAGAATAAATTATAAATATAAACATTTAATATGCAGAGACAAATTTTATTTGTATATAATTTCAGGAATATCCTAGAGAATGAATTGAAAAATTTTCAGAAATACTAACTTCTTAAAAGTAGATTAAAAACAAACATACAAAATCCATTTTCCTAAACAATGGAAAGAATCACTTGGAAAACATAATAGATGTATATTACATTTGCAATAGCAACACAAATGTAAAATAATTGACACTAAATACATCTTGAGAATCTATATAAAACCTGTAAAATTTGATTGAGTACAATTAACGGATATGAAATTTTGCTTTATGAATATGAATTATCTCAGTTAATTCATGTAAGTTTATGTAATTTTAATAAAAATTTTAAATAGATTTTTAAGTGGTAGGATGACAATTAGGCAAGTAATTCCAAATTATATTTGGAATAATTAACAATAAAAAATAACCTATAAATTTGTATGAATAAATGATGAGATAAGACATTCAATCAGAGACATTGCAGACAATTCAATGCAGAAAGTCAGTTCGTTAAAAATGATGCTGAAACATAAGGACATTCATATAGAAAAAATGAACTTCAATGTATACCTCACATTGTATGTAAAATTTAGCCTAAAATAGATCAAAATGTGAAAATATATAAAATTTGAAGGGAAAAACAGAGGAGAACATTTTTGTGACTTTAAGTCAGGAAAATTCTTCTTAAATATGACAACAGAAGCATAATCTATAAATGAAAAAATTGATAAAATGCACTTTATTAAAATCTTGTGTTCTGCAAAGAATATTGTTAAGAGAGTTAAAAAACAGTATTTTCTCCCAAGACTGGAAGAAAATATTTTCAAATCACATATCAGGCAGGGAAATTGTACCTCAGATGTTAAAAAACAAAAAACAAAAAAAAAAAAAAACCTCTCAAAACACAAAAATAAGAAAGTAACCAAATATGTAAAACTGGCTAGAAGATTGGAACAGATTCTTCCCCAAAGAATATATACGAATAGCAAATGAGCACAGAAAAAGAAACAACACCATTAATCATTCGAGAAACACAAATTAAACAAAGGACAGCAGAAGGAAGTTTTTTGAAATGAAATTGTTCTCTTCCTGGCTGTAGTGGTGGCTTCCAGATACATATGTCTGTATCTCACAGAACTGTACAACAAAAACTTAAATTTATTTTACGTGTTTTAAAGTTTTAATGACAATAAATAACTTAAAAATTAAATTCCATCCAAAATATTGCAGCACAGAAATAAACACATTATTTGAAGAAGCTAACCTCTGGAAACAAACCTAATTATCCATCAGAATTGAATATATAATAAAGAGAAATTTTCAAATAAGTGGGAAAATACCGATGAATGGTTGAATGAATGATGGCGAGACAATCGTCTAACAATGTGGGGAAAGTATCTCATACCAAAAGTAAAAATGAATTCCATCTAAGCTCGATTTCTAGGTCAAAAATAATTCTAGGAGAATATTTTATATTATTAAGAAAGATAATTACTTTCTAAGCATGACACTACAGGTGTAACTCATATAGTAAAATAAATTTGAATAAACATAGACAGAGAAATGATAAGCAGGGAAAACATGTATCAGCATTTAGACAGCATTAGTTTTCATTGCCAGCATAGAATTTGTTACCCTTCTTTTGGGAAACAATACCTCTTTTTCATTCAAAAAGTATCCCTACCCAACTGCTAGCCTTAATGTTTTAGGACATGCAGACATCATTACCTCTTTCCCCACAATTCCAAGGTGGGGCAAATCTGGCAAATTGGGAGTAATTCCCCAAAATGAATCTGGATTATAGGGGGAAAAAATGAATTCTTTCTCCTAGAATAAGTAAGCTGGTAGAATATAAACCTAAGGCTACTGTTACCATAAAACCTCATGAGACCACATAGAGAGAGAATGTCAACTAGAGATGGAAAAACAGTGTCTGCGTTATGTCATTTGATGCCTGGATACACATGTATTTGATATACACTCTGGAATTATCAGTTGTATGGACCAATATATCCCTTGTCTTACTAAAGGCTATTTTGAGTTATATTTCATTTTATTTGCAACTGAAAAATAATCACTAACATACTCAGATATCAAAGATAAAGGATGAATAACCATTTTAAAAAGTGTTTACAAATGAATTAGAAAATAACAGACACCTTAAGAGAAAACGGGCAAAAGATATATTGAAGTGTTATTCAATCAAGTACAAATAGTCAATCTTGTAAAATAATACAAAAATAAATGAAAATTTTATAATCTGTGATTTTTTAAATTGTTTTGCTTTGGGCCTTCAATATTAACAAGAATGAAAAAGAATTTTTAAGTGCAGACATGGAGAGTGTTTAGGAACATAGCATCCTTATACTATGTTGGAGGATATGCACCCTTCCTTGAGTATAGTTTCTCAACATGTACTAAAATTGAACATGTCCACAGAATTTACCCAAAGGAAATAAGCGTTTATGTATATAAAAATGCATATACAAATGTGATTGCCACAGACAGCATAATAATAAAATATTTGCAGTACTTTTTTTGGTAGTATATTGTAAGTTCTAATAGGAAGAAGAAAATGAATATAACACCTATTTATATGTATGTTTTAGGAACAACATACTTGGCCTATCCAATATTATTTGCCTCCTTCTCTCTCCTAAAAGTCAAATATCATTTGGCATGCTAAAACTCTCACTAATGGCTTCGTTTTTGCATCTTAAGTGTATCAAAAAATAGTAAGATATTTAACTTTTACACAATAAACATCAAAATTCTGCCCTTTGCACATTATTATATTACTGCAAAAGACATGTCTACAATTTTTTAAAAGAATTTGTGCTCTTTGCTGAAGGCGTTTGGAGTTAGGCTGATTGTAGTTGACACAGCCTTGTACAGTCCAGTCAATCCTCATTCACAGCAGTTACTTTCTGTGAAGTCACCAGGAACACTGACTTAGTGAATAGTGAACCACTGTCCCTAGGGGAAACATAGGGTTAGGTTCCGGCAAGCCTGTGGTCACAACACTTTCATTAAGCAATCATTATGTAGCTCTGTTTTTTGTGTGTTTCTGAGGAAGAGCATCTCATTAATATATATTAGTAATTCATTGACATTGAACTTCTGACCAATAGCACAAAACTCGTGCTACAGCAAAACTTACATAACACATATATTTTCTTCATAAGGCACATTATAGGATTGCATTTAGGAACAATAAACAGCACTTCAGCACTATGCTTGGGTACATTTTAAACTGTGAAATCACCAAGAAAAAGCACAAAACTGAGAAAAACAGGACATTCAATGGACTACAGAAAGGATACTTGTTTACAGTGTGAGAGCTGATACAAAAAGGCCAAGCATGGCATTATTTGACCTTAGCTGGGAATGTGCACATTGGGGAGCTAAAATTTGTTCCTGCTCTGAGCTTGTGTACAAATGACCCATATAGTATCTATGTAATGATTTGGCCCGACAAATTTTCACAAGTCAGTGAATTCACAAATATGGAATCCATGAATAATGTGGACAGCTGTATATTTAATTTAAATGTTTTTGATGACACAGCAGGAATAATAGGTAACTTCTACATTTCACCATCTACTTAAAAACTGTGGTTACACAAATGGAGGCATGGTATTAACTAAACAAATCCAGACTCTGCAGGGACATGGGTACCTGCATACTTAGATTGTAAGTGGGTACATTTAGAGTGGGCATAAGCAAATTCACATTTGGAATAAACAAATTAGTATATCTACAATATAGTTACAACAGGGCAAAAAGACCATCTGGACACACTTAAAGTCACTAGCTTTTATTACAGTTTCTATTTCAAAGCAGAAATAATGTTTATCATCGATTTAAAACAAGACCTGGATTTGATTTTCTCTTCTTTGATTTACAAACAGAGTGATGATCGGTAAACATATAACTTGTGTCTGATTGAGTATCTGTAAAATCTGAAATCATAGTAAATAATGAAAGATATAATGATATAATGTATAGGACAGGTAGTTTTAAACTATTACACAAGTAAAAGATACTATCATTATTAATCAAGTAATGAACTATTTGTACAAGTATGCCCATTTTATTGTGCTTCATTTCTTTTATGCTTTGCAAATCCTTCATTTTTTACAAATTGAAGGTTTGTGGCGAGCTTGAGTCTAGAAGTCTATTGGCACCATTTTTTCAACACCATGTGCTCACTTCATTTCTCTCTGTCACATTTTGGTAATTCTTGCAATATTTCAAACTTTGTCATTATTACTGTGTCTGTTACAGGGATCTATGATCTTTGATGTTATTATTGTAATTATTTTGGGGCACCACAAACTGTGCCCATATAAGACAGCACACTTAATCCATGCTGTGTGTGTTCTATTGCTACACCCACTGGCCATTCCCCCATCTCTCTTTCTGTTTTCAGCCTTCCCTGTTCCTTGAGACAAAATAATACTAAAGTTAGGCCAATTAATAACCCTGTAATGACTTCTAAGTATTCAAGTAAAAGGAAGAATTTTACATCTCTTTAAATCAAAGTCTAGAAATAATCAAGCTTAGTGATGAAGGCATGTTAAAAGCAAAAATGGACAAAAAGCTAGACCTCTTGTGCCAAACAGTTAGCTAAGTTGTGAATGCAAAAGGAAAGTTCTTGGAGGAAATTAAAAGTGCCAATTCTGTGAACATATAAATGATAAGAAAGTAAAACAGCCTTACTGTTGATACAGAGAATGTTTTAGTGTTCTGAATGGATCAAACCAGCCACAACATCCTTTTAAGCCAAGGCCTAATTCAGAACAAACACTCTAATACTCTTCAGTTCTATGAAGGATGAGAGAGGTGAGAAAACTGCAGAAGAAATGTTAGAAGCTAGTAGAGGCTGGTTCATGACGTTTAAGGAACGAAGCCATTAACATAACATAACACAACATAACATAACATAAAGTAGAAAGTGCTGATACAGCAGCTGCAGCAAGTTATCCAAACGATCTTGCTAAGATAATTTATGAAGGCGACTACACTACACAAATTTTCAGTGTGGATAAAACATCCTTTTATTGGAAAAAGATGTCACCTAGGACTTTGGCAGCTAGAAAGGGTAAGTCAATGTCTGACTTCAATGCTTCAAAGGACAGACTGACTCTCTTGTTAGGGACTGATATAGCTGGTGACTTTCAGTTGAAGCCAATGTTCATTTGCCGTTTCCCAAATTCTAAGATCTTTAATAATTATGCTAAATCTACTCTACCTGTGCTCTATAAAGGAATTAACAAAGCCTGGACAACCACACAACTGTGTACAGTATTGGTTTACTGCATATTTTAAGCATACTCTTCAGACCTATTTCTCAGGAAAAACAAGATTCCTTTCAAAATATTACTATTCCTTAAATTACTGTTCCTTTCAAAATATTACCGCACCTGGTCACCCAGGAGCTCTGATGGAGATGTGCATGGAGATTAATGTTCTTTTCTTGCTTGCTAACACAGCATCCAATCTGAAGCCCATGAATTAAGAAGTAATTTTTACTTCCAAATTTTACTATTTAAGAAATACATTTTGTAAGTCTAAGGCTGTCATAGATACTGATTCCTCTGATGGATCTGAGCAAAGTCAACTGAAAACCTTCTAGGAAGAAAATTCACTTTTCTTCTTTTTTTCTTTTTTGGGAGGGCACAGATGGAATCTCCCTCTGTCACCTAGGCTGGGGCACAGCGGCACAATCTCAGCTCCCTGCAACTTCTGCCCTCTGGGTTGAAGCAATTCTCCTGCCTCAGCCTGCCAAGTAGCTGGGACTACAGGTGTGCACTGCCATATCTGGATAATTTTTTTGTATTTTTAGTAGAGATGGGATTTCACTATGTTGGTCAGACTCGGCTTGAACTCCTGGCTTCAAGTGGTCCACCCGCCTCAACCTCTCGAAGTGCTAGGCTTATAGATGTGAGCCACCACACTTGGCCACACTTTTCTAAAAGTTGTTAAGAACATTTATGATTCATGAAGGGAGGTCAAAATATCAACATTAACAGGAGTTTGGAAGAAGTTGATTTTAACCCTTATGGATGAGTTTAACCCTTCTGGATGACTTTGAGGGCTTCAAGACGTCAGTGGAGGAAGTTACTGAAGATGTGGTGAAATCAGGAAGAGAACTCTTATAGAATTAGAAGTGAGGCCTAAGGATGTGTGACTGGATTATTTCAATCCCATGTGAAACTTTCAGTGGAAAAGCAGTTACTTCTTATGGAGGGGCAAAGAAAGTGGTTTCTTGAAATGGAATCTACTCCTGGTGAAGACTCTGTGAACGTTTTTGAAATGACAGGAAAGAATTTAGGATGTTCCCATAAATTTCATTTATAAAGCAGTGGCAGAGTTTGCAAAGATTGACTCCAATTTTGAAAGTTTTGCTGTGGGTAAAATGCTATCAAATAACATCGCATGCTACAGAAAAAACTTTTGTGAAAGGAAAGAGTCAATCAATGTGGCCAAATTTACTGTTCTCTTATTTGAAGAAATTGCCACAGCCACCTCAATCTTCAGCAAGCAGCACCCTCGTCAGTCAGCCACCAACATGGAGACAAGATCTTCTGCCAGCAAAAGGATTACTACTCACTGAAAGTTCAGATTGTTAGCATTTTTTAGCAATAAAGTATTTTTAAATTAAAGTGTGTACCTTGCTTCTTATAGACATAACCCTATTGCATATTTTTAGACTACAATATAAGTAGTATATTATATGCATCTCCTGAGGCATAACTTGGAGACATTGCAGATTTGGTTCCAAACAACCACACAAAAGCAAATATTACAGTAAAGCAGGTCACATAAATGTATTGTTTTCTCAGTGCATGAAAACGTTATGTTTGCACTATACTGTGGTTCATTAAGTGTGTCCTTCATAATAGGACGCACTTACACAAATAAGTTTACTTTTTTTTTTACTAAAATTAAAAGTTTTCTGTTGATTCTATATTTTTATTTGCTAAATATGGCAAACATAGTTAGGCACAATAAAAAAAAATTTCTTTTAGTGAGAATG